>NC_135638.1:35307500-35923750 GCF_053574225.1 Canis aureus | reverse complement strand
CTATGTGGAATCAGAAGTGGAGAGACTTATTCACATATGAATAATTAGGGTGGTGGAGATACAATTTCAAACTCAAATTTTTCATTGTTGATATTTTTGTTGGTTTGTTCATTTTACCTGGGAATCATAAAATGAATATATCTTTCCTTGGATCTTAAATTTTATTAATGATGTTTTTCAGTTTAGGTTAGGAATTATCTGGTTGTATAGCAGTTGAGAACTCCATTTTTATGGGAAGATCACAAGTTGGTTAAACTGGGTACAAGTGAAGCACCCATTTAGCTATCAGAAAGTCTGATTCTTTTTTAAAGCTGCAACGTAGCTTTTTTCCTGGTCCAAAATAAAAATGACTAAGTTCCCCCAAACTGTGGGATGATAAAAGAACCAAAAATGGGTAAAAGTTCTTCCTTCTGACTGCAAATTCTACTTGTTTTGGTAGAAAAGCCACAGATTTCAAAATTGAACAGTAAGCCCTTGGTTTATTGCTTACTAGTAGAATACTCACTGCTGTTCTAACAAATGTTTCCAAATAGAAAACTTACCACAATCAATTTTAGAAAAATATTTCTCATTGAGGCAGGAAGGACAAATAAGATGTTTAAACAGCAACTGGTAAAACCATTTGCTAGTCTTCAGTGTGGTAGGATGAAGCCGACCTAACCCACATTTGTGATGCCTCGCTTTGCAATGAAACGGCAGTGGTCTTGACCCACCTAGAGCTCTCTAGCAATTTCTACATCAAGGCATGTTGCCACTCCTGCTTAAATTTGAAAACACTCTGGTTAGTATACCCCTCAGTTTGTAGAGAAATAACTATTTTGTCATTTTGAGTCCGCAGAAAACTACAGAAAGCATTTTTTTTTGCACAGAACATGGTCATGTACCTTTTAAATCCATTTATAAAATTATTTATCTTCTTATGTAAGAAGATGACATATTGACTATGGATGGAAGTTTTCTCCTACACGAATACTTTTTCAAGTTCATTGGGTTGCCAGGGTGGCTCAGTTTGTTTAAGCATCTGACTTTGGCTCATATAATGATCTCAAGGTCCTAGGATCAAGCCCCAAGTCTGGCTCTGTGCTCAGCGAGGAGTCTGCTTCTTCTTCTCCTTCTGCTCATCCCCATGCTCATGCTCTATCTCTCAAATAAAAAGAAAATTTCCCATATTAGTATTACACAAGTGTCATTTTAAAATAATTTTTAAAGTGTCATTTTCAAATTGACTAACTTAAGTAAAATTTATGTTTTTTTCCTTTTTAAAAAAGTTCATCAATATTCTAGCCATAACTTTGGTTGCCATTTAATCTTAACAAGACTGAGAAAGAGGGGGAAAAAAAGACTGAGAAAGAGGGGGTGAAAATTCATTTTACCTTTTCCTGGCAGGAAGGTGGCAAGGAGAAAACACCTCATTTAGGATTCTGAGGTAGATTTGTATAATGCTTGAAGCAAAAGCTCTCTCAAGAGTATCTCTGAATTCAAGTTGAAAAATAAGACATAAAATAATAAATTTAAAATCAAACTTGTCAGATGTTAAAATTATCGTATGACTAATCATAAATTAATTAGTTTCTGTGCTAGAACATTTTCCTATTAACTACTGTGGGAGAGAAGATAGTTCATTTACTGCTAATGTAGAAATGTGCCCATTGACGGAGAGGGGAAGACAGACAGTATATCATGATTGGTGTTACCTGAAGTAACTGTTATCTTCCAGGCAGTTTTCAATTTCTTCCTTCCTTCCTTCCTTCCTTCCTTCCTTCCTTCCTTCCTTCCTTCCTTCCTTCCTTCCTTTATTTTTTTAGATTTTGCTTATTTGTTCATGAGAGACACAGAGAAAGGCAGAGATATAGGCAGAGGGAGAAGCAGGCTCCCTTGGGGAGCCTAATGTGGGACTTGATCCCAGGACTCCTGGATTATGACCTTAAGCCAAAGGCAGGTGCTCAACCACTGAGCCACCCAGGTGTCCCAAGTTTTTAATTTCAAACAAAACTTTTAATATCTGTGTCTTTCAGATTGTCTCTCATTTCCAATTTTAAAAATAAGAGCTTTATTGTGGCACGATTGACATACTATACAATTCACTCCTTCAAGAGGTATCATTCTGTAGTTATTAGTAAATTCAGAGTTGTGTAGTCATCACCTCAATCAAGTCTATAATATTTCTATCACCCCACAAAGAAACCCTACACTGTTTAACCATCACCACCATACTCCCAGTTTTTCCATACCCTCCAGCCCTATGCAACTGATCATTTATTTTCTGCCTATGGATTTGCCCACTTGTATATTTCATATAAATGAAATCATGGAGCATGTGGTTCTTTGTGACTGGCTTCTTTCACTCAGTATAAGGTGTTTTCAATGTCTAACTACAAAAAGAGAACTCTTTCATTTGGGAATAATTTCAAGCTTACAGAAGAGTTACTAAAATAAAACTTGTACAAAAATCTGTTTATCCCTTATTCAGATTCATCTCTTGTTAATCAGATGTCTAAAGGGTTTCAATGTCCTTGTTACTAAAGCAATACAAACATTAAAAAAATTATGTTACATCTATATATGAGTGCTTTGTGATTGCTTAAATAATTTGGATTGCTACTTTAAACCTTCTTTAAAAAAAAAAGATTTTATGTATTTATTCATGAGAGACACAGAGATAGAGATAGAGATAGAGAGAGAGAGAGAGAGAGAGAGGCGCAGAGACACAGGCAGAAGGAGAAGCAAGCTCCATGCAGGGAGCCCAATGAGGGACTCGATCCCAGGACTCCAGGACCACGCCCTGGGTCGAAGGCAGGTGCTAAACTGCTGAGCCGCCCAGAGATCCCCTGTCAGCATGACTTTGAAGAATAGCAGGGCACCTGGCTGGCTCAGTTGGAAGAATGTAACTCTTTACCTTGAGGCTGTGAGTTTGAGCCCATGTTCGATGTACAGATTCCTTAAATAAATAAATTTTTGAAAAATAGCTATGAAAGACATAAATGATTAATTACTTCTGGGAGGAAGACACTATGGGAATCAGAGAATGAGATGTGCCTGAAGAAAACTTCAAGTCATAATTTTCCCTTTTAGCAAAAGGCCTTAAAGATGGCCAGACTACATCCATTTTATGGAAAATATAAGATGAAGAAGATCATTCTCTCTGAAGTTTTATTGTTTTACAAGTAATCAGGGCCTAAGACCCTAAGGTATCTTTTAAATTGCTTGTTTATATTTTAGGAATAATAGTACTCAAGGTACCAGACATTAAAGCTAGCACACATTATGGTTCCTCTATGTTGGAACAATTCTATTGCATATCATTTACACTTCATTACTTTTAAAATGTAAGCAGTGTTCTTTCTCAGGAAGAAAACCACAGGTTACTTGTAATAAAGATTCCCCTGGCCCTTGGGAGGAGTCTAGGAGAGGCTGCTTGGAGCATACTACCCTTGCAGTCCAAGGTGGTAAGCTGAATCTAGGATACTATGTTACCATGGTAGTCTGTGGATAGAAAGTATCACTGCAAAAATATTGAATGAAAAGCATGTTGACCTCAATCTTCAAGCCAGGCATGCTCACAGTAGTCTAAGCAACCGGAGTGCTTCAAACTCTGAGAGAATAACACAGAGGCTAACAGGAACATTGTAGAACTGGCCTCTCCACATGTGGGAAGCCATGTTAACAGTGTGGAAGAGTAAAGAAGCATAAATTTGGGGGCCAAAGGGTCCAATCAGTCCTAGATCTGTGACTCTGGATAAGTCATTTGATTGCTTTGAATTTCATTTTCCTCTTGTGGGGGGTGTGGGAAAGAGGCAATAAGAATGTCTAACTGGTAGAGTTATTTTTTAAAAACATTTTATTTATGTATTTATTCATGAGAGACACACAGAGAGAGGCAGAGACACAGGCAGAGGGAGAAGCAGGCTCCTTGCAGGGAGCCCAATGTGGGACTCGATCCCAGGACCCCGGGATCATGCCCTGGGCCAAAGGCAGATGCTCAATCACAGAGCCACCCAGGCATCCCTGGTAGAGTTATTTTGAAGATTAATTTAAAGCATATAAAAGTACTTTGCAAAGAGCTATATAAATATTATTATATTTTGCAAAACAGCAAAGCACTTTTCCACATTCATATGTTTTTAAAGTAATACCCCCCCTTCAAAAAAAAAATGAACCAACATACCAGAAGGGAGGTGGGTGGTGGATGGGCAAAATAGATGATGGGGATAAAGGAGTACACGTGTGATGAGCACCAGGTGTTATATAGAAGTGTCGAATCACTACATTGTACACCTGACACAAATATTACACTGTAAGTCAACTAACTGGAATTTACATTAAAACTTTAAAAAAAAATTTAAAAATGAGCCAGCATATCACTTTAAGTATGTTATGTCGGTCCACTATATTTGAAAATAAATCAACAAAATAAATCATTTTTATCCTTTGTGTATTACTCTATGGTGTAGCAATTTTGGTAGTGTCACAATTTTAGGTCTCTTCCTTATAGAAAAGTCTTGCTCTAAAAGCCTTGGAGACAGTTGTTGATGCCTGGCTTAGAGAAAACCTACCGATACATGAAATAGTAAAATAAGATAATTTGAAGATTATTTGAATAAGATCATTTGAATTCAAGAAAGCTACTTACAAAGAAATTCCAAATAGATGGAATATAACTAGACAATTTAAGCATCTTTGGGACTACTGCTAATTGCAATTTAAGATAGAAAGAATTTTGGATGAATAGTTCAATGCAATTTCCTATCAATTAACAATTTTAAATCCTCTAAACAAGGGCCTTTAGTATGGTAATAATATGAAGTGATAAAAAAAAAAAAACAATGTTACTATAAATGAAAGGCTTTGTAACAGCCAGAATTCCTTTTTTTTTTTTTTTTAAGATTTAATTTATTTATTCATGAGAGACAGAGAGAGAGAGGCAGAGACACAGGCAGAGAGAGAAGCAGGGTCTATGCAGGGAGCCCGACGTGGGACTCGATTCGGGGACTCCAGGATCACGCCCTGGGCCAAAGGCAGGTGCCTAACTGCTAAGCCACCCAGGTATCCCAACAGCCAGAATTCCAAGCAAACTATACAGAAATTAGAATGAGTGGGAGATGGTGTGGAGAGTTTGCCCAAAAAGCCTGATCTTTTAAAAGTTTAATTAATTAATTAATTAATTATAGAGATAGTGCACAAATGGGGAGAGGGGCAGAGGGAGAGAGGCTGACCATGGAGTGCATCTCACAGGCTCGATCCCAGGACCCCGGGATCATAATCTGAGCAGAAACCAAGAGCTGGATACCTAACCAACTGAGCCACCCAGGCACCCCAAGCGTGCTCTTATTAGAAAGACATGTGCACCTCACAAGTCATGGGGCTATTACATGCCATCTACAGGAGTAGCACACTTAGACACCTGTGAGGTTATAGATCTAGATGCTTTAGGTAAAGGATTACATCCTCTAGTTTTGGCTTCTGGTCCCAGATTCCCCAGACTGACTATGAAAAATTTCACATCAGTTTCTTCATTGGTAAAACAAAACAAAACAAAACTATATATATATATATATATATAATGATGGGTAGGAGTAGCTCTGGTTAATAACAGGTTTAAATTTAGCAGCAAGAGAAAGAATTCAAATCTGTGAGTCAGAAGCAGATGATTAGAATGTTAGGTTAACCTCTAAGGTCCAACTCCCCCTTTCCTCTTTGCTAGAGTTTGCTTTCCAGGCCTTTCACTCCTACGCCAACAAGAAATCTGAGAAGCTGAATCCATTCACGTGCAGACAGCCACATTGTTCAACAGTAAATAATGTCAAGAATAGGTTGTTGATTTGGTGCTTATTAGTGATACAAGTTTTCATCTCATTTCACTTTTATAATCAGTTTGATAGCTCCTTTAAAAAAAACTAAAGAAGGACTAGGAACCCAAAATTGCAAAAGGAGAAAAGGACTGCTGATTTAAGGTCCCGGTCATTCTGGGAGAGGCTCTCTGAGGTCTGTGCCCTGTCCTACCTAGCCTGCAGGGCAAGCAGAGATCTGAACTTTGGTAGCAGTTTGAGTTGGTATCTGATAAACCTTAGGACAAAAAAATGTGAGCTTGTGTTTCACATGACGTCGCTATTTCATTTTTCTAGTGATTTGTTTTTATTGTATTTTGAAAGTATCCGTGTGTGACAGATTGGAAATAAAGAAAACCCTGATCCTTCTCCACAGATCTTTTGAGACGCTCTGTTTTAAGGAACATTTCATTTTGATCCGCATTTCAACTACAGAGTCATTTTCTCCCTAGAAATATTGCCCTACACGTAGAGAGAGGGGGTGGGGAAGGGGTTCCTGTCCTCAGATCTCCCTGTTGTTTGCTGTGGGCGTAGGGGTCTTTCTTAGTCAACCTGCAGGTGGCTTGGTAGAGATTCCTTCTTCTCAGCTCCTGGCTCCAGGTGATAGCTGTGGTCTCATCCCCTCAGCAAACACCTTCAAAGAGTTAGCTGTAGATATGAAGTGGGCAGGAAGATTGGCTTTCTCCAAACACTGGGAGACTGGGGGTGGGGGGTAGGGGGTAGGTGAAAATCATATTCTTAATCACAAACAAACACAATTAACTGGCAACTGGATTAAGATACCTAATCAGTCAAAATTATTTAGAGGCTCTTATAACCATCACCCTTCTTTTGAAAGTTCTTAGTTACTTTGTGAGATAATACTCTGTTAATGAAATACATGTCCATAGGGAACATTCCTCCTCTTAAAGTGACATAATGAGGCATCAATAAAAGCAATAAAAGCTCTAAGGGGGAAGAGTGTTTTAAAGAAATGACAAGACATGAAAATGCATAGTAAGGAGACTAACCAGCAGTCAAAAGTGTTCCCAGTTTTGGTCCAACTGAAGGCACAGGGAAATCCTCTAGTGAACTCCATCTGAGGCAATCTTTCATTCACTCAACAAATCTTGTTGCATTTCCATGATGTGCCAATCACCAACTGTCCTGGGCACAGTGGCGCTAGCAATACACAACACAGATAATATTTCAGGGAGATAGCATTTTAATGGGGAGAGGGACAGATGGTAAACAAATAAATATAAAATACGATGACTGCCAATAATAAAATCATAAAGCAGGTAGAGAACAGAGTGTGACTTGTTTGAGGGGGAAGGTGGCAGACATTGGCTATTTTAGGCAGAATGGTGTCGGAGCACATTAATTGAATGAGGAAGCTCCCCATAGGAAAATACTGGGGATCTTGATTCTATGCAAAGGGAAGACAACATAGGCTTTAAGAAGGAAGAAGCTTGGCCTATTTTAGGAATAGTAAGAGGGCGGTTAGCTAGACTATAGTGATGGAGGCAGAGTAGTGAGAGGTGGGAATAGATAGGTAAGGGCTAGTATATGTGGTACCGCATAGGCTACCATCATGGGCAGGATATCTACATAGGGTTGAACCGGAATTGGTGCTTATATGTGATGCTAGAGCATTAGAAATGTTCACTGTTAAGTTGTGCCCGAATCAAATGCTAGCCAAGAGTGCTGAAAAGTATTTACATTACTCATCTTTATAAATATGCTATTATAATATTATATATCAAAATATAATTATATATAATTGGCAAAACCAAATTAGCATAAGTCCTTCAACTATTAAAAATGTAAACTGCTCAAGAATTAAAGCTTCAATTTGTTTTGTTTTTTGTTTTTAAGATTTTTTATTTATTTATGAGAGACACAGAGAGGCAGAGACACAGGCTCCATGCAGGGAGCCTGATGTGGGATTCGATCCCAAGTCTCCAGGATTAGGCCCTGGGCTGAAGGCAGCACTAAACCGCCGAGTCACCGGGCTGCCCTGAAGCTTTAATTTGAACAATGATCCTAAAACTCAATTGGCATATTAGATATATTTTGTAGGTCTCACTACATGCAATGACCAAACCAGTTAATACATATATATATGACTAATATTTGTTAAATCATTCATGCCCATGGTCTTTGCTTAACTAGAGGCTGCCCCTTCCAGCTCTGGGATGTTTGATCATCATGTTTTCTGAAGAAATAGCCCAGTAAGACTTTTCCCCTTTAGTTTTGGAAAGGGAGAAAATATTTGCCAAGCAGAGAAGAGCCTGTTGTGCCCTGGGCTGTCCACTGCATTGGAACTTAGATCAGCTCATTGTGGATTGCAGGGTGCCAGTAGTGCAGCTCCTGAGCTATGCTGAGAGAGAGAAAGCAACCATGGAAGATGCAGTTTAGAGAGGGGCCAAGCCTGGTTTGGAGGCTCAGTGGTTGGTCTTCATTTTAATAGTTCCACTGAACTTTCTCTCTCACGCTGAAGATGGAAATGACTCATGGGAAGTCAATCATGCATAGAAGCAGTGTAAATGAGATTGGTCAACTTGTGCACTTTGGGCAAGTCATGAAATCTGCCAGGTTATGCATTATTTTCTTCATTTAAGATCATGAAGAGTAATGTGTGGGTGTGTCTGACAGAGGGGAGAGGCAATATATTTATGAAGTATTTACTCAAAGTGGCCACAAATTCTATTAACAATTCTGGAAAATATTATTTAATGCTTATTCCTCTTTCTTCCTTATAGGTTTTTTTTTTTTTTAAGATTTATTTATTTAGTTGAGACAGAGAGAGAGTGCACATGCTCAAGCTTGCACAGGAGCAGGGGGAAGGGCAGAGGGAGAGGGAGAAAATCCCAAGCAGACTCCCCACTGAGAGCAGAGCCCATCATGATCTCATGGTCGTTGTTGGATGTCTGGGGCTCCATGGCACAATCCCGAGATCATGACTTACGCCAAAATCAAGAGCCAACGGAGCCACCCAGGCGCCCCACTTCCTTATAGGTTTCGGCAAAAGAAATCCTACTAGGTCAAGCCAATCTCTAGTTTTGCTTTAGCTGTGACTAATAATAGCCCAAGGAATAGTTTTTTTTCTTTTTAAATATATCTTATTTTTAAGTAATCTCTACACTCATTGTGGAGGTCGAATATACAATCCCCAGATCAAGAGTCATGAGTTATAGACCAAGCCAGCCAGATGCCCCTACATTTTGGTTTTAAAGGTACAATCCTGTAGCTCCAATAGTAGGGGTGATTTCATTCAAAACAAGCAAAAATACCTTGTAATTTTGTTTTTATATTTTTTGTAATTTTGTTTTTAATCCTTTCCTGAGGGATTTGCCAGCATAAAGATAGTGAAGAAAACTGATATTCTAGTTTATGGTTACATTTTATACTTAGGATAATTTAAAAATAAATTTAAATAAGTAATTATTTTTTCCCTGCTTCTAAACATGGAAAATTGGTACCCATGTACACAGAGGTATTATGAGCCTGGAGGCCAAAAAAAGGGGGTCCAAGAGCAGGCAGGTTGAGCAGGAGAAGGACTAATTACAGTGAACAAATATGTAGATATATCAAGGTTGATGGGACCCAGGTTTCTTACTCTTAAAAAGTGATTTACAAATATGGAAAAGTAGTGGGCAGGATGCCTTGGTGGCTCAGCAGTTAAGCATCTGCCTTTGGCTCAGGGCTTGATTCTGGGGTCCTGGGATTGAGTCCCACATAGGGCTCCCAGTGTGGAGCCTGCTTCTCCCCCTGCCTATGTCTTTGTCTCTGTCTCTCTCTGTGTGTGTGTCTCTACTGAATAAATAAATACAATATTAAAAAAGAAAAGAAAAAAAGGAAAGTAGTGGGCTAGCAAGAACTCTGAGATGTTGGATTGGAATTGGATGTATCTTCAATTATCTCATGGTTTTAATAGGTTTTCAAGGTAAAGACACAGTTGTAGATATATGTACATGCACACATGGATGCATTTCTAGCTCTGTCTGCTGAGTGTATGTAAAAGCCATGATATCCCAGAATTGATGAGAACCCAGATCCTGATTTCTAAATCCCATCCACCACTGAAAGATGCTCTGCACTCCTTGGAGAAATGACTGAATCAGGACTGGGGCAGGAGAAGTTCAAGACAGTCCTGGGATATCCTGTTATGCCAGAAAGTAAGGAAATAGTCAAATATTGATAAGGACATATCAAAAGGATACAGGAGCCAGCATGAAAGGTGTCCAGATCTTTGACACCAAATCTTTGCTGGCTAAATCTTTGGCAACTTGAACACCCAAACAAATAATATTAGTTCAGGATGACTAACCATTGAATAAAGAAAGAATCCAGAAGTCCATCCTGGTATAAAGAAACAAATAAATGGAAGAAGGAAAAACTCCTGTATTTAAGAAGGAATAAATATAGAGGGAATGACAGGAATAGAAACCCACCATTTGTCATCCATCTAAGTGGATGCTAAGGCAGGTAGGTGGAGGTTTTGTTTGTCGAGGAGTAGGATATTTGTATAATAGCAGAATTCCCCCTACAAAAAATACTTATTAGTTGCCTAGAGAAAAATGATGATGAGAAGGTGGGAGAAACTGAGCAGATATCAATGTTACCAGCTGATCAAGGCTGATCACCTGTGATGGTATGGGCCTACATGGAGCTTCCCTTGTCATGCCCCAAGAAGAGCCCATTACTATTTCAGTTGTTTTCCTGCCAAGAATGCATGAGCCCATAACAGACAGACTCAGTTGTGGAACATCTTTTTTGTAACAAAAGCCCTGCATTCTTCACAAATTATAAAGGTTGTAAGAGAATAGGAGAGATTAGGAACTGAGGAACTAACGTTTCAAATGAAGTCTGAAGAGATACAATAACTAAATGTGATGTGTGATCCTGAATTGAATGCTGGACCAGAAAAAAAAAGAAAGAGTTCGTTGGAGCAGTTTGCAAAATTTGAATTGGGCATGGGGCTTAGGTGGTAATGTTAATTTCCTGATTTGTCTGTTTATTTGGTGGTTACATGGGAGAGTGTCCTATGGAGTATTTAGAATGAGTGAGACATCCTATCACAGCTTGCTCTCAACTGGGTCAGAAAAAGCCTAATGACATACATGTCTATGTTTTAATATATAAGATCTAACATAATACATTGATGTATTATATATTTATATACTATCTATAATGCATTGGTATATGTTAATAAGAACTAATATATGTATTTTATATTTATACTGTCCTATACATTTACACATTTTAGAAAGGGAGAGTGAAATAAAGTAAATGTGGGGAAATGTTTTTATTTATTTAGATAGAAATGGAGCAAAAGAGATAAAATGCTACCAAAGTGTCTCAGTGAAGGTGATGCAACTTCTATACTATTGTTGCAACTTCTAAGTTTGAAGTTACCTCAAAATAAATGATTTTAAAAGAATACCTGCATGTTTATATAGCTGTATAAGTAAGAAGTGATTTCTTATATTAATGTAATATGTGATATTTCCTGTGTAAGATATCTCCATGTTTCCAAATGGTCACTAGGTAATTTGAAGGAACTTGGAAAAAAGCAAGGCTTGGGTTATACAGTCTCTTTCTGTCCTAGGATTCTGTAAATGTCAGGTGAGCTCCAAGGAAATGTTACATAAAGAGAAAGTGTCAAAAAGAAAGAGTTGTCTATTTGTCTCCAAATTCCAGTTTTAAATTAACCACTGAAATAATCTTTTAGCTTTCTTAAAAAAAATGGCTATCCAGTAAATCCACAGTCTTAGTTCATAAAAATAGCATCTGCTTTGCCCTGGATCAAAGGTGAGACCTTCTACATAGTAATTAGTTTTAAAACAAAACAGAACAAAACCTTTTGCTTTAAAAGCTGTTGCATTCCATTATAGCCCCAAATAGTACAGTCTTCTCTCAATCACTACTTCCATTATATTCAATTTACTTTTTTAAAAAAAGATTTATTTATTTATCTACTCATGAGAGACACAGAGAAAGAGAGGCAGAGACACAGGCAGAGGGAGAAGTAGGCTCCATGCAGGGAGCCCGATGTGGGACTCGATCCCGGGACTGGGATCAGTGCCCTGAGCTGAAGGCAGATGCTCAACTGTTGAGCCACCCAGGCATCCCTCAATTTACTTTTTTTTTTTTTTTTTTGTACAAAGAACCTTCTCTAAATGCATATATACCCAGACATTCATGGACACAGATGCACACAGACACACACACACACACACACACACACACACACAAACTAGCATAGTTTCATTCAGCTCTTTTACTTTGTAAAAGTCTTTGTGACTTTTTTTCTTTATCTGGAAAAGTTGGGAAGACATGAGATATCCTCTTCTTTTTTTGAGAAAGCTGAGGATGAGGCAGTTTAACCAACTCATAGTTTACCTAGTGGCAAGTTATTGAACAACCACAGCTAGACTTTAGAATCTTTTCATTATACTACACTGAAAGATCCAGAGAAGGTTTGTACATTTATGGGTTATTCATCTTTTCAATATATGTGTACCAGGCATAGTTATCAAAATTGAACTTTGTCTCTATGACTTTAGGAGAAGACTCTAGACCTGCCCAGGTAAGTACTGGTTGCAAGGTGTTTCTTTGCATTTCAGGGATGTTCTAATGGAATATTGAATGTCTTATGATTCTATGTATTTTTTCCTTGCCAATCTTAATACAGTTTTAGAAGGTTGACATGCATAAAACAAAGATATTTTTTTTACCACCAAAGTTAAAATGTTCATATTCACCTGTAATTGGAAAATGTACAATAGTTTATAGAACTCTCTAAAGCCTTCTGCCCAATGTAATAGACAATTTTGATGAAAGCATGATACTGTTAGTTATTACTAGTTATAATAATGCTGCAATATAATGAAACTCCATTAATTTTTTTTCTTGCAAATACTTCTTTGGTTGATACAACGCGTTTACTTTCTGTACTATGGTAACTCTTTTAAAATGTATCCAACATGTCTCCATATGCTACCTTGTACTAATTTAAAATTTTTATTATTATTTTATTATTAAATACCTCTATAGCACTTACCATGTGCCAAGCCCTATTCTAAGCAATTTATGAACAATTAACTCATTTTATCCCAAAAAACTCTCTGAGGTTGTTACTATAATTATCTTCCACTTTACAAAGGAGGCTTACAGGATAAGTATTATGTCCAAGGATATGTAGTTGATAAACTATAGAATGTGTCTCAAGCAGTTCAACTCCCAATTTTATTCTCATGACCAATGTACCAGGATGTACTGAGCCTCAGACTTAGAGGTACTAGAGAATTATTTGTTGATTAAAGAAATAAATCATTCTCTTTGTTTTCGACTGGTTTGGAAGCATTAAGCAAACTACCCAATGGCTCTGTCCCTTAATTTCCCACTTCATAAAATAGAATTGATATTTGCCATTGCTCTCCCAAACAGCAGTAAGAATGGAGAGAATTTACTTTACCTAGCTGCTACATGTATGCTGTTATGCCTTAAAGACTTGGTCAGCAGTAGGTCTAGAGACTAATAGCATAAACCTTAAACATGTGACAAGACCCCAAGAATTTCATATAATTAACCAAGTCTCTGTCTGAACTAATGGAAGCACAGGTGCAGAGCTTTGAAGACCTCAACTTCCTTATATTTGAACTTTATCCCCATACAACTTTGAAGTGTTTTCATTTTTCCAGCAGAATTAGAATTTGTTCACAATACAGAACTATAATACTCAAATACTGTTTGTTCAATAATACTCAAAATAAATGAGATAAACTGGGGCTTAGATTACGTGATCTAATAAAAATACCTAATCTTAGACTTTCCAAATGAAAATGCTTTCTTGTTACAACCCTCCATCTCTGATATTAAGGACATGATCATGACCTGGTCAGGGACCACACTGGAAGCTTCTGTGCAAGAATCCTAATCAGTCTCTACCTGTCCGCTGCCATTATTTAGTTCCTACAAACACCATCAGGCCCGTCATGGGTTGTAGACATGATATGGAAAGAAATTCAGACCAAGACACACCACTGATAATGAGGGCAAACAGAGGGCCCAAGCTTCCTGTCATGTGACCTGGAGCAAGTCCCCTCTCCTGTTCAGTCTCATTCTTCTCATCTGAAAAATGGGGATTATAACAAAGGCTGCCTATCTTCAGGGTTGCCGTGAGAATCAGGTGAGTGAATGTATGTGAAACTTCCTTCTCGACGATTATGAAGAAATTAATACTCAAGGTTTTGTTTGTGCAAAATGCCTCAAGATAGAAATCTGCTTATGCCTATATTCACATGCAAACATGTACCTTCTGGGGCTGGACCTCCATGCTGAGTAGGTTCAGGAAAGCAACAGGACTGGAGTTCATCCTCAGAAGAGCTGAGATTTCTAAGTGCTCAATGACTGGAGCCCCAGCAGATGAAGGAGAGGGTGAGGGAGTACTAACAACATTTTTTGCAATGGTCAAAGAAATGGGAGAAGAAAATTTAGGCCACAGAGGTCAGCTGAAACACGGATTGCAAAGGAAGCCAGCAAAGATTCCCAAGGTTTTCTCCTGCTTAGAAACTTTGGAAGTCAACTGGGGTGCCAATTTCAAAATCTGATATGCTTGTGACTGAAGTTGCATGGAAAAGTCCATAATGAGTGCTGTCAGCAGTGGCCGACTGTCCTATGACCTATTAACTTTGATCACTCCCTTGATCACAGAGCACAGGCTTCGTCCTGACCGTCCACCTGCCCAAATCCAGCCCTGTTGACTAGGGAAACCTGGCAAGCTAGAGTTTCCTGGGTGGAAAGGAAACTTCTTAACTCTACAAAAAAAAAAAAAAAAAAAAAAAACCACCTCAGAGTACTTGGCCTACGGATGTCAGCATTACCTTTACAAGCCGGGAACAAATTATTACAGGAGAACAGGCCTAGAACACCCAGCTGGAAGTGGATAAATCAGAGAGGAAGACTAATGGCGTTGCATTGTTCATTCCTGCGAGGCAGGGGCCGTGACGGCTCTCTTTTGGGTGGGAGCGCAAGTGTCCTGCTCACCGTGGGCTTGGTGCAGATAACACCAGTCTGTTCAAGACACAGCTCTGCAAGGAAAGCCCTGGCCTCTTGTAGGGTGTGAGGAGGAGGTCGGCAAAGCGGCTGCATAGAAGCCATGCCGCTGCTCAAACTCCCTTTTGAGTTGCAGGGCAGGCGTGAAGGGGACAGCAGGGCAGTGTGCGCAGGGGAAACGGAGAAGGAGCTGGGCTGCCCTCTCCTTCCCCCTAAGGCCGCCTGGCCTCCAGCCCCCGGGATCCTGAGGTTCTCTCTGCCAGAGAATAAAGGGAAAGCGCCCACACTTCAACCAGGACCACAGCCGGGGCTAGGGGGCCAGGGGGAATCTAAGAAACACCCCCGCGGACGAGTTTCTGGGCAGGGAAGTGGACCGGGAACAGCGCATTTCCTGCTTCGCCGGAGCAAACCCCAGGCGGAGCCAAGCGGGAACAGTTACGACCGAGGAGTCGCCAGCTGCCTGGGCGCGGTTCGCGGGCGGCCTCGGGGGTCCGCGTACTGGGCAGGGATCCGGCGGACCCAGGGCGCAACCGGGGCGAAAGGGCGTGAGAGCAAACCGCGCCTCGCGTCCCCGCGCGCAGCAGGCGTCCCCAGAGCCCCCGCGCGTCGCGCTCTTTCGAGCCCCGCACAGCCTGGGGGCGCGCGGTTAGGGCCGAGAGCAAGGTCCGAGCTCCGGGGACTCCGACCCTTGGCACGGGCGGGGAGGGACGGCGGAGCGGGCGGCCGGAAGAGCGGGCCACCCCGTCCTCCCCCCTCTCCCATCCCGCCCGCAACCTCCGACCTCGCATCCCGGACCCACGGGGGACCGGCCCAGGGACAGGGAGGGGACGCGCAAGGTGTGCAGACGCGCGGCGCCGCCGGGGCGCGCGGGGCGGCTCGGCGGCGTCCGGCTGCGCGGCCCTACCTGGGAGGTGCGGAGCCCGCCGCGCTCCGCCGCCGCACGCCGCCTCCCGCGGGGCTCCCGAGGCCGCCGCCGGCGCGCGGTTTATAAATGCAAAGGCCTATTGTTGTGCTTTGTTCCAGGGATACCATTGTCTATTCTTCGGCGGCCTTCTCGGCGATTTCCCCGGGCCTGCGGCGCGCACTCCCTCCCCGCCCCCAAGGACTGGCTCTCGGGAGCCGACCCGGATCTGTCTGGGTGCCCACCGCCTTCCCTAACGACTTGACAGTCCTCCGTCCGGCTCCCGCTTCCCGAGCATCGGAAACACAAAAGCCTGCAGGAAGTCACCCAGTCTTTGCCTGCTCCTCCGGGGGCCCGGAGAAGTGCGCGGCTCCGACTCCCCGGGTCTGAGCCGCGGCTCGGCACCTACCCGGGTTAATTTCTGCGCCCGCCCGCCAAAGGCCTCAAGTGGCAGCGGGCACAGCCTCCTGCTGCGCTAGTCGCTTCCTTGCCCAGCCTTGCGAGCCTCGAGTCTGGCCTGGGGACCGTGAGTGCACTTAGGAGCCAGGAACCCAGGGACCCTGGGCTGCGCAGGGCAGACGCACCGAGCGGCTCCAGGAGCGGGTGTACAAGGCTCTGACTCGCGAAACTTGTTTGTCGTCGCCCCCCCGCGCCCCCCCCGTGCCCCCGCCCGAATCCCCCGCGTAAATCTCTCGTGTTGAGAAAAGCAAGGCTTGCAGGAAACCACTCCGGATGTTTGCTGCTTTTCATGTGGCATTTGTGGCTGGCTCTGATAACGTCTAGAGCTCGACTTCCAACACCGCGTTTAGTAAAGAGACCGAAATAGAAGAGTCTACACACACCACGGACTGCGCTGCGGCGCCGCAGCCCCCAACACCCTCCCCCCAAAATACATGACAGGTGGATGATCAGAAGAAATTAGCTCTAGGTAACGGTAGGTAAGAGGAACCGGTGTTAAAACGGCACCATAATTCCCAACTGGCACATATAAACTGTTACTTTATAACTTCCAGGGAAGGCGTTATAAAAAGTGGGGGAAGGGACGCGAAATCTGAAGCTCCCACTCCATTCTATGGATGCTGTGCTCTCACCGGACTTCTCAGTAATCTTACCCAACAAAACTCAATAGTCTTTCTCCAGGAACACGTGCAAATAGTAATGGAGATCCTCCAGGCTGCCTTCCCCATCAGTTTCTCCCTGGAACGGTGTGGGCCAGGAAGAACACGAGGACGAAGAAAGTGCACGAGGGCAAATCCATGCATATGCATATTTTGGACTCACACTTCGATTGAATTTCTTGTACCCTATTTTATTTTACTTTTTTTTTTTTTTTTTTTTTTTACAGAAGCTATCAAATAGATTAATATAGGCAGATAATAGATTCTGGAACAGGAATAGTTTTTGTTTGGTTTTGTATTACTAGTCTAACGAAACTCCTGTTAGTTCATAAAACTTTGCACTAATAACAAAATCTGCTTCGGGATCTCTGTGGAGATGTTTATTACTATCCAGAAGAAATAGAGAAGATCGCCAAGAAAACAAGGAGCAAGGCACTGTGGGTGAATTTGTTCTTTCTACTCCCATATCTCCTTACTTACATAACCATTTGAAATGCAATTATGCTTAATTTTCAAGCCCATATTTATTTTAGAAAACAACAACAACAACAAAGCCTTAAAGGAAAGACACACAATTAGTTAAATTTAAGATCAGCTGCTTCAAAACCACCCATTAAAAATAACACTTGTCGATGATTTTCTTAAGCAGATTAACATTTTTTTTTCTGGATTGAAACTCAGAGACCCAAGAGCTAGAACCACTTAATTCATCGTATATTTGAAGACTGGCTTGTAACAGGGACGGAGGGCAGCCAGCGCTTCACAGAGCCTCACAGAGGCAAAGTAAAGTTGGCTTCAAACTAATGAGGAGTTTTTTTGGGGGGAAATAGCAATGTCAGAGAAACCGAAGGCCAGAGGTTTCCTAAGGCGTTGTGTTTCTTTGTTTTTATGGATGCCACCAATAAGCAGACTTGATAGAATACTTTGTTACTCTAATTTCACACAAAAAGCTGCAGCATTTACCTCCCAGATCCCGGATGTAAGCCTTAGTTTGTCATCACACCTTCGCAGTAAACAAAGAAAATCTGTTCTGGAGATTGATGTATTAATTTCTTTGCAAAGTTATGGACTTAGGCAGAAATGAGTGTTTTAATTGCCTTAGAAAACAACACAAATATACAAACAAATACACAACGGCTTGGTTTAGTGCTTAGGAGCTCAAAACCAGGGCACGCTACTGGAGATGAATTTCACTCCTCAAACTGTGACCTCAGGAAAATTCCCTAAACACATTGTATCTCAGGTTCCCATCCTGTAATATGCAACAGCGTTTGCCTCACAGAACTGTAGGGATAAACTAGCTAAGTTTGGAGGGCTGTGCCAGGTACATGCAGTGTGAGGGCTTGTTTAAAAATCCCACTGAGAAGGTTTCAGATTTCAGCACGAGTTGAATACTCTTTCAGATTTTCATTTCAGTCTAAGGAAGCGTATAGAATCCCATAAGAGCTACCGCTAACTTTGGTGTGCAAGGGGATTGCTCTTGCCCCCATTAGGTGGGCCTTCAGATAAATATTGCTGCTAGTGTTACCACATTTTAGAAATCAAAACCGAGTCTTGTGTCTTTTACTGAACACGTAAGTGAAACCTTTTATGTCTATCATACATTTCATGCACAAATTTGCAAGGGTTGCTTCATCGTGATGAATAAAGGTTTTATTCTTCAGGATGAAGGAGTATTGGCTACAGGATGTCATCCCGTATTTACTCCTGTTTTAAGGATTAGAATTTACCTCGGACATAGCATTTTGAAAGTAGTGCAACAAGCAGGTTGAGTCCTTGGGGAGAGAATGTTTTTAATTTATTATCAACAGTGTCTACTGCATTCGATAAAACACACTTGAAGCAGACACCCGCGGGGTTTCCGGGAAGATGGCTAGGTACCTTCCCCCCATACTGACATCCTGAGCGCCTATAATAGTGTGTGCTCAAATGTTAACTTACACTCTCCACTTAATATAAAAATCTCTCTGAATATGCGTGCATATGCACACATAAGCTTATTCTTTGGAATAGCTGCATAGTAACCCAAATTATGGAGGTATCATATTTAAGAAAAAGAAGAAAGAGCGTTTGCTTAGTGCGTTCATCCGAACTACCGTGGCCAAGCACTTCTATCCAGCGGTACAGTCTACATTCCAGAAGGATTTTCGGGAGTCCCCCTTCCCAGGGTGGAGGGAACGCGGCGCCAGAGCCCGGCTTCAGCCAGTTTTCCCGGGGGCAGGTGTAGCCTTGGGCGCGGGGCCGGGGGAGGGGAGGGGAAGGGAAGGGAAGGGAAGGGGCGGGCGTGGGGTTGAGCGGAGACCCGGGACGCGGGCGGCCGGCGGGGCGTGGGCCTAAGGACGCCCGCCGGCCCGCCCCCGCCACTCCATTGGCCGCAGCAGCGCAGAAAAGGGCCCGCGGCCGGGGCGCCCGCAGCGTCACTGGGCCGGCGGGCACCCAGGCTGCGCGGTGGGCCGGGACCTGCCGGGAGCGTCGGCGGCCGCTCGGGCCCGGGAGACTCGAGCAGCCCACGGGGCAGGGCATCTCCCCCGGGCCGGGGGGAGGGGCGACGTGTCCGGCGGAGGGCTGTGGGGTGCGGGGCAGGGCTGGAGCGCCATGAGCAGCCCGGATGCGGGGTACGCCAGTGACGACCAGAGCCAGACCCGCAGCGCGCTGCCCGCGGTGATGGCCGGGCTGGGCCCCTGCCCCTGGGCCGAGTCGCTGAGCCCCCTCGGGGACATGAAGGTGAAGGGCGAGGCGGCGGCGAGCGGCGGGGCGCCGGCCGGGGCGGCGGGCCGAGCCAAGGGCGAGTCTCGCATCCGGCGGCCGATGAACGCCTTCATGGTGTGGGCGAAGGACGAGCGCAAGCGCCTGGCGCAGCAGAACCCGGACCTGCACAACGCCGAGCTGAGCAAGATGCTGGGTGAGTCCGAGCTCGCGACCCGGGGCGCTGCGACCCGCGGAGCCGCTTCCCTGAGCCTGAGCCTGAGCCTGAGCCTGAGCCTGAGCCTGAGCGAGACGGTGCGTGGCGCTTCCCGGGGCCGGCGCAGTGCTCCGCCGCGGTCCTCCCGGGGCCCCGGGCTCCCCTCGCGCGCTCCCTGTCCCGACTCTTCCCGACCGCCTGGGTCGTCAGCGCCCGGGGCCGCGGCTGCCCTGGGTCTGGGCCCCGCGAGGCTCTCCCGGCAGCCGAGTAGGTTTGGTCCTTCGCGTTCCCCCGCGCCTTCCGCGGTAGGGGCCGTTCTCCCTTCTGCGAAAGACCGGGAATGGGCGCGCTGGGAAGCGGCCTCCCAGAGGCAGAGGCAGAGGCTGCGGGGCGGGGGGGGGGGGGGGGGCGCCCTTCGAGGGCCCGAGAACGCTGGGCCTCCGCTGGGCCTCCGCTGAGTCCGCAGACCTTCACTCCCTACTCGACCCCTTTCCCCCGCTCTAGTTGCTCCTTAAAGGTCGGCGGGGCCCGGAGCGGGAGCTCAGCCAGTGAGCCCGGCGCCCCTGTCCACCTTCCCATGCCCGTGCAGGCAAGTCGTGGAAAGCGCTGACCCTGGCGGAGAAGCGGCCCTTCGTGGAGGAGGCCGAGCGGCTGCGCGTGCAGCACATGCAGGACCACCCCAACTACAAGTACCGGCCGCGGAGGCGCAAGCAGGTGAAGCGCCTGAAGCGGGTGGAGGGCGGCTTCCTGCACGGCCTGGCCGAGCCGCAGGCCGCCGCGCTGGGCCCCGAGGGCGGCCGCGTGGCCATGGACGGCCTGGGCCTGGCCTTCCCGGAGCAGGGCTTCCCCGCGGGCCCGCCGCTGCTGCCCGCGCACATGGGCGGCCACTACCGCGACTGCCAGGGACTGGGCGCGGCCCCGCTCGACGGCTACCCGCTGCCCACGCCGGACACGTCCCCCTTGGACGGCGTGGAGCCGGACCCGGCCTTCTTCGCCGCGCCGCTGCCCGGGGACTGCCCGGCCGCCGGCCCCTACAGCTACCCGCCGGCCTCGGACTACGCGGGGCCCCCGGAGCCGCCCGTCGGCCCGGTGCACGCGCGCCTCGGCCTGGAGCAGGCGGGCCCTGCGCTGCCGGGCCACGTGGCGCCCCCCGGCGCCCTGCAGCTGTACTACAACGCGATGGGCTCGCCGGCGGCCGGCGGCGGGCGCGGCTTCTCCCTGCAGCCGCAGCAGCACCCGCCGCAGCACCCGCCGCAGCACCCGCCGCAGCACCCGCAGCAGCCGTCGCCGCCCCCCGAGGCCCTGCCCTGCCGCGACGGCGCGGACCCGAGCCAGCCCGCCGAGCTCCTCGGGGAGGTGGACCGCACGGAATTTGAACAGTACCTGCACTTTGTGTGCAAGCCCGAGATGGGACTCCCTTACCAGGGACACGACTCTGTTGTGAACCTCCCTGACGGCCACGGGCCCATCTCCTCGGTGGTGTCCGACGCCAGCTCGGCCGTGTACTACTGCAACTATCCTGACGTCTGACGGCCCGGCCCGGCCCCGCGCGGTCCCGCCTGCGGGCCAGAGGCGCAGCGCCCAGCGTTACACTTCTGCAGGGGCTGAGGAAACCCTCGGCCTCCTGTTGTTTTGTTTTTGTTTTTAAATTGCCTAGGCATATAATTTATGGTAATTTATTTTGTCTGCCACTTGAACGGTTGGGGGGAGAAAAATGTGGGGTGGTCTGTGAAGATTTGTCCAGATACTTCTTTCCCACAGTTGCGTTGTCAGAACCCCATTTGAGTTTTGAGTATGTCCCAGAATAACTTGCTCCGTTTCCTGAAAATTTATTGACCAAAACCATTTTATCTTGGGTGTGTTTTCTCGATCTTTAAAGAAATAAAATCTGGAATCCTTTATCACTCTGCTAGTGCCTCTTGTCACAAAAGTCCATTTTTAAGATGAATGTTAAGTATTAACATAGCACTGGAAACATTGGATTGATATTTAATATGTAGTTACAGCAGATTGCTCCTTCTCTTATAAATGATTCAGGGTTAAAACCTAAAACGGAACATTAGGATATCTATTTGTTTTTTTTTTTTTTCCCTAGGTAGAAAAACCTCATAGAATGAGCCTGTGTTACACATTTCAGTGATCCTAGTTTCTGAAAAGTTATGGTTAATCTCGATACTCTAGGTATTTTCAATTTTCGTGTATCCCTTCACCAGAGGAGAACATCCAAGGAATTTGAGTTTTCTAGTTGAATCTTGAAACCAGCCTATAGAGGAGTTTGGAGTTTTTTTCGGCCTACATTTCACCAAGAGTCTGTACACTCCCTCTCAACACTGAACTTTCTAGCCTTCACCTGTCTACACCTTGGGAAGTACTGTTGCCGGGTTAAAAATAATTTGAAGGGAAAAAAAATAAAAATAATTTGAAGGAGTCACAGGAATGAATCAAAAGCAAATGTGCATTGTGACCTTAACTTTTAATGAAACTTCCACATCTGTAATTTTTATAGGATGTTCTCCTTGTGCATTGGATTTTTTTGACACAAGCAGTTTTGGAGAGTTCCAGTGATGATTTGTAGCTAGTGTACTTTACCAGGGCAACTAAAGCTATAGCCCTGGGTATCCATGTTCTACTCTGGGGAGAAACGGACTCAAGGGGCTGTAAAAGTGAGGGGTTAGCCCTGCTGTGGACTGCAGCATTAATTGCTGTGGCCCTATCCATCAGATTTTGCAGGTTGAGGCAATGGATGCAGATGACTTGTGCTGGGCATTTCCTGTGCCAGGTGTTTCATCAATGCCATTCTGTACCAAGTTTGAGCTTGATCAAGCCTGTGGAGCCGAAGTGCTGTTTTCCCTCTTCTGCAAGTGAGGAAAGTAGGCACTGGAGCACTCACTTGCCATATATAGGGTGAATGCTTGATAAGTTCTCAAAACTTTTTAAAAAAGATTTTAAGTAATCTCTACACCCAACGTGGGGGTCGAACCTACAACCCCAAGATCAAGAGGGGTGCCAAGCCAGCCAAGCACCCCTACAAGTTATTAAAATATGCTTAATCACTGTTTTCCTTTGTGCCAGGATATATGTGGGCACTGGAAGAACTGGTACGCTGGTGGTGAGAAACTATATAAAATCTTCCACTCTGATTAATGCTATAGAAAAAAGGGAAGGGTAGGAGAATAGTTGAAAGCATTTATATCTTGAAGTGGGACAGCTGAGCTGAAATGGTTGACTGGATTCTTGAGAAATGGCAAGGTGTGTTTTTCAGAGGGGGTCCCTGGGTGCTAGGAATGTTTAGAACAGGAATTTCAGAAAGCAAAGGTAAGTCTGTTTTGTTAGGCGTAACAGAGGTTACATTAAGCATTTGAAATTCTGAAGTTAACTCCTGGGTTATATCTACCATCTAATCCAGTTCGCTTGCCTCTTAGTACTCGACCCTTTCCACATTCTTTATCCCTCTTTTCCTAGACAGGTTCTGCTTCCAGTCGGAGTTCCTTCCCCAGGATGTTCGGAGTTCCTAGTAGATAAAGTGAGCAGAGGGGCCTCACTTGCTCAGGTTCAAGGCCATGTCTCCAGTTGAGATCACACTAGGCATTTTAGCACATTTTTGGCCCTAGGAGAGGGAATTGTACCCTTGCCTGCTATGTCTTACAAAATAAAAAGATAAATAAGGAAAAGCGGAAAGGAGAATAGAGTGTTGGGGGCAGAGAATCCAATGTCCTGTTAAGTTACATTCTTTACTATTCACCAGGTACAAATGGGAAAATAATAGGAGCTAAAATTTTTTAGCCAATTCCAATGCCTTGAGCCCCAACAAAGGAGGATTCGTGCTCACAATAATTCTTGGGGGCACAGGTAATCCAGCCCATTCTTTATCTTTTCTTAGGCAGACTCATGAAGTGGTCTCCGGTGGCAGCTAGTGACTGCTTTTTGTTTTACTGTAGACACAAATACATCAAAGACCTACTGCTTTTCCCCTACTGGAGAAGTCCGTCAGAAGGTAAAAATGCAGAGTAGTGCTCCTGAGTTATAAGCACTCTTAGGTCTTGCTGATTTGAATTCACCCTAGGTGATGGTCTGAGGAAAACCAGGAAGCCCCTCCCCAGAAGTCTGAGGAATACACAGACACACACACACACACACACACACACACACACACACACACACACAATATTTTAGACATCATTTTAGGCAATGCATGGCCCCTGGCAAGCCATCCAAGGGTGGTGGGAATCTGAAACCCTCCGATTTAGAAGCTGTGATGGTGAGGCTTTGTTGGAAAGCATGGCACCCCAGCATGGAAGCAAAAGAGCAGTTTCCCTATATTTGAAAACACAAAGGGACATGTCAAGAACTCCCTAATTTTACTGAATCCTCCCTTCCTGACACATGTGAATCAAGGAACATGGGGAGTGGTATGTCCCTTTCTTAGAGTATAAGGGAAACTCAGGATGCCCTGCCAAGGTGAATGTATGACTTTCACCTTTGTGCAGTTGAGTGGTGACAGTCCTTAGTCCCCAGGTCCGTCCCCATGAGCTGTGTCTTGGGTATTTATATCCTTGTATAAACTCCTTATATGATCTGGGTTGAACTTTGTACTCTTAACCCAACAGAATGGAATAGAAATGATACAGTGTCAGCTCTCCTATTAAGATGGCTTAGAAGATTGTTCTTGTAGCTCAACTCTGAGCTACAAAGTTGTAACCAAAAAAAAAAAAAAGTTGTAACCAGTGCAATTACTAGGGTGATGAGACCATTTTTGGAGACCACATGGAGACGAGAGGCCCTGTGACTCCCTGCAAAGGTAAAGAGCTCAGCCTTACTGACAGCTGACTCCCTCTGCCCTCCTACCATCTGATTATAAATCAGGAGAGGCTGGAAGAATAAATACCCAGATAAGCTCAGGCAGTGCACAGGTGGCAAAGATTTTTATTTGTTTATTTTTTTAAGATTTTTTTTTAAAAAAGATGTTATTTACTTGAGAGAGACAGAGATAGCACAAGAAAGAGAGAGCATGGAGCAGGGAGGAAAGGGCAGAGGGAGAAGGAGAAGCAGGCTGAGCAGGGAGCCTGATGCGGGGTTCTATCCCAGGACCCCAGGATCATGACCTGAGCCAAAGGCAGGCAATAAATGGACTGAGCCATTCAAGTGCCCCTAATTTTATCTTTCAGATTTAAAAAAAATGGTTTTTATGAACCACTAGGTTTTGGGAGAGTTTTGTTACAACAACAAGTTATTGAAACAGGTGTTATCCTTAAATAATCCTTTCTTATCTTTAACTATAGGGATAGGGGCACTGATGAAAAAAACAAGAAAAAAGCATTGGGGCCTGTCAGAGACACCAATATAGTGTTTTTTTTTTTTAATTTTTTCAATATAGTTTTAAAATGAAGGACAGAATGTAAAACTTGGAGAACTCTGTGATATCCCCAAATGTATACAGCCCTCTTTCCTCAAGCAAACTCAATGAAATGACCACAGGTGCCGGCTAGTAACTGGTTTGTAAACAACAACAAACAACAACAACAAAATGGTCTCAATTTTTTACTATTTAATTTTGGAAGCAAATGCTTCCAAAAGGATATGTTGCTTGCCTCCAAACCCCAGTCCCTACCCCAGCCCCAGCCCATCTTCATTTCTGAGTACTTCAGAAGTGTGTTAGAAGGTAGGAATCCAGCCCTTTTATGGACTGGGATATCCAGACTTGATGCCAGCATAGTCTACACATCTTTAAGACACCCAGGTAAAAAGAGGATATTTTCTTTCTCACAGACACTGACTACATCCCATTAAAGCTACCAGGGTGTGTGTAATAAATTACAAAATAAACTTGTTACCTATAAGCAGCTAATAGATGATATCACAATGAAACTATATCTTTCGCTTATCATTCCTTTTTAAAATTATTTATTTATTTAATAGAGAGAGAGTGAGATAGTGAGAAAAAGCATGCAAACAGGGTAGGGAGGATAGGGAGAAGCAGTTTCCTCACTGAGCTCCATCACAGGACCCTGGGATCATGACTTGAGCCAAAGGCAGACACTTAATTGACTGAGCCACCCAGGTGCCCCACTTATTATTCTTATCTTAGAAGATTATTGTACCTTTCATTTGAATAACACTGCAAAAGACATCAACTTGTTCTTTACCAGTTCCTTATCAGGAAAAAGCACATACAAGCAAAAGGAATCCAGAACAAATGAAATGGGGTGCTATGAACCAAAATATATCATCTCTGTCTAACATTGCATATTTATTTATTTATTTATTTATTTATTTATTTATTTATTTATGACACACAGAAAGAGGCAGAGATACAGGCAGAGGGAGAAGCAGGCTCCCTGCAGGGAACCGGATGTGGGGACTCCATCCAGGGTCCTGGGATCATGACCTGAGTCAAAGGCAGACACTCAACCACTGACCCACCCAGGTGCCTTGCATTTTGTTTTTAATACTCAGAATTGTGCCTGTCATATTATAGATTTCAAACATTCCCTTCCTCCCCCCATTCCCCTTTGATTTGTTTTGACAATACTGCACAGGGAGAGATTTTACACCCATTATTTCAGCATAGATTTATTCTTCCTGCTTACGAGGTGCTTCCTTCTGAGTCTAGAATATTCATCTGAAGAAATTGTTCTTACCCATCCCCATCTGGAGTAGGATGAGGAATGTTTGATTTTTTTTCTTCCACATGAGAAGCCCATGGCAGGGATTCCTGGGTGGCGCAGTGGTTTGGCGCCTGCCTTTGGCCCAGGGCGTGATCCTGTATATCCAGGATCGAATCCCACGTCGGGCTCCCGGTGCATGGAGCCTGCTTCTCCCTCTGCCTCTCTCTCTCTGTGTGACTATCATAAATTAAAAAAAAAAAAAAAAAAAAAAAAAAAAAGAGAAGCCCATGGCAGACAAAGCATTTCGTTGGGGTCTATGGCCTGGGAACCAGCTGTGTCTCTTTAATTTTCCACTATAACACCCACCCCTCTCTTCCTTCTTTTTTAAATTTTTATTTCTTTATGATAGTCACAGAGAGAAAGAGAGAGAGAGGCAGAGACATAGGCAGAGGGAGAAGCAGGCTCCATGCACCGGGAGCCCGACGTGGGATTCGATCCCGGGTCTCCAGGATCGTGCCCTGGGCCAAAGGTAGGCACTAAACCGCTGCGCCACCCAGGGATCCCTCTTCCTTCTAATAAGAAAGTTGCTGTGGGCTTTCTCCTAAATTATTAGGCAGCTTTCTGTGAATCACCAGTTCAATTCACAGTGTCCTCCTTGCACAAACATGGAAAACTCACCACTGGCTTTATTCAAGATTCTGGACATTAAAAATTCTTTTTTTTTTTTTTTAAGATTTATTTATTTATTCATGAGAGACACAGAAAGAGAGAGGCAGAGACACAGGCAGAGGGAGAAGCAGGCTCCATGCAGGGAGCCTAACAGTGGGGATTTGATCCCAGGTCTCCAGGATCAGCCCTGGACTTAAGGCGGCACTAAACCGCTGAGCCACCCAGGCTGCCCTGGACATTAAAAATTCTTAACACAGTATAAAACAGCATTTAAATAGTGTAGTAGTATTTCTTAGTGCAGTATACAATTTCTTAGTATACAGCATACAGCATACAGCAAGTGTGAAATAAGTTATTGCCATGATAACAATGATATTCTTTAATATAACTTTCTCTGCAGCTCAGGTCCGAACAACAATTTGGCTTAATTAAAAAAAAAAAAAAAAAAAAAACAACTTTTAAACGTCTTATTCTTGCTGAAGACATTTTAGCTTGGAGAGTCTTTTTTTCACTTTAACCAAAGTCTTTTTTTTTTTTTTAAGACTTTATTTATTTATTTGAGAGAGAGATTGAGAGAGAGAAAGTACACATGAGCAGGGGCAGAGTGAGAGGGAGAAGCCGGTTCCCCTGCTGAGCAGGGAGTCCAATGAGGGGCTTGGTCCCAGGACCCCCGGATCATGACCTGATGACCTGAGCCTAAGGCAGACAATCAACTGAGCCACCCAGGCGCCCCCACTTTAGCCCAAGTCTTAAACACTTAGCCAAAGTCAAATTCGTAATAAATAGTCCCCAAACTGATGCTGCGCTGAATAGATGACTTGTGAAGTCATACTGGCGGGGTGAGATTCGGATGAGCACAAAGAGCAGGTAGACATTTTGCATACCCAGCCTTTTCCAGGGTCATGGTCACTTTGCTGGCAGTCGGTGCCCTCCCTTCCACCTGATCTCTTGTTAGGCAAGGAAAGAAAAATTGAGGGGCCCCTGCCTGGCTCAGCGGTTGAGCGGCTGCCTTTGGCTCAGGGTGTGATCCTCGAGGCCCCGGATCGAGTCCCACATCAAGCTTCTGCACCTCTCATGAATAAATAAAATATTTTTTAAATAAATAAAATCAAAAAAATAAATAAATAAATAAATAAAATCTTTAAAAAAAGGAAAGAAAAATTGTGGCAAACTGAGCAGTAGACTGAGCAGTTTTCTGGTCGGATTCTTCTGGCCACGAGAACTCCTGGGGCAAAGACTCTCCTTTTTCACTTTGTATCACCTGACCAGGCACCTCATAAGTGCCTAGAAAATTGCTGGAGTACATGTTAGTTAGTACCTTAGTTTTCCACTGGGGATTCACAAAGAATTCAGGAGTTCCTGCTTTGCCTCTTTCCTTTAGTCACCAGTGGCTACAGCTCCTTTCTTCTGGAAAATGTGTTTAAACATCAAATTTAAGGATACCAGAGACTAAGATATTCTTATTCAGAGTGTAGAGGGCTGAACCACGCCCCGAGTGGCAGTGTCCTAAAAGAAGGCTCTGCATTTTGAGTCACAAGTTCATCTGGTTCAGCAACTTAGCTTTGGGAGTTAGGAGAAGTCACTAATTTTTTTTTTTTCTGCACTCCAGTCCGCTCATCTGAAAAAAATAGGAATAATGATCATTGTAGGGACCAAGTGAGGTTGTGCTAAAAGGATTGCTTCAGTGCCACAGAAAATGCTTTCTCCTCTCTCTGCCCTTCTTTATCTTTTGATTTTGTATATCTCTATCGATTCCAGCAGACTTGGGGGATTCAATTTAATTATTTCACTGGAAAAGAGAAGACAACAGGAACTTGCCTCCCCTGGAGCTTTGATTAGTGGATTGAGAATTTTAAGAGAATTCTAAGACTGTCTATATTGGCTGGAAACATTGATCATCTATGTTTCACTCTGAACTTTGGACCCTCAGCCTATTTGATTATAAAATGAGAATAGGAGTAGTTGTCACTTGCCGAAGAACTTCATATAGAATGTCTCGATTAATATGAACTCCCATTTCGCATGGAAATCTCAAGGTTCCTGTCAGTGGGACACACTGAATGCAATATCAAGTCTGCTAACATTCATCATTCAGGCCAGCCTTCTTCCACTCATCATAGTTTATGAAGTCCTGAATCACATTTGCATGTCATTTTCTTTTTTAGGACTGAAGAGAGTTGGAATTCTTGAGGGTGAATAAGTAGAGTGGTATGGGGAAGGACGGCAAATTGAGAAATAAATTCTCACTTCCGGCAGTTCCAAGTAACACTGAAACTTGATACTCAGGTTCCTGAATCACTCAGTCTTCAGAAGTTTTTTCCTCAGGGCTTGGGTAGAGGTGGGGAAAAGAAGAAAATTCTCTGACATCCTTGAAATGAATGAACAATTTTGGAGTTATTCTCTAGGTAGTGGATTCTTCTGTTCATTTTAATAAATCCATTTGGACGATTGAAAACATTAGTAGGGCTTGCACACACAGACCAAGAATATTAAACTGAAAAGGGCTTAATGAGATTATAAGAGAGAGAAAGAAAACAAAATTAGAAGTTTGTAGTTTCAGTAAAGAGGTTATGGGTATAGAAAGTGTAGTTTTTATTTATTCATTTAAAAATAATTTAAGGGATCCCTGGGTGGCTCAGCGGTTTAGCGCCGCCTTTGGCCCAGGGCGTGATCCTGGAGTCCTCGGATCGAGTCCGGCATCAGGCTCCCCGCATGGAGCCTGCTTCTCCCTCTGCCTGTGTCTCTGCCTCTCTCTCTCTCTCTCTCTCTGTCTCTCATGAATAAATACATAAAATCTTAAAAAAAATAATTTAAACATTTTAATGATGCACATGCTTACAGAAGAGCAACATTACAAATGGGCTCCCAGCATAAACAGAGTTGTAGGAAGATTCCCTCCTTCCCTATTCACGGTCACCCAATCCTTCAGAGGCAGGGGGTTCTACTGGGCGTTACCTACATACGTTGATAACTGTACCTCTGGAGGTGAATTAATATGCCTGAGCAGCTCATTCTGTGTTTATCAGTTTTAGACATTGACTTCGGACTCTAATAGCTAAGCGTTTCCTCTACCCACTCAACAGTTAGGCCCTTATTTCCATCCCTTCTATTGATTGCCATTGCCTGGTCAAGTATTTCGATTAGTAAACCCTCTCTCCTCACCAGGGCGCGAAGTCTGTACTCCCCGCTGTGAAAGCCGAGACCGTTGATGCTCCCACCCACCGCGGCACTACTCTCTTCTGCAAAGGTGGGTATTCATGGTTTTTTCCTTTCCTTTCCTTTCTTCTTTCTTTCCTTCTTTTTTCTTTTTGCCTTCCTTCCTTCCTTCCTTCCTTCCTTCCTTCCTTCCTTCCTTCCTTCCTTCCTTCCTTTACTTTTTTTTTTTCCGGCGCGGAGAGAGATGGAATATTTTTGCACGCGTTACATGGACAGCTATCCATTTTTATGGCATTTGAATCAATTCCAGAGAAAAGGCACCGCTTTCTACCCTGGCTGTAGTTTTAAATTCACACACTGACTACACTCATTGACTCAGAGAGAAGCAGTATCCCTAAAGCTTTACTGGAAGAAAAACTAGAGTCACGTGGAGGGGCATCTCCACACTCCCGAAGTCCGTTCCGCCCCGGGCCACCCCCACCCCTCCTCCAGTCCTTCTAGGTCCGGGGAGGGCTGCGGCGCTCGCCCCGGCGCGGGCATCTCGGAGCAGAAGCGGCTCTGAACGCCGGGAGTCGGCACCGTGGCCGACATTCATTCAGGGGAACATTTTACATGTTAACAGGAGCCTGCAATGACTCTGCTCAGAAGGCAAAAGATCTTAGGTTTGCTGTTAAAAAAAAAAAAAAAAAAAAGCCCCGGAGTGTGAGTCCAGGAGAGCACCGCCAGCGAGGCCACTGATAACAAGGACAGGACTGCGACGTCGTGCGCTTGCAGACGTCCGGAGCCCGTAGCTGTGGGCCTGGTGCCCGCCCGGCGCGGGGACACTCCGAAGGTCGGATCTAGGGCTTCCCGGCTGCGCTGGCTCGGGAGGCTGCTGCCGCGTGGAGGTCCCGAGGGGCCTCTGGACGAGCCCTCCGCGCCCCGCGTTCCTCTGGCTACGGGAGGGCAGGGCAGGGCAGGGCAGGGCAGGGGATTCGGGCCGCGGAGCGCGGTCTTGTGCCGAGGCTGAACGTAACCCCGCGATCCGCGGCTGCGCTTCCCCGAGCGAGGGGCTGCGCCTGCCTTCGCCGCGCGCGCGTGGAGCCGGGCGGGGGGAGCGTCGGCGGCCGCGGGCGCAGCCTCGGGGCAGGCGCCGCCCGCCGTGTTCGGGTCCCGCGGGGACGCCGGCTGTGCGGCGGCCGGGACGGCCGGGACCCGCGGCCGCGGCGGGGTCCGCCCGGGAGGCTCCAGCAGCCGGCGGGGAGAGGGCCCACCCTCGCTCCCGGCCCTCCGCGCGGTCGCGGCGGCTCCTCCAGCCCCGGGATGCGGGGCGGGGCTGACGCGGGAGCCGGGCCCGTGCGCGCTGGCGGGGGGCGGGGGGCGGGGGCACCTGCTCCTGGGCCCCCTCGGGGACTGGGAGGCGAAGGGCCAGGCGGCGGCGAGCGGCGGGAGGCCCGGCCGAGTCCGGGGCGAGTCTCGCTTCCCGCGTGTTCAAGGTGTGGCGGGGGCTCGCGTCGTGGGCTCGCGTCGTGGGCTCGCGTCGTGGGCTCGCGCGGCGACCGCACCCGCGGGCACCCAGCTGCGCCGGGCGCCGGGGAGACGCAGAGCTGGGGCGCGGCGCCGACCCCGCCAGGGACCGGGACGGGCGGCCTCCGGCGGGCCGGGAACCCGCGCGGCTGCGTGGCGGCCCTCCCTCTGCTGGTGCCGGGAGTTTTACCTCGGGGGAGACGACTGGTCGGCAGGTGCGCGATTATCTTGGGCGGGAGAGACGAAATTAAAAATAAAAGGTCAAGAGCAAACTCTCTACCACCTTCGTGTAAATGATAACGCGAAATCTTGAGATTTGGGGAAAGGTTTTTAAAGTGTCAGCTAATCAGGCAAGGCTCCCTAAGAAAACTCGACTCCTCCATTTCTCAGGTAAGAAATTGAGAGATTGATACAGATAGAACTGCTTGTCATTAATTGGAGCTGGAAGTGCATTCAACAGCACCTTTCAGAAAAATGTGCAGGGCTTTAGAATTTCAAGCGAGACAGCTGCAGTCTTGAACGCTTTTTTTTTTTAATGCTGAAATTTGTGTTAGAAAAGCAGGAGACGGTGGCATCTGGTTGTGAAGAGTTCCACCTCTTTCTGCTTTCAGTCTTTTGAAGTTAAGGGAGTTTTTTTTTTTTTTTAAACAGAAGGAATAAAAAGGCCAGACTTTATTTTATTTTATTTTTAATAATAAATTTATTTTTTATTGGTGTTCAATTTACCAACATACAGATGTATGCAATGGAATATTCCTCAGCCATTAGAAACGACAAATACCCACCATTTGCTTCAACGTGGATGGAACTGGAGGGTATTGTGCTGAGTGAAGTAAGTCAATCGGAGAAGGCCAGACTTTATTATCATCTCACCAATGTAAAATAATTGTCTTCTGTGTAAATTGCTTTATTAAAAATTTTAATTTCTTTTTTAAAAGAAGATTTTATTATTTATTCATGAGAATACACAGAGAGGGGACACAGAGAGAGAGGCAGAGGCACAGGAGGAGGGAGAAGCAGGCTCCATGCAGGGAGCCCGACGTGGGACGCGATCCGGGCTCTCCAGGGTCACGCCCTGGGATGAAGGCTGCGCTAAACAGCTGAGCCACCCGGGCTGCCCTAATTTCCTATTTTAAAATAAAAATTTAAGTACCACACCAAGGGAGAGCTGTTATTCTTGTTCTAGCCCGAACTTCACAGCTAGTGACCGCTTACAAATCCTGCTTTCCTTGGGCACATCTCCGCATCTACAATCATAAAGACATGTAGGATTTTCTCCTTCCCCCCTTCCCACCAACGGGATCACATTTTCCCTACTATTCTACCGCTCGTCCTTTCAGTTAACTGTGTGCATTTGGCGCTCCTGTATTCCTAGAAGACGAACCTCTCTTTACCTGGCTGGCGCTCCTCTCCACTCTTCAGTGGGGCCCGCCCCGCTTGTCCTGTCTCCGTGTCCAGTGTAAGTTTTGTCTTGACTTAATCCTTTCATGTGCAGTTACGAGTCATAAAACGCCCTCGCGCTCTTGCAGGTCAGTGTGCTTGTGAACGGAGGCTACCTGCACTTCAAATGTGGGGGACTCGGGGGGGAGCACGTTTCACTCCAGCGGAAAAGGAAAAGAAAGTGCACGCCCTAAGCGCGTCTGTAACATGAAAGACTAGTTCTTTCCGGAGCCCACCTCAGCCAAGTGGTGGATAGACTATTCCGCTGGCAGGCCCCGTTCCTGCAGACTGCCCTTACTTAAGTCGCCGACCTTACTGGGGCAGGTTTGGCCCTTCCAGGAAGCCTTGTGGGCGCTTCGAGACCAGCACCCCAAGACTACCACGGCGTCCCGACACGCTGATTTGGTCCCAGTGTTGCTACCCCGGTAATCACTGGTGGACAGACCTCCTGGTCTTCCCGTTCTGGCATAATGGTCAGTATCAACCTCCACCGTCCCACTCTCTTGCTTTGGGCGAGAAAGCCCGGAGGCGCCGCTGCTGGGGCTTCCCTCGGGGAGAAGTCTGCGCTCGGAGAGTGGGGAGCAACCCTGTGCCCAAGCACGCAGGCCTGGGCGGAGCAGCGGCCTTCCCGGAGGAGGCAGCGCGGCGCCGGGCGCTCGCAGGACTGGCCGGGAACCGGACCTGGCTGTCCCTACCCCCATCCTAACGGCGGGCGGCCGCGTGGCCCCGGGCTTGTCCTTCCCCTGCGGCCCCTGCGGGACCGCCCCGGACCCGGCGCGCCCCCAGCCAACCGCTGCGCACACGGGACGCGTCCCTGCTGGACGCACGGAGCCGGATCCCGCCGCCTTGGCGGTGCTGCTGCCCGGGGATCGTCCCGCCGCCACTCGGGTGTCGGGTCCCCGGCGCCCCCCGGCGCCCCCCGGCGCCCTGCACGGGTACTACGGCGCCCGCCCGCCCGCCCGCCCGCACCGTCTCCTCCCCAGGCGCCGCCCTCCCGGGACTCGGGGCGGGCGCGGGCCTGAATCCTCGGGTCCTCCTCTGCGTTCCGGGGCCAGTTTATGGTGGTGTATTGCTCCAACTGTGACAACGTATGAAACTTTCCTTTCTCAGAACCAACATTTAGTAAGAACAAGGTTTAACATCCTTAGCATTTCAAAGGAGACACAAAAATGTGCTCTGCTTAAACATATTTAAAATCCAACTTTTCCCATTTTCTATATATGCACTTATTATCACATTAACATTTGATTGAAAAAAAAAACCCAAGGTTTTAACAGTAAAGTTTTTATTTTTATAAAATAATAAAAATCTCTTATAAAGTGAAAAATTAATGAGCCATAGTAGAAAGCACTTTTTTTTTCTTCTAATGTTATCTCTTTTCACCTGTTCTAAACATGTAATTAGCATTTATTGTGTATCTTCTACATTTCAAATCATGGTTTCTAACGTTCTTGGTTATTGACATCTTTGTAAATTTGTAAATAAAACTCTATAAAGATTCTGTGTATATGGAGATCTTCTATTCTTTTGCAAAATTAAATAAGATGTGTCTTCGTCGTCAGTCAGGGTCCCACAGGAAACAGGTGAGTGAATGAAGAAAGATCAAGGAACAAACAGGCAGTCTATATAAGGGACATCTCTATAAGAGGGACTAGAAGCACCCTAAATTTTGCAGTATTTCAGCTTAGTCCAGTCATGACTGGGAATGGGGAGAGGCAGTTACTGGAAACAAGGGTAAATTGTAGATTTAGGAGTCCTGACAGCCACGGCTGTGGTTTTGGGAAGAGGAATAAAGCCACTGTTAACATGGTCCAGGAGGATGAGACCAGAAAAATAGACTCTGGGGGAAAAAAATCCTGTTGCTGACTTTTTTTTTTTTCAAGATTTTATTTATTTATTTATTTATTTATTTATTTATTTATTTATTCATTCATTCATTCATTCATTCATTCATTCATGAGAGATAGAGTGAAAGGCAGAGGGAGAAGCAGGTTCCACATGGGGAACCTGATGCAGGATTGGGGACCCCAGGATCACGACCTGAGCCAAAGGCAGTCCCTCAACCACTGAGCCACCCAGGTGCCCCTGTTGCTAACTTTCTGATAGGGCCTCTCATTGGCCAAAGCTGGCCACAAAACTAGAGGACAGGGTACCTGTGGTTGACACCACAGCGAGAAAGGTGGAGAGCACCTCTACTGGAGTAGGAAATGTCCAGGCTTTTCTATAAATGGCTCCACGGAACAGGAGTTCAGCACAGCCCTTCAGCCTTGATTGAATAAAATTGATTGCCACACTTTGTGTGAAATGTAAGAGATGGTAGAAAGGGATCTTAGCTGCTGTTCTTCCCAGCCTCAGAAATCTTGCTCCTGAGGGGGAGAGACTGGAGGTCACTGACTGGAGGGTGGGCATGATGCCACTGTGGTGGGAGGTAGAGCAGAGAGTGACAGGAGTGAACTTGGATCCCAGGTGATGGTATCGGAGCCTGTGAATCAAGGCTGCTGGAGGGGGAGCCATACCTTTGAACTCTTCAGTTATGTGAGCTGATGCGAGTCCTTTACTGTTTAAACCACTTGAAGTTAGTTTTCTTCTCACTCCAAATGCAGGGATTCATAACAGATCACCAGGGACACAGCAGGCTGCAGATATGATTGCTGACTCCTTTAACTGTCACAGGGAAATATCAAATGCAGAGTATTTGCTTGGACCAACAGCATTTGCATTGATTGTTAGAAATGCTGAATTTTAGGTCCTTTTATATCAGATTCTGCTCTAGCACAGTGTTTCTCAAACTGGAATGTGCATGCAAGTCATCTGGGGATCTTGCTAAAATGCAAAATCTGATTGAGTAGGGCCAAGATTCTACATTTCTACCAAATTCCTGGATGAGGCTGACAGATTACACTTTGAGCTCCAGACCCCAGATCCCTTAACCATACTGACTTCTTAGGGACTGTTCTTGACCAAAAAAATGCCGAATTCAGTAACAAACACCATTAAGTCATTTCAGAAGAGCCAATAGACTAGACAGTTTGGGTTATTTTCGCCTGACATCCATGTCTGCCCTGTTCTTTACCCTGGCACAGCCTGACCTTCCAGCTTTCTGAGGTTATCTTGCTTTTCTCCAAAGTCCTGTAAATGTTCAAGTTAGAAGCACAGGTGCGATAGCACTGGGACATTATAATGCTCATTGAGAGGAGGAAATGGGGAGATGAACAGTGAGTATGTGTCCCTCCAAACCTGATGGACGTGAGCTGGTGCCGGAAGAATCTCACTCAAAAAGGGCATCTCCACTGATCGCACCCAACTTCTTATTGTTTAGTATTTCATGAATTTATTTCTTGTTTGCTTTTCTCTCTTACGAGATCACAGTCAGACATGTCCTGTAACACAGCAGAATAGAATGAGATATCTGCTAGGTCTTCCTAGTCTCACTACCTCCCATAAGGCAGTGATTGTCAAAACAAGCTGCAGACTACAATTGGTCTTTTTTTTTTTTTTTAAGATTTTATTTATTCATTTGAAGAGAGAGAGAGAGAGAGAGCACACAAGCAAGGAGAGTGGCAGAGGGAGAGGGAGAAGCAGGTTCCCTGCTGAGCAGGGAGCTCAATCTGGGGCCTAATCCAAGGACCCTGGGATCATGACCAGAGCTGAAGGCAGATGCCTAACTGACTAAGCCACCCAGGTGCCCCTACAGTCAGTCTTTAAAAACAAAAGTCCAGGCCCAGTATCTTCCTAAGAGAGTCTGATTTCATTGGTTTGGCCTACACTCAGGGCATTTCAAAATTGAAAATTTCTTGAGGTGATTCTAGTTGTATCCATCAAATAGAAGAACATACTGGTATCACAGAGTTGTCTGAGAAGTCAGTTGTTTATGTGTTTATTTCATCAAATGTTTATCGAACATCTATTATGTACCAGACACTGTATTTTCCCCCCATTCTCAAGAAGCCGGTGGTTTTACATGAGAGACGGGCATGTAGATAAATAATCATTGATGTGTGGTCAGTGTAATAAAGTTCAGTACAAAAAATATTGTTCTGGCAGAAAGTAGAGTGATGGATTCTTTGTGAAGGGTTGTGGGATAAAAGTAATAATGGCACTAACTATAGATGGAGGAGTCCTCAAGGAAGTGCTGATGCTTACCTGAGGTCCTGAAGGAGAAGAGAGCCAAGTGGAGAAGGTGGGTGGAGAATGGGGAGGTATTTTTGAGTTGAGGTTGTGGGAGATGAAGGTGAAGAAACTAAAGGAGATTACTTCTGTTTTCTTTGTAAAATTAGGATGAGTCATAAGTCAAGAAAATGGTAGGGATGGAGCAGGAGGGATGGAGCCTGGGATTTGAGAAGAGGAGCTCCAGCCTGAAGGTCTTCAGTGCATCATGGAAGGTTCTCGGTGCAATAGGGAAGGCCCTCAGTACACTCTGGAAGGCCCAAGGTTGGGGTGAGGAGTGGATTTCAGTCATTGGTACCCATCTTCAGGGTTTCGTGGTCAGGAGCTCCAATGTAGAAACAGAAAGATGAGACTGTAGGATTCGTTCAAAGCTATGGTTTAAAGAGCAGTGGAAAGACAGATAACAGGGCCAGGGAGCACTGGTGAGGTTTTGGCTCAAGAGTTTAACAGAGATGGGTATGGAGGAGACCAGTTCTGGAGCATGATGTGTTTAGGAAAAAGGAGGGAGAAACCAGAATGACAAGAGAATGCATCAGAGGGCGATTTCAGGGATCCTGTGGGTCAGGGTGTCCATAATGTGCAAGGCGTGGCTGGGGTGTAGCTGCCAAAAGGGTGGAAGGTGAAGATCACTAGAGCTGTGCAGCCAGGGAAGTGGGATGGGTCTCCCAGTGGGTACTGAATGCCCCCTGCCTCCCATAGGAGGTGAGGAGGGGAGGAAGACTGGAATCTTCTTTGTGCATATTTCATGAGACACCACCCAACCCACCCTACTCCCCAGTGTGAGTGGATTTAATCAAGTTGTTCAGGATATAAAGGAGGGGGGGAAAAAAAAGGATATAACTGAGGGGAAGTTACACCAGAAAGCAAAGGGCATGCCATTGAAATGCAAAATGGAGCAACAGTGAAACAGGAAAATCTCACTCAGATTGTAAAATATGGAGGAAGAAGTGGCAGAAATTCCTAGTGATAGAAGGAAGCTATGTACATCCTTCTGGAAACCAGGCGATAGATTGTTTTCAGTTTAGACTAAAAGACCTAGAGTTCAGAAATTTTGCTGGTGGCGACAGCAGCTCAAGTCCAAGCAAGACAGCAACTCTTATCAACTTTGTAATCAGTGGTAGAGTTTACAGATAAGTGTTACTAGCAATATCCTGCTTCTGAGAATTTCCCGTTTGAATTAATCGCTCTTAATTAGTAGATGCTAAACTTAAAAATTATTCTTAAAAACATTCCCCCCACTTCAGTCACCTCAATATTGATACCCTGAAGCAAAGCCCCAGTCACCTGGCATTAGTTAGGTTACTGCTCAGCCTGGAAAGGTGCCTGACTTCTCACACTTGACCTTCCCCTCCCCCAGATCCTAGAGAGCTCCCTTTATCATAATGTTGATCGATACTGACTAGGCTTCTTATCCAACATACACCAGGACAACACCCTCTGTCAAGAGGGCTACTAGATAATATAAGGTGTATAATTGGATTCCACAAGGTGGCTTGCTTCCTCAGAATTTCCCTGGAGGGGAAGAAAGCTGTGTATGGATATAGAGACATGGGTGCTGGGCTCCTTCCAGAATTCTCCTTACCCAGAGAAGTTTATATCCAAAAATACAGCTATGGAGACCCTGGGAGATGTGCCCCCTATGGAGAGAGACAGAGACTCCCAAGGACCTTCAGGGAGATAGATGCCATGTTCCACCAACCCAAGGATGCCTGCTCAACCTGAACCCGCTTTAGCCAGGAGATTGTGTGGAGCCAGGAGTCAGCTCTCACTTAGGAGTTCATTACCAATGGCTGAGACGTCCATGTTTGCAACGGAAGGGAGGCCTTCCTCTTCCCAAGTGGGCCCTACATCCTGTTTCACTGACACCACTCGGAAGAATCAAAAAAGGGGACGATTGAGTTCTTGGCTTTGCCCCAGCTGTCTCCTGGGCTGTAACTCTGGGTCTGTTGTAGACCAGTAGACCTTAAGACTATCTAGGGGGGCCAGGCTCTTTCTCCAGGGAGTGAATCTCTAGGCCTAGCTATATATAGCGAAGTCCTGCACACTCTCTCTCATTACTCATTTAGTTTGGCCCAAGTTTAAAGCATGAACAATCTCTTCCAGGCACTCCCTGTTCTCACTTCCCTCTGACCAGAGGGCTCCTCCTCTCGTCTGACCTGTGGGGGTCAACATCCTTTCTAGCTGATCCACCCCACTTCCTCCCTCAGGCTGAGCTTGAGGCTGTTTTTTAGTTTCAGGGGTTCCTGGAGAAATGTTTCCTCTGCCCCCTTGCAATATCACATCAGACAGACTGGATTCAAGGTCTTGGGTTCTTGGAGATTTGAAAGCAGAAAGATCAATGTAAACCATGAGAAGAAACATTATGGGAGAGATGGGGCTTGAAAAATCCTTCTGTGAAGGTGGGCAAAAGGGAGCTGCCAAAAGTAGAGAAAGAGACAGAGTTCTTAGAGTGCTCCGGACACAGTGGAGAGACCTGCTGGAGAAGTTTCACAGAGGGCTCCCGAGAGAGCGGACGTAATTGGCATACTATGGTGAGCAGGGCAAGGGCCTCACAGGCAGACAGATGTGGATATGCATTCCAGAGAGACCATTAGCTCATTTACTGGCCGTGCGAATTTGGGCTGTCATCTAGCCACTCAGAAAGTCTGTTTCCTCATCTACAAAATGTGGGCAGTAATAGCTACCTGCAGAGCCATTACAAGGATTGGAAATCTCTGTACAGTGCCAGCTGAGTGATGGTATGAGGAGGAAGGCTAAGTTCTTTTGACCTGGTATTTCCATGGGTGGGCATGAAGGAAAGAGCTTCTGCCCCCACCCCCACCCCACATCCCAGTTGTGTACCTAACAGTGCAGCCTGAGCCCATAGGGTAACCAGTTTACTGACCGCTCTTAATTTCCTGGGACATAAACCCAAAATGGTTTTGTGTTTCTCTCCAGGTAGGGCATTAACTATACTCTTAAATCTCCCTATCTGGGTTCAATGAACACTTGAGAAGAGTTTATTACTTTCTAGTTACTTTTAGTTGTTAAAATTTGACTCTGAAATATTTTGAAAACTAAGAATGTAAAAATCAATTCACTGTAAAGCCTCAATCTTGTCCTCCCTCCCATTCTTCTCCTTGAAGGCTTACACAGAGAGCCTATCTTCTAGTCCTGGAGAAGGAGGGGGGCTGCCTGTCTTATAGATAGCTCCTCTCCCCTCCCTCTTTAAGGCCGACTCCTGCTGTGCCTATGTGGGGGTGGGGTGGAGGTAGAGGAGTGGAGGAAGGACAGGGAAAGGGACAGATGTCTTTTAATCTAGCTGGTCATTGTTGATCTCTCTGGTGTTTCTCTGAAAAACATTTACTGCCTTCAAAGCCCCTAGAGTCTGGCTCTGTCATGGGCCACATGTAAGTATCTTAGAGCCACCACACTGCCTCCTTCCTCGAGTAGGGGAGGGATTGTGGCTGGACTCATCCACGTTCATTTCTTTCAAATCCTTGCCCTGGATGGTAAACATACAGGCTCTGTGCTGAGGTGCCGGCACCTCACCTCAGCTTTCTTTGTAGTGCACCTGCAAGATGGCGGAGACCTGGCCGCTTTGCATGGTGTCCACTTGGCCCCAAGGAAATTCAGGCATCCACAGACGTGGGTGGTGAGAATACCCTGGGCTGCCCTAGCTGCTCTCTCCCTGCCCTGTCACTTTCCCTGGAATTCCCTTTCTCTCTGTTTAGGTGGGATCATCAGGTCTGATTCCAAGCCAGATGTCAAACCAGCACCCAGAATTAAATGCTCCTTTACTGCATCACTGTCAAACTGTCTTTTTCCTCCCCACAATGTATTTTACTTAAAATGATTTATTATTTAATATGTAAGATATTCAAGTTTACATAATATGATAGTACACATCAGATAACAGATACTTGTTCACCACCACTCATAAGAAGCAAAGCCTGTGTTTGGGTAGCAAAGGACATCTCTTTGTCCAGTTTAAAGATGATTAAAATTCAAATTGGAATTCTAGTGCATTTGTAGCTCACTTTTGGGAAAAATGTATATTTTTATGATGCATTTCTAGTCAGTATTGCCTAAATTGATCTACAGATTCAGTGCAATCCCTATTAGAATTCCAACTGTCTTTTTTCCAGAAGTGAACAAGTTGATCCTAAAATCCATGTGGACGTGCAAGTGTTCCTATATAGCCAAAACAATCTTGAAAAAGAATACAAAGTTGGAGGAATTACATTTCCTGACTTTCAAAACTCACTACAAGGCCATAATCTGGTACTGGTGAAAGGATAAACCTATAGACCAACAGAGTAGAACTGGTCCTCAACAGATGCTGCTGGGACAGGAGGTTGCCTACAGGAGTTGGACCCTTGCCTTACACCATATACAAAAGTTAACTCAAAGACATAAGTGTAAGGGCTAAAACTCTAAAACTTGTTAAAGGAAGTATAGGTATAATGTGTATGACCTTTAAGTAGGCAATGCTTTCTTAGATATGACATGCAAAGCACAAAGAAAAAATTGATAAATTGGACTTTATCAAAATTTAAAACTTTTGTACATCCAAAGACACTATCCAGAAAGTTAAAACACAACCTGGGACAAAACATTTGCAAATCATATATCTGATATGGGTCTAGAGTCTAGAATATATAAAGAATACTTACAACTCAGCAATAAAAAGACAACCCAGTTTGAAAGTGGGCAAAGATTGGGAGAGGTATATATTTGAATATCTGGATAGACTTTTTTTTTGGTACTGTCTTTGGTTTTTGTATCAGAATAATACTTTCATAAAGTAAATTGGAAAGTTTTCCCTTCTGTTTTCTGGAAGATGCATAGAATTGGTGTTGATTCTTTAATTGATTGGGAGAATTTTCTTTCTTTTTTAAAAATATTTTATTTATTTATTCATGAGACAAACAGGGAGAGAGGCAGAGACACAGGCAGAGGGAGAAGCAGGCTCCATGCAGGGAGCCTGATGAGGGACTCAATCCCAGGGCTCCAGGATCACGCCTTGAGCCAAAAGCAGACACTTAACCGCTGAGCCACCCAGGCGTCCGATTGGGAGAATTTTCTAGTGAAACTATCTGTGCAAGGAAAGTTCTTGTTTTTTTTTTTTTTTTAAGATTATTTATTTATTTATTCATGAAAGACACACACACAGAGGCAGAGACACAGGCAGAGGGAGAAGCAGGCTCCATGAAGGGAGCTCCACGCGGGACTCGATCCCGGGACTCCAGGATCACTACCTGGGCCGAAGGCAGGCACTAAACTGCTGAGCCACCCAGGGATCCCGGAAGTCTTTTGAGGGAGGTTTTTAGTTTAAATTCAGTTTCTTCAACAATTACTATTCAAATAGGGCTATTCAAATCCTCTATTTCATATTGGGTAGTAGTATATGTTTTTCAAGGAAGTGGTCCATTTTAATTTAAGTTGCCAAATTAAAGTGTGTGGAGTTGTTCATAGTATTCCCTTATTATCTTTTTTAAAAAAGATTTTTATTTTTTAAATTTTTAAGTGATCTCTGCACCCAACATGGGATGAGACTTGAATTTACAACCCCGAGATTGAGAGTCTCCCACTCCATGGCTGAACCAGCAGCCAGTACCCCTCCCTTATTATCCTTTCTGCAGGGTCTGTAGTGGTACTTCCTGTTTCATTACTGATGCTGGTAATTTGTGTCTTCTGTCTTTCTTCATCAGTTTTGCTAGATGTTTGTTAATTTTATTGATCTATTCAAAGAACCCGCTTTTGCTCATTGATTTTCTTTATTGTTTTTGTTTCAATTTCACAGATTTTTTGTTTTTTCTCCGTCAATAAAGTATTATTATTTTTTTCTGGTGTCAATTCTCCTTTCAAGAATTTTTCATTTAATTCTTGTGTGTCTTGGCCTGAATATCTTTGAATTTATCCGTTTGAATTTGCTCAGCTTCTTTCTTTCTTTATTTTTTAAATGTTTTCTTTTTTAATATATTTATTTTTTATTGGTGTTCAATTTACCAACATACAGAATAACACCCAGTGCTCATCCCGTCAAGTGCCCCCCTCAGTGCTCATCACCCATTTACCCCCAACCCCAGCCCTCCTCCCCTTCCACCACCCCTAGTTCGTTTCCCAGAGTCAGGAGTCTTTATGTTCTGTCTCCCTTTCTGATATTTCCCACACATTTCTTCTCCCTTCCCTTCTATTCCCTTTCACTATTATTTATATTCCCCAAATGAATGAGAACATACACTGTTTGCCCTTTTCGGATTGACTTACTTCACTCAGCATAATACCCTCCAGTTCCATCCACGTTGAAGCAAATGGTGGGTATTTGTCGTTTCTAATGGCTTGCTCAGCTTCTTTAATCTGTAGATTCATGTTCTTGACAAATTTGAGAAATTTCAGTTGGTATTTATTCAAGTGCATTTTCACCTTATCGTCTTTCTTTCTGGGACTCTGATTATGTGAATGCTAGCCTTAAGGTATAGTCCCACTGATCCCTGAGATTCTGTTCATTTTATTTTTTTCATTATATTTTGTCTCTGTTCAGATTGAATTCTTTCTATTTTTCTGTTTTCTAGTCACTGATTCTTTTGTTCCATTCTACTGTTGACCTTTTTTTCTGTTTCGTATTTTTATTGTACTTTTTGGCAAAATCCACTGAATTTGTATTCACTGTATTTTCAGTTCAGAATTTCCCTTTGTTTCTCCTTTATATCTTTTTTTTCTTCTTTTTTAAAAAGATTTTTAAAATTTATTCATTTGAGAGAGAGAGAGAGAGAGAGAGCACAGGCAGAAGGAGAGTCTGAGGGAGAAGGAGGAGCAGACTCCCCACTGAGCTGGGAGCCTGATGTGGGGCTTGATCCCAGGACCTGGAGATCATGACCTGAGCCAGAGGCAGATGCTTAGCCATCTGAGTCACCCAGGTGCCTCTCCTTTATATTTTTTTATTTCTTTGGTGCAGCTTTTTGCTTATTTTCCAAGACTTTACACCTTTTCATATGTTTCAAACATGTATGTAATTACATGTTGAAGTATTTATATCATGATTATTTAAAAATCTCATATCTCTATATCTGTCATCTATTTTTCAAAAAAGATTTTTATTTATTTATTCATGAGATACACACACACACAGAGGCAGAGACATAAGCAGAGGGAGAAGCAGGCTGATGCAGGGAGCCTGATGCGGGACTTAATCCCAGGACCCCCAGATCATGATCTGAGCCAAAGACAGATGCTCAACCTCTGAGCCACCCAGGTGCTCCAGTGTTGGCACGTATGAATCGTCTTTACTCTGTTTTAGAGGAGGTAGTTGAGAGGATGTGACTACCAGTTCACCCTTGAGCTGGACCAGGGCAGGCAATCTGAGGCTCCCCAACCCCTGTCCTTGGAATGTATGACCTATTCACATTCCCACAGTAGGAGTTTTTTCCAAGGACGCAGCCTTGAGAAAGAGCAATGAGTTGTTGAGAACTTCTGGACTGAATATGTGACTAAACCCATTTAAGGTCTTTATATAACTTTTTAAGATTCTGGTGGGTAGGTACAAGATCTACTCTTTTTGCAGACACCTCTCCACCCTTCCAAATAAGTAAGTTCCCTCTGCTACTTACTTAGAGTGGTCTCTTTCTTTGTACTCTCCTTGCCCTCCATGTACAGGGACTAGTTTGTGAACCAACATTCAGTTTGAGATCTTCCTAGTTCTTGTATGATGAATGACTTTCAACTGAAATGTGGAAATTACATATTGTAGTATGAGATTGGATTTTATTGAAACCTTCTGTTTTAATTAAGCTTCTTTGATACCACTCTGAGAGGAGAAAAGAGAAGCCCTTTCATTAGTGCCTGTGGAGGATTAAGTCCAGGTTCTCCACTGGGCTTCTGTTGACACTGAGGGGGAGACCCATTGCTGCTGATTAGGAGTGAGAGTTCTGGCTATCTTTGTGGACCCCACTGATATTGTAGTGGAGGAAATTGCCTTGTTTCCACTGGGCAATTGTGAAAGTCCTGACTCTCCAGTAGGCGTCCTCTGACACCATTCCAGGAGTAGAGGGGTGCCTTGTTACTAAGGAGTGAGAGTGGAACCTTATCCACTCCAACTTACTCTTTCTTTTTCTTTCTTTGTTTTTCTTTCTTTCTTTCTTTCTTTCTTTCTTTCTTTCTTTCTTTCTTTCTTTCTTTCTTTCTCTTTCTTCTTTCTTTCTTTCTTCTTTCTTTCTTTCTTTCTTTCTTTCTTTCTTTCTTTCTTTCTTCCTTCCTTCCTTCCTTCCTTCCTTCCTTCCTTCCTTCCTTCTTCCTTCCTTCCTTCCTTCCTTCCTTCCTTCCTTCCTTCCTTCCTTCCTTCCTTCCTTCCTTCTTTCTTATCTCTCTTTTAATTTTAATTAATTTATTTTTTTATTTTTAAGTCAGTTCTAAGCCCAATGTGGGGCTCAAACCTATGAACCAAACCTAAGATCAAGAGTTGCAGGCTCCATTGACTGGGTCAGCCAGGTGCCCCTGCCCACTCCAACTTTCTGCAAGTGGAAGTCGCTGGTCTAAATTTATTTTATCCAGTTTGTCATGCGATCATCTTTGAGTGCCTGTTGTTGTTGTTTTGTTGTTGTTTTTCAGTGATCTAAATTACATAGTAGTGATAGTAATAAAATAATAAGTAACACTAATCCATTTCTTTCTATATGCAAGTATGTACATTTAGTCCTAACATCAAATGTATGCACTTTTGATGGGTAGCTCCTGTATTATAGATGCACACATGGAGGAACAGAACAGTTCGACTCTGGAATCCATGCTTTGTTTTCCATTGGCTGTTGAACTCCTAGCACCCAGAATAGTGCCTGACATGTTGCAGGTGCTCTGTAGATATTTGTTGAGTGGATTAGTTGTGACACTGCTGTGGGAATGTCATTCCGTTCCTTGGATTCCTTTTCTCCCTGCATTCATCACATCTCATGCCCTTATGTCTCCTTTTTCTTCCTACTCCAATATGTTTGTATTATTTCCATGATGCTTCCTTTTGTCTTGTTCAGGTTTAGGCAACTCTTTCCAGTCATATAATTTATTTGATATATTGTGAATGCTTTTTATCCCCCCAAATTTCCTTTCCAACATTTCTAAAACCTGTCCATCTTCCCTGTAAGCAACTGTGTGGCAAGTGAATATTTCATGTTCATCTTTATTCATGGAGTCTGAGGGCCTCCAAATATACAGAGGAAAGAAGAGAGCTCAGTATTGTGGTTTGTCTTATGTTGGGTTTACTGCAACTAGTCGCAAGGCTTTCCTCCTCCTATGCAGGGGAGCTTCAGCCTTCACATAATTTCTCAGCATAGTGTGATGCTTGAAGCATGAATTTCCATCAGACAAAGTTGAGCTTTGTTGTTTACCTCTTCAGTTTTACCCGAGAGTTCCCAGGAACAATTTCTACTACTTCTAGCTACTCAAATCCCATGGTTTTATATATAATATATGGGCATGGGGTTAAATATATACTTAATCTGGGTTTCTTGTTAAATGTATATAGCAAACTGCCCATCTCATATCTTAACATAGATGTTTAATTTTCTCTGTATCAAAAACTAATCGTGCTGGCATTATTTATTTGGATAGTCCACCCTTTCCTCAGTTTTTCTTTATAATGCAGCACTTTTAATATGTAAATTTTCTTGTTAGTAGATGCCTTTTCAGTTTCTATTTTTTCCATTAGTCCATCTATTTTTGCACTCTTATGTTTTTTTTTTAAAGATTTTATTTATTTATTAATGAGAGACACACACACACAGAGGCAGAGGGAGAAGCAGGCTCCATGCAAGAAGCCCGATGTTGGACCCAATCCCAGGAATCCAGGATCAGGCCCTGAGCCAATGGCAGATGCTTAATCGCTGAGCCACCCAGGCATCCCCTATCTTATGGTTTTAATTAGTCTTCCTTTACAGTAACTCTTGATATCTGGTGGACAATTTCCTTTATCTTGTTCTTTTTCAAAATCATGTTGGCTATTCTTGTTCCATATGAATTTCCATATGAATTTCATGATTGGTCTGTTCCAATTCCAAGCAAGACTTGTTGAGAGTAACTGCTTTAATCTTTATTAAGATATAAATTTACATACCACAGATGCATCCATAGTTTGATGAGTTTCGACAAGCACATATATCCACATTTCCATCACCTATCAATGTTTCCATCACCCCAAAAGATTCCCAGTGCCCCTTCCACAACAATTCCTTCCCAACCTTGCACACAGGCAACCACTGATCTGGCTTTATGTCAAGCAGATTAAGTTCATTTTTTTCTGGAGTTTTAGATCTGCAGAATCATGGTGAATTTACTTTTTAAAGTCAGCATCATTGCTCAACATAATGGTTTTGAGCAAAAAACAACATCTGTGTTGTTGTATCAGTGGTTTTCATTTTATTGCTGAGTAGTTAATACTCCATTGTATAGATGTATGCCAGTTTGTCCATTTATCAGTTGATATTCACTGGCGTTGTTTGCAGATTTGACTGTCATGAAAAGCCCTCATAATCATTGATTCATGATCAAATTACATGAATATATGCTTTTGCCTCCCTTGGATAAATACTAAAAGTGGAATTATGTGGATTATATTAAAAGTATATATGTTCAATATTTTAAGAAACTGCCAAACTATTTTCTAACGTGTTTATGCCATTGTACATTCCTACCACTAATGAATAATAGCTCCAGTTTGTTTTAGCCCTTGTCAACACTTATGATGATTTAAAATTTTAGCCTTTCTAATGGGTGTTTAGTGGTATCTTAACTGATATAATTTATATTTCTCTTAATGCCTAATAATGTTGAACATTTTTCCTGTGTTTATTTGCCATCCATGCATTATTCTTTTTTATGTGTCTGTTTACATCTCTATAGACTTTTTTGTTGGATTGTTTTATTTTTCTTTTTTTTTATTGGTGTTCAATTTACCAACATACAGAATAACCCCCAGTGCCTGTCACCCGATCACTCCCACCTCCCACCCTCCTCCCCTTCTACCACCCCTAGTTCGTTTCCCAGAGTTAGCAGTCTTTACGTTATGTCTCCCTTTCTGATATTTCCCACACATTTCTTCTCCCTTCCCTTATATTCCCTTTCACTATTATTTATATTCCCCACATGAATGAGAACATGTAATGTTTGTCTTTCTCCAACTGACTTACTTCACTCGGCGGATTGTTTTCTTCTTGAGTTGAGAGTAGTTTTTGTATATTCTAGGCACAAGCATTTTGTTAAGTATTTATATTGTACATATTTTCTCCTAGTATATGTCTTGCCTTTTTCTTTTTCTTTTTTTTCAAGTAAGCTGGACATCCGGTGTGGGGATTGAACTCATAACCGTGAGATCAAGAGTTGCATGCTTTACTGATTGAGCCAGCCAGATGTCCCCACTGCCTTTTTATTTCTTAGTGATGGCTTTTAAAGAACATACATTTTGGGGTACCTGGGTGGCTCAGTTGGTTAAGTGTCTATCTTTGCTTAGGTCATAATCCCAGGGTACTGGGATTAAGCCTCCTTTCAGGCTGCCTGCTTTTCCCTTTCCCTCTGCCTGCTGCTCCCCCTGCTTGTACTCTCTCTCTCTCTCTCTCTAATAAATAAAATCTTAAAAAAAGGACTATCTTTGTTCCATCTAATTATATTGGCAACTTTGTAAAAAAAATCAATTGACTATACATGTATGGGTCTATTTCTGAACTTTCTGTTGTGTTCAAATGATCTATTTGAACCAATGCTACACTGTATTAAATAATGTAGAATTATAGTAAGTGTTGAAATTAGGTAGTATGAGTCTTGGAACTTTGATCTATTTTATCAAAAATTGTATCAGCTACTCTAGATTTTTTGCTTTTTCCCATATAAATTGTCACATCCAGTTGGTCAATTCCATTGAACTTGAGTTAAATCTGTAAATCAGTGTGGGGAGAATTGATAGTCTACTAATAATAAGACTTTCAATCCTTTAACATATCTCTCCATTTATTTAGGTTTTTGATTTCTCTCAACAGTATTTTGAATTTTTCAGCACTTAAATATTGCACATATTTGTTAGATTTATCCCTAAATATTTTGCGTTTTCTCAATAATTAAAACACTATATTTTAAATTTCAATTTCTAATTGTTTGTTGCTAGGTACAGAAATACAGTTGATTTTTAAAAATTAAGCTTATGACTTGTGATTTTGCTAATGCACAATTTGTTCTAGTATTTTTTGTAGACTGAGATTTTGTTCATAGATAAATTATGTACTCTGTGAATAAAGTTTTATTTCTTCTTTTCAAATTTGTATGACTTTTGTTTCTTTTCCTTTGCCTTACTACACTGGCTGGGACTTTCTGTACAATGTTGAAAAGGAGAAGCGCAGAAGAGTCTTTTTTCTTTCTCTTGTAACATGACTTATTAGCATGCCACTTCCCAAGGGGGTAAATGAACATTTCGTGTTTCTAGGATCTACCTCCATTACATACCACCTTTAGAGGCAATCTTATTTTGAGAAGAGAGAAGAATGAATTTTGGTGATTTAGGAGCTGAAGAGGAGAGAGTGACTCAATAATTGTGGTAACCCTTCATCCTTGAATGGACCCCAGTGATTATGGGTCCCTAGCAGGTCTGGGGCAGCTGGACTCAGAGGAGAAAGACCATGTAACCAAGCCCCAAATTGGGCTCCATGCTTAGCATGGAAGGAATCTCTTTCCCTGTCCTTTTGCTTCTCCCCTCTTCCCTGGCGCTCTCTCACTCTGTGAGATAAATAAATTAAAAACAAAACCCCCCACAAAAACCTTCCCCACGAGTTAAAAACAATTCAAAGACTTGAACATATTTCCACCCTTTTTCTTATCAGACTAAAATGTATTTCAGTGGCTATTTCTTGGAGTTATCAAGGGAATAGACTTATTGTGCATGCAGGGGGTGGCAGCACCATTTACCAGGGGGAACCTACTTAAGAACCCACAGTCTTGGGCTCTTTCCAAGGCATTGTAAAATCACTTTACAGTGTCTGATTTACTTTAAAGCTTCTTGTTATTACAGTTTAGAAACAAAATTTATCCTGCACACATCCTGTTTAAAACAGAATTTTCTCCTCTGTTACACACAGATAAAAAATGCAAGAATATGCATTTCCTAGCATTAGTTCACCTTGATAGTAGAGAAAAGTGGAAACTGGTGCTTTTAATAATCAGACTTATGGAAGAAGGGGGCACAAATCAAATATACATTTGAAAGTGTAATTTGGTTATGTCTTGAATAGTTTTTTTAAAAAGATTTTATTTATTTACTTATGAGAGATGCAGAGACACAGGCAGAAGGAGAAGCAGGCTCCCCGTAGGGAGCCTGATGTGGGACTTGATCCTGGAACCCTAGGATCACGCCCTGAGCCAAAGGCAGATGCTCAACCACTGAGCCACCCAGGTGTCCCTATCTTGAATAATTTAATGAGGGCGACACTAAGTTTTCAAGAATATAAAATGAAGGAAAATCCATTATTTTCCTCCCCCTTCTCCTTCACTACTTTTCTTCTTTAGAAGTGCTGCATGTACAAGTATTTATATATAACATCATGACACTACTTAGACATTTAGAAACTGATTTCCTTCAGAAGACATTAGTACATTCCTCAGGCTAAGGGACATTTGGGAATCGCACCCTTCCCTGTCTGGCATAGAGACCTCAGCAGGTAAAACAAGTGTCTGCTCTGGTGAGCAGCTCTAGTGCACTGGGGACCCTCATGGGTCCCAATTTTTTCTTTTGCCAACTTGCAGCAGATTTACTTCTTTCTAAAAAAATGTATATACACTATACACTCAAGAGACCCCTGATGAGTTTTGTACATGTTACCCCAATGTCATGAGAAGACTAAGATAGGAGGGTTACTGAACTGTGAACGCCTTTCTTTCTTTGATAGGGCCATGGACATTTGGCCCACACCTTTACAGTTTCCAAGAATGCTTGTAGAATAAGATTCAGTTTTTCTGGCTTATGGCTTCTGAAAGACACATATTTGTATATGTTCACTTTGGAGATGGAGCTAGTTGACAGTGGCTAAATTGACAGCAAGTAAAACAAAACAAACAAAACAAAACTAAGGGAATAATGATTTTCTAGGAGTCTCAAGGAGTTTAACATAGTCTTGATGATGGTCTACTAAGATACAATGAGAGGTAGATTTGATTGCTTTTTAAGTCTTTCTGTGATGTCCTTTCTTAGATAATCCTGAGGGAAATGTTAACCTTGTGTTAAGAATCAGCATACTTCTTGGTCTGAGAATAGGACCTCTGTGTAAGAGAGTGACTTCTTTCACTCATTCTCATTGATTTCTCCCTGATGCTCTATAAGGTCTCCCTTCACTTTTCTAGGGGGCTCTCTATGATTTTGAGTTGGAAATATCTTTCCTCTGCCCTATGCATCTGCCTACCCTGGTCATCACAACCCTTAGTCATTGGCTAGAAAAGTGTCTATTTTTTTTTAAAAGATTTTATTTATTCATTCATGAGACGCACACAGAGAGAGAGGTAGAGACATAGGCAGAGGGAGAAGTAGACTCCCTGTGGGTAGCCTGATGAGGGACTTGATTCTGGGACTCTGGGATCATGCTCTGAGCCAAAGGCAGAAGCTCAACCACTGAGCCACCCACGTGTCCTAAAAGTTTCTGTTCTTACGTAAACCTTGGAACTAGTCTTATTCTGTGTTAACTTTGGTTTCAGGACAAAGACTGCCTGTTTCAGATCAGTTTCTTTTAAAACCATCAAATAGAATTGTGTCCCTTGCAGTTTGAAAGCGTATAGTGTTTGTAGAACCTATGACTAAGTTTTAATTTTGATGCTCTTATGTTCAAATAATTTTTAAAGTGAAATAATTGACACACTTTACTGATGACTGTGCAAGTCTTTCTAGGCAGCCTACTGGTCCTTCTCATCCTTTAGACTTTCTCTGAGTCATTTTCCTCATCAGTCAAGCATTCTTCTTTGCTTCTTCTCTACCCTCCTTACCACTCATCACCCCAGCTATGGTCTTGTACAATATTTAAATGTTCTAGTTTATAATTTGGTAACGTTCTTAGTTTTATGTAACAGAAAATTCATCTCAAATTTCCATCCCAAAATAACAGTGATCTTGTTGACTCACATAACTAAAGTGTTTAGGAGTAATACTTGTTCCAGGCATGGCTGGATCTAGGAGTTTAATGATGTTTGTAGGGCCAAGTTTTTCTTTCTTTTTTTCCTTCTTCTTTCTTTTCATTAGAGGAGAGTGTCCATTTCCTTGGAGGTGGATCCATTTTTAGATTTCACATGGAGGCCAAATCACTGAAGCAGCTCCAAAACCTACATGACCTGAGATACCTACAAGACTAGGGAAATGACTACTTGCCTCTCTTTTGGAAGCCCCAGAAAAAATTTTAATGTATTTTATGGACTCTGTTTGGAAGATGTTACTAGTCACTCAACCAAACACTAAGCTGGAAAATAGTTTTTCTAGTCAAGTCTGAGTCTTGTGATGTGGAAAGACATGGACTAATAATTAGGGGAGAAGATGGTCTTCTGAGAGAAATCAGATATGGTCACCAGAAGAAGAGTGAATGGATGTACCACCGTACTGTAGACCGATTGTGTTGCCCCAAAATTCATATGTTGAAATCTAATCCCTGATGTAATAGTATTTGGAAGTTGGGCTTTTAAGAGATGACTAAGTCGTGGATGTACAGCCTTTATGCATGAGATTAATGCCCTTATAAAAGAGACTCCAGTAGGACACCTGAAGGCTCAGTTTGTTGGGCATCCAATTCTTGATCTCAGCTTGAGTTTTGATCTCAAGGTCATGGGTTTGAACCCATGATGGGCTCCATGGTGGGTGTGGAGCCTACTTAAATAAATAAATAAACAAATAAGACCTCAGAAAGCCCCCTTGCCACCATGTGAGGACATAGTGAGAAGATGGCTGTCAGTCCATGAACCAGGAAGCAGACTCTCACAAGAAACCAAACTAGTGCCTTTTTCTTGGACTTCTCCACCTCTAGAAATATGAGGAATAAATTTGTGTTGTTTATAAGCTACCTGGTCTATGGCAGTTTGTTATAGCAGCCTGAGTGAACTAAGGCAGGTGGCAAAACAAAACAAAGCAAATAAACAAAAACAAAACATTCACTTGAAAAGCATAATTCCAATTAGATAAGTTAAGTTTTAATAGTGAAGTTTAAATAAATAGTTACATTTTAATACTGAAGTTTTAATAGTATAGTTTAAAAGTCACATAGTAAGTGGTCAAACTGGGATTTGAAATCCATTCTATTTTGGATCTGATATATTTAAAAATTACATTATGCTGCCTTCTCTGAAGAGTGATAAGGAACAGAAAAGGTGTGTATACATAAAGTATATGTAAAGCACAGTGTTTGGTGCATTATAGACAGTCAATATTTTTATCATTTTTCAATGTCCTCATCTATATAAATGGGGATAATGAAAAAAAAATAAATGGGGATAATGGTATCAGCCTCAGTGTTGATAGGAGATTTAAATGTGATAATAAAAGTAAAATAGCTTGGTATCTGGAACATAAAAATCTTATGTGCTAATACTGCATTACTTCAGATAAATATTATTATGTGATTTATACAGATGAAGAAAGCAATGTTCAAGTAATAAACAGTGAATCCAAGATCAGAATCCAACCCTATTCAACTACAAAAGTTCCCTTTAATCAATTTATCATTCTATTGCCATTATTGTGTAACTGCAGGAAATTATAACTGCAAAGATATAGAGCTCAGTCCAATGAAATATTTTTATTCCTATTGTCGGTTAAAATTGCCTAAATTTTCTTGACAAACTAAATACATTGAGTGATAAGTATAATGACTTAGCAATTTTATCTCAATATGGATTATTCTTCTTAAAATTTATCTGAATCTTAGAAAATGATATTTACATGACTTGATACAATTTTGTAGAATACAACAGACTCTTCGGTCATCCTCAATCATTCTTTTCACTCCTATGGTTACCAGATCAAATATCAGCATCAACTTTCAAATTTCTTGATAAGTGAATTTTCTAGGTTGAAAATACTGGTTTGATGTTCAGTAGCTCTTTAATTCTTCCATAAATTCATCATTGTTACATTGGTTAACATTTTAAGCCTTACAACTATTCTTTATGTCTATGGAGCAGATCTGCCATTTCACAGTTCATACTACTCAGGTATGTAGAAATTGTTTATTTCTCTGTGACTCATAGTCCCCACTTCCACTGATGGCATCTTGATAACATAGTGGCTTCTTGTGTAAAGCCCAGTACCTGTTGGGTAAATACCAACAGCCAGAGATGTCTTATTCCCTTTTCTCTGGAGGATCTGAGACTGATGGTCCATCTTGGAAGAGGTAGATTCTCTGCTGATGTCTTCCTAGCCTTCCATCCCTGGTGTACCTTCTGCTGGAATATTGGCCTCCTTTTCTGCTCTTCAGAGGAAATCTGTGTTCCTTCTGTCCCAACTCCCAGGTGTCTATCAACATCTTAGCCTTCAATCAGCTAACTTCCCTTCTTTGCAGCTTTAGAACATTTATTCACTGCTATAACCTCTGTGGTCTGTCTGAAGCTTTTTCTTTCTTTCGAACTCTCCTAAATTAATTCATTGCCATTTCTAGGCTAATGATTCAAATGTGAATTGGATGTCAAGTCTTATATACCCTCAACCCTATTTTGGTATTTAAAATTTTTCCTTGTAAGGGTTTTGATGAGGTTGTGGTCAAGCAGTAAGAAGTAAACTCTAGTCATAGCTTTTAAAAAATTTCTGTTACTGACTGGTAGATTTTTAAAAATAACCTTTTACTTGATAAAAAGCTGCATTTCTCACTGCACCCTTTCAAACTCTAAAGCACCCTTTGTGGCTAAAATTAACAACACAGGAAACAACAGGTATTGACAAGGATGTGGAGAAAGAGGAACCCTCTAATGCTGTTAGTGGGAATGCAAACTGGGGCAGCTACTTTGGAAGACAGTATGGAGGTTCCTCAAAATTTAAGAATAGAACTGCCCAATGATCCAGAAGTTACACTAGTAAGTAGTTACCCAGATGATACAAAAATACTGATTTTAAGGGATACATACACCTTGATGTTTATAGGAGCATTATCAACAATAGCCCAGTTATGGAAAGGTCCCAAATTATCCAGCAACTGATGAATGAAAGAAGATGTGCTACACATGCACACGCACATATGCACACACTGGAATATTACTCAGCCATAGAAAGGAATGTAATCTTGCCATCTGCAACAATGTGGATAGAGGACAGCCCCGGTGGCCCAGTGGTTTAACACTGCTTTTGGCCCAGGGCATGATCCTGGAGACCCGGAATCGAGTTCCGCATCAGGCTCCCTGCATGGAACCTGCTTCTCTCTTGGCCTGTGTCTCTGCCTCTCTCTCTCTCTCTCTCTTTCTCGCTCTCTGTGTGTGTGTGTCTCATGAATAAATAAAAAAATCTTAAAAAAAAACAATGTGGATAGAGCAAGAGAGTGTTGTGATGACAACTGGGTGTTGTATGTAAGTGATGAATCATGAAATTCTACACCTGAAACTAATATTACACTGTATGCTAATGCACTGAAATTTAATAAAAACTTGAAAAAAAAAAAAAGCACATTCTATGCTTGAGTTTCCTAAGCTTTGTTGTTGCTAGTTGTGGCCAGAAGTTTGGAATTCTAATACAAACACAGCAAGCAACAACAAAAGCAGTTATAAAATATTTTCTCACTTAAATCTCTTGTGATGTCTGACCTTCAAGCCTGTTGTCTGTGTTACCAATTTGATTGAGCACATTTAGAATCTGGGATCAAGCACTGGACCCTTCATTGACTCAGAGGTCCTTGCTGGATGATGGAGAGAATGAACACTGGGAAATGGGGCTAAGAGGTCTGGGAAACATGCATCTTGGTTTAATTGGTCCAGATTTTATCTTAGTGCTCTTACATCTAACAGCTCTTGTATTATGAAGGAATAAGGAAATGTTGTAATCATTATTATATAATGATCTTCTTCTTACAGGGGTGTATAACTAGTGGTTTAGGATATCACTAGTATAGGTGAGTAGAAGGGAGACAATGTACATTTTTTCCTGATATCTCAGTGTAGATCAGGAATAAAAGAAGGTAGTGAGAGGTATGCCCAGGATGTGATATGTTGGGATGACAATGAGGGTATTTGAGCTCAAGTATAATGATGTCTGTTATACATATGAAGCAGGAAGGAGGCTTTTGTTGAGAGTGAAGGTAGTATGTGAAAAATATGTGGGTTTAAGAAGATTGCTCTGAAATGATGTATAAATGCACAGATGCTCTAAAAAAGTGGTTCTGAATCCTGCATAAATCATCTTGGGGTGCTTAGCAAAAATATAGATTATTGAATCTTGTACACAGCTTCCTGAGCCAGAATTTCTGGGTTGAGTGATGGGCTCCCAGTTAGTTTTATTGTAACCAGCCTAGTACCTGTCCAGTATATTTGGGGGGAATAGATGGTTGGAGATCAACAAGATATAAAATGACAGTAGTGTAGTGGGCTGGTTTTTTAAAAAGACTTTATTGTTGCAGACACTGATATCAGTGGAGCTAGACAAGGGGGAACTCTGAGCTGAAAATTTTTAGTGATTTTTTTTTTTTATGTGGAGATGTTTTCTTTGTAATGTCAAAGGTACCATATGTGGGGACTCTTTAGAAATGGGTTGGGTGGGGGCACCTGGGTGGCTCAGTCAGTTAAGCATCTGTCTTGGGCTCAGATCATGATCATCCTAGGGTCCTAGGATTGAGCACCACATTGGGCTCCCTGCCCAGTGGGGAGCCTGCTTCTCCCTCTGCATGCCACTCTGCCTGCTTGTGTTCTCTCTCTCTGTCAAATAAATAAACAAAATCTGAAAAAAAAATGAGTTGGCTGGTAATAAGCACTGGATGTGGAAAAAAAACATTTTAGAAAGATGCTAAGGTAATTTCCTATTTGATGAACCTAATTTAAATAGTTTATTAATATTAAGATTTATTGCACTAGATAAATTATGAATAGTTTTATCTGCCTTGCTTTCTTCTAATGAGGCTAAGATTAAGAGAGGTCAGTATTTAAGGTTGTTGCTTCATTAAAAATTCTAAGTTGGAGAGAGCACTGGAGTAAGCCAAATTTATTAGAAGCCCTATGCTCTTTCTGTGTGGTAGGACAGAATGAGGAGAGCTTGGCCCTCAACATTTTCCATGGTTTTGGGACTCCCTCAGCAGTCTCATTCAAATACCCACCAACTAAGCCTTTTGTTAGGAAGGTATAGAAACAGGGATGCTTCAGTGGAATCAAGCAAACAAAAGATGCTCATATAGCTTTAGCTTATATTTTCTTTCCTTTTGTTCTCTCTCTCTGTCTCTTTTTTTAAAAGATTTTTTAAAAAGATTTATTTATTTATTTTTAGTTATGATTGATAGACACAGAGAGAAAGAGAGAGGCAGAGACACAGGAGGAGGGAGAAGCAGGCTCCATGCCGGGAGCCCATCGTGGGACTCGATCCCAGGACTCCAGGATCGCGCCCTGGGCCAAAGGCAGGCTCCAAACCGCTGAGCCACCCAGGGACCCCCCTTAAAAGATTTTTTAATGTATTCATAAAAGACACAGAGAGAGGCAGAGACATAGTCAGAGGGAGAAGCAGGCTCCCTGTGGGAAGCCCGATATGGGACTCAATCCTAGGACGCTAGGATCAGGACCTGAGCCAAAGGAAGGTGCTCAACCACTGAGCCACCTAGGTAACCCTACTTTTGTTCTCTTGCAGCATGCTTTTATTCTTTTTATTTAAAAGCATTTTATAGTCTCCTTCTGTGACCTCAGGGATAGATTGAGAGAGCTTGGATTTTAGGATTTATATAATCTCAGCATTGCTGGACACTGTGGTGCTTTTATTTTTATTTTTAAAAATATTTTATTTATTTATTCATGAGACACACACACACACAGAGAGAGAGAGAGAGAGAGAGGCAGAGACACAGGCAGAGGGAGAAGCAGGCTCCATGGAGGGAACCCGATGTGGGACTGGATCCTGGGACATGATCCCGGGACTCTAGGATTATGCCCTCGGCTGAAGGCAGACCTAAACCCCTGAGCCACCCAGGGATCCCCCACTGTGGTGCTTTTAAATCAGGAATTTTAAACCTGGAGTCCAGGAATGGCTGAGATCAAGTGGCATCCCTTAAATAGTATGCCAAATTTTTGTGTATTTGAGACTTCCTGGGTAGAAGATTCAAACATTTCCTTAGGTTTTCAGAGGGGCATTTCTCCTGAAAATGATAAAGAACTATGCAAAAATTTTGGTGTCAAGTACCAGTTCTCTGTGGGAATTTGACAGAGATAATTGGTAGTTGCTATGGATTCTAAAATGCCCTCAAAATAAAATAACAAAAGAATAGAAGGTCATCAGATGACACTCTGGGAGTGGACCTTCCCACATTGGGTCTGAGAGTTGCTCTGACTGGCTCTTTCTCTATTAATAATGGTCTGTTGCTTATTTTGAAATGTGGGCTGCTGAAGAAATTGAAGAAGGGACTGGATTAGGAAGGGTTCTGAAAGGCGTTGCAGGGGAGAGAGGGGTCATGACTCAGATAAGCCTGTTGTTTTCAGCCAAGCTTGGGCATCACATTGCATGGTCTTGTGATGCAGGCATATAAGCTCAAATCTGACAAGCAACGATATGTGAGACTAATGTTACTTTTGTGTTGCATTATCTTGCAGCCTCAAAGAGGCTGCCCAGATGGGTTTTCCTAATAGTGACATAATATTTGAATTTATGAGACCATATATTTTTCCCATGTTGACTAAAAATTACTTTAGAATATTTCTTTATCCCACTTCTTCTTCTTTTTTGTATATGTGCTACTGAAGTGAGCACTCCTGACCCCACTTCTTAGTATATGTGAGTGTGAAATTATTTCAAGGGGTAGTCAATGGTAAAATAAATAATTCTTGGGCATTTTGAGATAATATGATAAAATTCTTGTGTATATCTGAAGGATTATTTTAGAAGTTTTCCTATAGTAATGAATTATAATCCACAAAGAGCTCTGTGAAGTGGTGTTATGGCCATTTTTTTCAATGAGAAAGTGAATTCCAGATTTGCCTAATGCCACCAGCTTATAAATGGAAACTTGGGATCAAGACCCTATCTCTGATGCAATTTCCACAAAGCAGATGTGTCTCTGAGCGGCAGGTGCTGTGAGGCTAATACTATGAGGTTTCCCCTCTATTTATTATTCCTCTGTTATTGTTTCTCTGATCCCTTTCATGCTACTGTTTCTTTCTCTTGCCTTCTCATTCCTCATGTCTTCCCCAATCTAAAACCACCTCATTCCTTTAAATCTACTTCCCTCCTTAAGTGAGTAGACTATTTCTCTTTCCTTTAAGATCAGCTATAAAAAGTTGCCTTGACTTTCTGTTTTTTTAAAATTATTATTATTTAATTTATTTTTTATTGGTGTTCAATTTACCAACATACAGAATAACCCCCAGTGCCCGTCACCCATTCACTCCCACCCCCCGCCCTCCTCCCCTTCTACCACCCCTAGTTCGTTACCCAGAGTTAGGAGTCTTTACGTTCTGTCTCCCTTTCTGATATTTCCTACCATTTCTTCTCCCTTCTTTTATATTCCCTTTCACTATTATTTATATTCCCCAGATGAATGAGAACATATAATGTTTGTCCTTCTACGACTGACTTATTTCACTCAGCATAATACCCTCCAGTTCCATCCACGTTGAAGCAAATGGTGGGTATTTGTCATTTCTAATAGCTGAGTAATATTCCGTTGTATACATAAACCACATCTTCTTTATCCATTCATCTTTCGATGGACACGAGGCTCCTTCCACAGCTTGGCTATTGTGGACATTGCTGCTAGAAACATCGGGGTGCAGGTGTCTCTGCGTTTCATTGCATCTGTATCTTTGGGGTAAATCCCCAACAGTGCAATTGCTGGGTCGTAGGGCAGGTATATTTTTAACTGTTTGAGGAACCTCCACACAGTTTTCCAGAGTGGCTGCACCTGTTCACATTCCCACCAACAGTGTAAGAGGGTTCCCTTTTCTCCGCATCCTCTCCAACATTTGTGGTTTCCTGCCTTGTTAATTTTCCCCATTCTCACTGGTGTGAGGTGGTATCTCATTGTGGTTTTGATTTGTATTTCCCTGATGGCAGGTGATGCGGAGCATTTTCTCATGTGCATGTTGGCCATGTCTATGTCTTCCTCTGTGAGATTTCTCTTCATGTCTTTTGCCCATTTCATGATTGGATTGTTTGTTTCTTTGCTGTTGAGTTTAATAAGTTCTTTATAGATCTTGGAAACTAGCCCTTTATCTGATAGGTCATTTGCAAATATCTTCTCCCATTCTGTAGGTTGTCTTTGAGTTTTGTTGACTGTATCCTTTGCTGTGCGAAAGCTTCTTATCTTGATGAAGTCCCAATAGTTCATTTTTGCTTTTGTTTCTTTTGCCTTCGTGGATGTATCTTGCAAGAAGTTACTGTGGCCGAGTTCAAAAAGGGTGTTGCCTGTGTTCTCCTCTAGGATTTTGATGGAATCTTGTCTCACATTTAGATCTTTCATCCATTATGAGTTTATCTTTGTGTATGGTGCAAGAGAGTGGTCCAATTTCATTCTTCTGCATGTGGATGTCCAATTTTCCCAGCACCATTTATTGAAGAGACTGTCTTTCTTCCAATGGATAGTCTTTCCTCCTTTATCGAACATTAGTTGACCATAGTTCAGGGTCCACTTCTGGGTTCTCTATTCTGTTCCATTGATCTATGTGTCTGTTTTTGTGCCAGTACCACACTGTCTTGATGACCACAGCTTTGTAGTGCAACCTGAAATCTGGCATTGTGATGCCCCCAGCTATGATTTTCCTTTTTTTAAAATTCCCCTGGCTATTCGGGGTCTTTTCTGATTCCACACAAATCTTAAAATAATTTGTTCTAACTCTCTGAAGAAAGTCCATGGTATTTTGATAGCGATTGCATTAAATGTGTAAATTGCCCTGGGTAACATTGACATTTTCACAATATTAATTCTACCAATCCATGAGCATGGAATATTTTTCCATCTCTTTGTGTCTTCCTCAATTTCTTTCAGAAGTGTTCTATAGTTTTTAGGGTATAGATCCTTTACCTCGTTGGTGAGGTTTATTCCTAGGTATCTTATGCTTTTGGGTGCAATTGTAAATGGGATTGACTCCTTAATTTCTCTTTCTTCAGTCTCATTGTTAGTGTATAGAAATGCCATGGATTTCTGGGCATTGATTTTGTATCCTGCCACACTGCCAAATTGCTGTATGAGTTCTAGCAATCTTGGGGTGGAGACTTTTGGGTTTTCTATGTAGAGTATCATGTCATCGGCGAAGAGGGAGAGTTTGACTTCTTCTTTGCCAATTTGAATGCCTTTAATGTCTTTTTGTTGTCTGATTGCTGAGGCTAGGACTTCCAGTACTATGTTGAACAGCAGTGGTGAGAGTGGACATCCCTGTCTTGTTTCTGATCTTAGGGGAAAGGCTCCCAGTGCTTCCCCATTGAGAATGATATTTGCTGTGGGCTTTTCGTAGATGGCTTTTAAGATGTTGAGGAATGTTCCCTCTATCCCTACACTCTGAAGAGTTTTGATCAGAAATGGATGCTGTATTTTGTCAAATGCTTTCTCTGCATCTAATGAGAGGATCATATGGTTCTTGGTTTTTCTCTTGCTGATATGATGAATCACATTGATTGTTTTACGGGTGTTGAACCAGCCTTGTGTCCCGGGGATAAATCCTACTTGGTCATGGTGAATAATTTTCTTAATGTACTGTTGGATCCTATTGGCCAGTATCTTGTTGAGAATTTTTGCATCCATGTTCATCAGGGATATTGGTCTGTAATTCTCCTTTTTGGTCGGGTCTTTGGTTTTGGAATTAAGGTGATGCTGGCCTCATAGAACGAATTTGGAAGTACTCCATCTCTTTCTATCTTTCGAAACAGCTTTAGTAGAATAAGTATGGTTTCTTCTTTAAACGTTTGATAGAATTCCCCTGGGAAGCCATCTGGCCCTGGACTCTTGTGTCTTGGGAGGTTTTTGATGACTGCTTCAATTTCCTCCCTGGTTATTGGCCTGTTCAGGTTTTCTATTTCTTCCTGTTCCAGGCTTTCCAGGAATGTGTCCATTTCTTCTAGATTGCCTAATTTATTGGCGTATAGCTGTTCATAATATGTTTTTTAAATCGTTTATATTTCCTTGGTGTTGGTAGTGATCTCTCCTTTCTCATTCATGATTTTATTAATTTGAGTCTTCTCTCTCTTCTTTTTAATAAGGCTGGCTAATGGTTGATCTATCTTATTAATTCTTTCAAAGAACAAACTCCTGGTTTTGTTGATCTGTTCCACGGTTCTTCTGGTCTCGATTTCGTTGAGTTCTGTTCGAATTTTAATTAACTCTCTTCTTCTCTTGGGTGTAGGATCTATTTGCTGTTTTTTCTCTAGCTCCTTTATCTGTAAGGTTAGCTTTTGTATTTGAGTTCTTTCCAGTTTTTGAATGGATGCTTGTATTGCGATGTATTTCCCCCTTAGGACTGCTTTTTTGCATCCCAAAGATTTTGAACGGTTGTATCTTCATTCTCATTAGTTTCCATGAATCTTTTTAATTCTTCCTTAATTTCCCGGTTGACCCTTTCATCTTTTAGCAGGATGGTCCTTAACCTCCACGTGTTTGAGGTCCTTCCAAACTTCTTGTTGTGATTTAGTTCTAATTTCAAGGCATTATGGTCTGAGAATATGCAGGGGACGATCCCAATCTTTAGGTATCAGTTCAGACCCGATTTGTGACCCAGTTTGTGGTCTACTCTGGAGAAAGTTCCATGTGCACTTGAGAAGAATGTGTATTCAGTTGAGTTTGGATGTAAAGTTCTGTAGATATTTGTGAAATCCATCTGGTCCAGTGTATCATTTAAAGCTCTCGTTTCTTTGGAGATGTTGTGTTTAGAAGACCTATCGAGTGTAGAAAGCGCTAGATTGAAGTCACCGAGTAGAAGTGTATTATTATCTAAGTATATCTTAACTTTGGTTATTAATTGATTGATATATTTGGCAGCTCCCATATTCGGGGCATATATATTGAGGATTGTTAAGTCCTCTTGTTGAATAGATCCTTTAAGTATGATATAGTGTCCCTCTTCATCTCTCACTACAGTCTTCGGGGTAAATTTTAGTTTATCTGATATAAGGATGGCTACCCCTGCTTTCTTTTGAGGACCATTTGAATGGTAAATGGTTCTCCAACCTTTTATTTTCAGGCTGTAGGTGTCCTTCTGTCTAAAATGAGTCTCTTGTAGACAGCAAATAGATGGGTCCTGCTTTTTTATCCAGTCTGACACTCTGTGCCTTTTGATGCGGTCATTAAGCCCGTTCACGTTCAGAGCTACTATTGACAGATATGAGTTTAGTGTCATGATATCTATTCAGTTCTTGTTTTTGTGTATTGTTCCACTGAACTTCTTAAAGGGGAATCTTAAGAATCACCCTTAAAATTTCTTGCAGAGCTGGTTTGGAGGTCACATATTCTTTCAGTTCCTGCCTGTCTTGGAAGCTCTTTATCTCTCCTTCCATTCTGAATGAGAGCCTTGCTGGATAAAGTATTCTTGGTTGCAGGTTCTTCTCATTTAGGACCCTGAATATATCCTGCCAGCCCTTTTTGGCCTGCCAGGTCTCTGTGGAGAGGTCTGCTGTTACCCTAATACTCCTCCCCATAAAAGTCAGGGATTTCTTGTCTCTTGCTGCTTTAAGGATCTTCTCTTTATCTTTGGAATTTGCAAGCTTCACTATTAAATGTCGAGGTGTTGAACGGTTTTTATTGATTTTAGGGGGGTATCTCTATTTCCTGGATCTGAATGCCTGTTTCCCTTCCCAGATTAGGAAAGTTTTCAGCTAGAATTTGTTCAAATACATATTCTGGCCCTCTGTGCCTTTCGGCGCCCTCGGGAACACCAATTAAACGTAGGTTTTTCTTCCTCAGGCTGTCATTTATTTCCCTTAATCTATCTTCATGGTCTTTTAATTGTTTGTCTCTTTTTTCCTCAGTTTCCCTCTTTGCCATCAACTTTTCTTCTATGTTACTCACTTGTTCTTCCACCTCGTTAACCCTCGTTGTTAGGACTTCTAGTTTGGATTGCATCTCATTCAATTGATTTTTAATTTCTGCCTGATTAGCTCTAAATTCTGCAGTCATGAAGTCTCTTGAGTCCTTTATGCTTTTTTCTAGAGCCACCAGTAGCTGTATAATAGTGCTTCTGAATTGGCTTTCTGACATTGAATTGTAATCCAGATTTTGTAACTCTGTGGGAGAGAGGACTGTTTCTGATTCTTTCTTTTGAGGTGAGGTTTTCCTTCTAGTCATTTTGCTCAGTGCAGAGTGGCCAAAAAGCAAGTTGTATTGGGAAAAAGAGAAAAAGAGAGGAGAGAAAGAAGGAAAGAAAAAAGAAAGAATAAAAGGAAGAAAAAAAGAAAAAAAAAGAAGAAAAAGAAAGAAAAAGAAAGAAAGGGAAAAAAAGGGTGGGGGAAGCAAACAAATAAAAAAGCAAAGCAAAACAAAACAAAACAAAACAAACAAAACAAAAAACAAAAAAACAAAAAACAAAAAACCCACGGTGGAGTATCTTCTGATTCTGTATACTTTAAGTACTTGACTTCCCCTGGAACTTGTCCGTCTAGCTGGTCTTCTGGGGGAGGGGCCTGTTGTGCTGATTTTCAGGTGTTAGCACTTGGGGGAGCTGCTCTGCCCCCTGCCTGGTGCAGGGCTCAGTGGGGGTTGTTCACCCCGTGAGGCCCCAGGAGGAACAACCGCAGTGGCGGGGCCAGCTCTGCAGCCCTGGAGTCAGCTCCTGCAGTCACCACGGAGCTCTCCGTCTGCAGGGCCTGGAGGCTCCGGGGCGGGGCAGCTGATGTGCTCAGCTGGGGCAGGAGCGTCCTCGCTGTCCTGGGCCCTCCCGGCCTCTGCCTGTCCCGGGGGAGGCGGGATCCTGGGCTGTGTCCCGGCGCCCTGTGCTCCGGGGCCTGCGCTGTTGGGTTCGTGCTCCCGCCCTGCAGCCCCCTCCGCGGAGCCGCCCCCGAGCCCCCAGAGCTGCTCCCGCCCCGCAGCCCCCTCCGCGGAGCCGCCCCCGAGCCCCCCCAGCTGCTCCCGCCCTGCAGCTCCCTCCGCGGAGCCGCCCCCGAGCCCCCCGAGGTGCTCCGGGTCCCCCGTGCGCGCTGCAGCCCTTAGGGAGCTCGGGGCGCTCTCCCGGGGCGCAGGTGTCTGTTAGTGTCCCCGGGAGCCCGAGGGCATCTGCTCCCTCCTGGGTCCTGCTCCACCTCCCTGGAGCCCCTTTCCGCCCGGGAAGGTCGGTGCAGCTCCTGCTCCTCCGGGACGGGGCTCTCCTGTCCTGGGGACACTCGCCCCGGCCTCAGCCCGGCTCCTCGCGGGGCCCCTCCCCCTTGGAGGCCTTTTGTTTCTTTATTTCTTTTTCCCCGTCTTCCTACCTTGATAGAAGCGCGAACTCTTCTCACTGTAGCATTCCAGCTGGTCTCTCTTTAAATCTCAGGCCGAATTCGTAGATTTTCAGGATGATTTGAAGGTTATCTAGGTAATTTGGTGGGGACAGGTGACTTGGGGACCCTACTCTTCCGCCATCTTGCCCCTCCCCCGACTTTCTGTTTTTTAGCAAGAATGGAGCCAGTAAGAAAATCCTACATTAAAACCTGTGTTTTGGGGGCACCTGGGTGGCTCAGCAGTTGAGCATTTGCTTTGGGCTCAGATTGTGATCCTGGGGTCCTGGGATAGAGTCCTGCATTGGGCTCACCATCGGGAGCCCGCTTGTCCCTCTGCCTATGTCTCTGCCTCTCTCTGTGTGTCTCTCATGAATAAATAAATAAAATCTTTAAAAAAAAACCTGTTTTTTGCTTATTGACAACTGAGTTGCTCTACCTATTCCTTAATTCTTCATTCCCCTTTGACTGCCTTTTCTTTGTCTGTAAAAATCTTTTTCTTGTGCTAATTTTTCTCATTAATACATTATAGTATATCTTTTTTTTTAAAGATTTTATTTATTTTATTCATAGAGATGCAGAGAGAGAGAGAGAGAGAGGCAGAGACACAGGCAGAGGAAGAAGTAGGCTCCATGCAGAGAGCCCTCCGCAGCACTGATCCAGGGTCTCCAGATCATGCCCTGGGCTGCAGGCTGCGCTAAACCAGCTAAACCGCTGCACCACCAGGGCTGCCCCATTACAGTATTTCAGTATTTGTAAGTTCTCAGTAAAATGTCTTGAACCAGAATGGAAGCAACCAAATAAAAAATATTCCACCATGGGTGACATTAGTAAGATGGTAGAACAGGAAGGCCTTGAACCTTCTTTCCCCCACAGACAAATGGAATCAAGAACAATACATGAGCAGTTCCCCTGATGAGAAATCCAGGCAGCAGTTGATATCTCCTGAACCTGAAGCAAAATGAAACCGACTAGTTCCAAGCAGGTAGGAAAATTGGAAACATTCTCTCATTGTATCCCCCTTCTTCCCTGCCCCCAGCATGATATGACTGGAAGGGAACACCCAGCTCTCTGTGGGGAGGAAAGAAAAAGCGTGGACTTCGTGTCCAATATTCTGACTTTTCTGGGTATTGCCCAAGAGACTAGCTATTGATGGTGGTTTGGACTAGTACGCAACCACTCACATAGCCCCTCCTACCAGCGTGATACCAGCGCGAGCATAAAACAAAACGAAACAAAACAAAACAACCCTCAAATCCTAGCTTACACCTAGGGAGGGAAAAATGTGGGCCATGTCCAATGTTCCAACTATTCTGAAGGCTGACTGAGGTATTGGCTTCTGCTTGACTGTCTTGGAGCACTGATGGGATACAGTATACTTTAAATGTCTGAGGGCCACTAGGAACAAAGGCAAAGATTTGGGCTACTAAGCAATTAACTGCCAGAGCCCTTGCCCAGGCCCAGCACAACACCATCAGCAGAGCTCACAGCCCCTGGCTTATTTCTGAGGAAGGAAAGAGAAGATTGAAACTAACACCCAACTTTTAAACTTTTCAGATGGCTGCATGACACCAGCTTCATTGCCAACAGTCTCAGAATGCAGATGGGACCTAACACACTATAAATGCCTGGAAGCTACTGAGAATAATGACAACAAAAATCTTGAGGTTTGCCACTGCTTCAGAAGACCCATTGTATAACAGACAGACACCAGAGGGAGCAAGAGATTATGAACTCCCAGGGGGGAAAAAAAAAAGGAAACTGGCAATTCCCTCTAATTGGGCATATACAAACACAAATCCAGAGATGATGAATACACAGAGAAGTCTTGAGAGATTCCTACAGAATGTCTCTGCCCAGGCTGATTGGTGAGGGTCTTTTCCTGAATGAGGTCAGTCCATGAACACTGGGAGCAGTGGCTGCATTTTCTAATGAGCAGATATCATCACAAAGAATTAAGAAAAATTAAGAAACAGTGAAAAATTCTCCAAGCAAAGAACGAGATAAAATTCCAGTTGAAACTCTCCTAATGAAATGGAGATATACGAATTACCTGATAAGGACTTGAAAATAACTGTCATAAGGAATTCAAGAGAAAAATGCATGAACAACATTAGAGTTCCAACAAAGATATAGAAAATATAAAAAATAACCAAGTAGAAATCTTGGCACTTAAGAATATGATAAGTGAACTGAAAAAATTAACTAGAGGGGTTCAACAATACACTAGATTAAGCAGAAGAAAGAACCAATGAACTCAAAACAAACCATTTGCAATTATACAGTCATAGGAGAAAAAAAAAAGAAAAAGAATAAACAAGAATAAAGAAAAATTAAAGACTTATGGAAAAACACCAAGGAGAACAATGTGTGCATTAGGAATCTCAGAAGGATAATATAGAAGGAAAGGACCAGACAGTTTGCTCAGAGAAATATTGGTCAAAACTTCCCAATTCTAGGGAAGATAATGGATGTCAAGAACCAAAAATCCCAATGGATCCCCAAAAAGATGAACCTAAAGAAATACATACTGAGACACTTTATAACTAAATTGTCAAAAATTAGACAAAGAGAGGGCAGCCCCGGTGGCTCAGCAGTTTAGTGCTGCCTTTGGCCCGGGGCGTGATTCTGGAGACCCAGGATCGAGTCCCATGTCGGGCTCCCTGTATGGAGCCTGCTTCTCCCTCTGCCTGTGTCTCTGCCTCTCTCTCTCTCTCTGTGACTATCATAAGTAAATAAATAAAAATTAAAAAAAAATAAAATAAAAATCAAACAAACAAGATCCAAAACTATGCTGTCTACAAGAGGTTTAAGAATATACAAAGGCTGAGTGAAGGAAATATTCCATGCAAATATAACCAAAATAGAGCAGGGGTGACTGTACTTATAGCAACAAAATAGACTTTAAGTCAAAAAATATCCCAAGAGACAAAGAAGGATATCATATAATGATAAAAAGATCAATTCACAAAGATACAACAATTAGACATCCAATGAGCATCAGAGCTCCTAACAAACACAGAACTGAAGGGAGAAATATTTGGCAATGTAATAATAGTGGGAAACTTCAATACTTCACTCCCAATAATGGATAGAATGAATAAGTACCTGGAACCTAATATGTGTTAAATATATACTTACTTTTTCTTTTTTTTAAAAATTTTTATTTATTTATGATAGTCACACACAGAGAGAGAGAGAAGCAGAGACACAGGCAGAGGGAGAAGCAGGCTCCATGCACCGGGAGCCTGACGTGGGATTTGATTCCAGGTCTCCAGGATCGCGCCCTGGGCCAAAGGCAGGCGCTAAACCGCTGCGCCACCCAGAGATCCCTATACTTACTTTTTCATCAGTCTCTCCTTTTCTGCTTAATCCCCACAGTTCTCTCTTTAAGTGACCTGTTTAAAACTGCTAATTATCTTTTTCTTAAAACTTTCCACAGTTGTTTGGATGAGGATATATAACTCTTCTACTGGAAAAGAGATAATGAATTGCCAACAATAATACAATCTACCAAAAAAGTAACAGGCAGCTTATTTTAAACATCAAACACATATACTACCCATAAGTCTTTTGTGAAAAGTTACTTGGCAGTATTAAGTCAACTCAAATAAGAAATTTCTCAACATAAAGATTTAAGAATGGAGAAAAAATATTTCACCATGTTATTAATTCTAAAGTTATAGCAAAACTCAAGTTTTCTTATAAACAAACCAAAAGCAATAAAAAAATGCAATAGAGAGATTTCATTTGTAATAGTAATATAAAAATATACAGGAACTCTATAAGAAATATAAAGACTACATGACTACTTTAGGATGCTACTTTGGAAAATAAGACACAAACAAATAGGAAATATGCCTTATTTTTGGATAGGAAAGTTATATCTTTATTTTATTTTTTTTAGACAAATTGAGGGGAGGGGTAGAGGAAGAGGGAGAGAAAGAATCTTAAGTAGGCCCTATGCTCAGCATGGAGACTGATGCAGGGCCAAATCTCACAACCCTCAAGTCATGACCGGAGCCAAAAATCAAGGCAGTTGCTTAGCTGACTGAGCTGCCCAGGTACTCACATCTTAAATTTTTTAAAAAAGATTCTATTTATTCATTTGAGAAAGAAAGAGAGAGGATGAGCAGGGAGCAGAGGGAAGAGGGAGAGGGTGATATTCTCTATCAGACTCTGCACTGAGTACAGAGCAGGCTGTGGGGCTCAATCTCATGACCCTGAGATCATGACCTGAGCTGAAACCAAGAATTAGATGATTAACTGACTCAGCCACCAAGGCAAGCTCCACATCTTAAAAATTTTTAACTGCTTTATTGAGGTGTAAGTGACATGAAATAAACTGCACATATTTAAAGTGTACCATATGATTAGTTTTGAAATATCCATTCTCTTGTGAAACCCTCACCATAATAAAGACAATATTCATAAAACATAGACGTATGCCTCTTTGTAGACCTTCCTTCTTGCCTCTCTATCTCTAAGAAGAGGACAGAATCTGTTTTGTGTTACTACAGATTAGTCTGTGATTTCTAGAGTTTTGCATAAATAGAATCACACAGTATACACTATTTTTTCTTGGTCTGGCTTATTTCACTAAAAATAATAATTTTTGAAATTTATACATGTAGTAGTTACATGTAGTTCATTCCTGTTTTTTGTTGAGTAGTATTCCACTGAATGAATAAACTGCAGCTTGTTTATTCATTCCTCTGTTGGATATTTGAGTTTTTTCTAGTTTTTTGGTTATTATAAACAAAGATGCTACAAATATTCACTTATAAGTCTGTATAGGCATATATTTTCTTTTCATTAGGGTAAATATATAGGGATGGAGTGGCTGGATCTCAAGGTAGTATATATTTAACTTTGCAAGAAACTGACAAAATTTTCCAACGTGGTTACAGCACTTTTAATCCCCAGCAGCAGTATATGATAGTTCTAGTTCCTCTCTACATTCTCACCAATACTTAGTAATGGTTAGTTGTTTTAATTTTAAGCATTCTAGTTATGAATTATGTAGGTATGTAGTAGCATCTCATGTTTTTATTTGGATTTTCCTGGTGGCTAATGATATTGAATATTTCTTCATGTGCTAATGTACCATCAATATATCCTCTTTGTTGAAGGATTTGTCCAAATCTTTGCCATAAAAAAATTACTTTGTTGAGTTATTAGAGTTTTTGCATATATGTTCTTTATCAGCTATATGTTGAGCAATGATTGCCTTCCTGTCTGTGGATTATATTTTCATTCTCTTAACAATTATCTTTTGAAGAACAGAAATGTTAAATTTTGAAGAAGCCCAATTTATCAATTTGTTTTTTCTTTTTTATAACAGCTTTGTTGGGATATAATTGGCATATATAATCCACATATTTAAACTATGTAATTCAATGGTTTTTAGTATGCTCACAGTGTTGTTGAACCAACAATGCCACCAATTTTAGAATATTTTTATCACCTCAAAAAGAAGTCCCATACCCATCAGCAATCACTTCCTATTTCCCCTCAACTTTCCCAGACTCTGAAAACTACTAATCTACTTTCTGTCTACAGATTTCTTATTACTCTTTCTGTGCTGAGGATTAGCCCAAGGTGCAAACTTAATGGCTTCTCAGGTCTTTGCCAAGCCTTTGCCTGGGCATGCATGGTCACTTGCTAATTTTCCACATATAGGCAGTTGATTTTGAATGTCTTAGTATTTAATATGTGGCTTCTCAAAGGGGAAAAAGCAAGAAATGATGGGGATCAGAAGGGACACTGGCACCTTAAATCCCCTGGAAATTGCTTCAGCCAGAGGGGAAAGGGGCTTGCAACAATGGGGGAGGTGCAACATCTTGATCTGCATCTCTGTGATCAAAAGCAACAATCAGTGATAAGAGAATAGATCCCCAACATTTGGAGGACAGAATCATTTTGCTACTCTAGCTCCCACAGGCTGTGCATAAGATCCTCCAGGAACAGGTGCACAGCTGCTACTGTCCTAAGGAGTGAAATTGAAATTAACTGCAATTTACTCTCCCAAGGCTTTGCCTGGAAGTAACAAGCTTTCAATAGACCACACAGTTCAAAAACAGTTACATCAGACAAATACTGCCAGTGCAATTATTGTCTAGATGGGGAGGAAGATTACTGATGCTTCCTACTCCGCAATCTTCCCAGAACCCTTTCCTTTAGTTTTTTTTTTTCCTTTTTTTTACGGATTGTGCTTTTAGTGTTGATCTAAGAAATCTTTGATCCAAGTCATGCAGATTTCCTCTTTTTTTTTTCTTCTAGAAGTTTTGCAGTTTTAGATGTTGCATTTAGGTATATGATTCATTGTGTGTGTGTGTGTGTGTGTGTGTGTATAAAGTGTGATATCATGTGGATATCAGATAGTTCTAGCACCATTCCTGGATGCTTTATTTGTTCCATTGATTTATTTACAACAATACTATGCTGTTTTGATTAATGTAGCTTCGTAGAATATCTTGAAATTTGAGCATATTAATCTTTGAACTTTGTTCTTTTTCAGAAAAAAATTAGCTATTCTTTTTTTAAATTTTAGCTATTCTAAGTCCATATGAATTTTATAATGAACAATTATAAATTTTTTTATGTATAAATTTATTTTTTATTGGTGTTCAATTTGCCAACACATAGAATAACACCCAGTGCTCATCCCGTCAAGTGCCCACCTCAGTGCCCATCACCCAGTCACTCCCACCCCCCGCCCACCTCCCCTTCCACCACCCCTAGTTCATTTCGCAGAGTTAGGAGTCTTTCATTGAACAATGATAAATTTGTGAATTTCTACAAACTAGTCATTTGGGATTTTGATTAGGATTGCATTGAATCTGTGGATCAATTTGGGGAGAATGATACTTTAACAATAGTGAGTCTTCCAAAACATGAAGAAAATACATCTCCCAATTTATTTCAGTCTTCTTTAATTTCTGTCAGCAATACTTTCTACTGTGTGGTACAGATTTCTTACATGTCTTGAAAATTTATCTCCAAGTATTTAATATTTCTGATGCTATGGTAAATGATATTATTCTTAAAATTTTTAATTTCTAATTTTCCATTGCTAATATGTAGGAATGCAATTGATTTTATAATCTAAAATCTTGCTAAATTCACTTTTGTATTAGTTTTCTTAGCTTTTCTGTAAATTCTATTAGATTTTCTACATAGATTTTGTCATCTGTGAATAACAAAATTGTGCTTCTTTTTTTCCTAATCTAGATGACTTTTTAAAAATATTTTATCTATTCATGAGAGATACACACAGAGAAAGAGGCAGAGACACAGCAGAGGGAGAAGCAGGCTAGATCTAGGGGACCCTGATGTGGGACTCAATCCCAGGACTCTGGGACTATGCACTGAGCCAAAGGCAGATGCTCAACTGTTGAGCCACCTAGGCAATCCCTAATCTAGATGACTTTTATTTCGTTTCCTTGTCTGATTGCACTGGCTACAACTGCAAATATAGTGTTGAATGGAAGTAGCAAGAGCAAATATCCCTGGCTTGTTTATGATCTGAGGGGAAAAACATTCAGATTTTCACCATTAAGTATGCTGTTATTTGTAAGTTTTTGTATGTGTCCTTCATCAGGTTAAGGATGTTTCCTTGAGCCATTATTTGTTGACAGTTTATATAGAAATAGATCCTGAATTTCACCAAGTGGGTTTTTTCTTTTCTTTTTGGAGGGTGGATATCTTTGAGATAATAGTACAGGTTTTTGTTTTTTTTTTTAGTTCAATACTCTCATGAATTACATAGACTGATTTTTAAGTATTGAACCAGCTCTGTATAACTTGGATAAACCCCATTTGATCATATACTTAATGTATGATACATTGAATTCAATTTACTAAAGTTTTATTTAGAATATTTTCATCTGTGTCCATAAGGCATATTCATCTATAGTTTTACTCTCCTATAATGTCTGTTTTTCATATTGGGTAATGGTGACTTCACAGAATAAGTTGAAAAGAATTTCTTCAATTATTTGGAATTTTTTTGAATTTTAATTTTTCTCCTTAATGTTTTTGGTAGAATTCACTGGTTGAGTCATTTAGTTGTGTAGTTTGATTTATGGGAGGTTTTTAAAGTATAATGTCAATTTCTATGAAATATTTAGGGATATTTAGGTAATCTATTTCTTCTTGAGTGAGCTTTGGAAATTTGTGTCTTTCAAGAAATTTGTGTATTTCATCTAAGTTGTCAAATGAATTGGCATAAACTTGTTTGTAATATTTCCTTATTATATTTTCAATAGAATTGTAGTGATATCACCTTTCTCCTTGGGTTTGGTAATTTGTGTTTTCTCTCTTTTTTTACTGATAAGTCTGGCTAGAGGTATATCAATATTATCGATCTTGAAGAATCAGTTTTTTTAATTGCTTTTTTATTGTTTTTCTAGTTTTTAAAAAATTCATTAGTTATTAACTTTATTTTTAATTATTGCCTTTCTTCTGCTTACTTGAGGTTCACGTTCTCTCTCTCTCTCTCTCTTTTGTAGTTTCTTAGGGTAGGAGCTAAGGCCATTAAGTTGAGACTTTCCTTCTTTTCTTCTAAGTGCTATGAATTTTCTTCTAAGTACTGGTTTAATGGCTTTTCTACAAATACTGACATGATGTATTTTTACTTTTGTTCCATTAAAATATTTTAAGATTTTCCTTTTAATTTTGTGATCCATGAGTTATTGAGAAATGTTATATAATACCCAAATATTTGGAGGATTTTTAAGGATCTCTCTGTTATTGAGAAAGTGGTATTGAAATATCTGACGACAGTTATGGATTTATGGTTTTCTCCTTGGTGTTCTATGAGTTTTTGGTTCATGTATTTGAAGCACTCTGTTTGGTTCAAGCATTTGCACTTGAGATTTTTATGTCTTCTTGAAGAATAAACACCTTTATCATTACGAAATGAAATTCCTTAGCCTTGATAATATCTTTTGCTCTGAAATGTACTTTCTCTGATATTCATGCAGCTCCTGCAGATTTCTTCTGACTAGTCTTAGCATGATGTATATTTTCCCCATCTTTTAAAATCTTAACCTATTTATGACTTTCTAATTAAAGTGGGTTTCCAATTGGCAGCATATAGCTGGTCTTGTTTTCATATTCCAACTGATAACCTCTGCATTTTAATTAGGATGTTTAGATGATCTACATTTAATGTAATTATTAGTAAGGTTGGGTATAGTGTATCTCTAGTTATTTGTATTCTATGTGTCTTAACTATTTATTCTGACATTATTTGCTTAAATTGATTTGTTTTTGTAATTCTATTTTTATCTTCTTGTTCGGTTATTAGCTCTAACTCTTGGTTCTTTTTTTTTGCCAGATTATTCTTTATTGTGTGCACAACAGTGTACGATATTCACAAATATAGTCGACCTTTGAATAACACAAATTTGAACTTCATAGATTCACTTATACATGGATATTTTCCAGTAAATATGGTATAGTGCTATACATGTATTTTCTTTTCCTCATGATTTTCTTAGTAATGTTTTTTCTCTAGCTTATTTTGTGTAATAATATAGTATAATATACATATAACATACAAAATATGTGTTAATCGACTGTTTATATTATTGGTAAGGCATCAACAGTAGGCTATTAGTAGTTAAGTTTTTGGGGAGTCAAAAGTTATACATAGATTTTTGGCTGCAAGGGAGAGGGGCTGGAACCCCTAATTTTTGCATTGTCCAAAGACCAACTATAATTTGTAGAAATAATTTGAGACTTAAATTTTTTTTTCTTAGAAGCAGTTTATGTTGTTTCCCTAAGTCCCCTGGTGAAACTAGCACTTTGAGACCATTTTAGTCTCATTTCAGGCATTAAGTTGATTTGAACATAAACTTTTCAGTTCTACAAACCTTCCAGTTTATCCAGAGTATTACTGTTTGAAGTTCAAACTCAATACATGGTGGTGTTGGTGGGGAGGAGCATTCACTAGGGGCCCAAAGAGCCCTGGACTGTAATACTTTCTCCTCTAACCCGTGAGTCTTTCAAAACTTCAGCTTCTCAGCCTCTCTTTCTCTGGAATTGGCAGCTTTCCCCAAGGAAGAAGGGCTCAAGCCTCTGGTCCTCTTGCTTGATTTCTGACTTGGAAATTCTCTATTATCTTAGCATTCTGTTGCCTTCAGGTAGAAGTGCTGTTTCCAACTTAACTAGTCTGCCATTACCAGAGGCAATGCTATCTTTCCTAAGACTTCATGTATTTGAGGAGTGAGGTCTTCAGAGTTCTGTATCTCAGGAAAAAAATTAACAGAATTAAATTTCCAGATGATACAGAATGATGGAGATGCCTGATTAAGGCGAAAGTGGAGATAAAAGAGAAAGTTCTGTTGTTGATGATGATCAGAAGCTCTGGCATCCTTGCCCTGCTGCCAGGGAGGAAACAGGTGGGAAGAAGGGCACTCCTTTCCTGTTCCTAGTTGGAGCCAAGCCTCTTTTAGATATACATTCTCATATTCACGTAGCTGTTGGTTGGTATCTCTTTCTTTTTTTTTTTTTAATTTATTTATTTGTTTATTCAGAGAAAGAAAGAGAGAGGGAGGCAGAGATACAGGCAGAGGGAGAAGCAGGCTCCATGCAGGGACCCCGACGTGGGACTCGATCCCTGGCCTCTAGGATCACACCCCAGGCTGCAGGCGGCGCTAAACCGCTGCGCCACCGGGGCTGCCCGGTATCTCTTTCAAATATGCTGTTGGTTATAAAAAAGAGTTTGAATGAAAAAATATTTTGAAAACTGCTGCTTACCAACTTTTATTAACAATAAGAGAACCTTGCAGAAAATTTCCAATAAAGGTTCATTGTTCAAATCATCTTTCTGATTCTGAATCCTCAACTCATACATAAAAGGTGATCCCTCTTGAGCCCTGAGGAGGGGTAGATGAGATAAAAGGGTGAGCATATAGGTCAGCGACCTTTGAGATTCACCCCAGCCATTAAATTTTATGCTTCTGGATACTTGGAACCAGACACAGAGTTGTGTTTTCTGGAATCTTACAGTGCTTTGCCATTGACTAGTTATGAGGTAGGGAGGCAGAAAGCAGGTAATCTCATTTTAACAAAGGATTACATAATCTTTAGTTGTTTTTTGACCTGGCTGCTCAATTAAAATACACAATGATCTTGTAAAAAATACCGATTCTTGTGATATATCCTCCTCCTGCTATCTCCACTCTCCTAAGTCCTAAGCTCCTGTATGAAACCAGGAATATATGTGTGCATGTATTTATATTAGTAATATATGATGATCATTTATTATTATTGTTATTACTATTCTTCATAGTTCTGTGGGTGGACTGGACCTTGCTAGTCAGTTCCTCCTCTGGGTCTCACACCAGGCAGTAAAAGGTGGAACTGGAGTCATTCTAAAGACTGCCTCTTTCACATGTTGGGACTGTCATTCAGAACACAGGTTTGACCTCTCCACGGCCTGAAAAGAGCCTATTTTTCTTTTTTCTTTCTTTTTTTAAAAGATTTTATTTATTTATTCATGAGAGAGAAAGAGAGAGGCAGAGACACAGGCAGAAGGAGAAGCAGGCTCCATGCAGGGAGCCTAACATGGAACTAGATCCCGGGTCTCTAGGATCAGGCCCTGAGCTGAAGGCAGCGCTAAACCGCTGAGCTACCTGGGCTGCTCAAGTCCTCACTGTTCTTTTGACATATAACATATTTTCTAAGTTAGGAGAACACAGGTATTTCTCAAAGCAAAATTTCACATTAAGACAAAATTTCCAAATATAGCAAGATCAGAAATTCTAATAAGAAGCTAATAGAATGTTGCCAATATAAGTCTATATTCAACTGGACATGCCTTGATTAGTTACTTGTCTCCATGTACAAGATACTGTTCAAAGAGAAGGGGTAGACTTGTTTTTATTTTTATGGCTGTTAATGAAGGTTACACATTGTGTAGAGTAGTAGTACATTTAAGCTTGTTTTTCATTTCCCTGAGAATTGAACTCCAACTGCTGATTTGTTAATAGTGAATTGGGGCAGGAGAGAAAGTAAGACCCGTATAGAGATAGAACTTCCTGTTAGGCTGCCTCCTGTGTTTGGCTTGTGGATTGTCTTGTATATTGGGCGAGGACTGGAGATTATAATGTCATTAAGTCCCAGGGATGATTTTTACCCTTCAACATTGTAAGGTGGGGAACATATGACTATTGCATTGGCAACTTTGTGTCATCCACTTGACATGCAACTGTATCACTATAACTACTTTTTAGCATTTAGGGCCAGTTGATATCATCGCTGGATAGATATTTTGTACCCTTCTAGAAAACATTTTTAATTAGTCCTTAACTAAAATCTGATTCTTCATTGGGTCTTTCAAGTATTAAAAGGAAAAATTCTTACTTTCCATATTATCATACTTTCCAAACATAAGTTGAGGGCATATGCCATAAACATTTTTTTTTAAGACGGGCAGTCTCAAATTGATTCTTACTGAAATGGGTTTTTAAAAAGAGAAACTAGATGCTTTCTCATACTAAATGGAAATGGGTTAAATTAGTGAAACCTAAAACTTAGTAAGACCATGTGATAAATAACAATATTGTGGTATTTCATGTAAACAAACTACTATGTTGTTTAATACTTCTTATTTCTTAATGTAAAAGTATGACAATATCCAGGAATTCTCATTTTCTTGTGTGGAATGAGAAATTTTTATCGGGTTTCATGATTCAGTTTAAAACAAAAGGAAATGTGTTTCAGACATTCTCCTTCTGAGTAGGAAGCAGGCAATGTTAACCAAAAACGTGGCCATCGGATGGGAGGAAAACCTGCCATTGTCACACAATATCTACTTCCCCTACAAGAAAACTTGTGTTTTCTTCTTCTTTGGTTTTCTCATGTACAATTGGACCAAAGCTTAGTAACCATAGTATCAGGGAGAAGCGAGTAAAACTACCCTTGATTAGGGAGGAGGCACTCGGGTGACAATTGTTTAAGCATCTGACTCTTGGTTTTGTCTCAAGTTGTGATCTCTGCAATGTGGAGTCTGCTTTGGTTTCTCTGTCCCTCTCTCTCTCTCTCTCTCTCTCTCTGTCTCTCTGCCTCTTCTCCCCTGCTCTCTTTCTCTCTCAAACAAACAAATAAATCTTAGAAAAAACAAAAATGAAAATGATTAGGGAATGAATTGTATGCCATAGAGCTAGCCTAAACCATTTTTACTGAGATAAGATCTTCAGAACCTACCTTCCTTTGCAGAAACAAAAGGCAATCTATTCTTCAGGAGTAATGATCAGATGAAATCAAGCTCTGTTGCTCACTCATTGGGTGCCTTTAGGTAAATCTCATCTGAATTTTTCCGTCTTTAAATGGAAATTTAATATCGAAATTTCTGTAACATATACATGAGATAATCTATTGGAAATGTTCTTAAATTCTCAAAAAATACTATACATATCTAAGACAGTAATACTAACAACTTTCTAATAGAAATGCATTTATATTTTACTTGGTAACAGTACTCATATTTGCAAATAACTGCATATAAATTCAAGTCTCTGAAAGCAATGCTATGTTTGAGGAGCTCAGTTTGAGTGTTTTATTTTCATTTCCCTGCATTCTTAATTCTGCTGTTTTGTTTCTTTTTCTTTTATTGTTAAAAATACAACTATTTATTAAATAAATATGGATTACTTGCTGTTTGCAAGGCAAAAAGAACTGTACAGTTCTTTGTGGACATGCAAAATTGACAAAACACTGTTTTTCTTCACAGAACTTACAATGTTCATATTTCTTGGAAATTTACATTTTAGTATTATTAGACTTATTTGTGGATTTTATAAGTGTGCTTCCTGAAATCATTCCTTATATGATGAACAAAATTGATCATAACTTGAGTGTTGAGATTTTCAATGTAACAGCTTTAATCAGATAACATAATGTGTTTCTTAGAAAGGAAGTTCAAAAGGACCAATTCTGTTAGATTGCTGACCTTGACCTCCTGTGGCCAAAAATCCTGTTTCCCTGTGTTTTTAAAGGAAACACGTTTGAGAAAAGCTCCCAATCCCAGATTCAGTGGTTTTCCTTAAAGCCTGTTTGGAGAGACAACAATGGAATTCTGGGAGAGATCTGACATAAGCGGATTCATCTGATCCCTCTCAGGAGATAGAGGTGTTTGTTTATTCTGCACAGAGCACTATATTTCTATGCATGTGCTATTATTAGAGACCTTTGAAGTAGAAAAGTCATATGTCATGGACCTCCTTGTGATTAAAAACTTTAAGGTTGTTTATCTGATGTGTATATAGAGTACATAGAAAAAGAGAAACACCTGTTTGTTGAAAATGGACTCTGAGGAATTAAGGAGCAGAAGTTTGCAAGTTTTGGTTCTCTATATAGTGATGCATTTGTTTATTTTACATCATAGGCTGATTTTCAAGTGTTTGGATAAATGGCTTTAAAGAGGAAAATATGACTGCATCTGGAACCCAAGATGTTTATATAGAATATTGTGTGGTATCTAGAAACTGTGTAGTACTGGACAGTAACTGGGAATGACACCTACCCTGACTATATATATTGTGAACATCAAATGAGATAGGCCATATGAAATTGTTTTCAGAGCATTGAAAAACTAAGACATTTCTTATTTCCCTAGCTCAAGCATCATTTATTTTTAAAGATATTTTAGAAATTCAAAGCAAATAATCACAAAATGTTAAAGAAATGATACAAGATTTATTTTTGCCTCATGGAAATATATTGTAGACTTTTTATACATATGAACTTATATCACATTTTAAAAAGTGCTTAAATACTTTTTCCTTGTGTGAAAGTAAAATATATGTCCTGTATTAATAGATATTTAAATAATTTTATTGGACTACTAAAAAGTAAAAACCATGTCAGCATTCATGTCACATATACTTTTATCCATTATCAAACATCTCATTAAAGGGAAAGTATGTGAAACAAAAGGAAGGACTTATGCAAGATGATACATTATTGAAGATGTGGGATAATTATATTTATAACTATGGAATACAATTTTATATCAGGTAGTGAGAGGGCAAAGTCATTTCAAAATTGTAAGAGACAATCCACTTTGGCTTCTGAGTCTAGGAAGATGGAGTAGACAGCCTTTTCCTTATTCTTCTTGCTACCTTAAAGCATTGAACACTTTATATGTATAAAATAAAGGTTAGATTACTCTAAAAGATGAAGAACAGAAGGTAGACTGGCCAGGGGCCTTAGAAGCTGGATTTTGGAAAAAAAAATAAAAGAACCTAGATTTTGTTTTGTCTTGTGTATCCCAGATTGGGCATTAGAAAACCCAGCAACCTGGAAATGCCAGTAGACACAGACTAAAAAGGCCCCAAGAAAAGCCTTCAATATCTAGTCAAAGGACCAAAAAAAGGGTACCCTAGTAAGAAAACTTTTAGCTAATATCTGTCCTACTCCAGGCAAACACCATAGGAAAAATTGCAGTGCCATCTCCTTCCATTGTCTTGCCATCAAAAGACCTAGACTTCCATTTTTGCCATGATGTAATAAGGAGCTCCCACCCCATTGATGTGGTTTCAATGAGCTGAGTGGGGGGATGAGATTTTCATCCCCAACCCCTGGGGTCCCATAATGTCAGTGGAGACATTGGATGACTGGGCTTCCACCTTTCCCTCTTGCTAGTGTCAGAGGAAGCCAAGTGAAAGCCAGGGTTTTCGCTGCGGCGAAGTAGTAAGGAGGTCATCCTCCATAGTGTGAATGTAGACTACATGAGCAGCAGTAATGAAGGGATTTCCCCAGGTGTCAACAGAGGCCAAGTAGAAAACTTGGTGTTAATGGCTTTCAAGCCATTAGCCAGAATGGTGTTAGAGGAGACCTGCTAGAACACAAGATTTAAATAAAATCCAGATTCCATAACATCATGTCCCAAACATCCAGAGTTTAGTTGAATATCACTCATCATATTAAGAACCAGAAAAATACCAATTGGAATAAAAAGGGTAATTAATGAAACCAAAACTGAAATGATACAGATATTAGAATTATCTAACAAAAAATTTAAAGCAGCTATCATAAATGTGCTTTAATGAGCAATTATAAACACATTTTGAAACAAATGAAAGAACCCAGAAAGTCTTAGCAAAGAAATAAAAAATGTCGGGAAAGAAATAGAAGATACAAAGAAGAATGAAATGGAAATTTTGGAACTGAGAAACACAAGAGCTAAGAATACAAAAACCAAAACCTCACACAAACTTATGGATGGGCTCAAGAGCAGAATGTGGAATATAAATGAAGGAGTACACGAAGTTGAATACAGAACAATAGAAATTATTTAATCTGAATAACCATAAAAGCTAAAAATAATGAACAGGGCCTCAGTGGTAGATGAGACTATAATGAAGAGCTAAGATTCACGTCATCAAAGTGCCAAAGGGAGAGAAAAAGACCAACTAAGGTTGAAAAGTATTAAAAGAAATAATAGCTGAAAAGTCCCCAAGTTTGGCAAGAGACATAAATCTACAGATTATAAGAATTGAGCAATCCACAAACAGGAGAAACTCAAATATTTCAAATATTTGTCAAGACACCCCAGAGTGAAACTTTTGAGAACTAAAGACAAAGAAAAAACTTGAAAGCAGGAAGAAAGAAATGCCGCATTACCTATAGGAGAAAATCAATCCAAATGATGGTGGATTTCTCATCAGAAACAATGGAGGCCAAAAAGACAGGGCACAACATTTTCAAGAGCTGAAAGAAAAGAACTGCTAACCCAGAATTTTTATTTCTTGTGCTTTTAGCAGAGGAAAAAGAACCACCTAAGGAGGAACAAAAAAACTGAGAAACACTTGTGGAGTTCAGAGGCTCACTAAAAGCTTGCAACCTAATCATAGGACGATAAAACCCTTCTCTGCCCCACCCCCACTTCATCACTACATTACTAACGGTCTATTTATAAGTTACTTTTACCCAGCACATCATATCCAGCTATCAAGAAAAAAAAACTTGTGATGCATACTAACACAGTTTGAAGACACGGAGCAAGCATCAGAATCAGACATAACAGAGCTGTTGGAATTATCAGATCAGGAAGTGAAAACGACTATTATTAACTTGCTAAAGGCTTTAATGGATAAAGTAGACAACATGCAAGAACAGATGGACAATATAAGCAAAGAGAAGAATATTCAAAGAAAGAACTATAAAGAAATCCTAGAGATAAAAAAAAACCCCACTATAATAGAAATTAAAGCCTTTGATGGGATTATTAGTAGATTGGATAAGGTTGAGGGAAGAATCTCTGAGCTAGAGGATATATCGAGAGTCCCTGAAAACCAAAGGCAAAAGAGAACAAAGATTGAGAAAACAAAACAGAACAGCCAAGGATTGTGGGAAAACTACAAAAGGTGTAACATACATGTAATGGTGATGCCAGAAGGAGTAGAAAGACAGAAAGGAGCAAAAGAAATATTTGAAACAATAATGATTAAGAATTTCCCTCAAATTAACATCAGATCCAGGAAGCAAAGAAAGCACCAAGCAAGATAAACATCTGGCCCATCTCCACCCTCCTTGCAAAAAAGTCCTCAAATATGTGGAGATTTGAAAACACACTTTTAAAAAACATGCAGATCAAAGAAGAAATCTCAAGAGAAAATTTTAAATGTTTTGAACTAAGTAAAAATGAAAACATAAATATTGAAATTGGTGTGAGGCAGCTGAAGGTCCTTAGAGAAAAATTTATAGCATTGAATACATATATTAGAAAGAAAGAAAGATTTAAAGTCAGTCATCTAAGCTTCCAATAGGAAATTAGAAAAAAAAGAGCAAATTATATCCAAAGTAAGCAGAAGAAAAGGATTAAGACTTAAGCAGAAATCAAGGAAATTGAAAACAGGAAATCAATAGAGATAATCAGTGAAACAAGAAACTGCTCTGAAAATACTGATAAAAATGATAAACCTCTGGCAGACTAATTAAGGAAAAAGAGAGAAAAAACACAAATTACTAATATCAGAAATGAAAGAGGGGACATCACTACGGATCCTATGGACATTAAAGGATGATAAATACTATGAACAACTCTATGACCACAAATTTGATAATCTAGATGAAATGGACAAATTTTTGAAAGGCAAAATCAGCCAAAACTCACCCAAGAAGAAATATACAATCTGATTTGGCTTATATCTATTCAATACATTTGATCATCAATCAATCTTTCAAAACAGGAAGCACCAAACCCAAATGAGTTATTTCATGAATTTTACACCAAAAATTTTTTTTAAAAATTTTTATTTATTTATGATAGTCAGAGAGAGAGAGAAGCAGAGACATAGGCAGAGGGAGAAGCAGGCTCCATGCACCGGGAGTCTGATGTGGGATTCCATCCCGGGTCTCCAGGATCGCGCCCTGGGCCAAAGGCAGGCGCCAAACCGCTGTGCCACCCAGGGATCCCTACACCAAAAATTTAAGGAAGAAATTATACCAGTTCTCTACAATCTCTTTCTAGGAGTGAAGCAGAGGAAATGTTTTCTAACTCATTCTATGAGGCCAGTATCATGTTAATAACAAAACTAGACAAACACATTGCAAGGAAAGAAAACTGCAGACCAATATCTCTGATGAACACAGCTGCAAAAATCCTCAACAAAGGATTAGCAAATCAAATCCAACAATCTATAAAATGACACAGTCCTACCACATGAGATTTATTCCAGGTATGCAAGTCTGGTTCAAAATTCAAATATCAAGGAATGCCTGGGTGGCTCATCAGTTGAGCATCTGCCTTGGGGTCCTGGGATCGAGTCCCACATCGGGCTCCCAGCATGGGGCCTGCTTCTCCTTCTGCCTATGTCTTTGCCTCTCTCTGTGTCTCTCATGAATAAATAAATAAAATCTTTAAAAAAAATTCAAACATCAAAAAAATGTACACTAATATACATTAACTAATATAACATGTGTCAACTACACTTTAATGAAAAACATTTTTTAAGTCAATAATGAATTTATCATATCAATAGGCTAAAAAATGAAAAGTCACATAATCACATAAATAGATGCAGAAAAAGCATTTGACAAAGTCTACAATCCATTCATGTTAAAAACTCAGTAAACTAAGAATGGAGAAGCATTTCCTCAACTTAGTAAAGACTATCTACAAAAACCCTACAGCTAATAGCATATTTAAAGGTGCAAAACTTGAAGTCTTCCCACTAAGATCAGGTAAAAGGCAAGGAAGTCTTTTGTGAAAAAAAAAGAAAAAGAAAAAGAATCTAAACACACATTTATAGCTTTCATAACAACTAACTCAAAGTAGACCACAAACCTAAATATAAAATGCCAAACTACAAAACCCCCAGAAGGTAACACAGGAGAAAAACTTATATGGATGACTTTGGGTAAGGTGATGACTTTTCAGGTACAACACTAAAGGCAACTTATGAAAGACATAATTGATAAACATTCTCATTAAATAAAAAAAAATATACTCTGCCAACTAGAACTAGAACTAGAAATCAAGCCACAGATTGGGAGAAAATATTCGTAGAAAACACATCTGATAAAGGATCATTATCCTAAATATCAAAGAAAACTTGAAACTCAACAGTAAAAAAATAAACCTGATTAAGGGTAAGCCAAAGACCTTAACAGACAACTTGCTAAAGCTGGTATACCAGATGGGAAATAAGCATAGATAAAGATGGTCCATGTCACATCATCAAGGAAATGCAAATTCAAACAAAAATGAGATACTATTATACACTTATTAAAATGGCTCAACTCTGGAACACTGATGACATCAAATGCCAACCAGGATGTGGAGCAACAGAAACTCTCACTCATTGGTGGTGAGAATGCAAAATGGTACAGACACTTTTAGAAGACATTTTATTTACCATATAATACAGCAATTGGGTTCCTTGTTATTTATCCAATTGACTTGAAAAGATCTGTCCACACAAAAGCTGCACACGGATGTTTATAGGAATTTTATTCATAATTGCCAAAATCTGGAGCAACCAAGATATTCTTCAGTAGGTGAATGGGTAATAAACTGTGTGACAACCAGACAATAATGCTAAAAAGAAATGAGCTATTAAGCCATGAAAAGACATAGAGGAAACATATGCATGTTACTAAGTGAAAGAAGTCAATCTGAAAAGGCTACATATTATGATTCCAATTATATGACATTTTGGAAGAGGGGAGACTCTGTAGACAAAAAAAATCAGTGGTTGACAGGATTGTGGTGGAGGAGGGGTATTTTGGGGAGCAGTGAATAGGTAGAGCACAGTATTTTTAGGGCATTGAAAATATTCCATAGATACTAGACTGATAGATACATGTCGTTATACACTTGTTTAAACTTAGAATGTAAACACCAAGAGTAAACTCTAATGTCAACTATGGTCTTTGAGTAATTTTGATGTGTCAGTGTTCCTCAGTTGTAAAAATGTACCACTGGTGGAGGATGTTGACAATGGGGGTTGCTACACATGTGTTGAGGCAGAGAGTATATGGGAAATCTCTGTACTTTTCTTTCAATTTTGCTGTGAATCTAAAACTGCTCTAAAAATTATAGTTTAATAAACAAAAACTTGAATTGCCATTTGAAACTCAGAGGATTTTGAATGAAGATTTAGGTTTTCAATTTATTTTTTATGAATTAGAGAAGTCTGATAGCACTGGGCCAGCTTTGGTCATAGCTACAATCAGGTGAGCTGAGTAGTAAATATTCCTTTTACGAAGATCTCCTCTGTTATGTCCAGACATTTCCCCAATGGCTTTACTCAGTTCCGTTTCCTTCTTGGCTTCTATGTGAGTAAGAGGCAGACCCATCCCCCTGCAGATTCTGAACCAGTTTTCCCACTGAGAACTCAGTCAGAGGGAGCACAGCAGGAATCGGATTGTCAGAAGTAAGTAAAAGGAAGAGACTGAGTGGAAGCAACCCCATATCTATTAGCAGATAAATGGATAAACAAAATGTGGCATGAACATAAAATGGGATGTGATTTAACCTTTAAAAGGAGGGAAATTCTGACACAACATGGATGAATCTTGATAGCATTATGCTAAGTGAAATGAGCCCATCACAAAAAGATAAATACTATAGGATTCCATTATAATATGAGGTACTTAGAGTAGTGAAAATCAGAGACAGAAAGTAGAATTGTGGCCAGGGACTATGGGATTGGGGCATGAAGAGTTAGTGCCTAATGAGTATAGAGTTTCCAAGAAAATACGTTGATTTTTCAGACTGTTCCATTTTTTGTTTGGGCAGAGTGGCCAAGGTCCTTACATTTAGAACTAGAAACTGGAATTCAGAACTTCCTGGCTCAGTTTTTGAAAGAATTAACTAAATAAAATGAGGCTGCAAACCTCATTTGGCCTTCAGGCCTTCAGGTTGTGATTTCTGCTTTACGGTTAGGTGTCTAATCTTGCTCTCACAAGATCAGTTACAATGATACTTCTGAAACCTACACTTGATGTGGGTGTGGGCAGATCTGCCTAGTTCCATTTCCCGGTTGGAGTTGAGAATTGAACCTGGTGCCTGCTCCTGGGTTCCCCACTGCCATGCTCTGACCATAGCAATGAGATCCAGTGTGGTGGTAAGATGGACTTGGGGTCATCCCTCAGCTGTGGCACCATTAACTAGGGGGCATCAGGAAGCATTCTGGAAAATAGAATGAGTGTGACTCTGAAGTTACATCAAAGAAGAATCCTCTGAAGGTGATATTCTTAAAATTTTGCATGAAAATTCTTAGTTTAATCCCAGGCACCTGGAAAGCGCCACTTTTATAGAGATGGTAGTAGTCATTGTTAAGACTGGGATAAAGATTACGTGGGGTCACATGACAAAAGCCTCACACACCATGCATGTGACATAACACAAAGTTCAAGAGAAAGGTCAGTTGCTAACTAGATCCTGGCACATGAGTCCTGAATGCTACACTGTAGGAATTTGATACATTTCTGAATAGAAAATGAATATAGTAATAAATAGTTGACAGATTTTTTTAAAGGCTGACATCCCGTAAACTCATACATATTTATTGAATGCCTACTATAAGCTCACAACTATGATGATGAGAGGAATAATAAGATGCTAACACATAGCTGAAGGTTTAGGTGGGGCAGAAAAGAATTATATATAAAACACTGATAAACAATTCAAGGAAATACATAGTGAATCTTTCTATCATATGATATTTTGTGGATTTTGCATGCTTTACTGTATGAGTGTTTAAGAAGTTGTAACAATTGACAATAGCCCTCTTTCTAACACAAGAGCAGAATCATTCTTCCAAATAGTATGGTAGGTTGTGTTATGCCTGTCAGAAGTAGCACCTGGTTGGTTAAACTGACAACTCTTGATTTTGACTCAGGTCATGATCTCAGGGTCCTGGTATTGAGCCCTGCATCGGGCTCCCCACTCAGTGAGGAGTCTGTTTATCTCCCTCTCCCTCTGCTTCTCCCTACTCCCTGCTTATACATGCACACACTCTCTCTCTCAAATAAATAAATTTCTTTTTATAAAAAAGGAAATAGCACTGTTCAGTATGATTAATACTATTATTTATATCTGAGAGAAGGAAATTTTCCTTCTTATTGTTGAGCTCTTGAGTAACATAGAATACTAAATCTAATGAAGTATTTAAATATTTTGGCTCAGAATTAGGTATGTACCTTATTTTTATGAGTATTGTGTTTAGTGATTATATAATATTTCATAATGTTGTTATCCCATTAGCTTATTAAACTATTGCTCAATTCCTAAGAAATAGGTGGTTTCTTGTTGCTCAGAGTTAAATTTTGATATAATTCCAATGGAAATATGACAGTTTAGTTATAGTACAACTGGGTAGGGTTTACAGATGAAATATAAGACGGCTCATAATTAAAAAGTATATTAAACTTATTTACTATATTAAAGAATTAAATGGAAAATCATGATTTTATCAACAAAAGATGAAAAAAGCAAATAATTAAATTTAGGAGCAAGTTCTAACTCCTTATTTAAAAAAGCTTTAAGTAAAATATGAATCAAAGAAAATTACCTTGAAAATAAACAGTTATTAGATGGAGATACTATGGCAATATTTCTAAAAATCCAATAAATTCAATAGAAGTTGTTAAACTATTAAGAGGATAAGGTAGCTATATGTAAGACCAAGTACAAAAATAAATATTACTTTCCTTTTTATCTGTGTTGGACCATTAGCAACTGAAATAAGCAAAATCATATTGAAGATAGAGTCAAAATTAGTCTGTAAAACACCTAAGAATGACTTAATCAGAGAATTATGTATTTTTATTAAAGGTTGTATAGTAGGACTAAAATAAATAGATACAATAATTCTCATGGAAAGATGAAATAGTGTACAAGTACTGCTGTTTCTCAAATTAATGCACAACTATAATACAAATTTGATTATTATCCTAAGAAATTATTTTGGGAAATAAACAAGTTGATTCTTTTTCTTCTTTATTTGAGACAGAGAAAGAGAGAGAGAGAGAGATTGCACAAGCAGGGAGGGAGAGGGAGAAGCAGACTCCCCATTGAGCAGAGAGCTCTACATGGGACTCTATCCCAGGACCCTGAGATCATGACCTGAGCCCACAGCAGATACTTAACCGACTGAGCCACCCAGGCATCCCAAGCAAGTTGGGTCTAAAATTTATTTGGAAGAATAAAGTAAGAGTTTGAAAAAGAAGAATCATGAGAGGGGATTTGCTCTTTAAGATATTAAAATATATAATTATTTAAATCAAAATAGTTGAGTAATGATACAAAAATAGATAAATAGATCAGTGGTGCATTATGGAGAATGAGAATGCAGAAACAGATACATTTGTATATGTGGATTAATATTATGATATATATGTATATGTGGGTTAATATTATGATAATGAAGGTATTTAAAAGAAAGTAAAATTTCCCCCACACTGAACATTGTTATAAAAATTATAGATGAACTGAATATCCAAATGTAGAAAAAACCATATGGTATTTTTATGTTAAGGAAACTATGTGTAATAGAAAAAAAAATCTTAGAATCACAGTGACAACATAGGAAAGGGTCTTTTTAAAAAAAATATTTGTTTATTTGAGAGAGAGATTGAAAGGTGGGGAGAGGGGCAGAAGGAGAGAGAGAGAATCCCAAGCAGACTCCTTGTTGAGCATGGAGCTCAATGCGAGGCTCAAACTCATGACCCCAATATCACCAACTGAGCTAAAACCAAGAGCTGGATCTTTAACTAAGTCACCCAAAGGTGACTAAGTCCCAGGAAAGGATCTTAATTAACCAGAGTCTAAGGTTAATTCTCTACAGCAGCTCCTTCCAGTTGATGCTGCTTCCAATTGTTCCTGTGCTATTTGGAATATTTGGTTTTGAGGTGAGAGGAGAAGGATGGAGGGTCAGACAAAGGCTAGAAACATCATAGACAGGACGACTGGGTGGCTAGGCGGTTGAGCATTTGCCTTTGGCTCAGGGCATGATTCTGAGTGCTGGAATTGAGTCCCACATTGGGCTCCTTGCATGGAACCTGATTCTCCCTCTGCCTATGACTCTGCCTCTCTCTCTTATGAATAAATAATTAAATAAAAAAAAGAAACATCAAAGACTGTATGTATCAATCATTTAAGCCCCCCACCCCATTGACTGAAACTAGTGATATATTTATAACCTAATTCTAAAACAGGCTGGAAAAAGTAGCAGAGCACATGGAAATTCAATCAGCTTTAAATGTCTCTGTCAATAAAAGTGTTACGACAAATATAAATACACATTTTTATAAACTCAGGGTTGGGAGAATTTCTTATGATTGTCTAGGGAAAAAAGCAATAAAAGGAAAAAGATTTGACTACAAAAATGTTTTAAAGCATTAAAAAGTGAAAGATGCCAACAACAAACTTAAGAGGAAAGTGACAGATTGAGAGAAAATATTTGCATACATAAATGGCAAAACATTAAAATCTATAAAGAAAAAAATGACAAATCAATAGAGAACATAGCAAAAGATGTTAAAAATTCAAAAATACAGATGGTCAGCCATATATGTACGAGGAAGTACATCACAGTATTGTGGTAATAACATAAAAATTGATAACAACTTAATTTTTAATAGGAGTCTCACTGAATTAATTGTATATAGAATATCCATACAACAGAGTATTGGGCAGTCATTGAAAGAGAACAAGGTAGGTTTCTACACACGAGCACATGAGTGTGATACGTAAATGGAAAAAAAAAGAGATGTAGATCACTGTAGACAATGTGACTGTAGAAATTAGTGACATAGATGATTGATAAATAATCTAGGTAAATAATATAATATGATGAAAAGGGAAGAATATGGACAAAACTGTGAACACTTTTTCTCTAAAAAGTAGTGAAGGTGATATTCACTTTGGAAGTCACATGGTATTCTAAGTAGAAACTTTTATCTTTTTTGATATTTTCTGCATTGTTTAAATAAACCCCATTGATAATATTAATTTATTAATTTATTATTTTAATTAATTTATTAATTAATTCCTCCACTTATCTACTTATCCATACATCCATCCTTCTGCTCACCCATCTATTATTTTTCATGTGTGCATCCATCATTCCATCCATCATTCTATCGTATTCAAGCAACATTCAGTAATTATGCATTCTCTGACATTGTGTTTGCCATGCATACTACAATTAACACTGAATTTGGTTCAGCTTAGAATAAGAAGAATGCCCAAATGTTTTTTCCTCCTAGTTGGCCATTTATTTAAAAACAAAACAACAAAACATAAAGATTCTGGCCCCGGGTTCCTTGAATACACCATCTGGCTTGGCTTCCCTAGCCTCTGGCCTTTGTCTGCCCCGTAGATGACAGATTAGTGAGGAACATCCTTTATAGTAGGAAATGGAGGTCAATAAAATTTGCACCAGGCTTTCCAATTTAGTATCATCCTAGTCAGGACATCCCAAAATAAAATTTGTTTCAAAAATAGATCTAGGAGGAGAAAAAGTCAGGATTGAAAACAAACAATTAATCCTCTTATGTCGCTGATTCTGTGAGAAAACTGGATTAAAAAAAAAATCAGTTTCTTGTTCAGGTGCAATGATTCTGTTGATAGAAAAAAAGCAGAACAAAAATAGTGCAGTCAAAGAGTCCAGTGTGATAAATGATACTATAGAGCAAAACAGGAAGTTGTTCAATGGAAGAGAATAATTGACCTCAGAGCCTGAGACATGAATAGATCATTGGATGCAAAGGTTTTTGCTTTTGCAAAGCATCATATTGATGCCTTATTGATCAGAATTGACTTGTACACCATGTATTCTTTTGTGGTGATCCATTGGCTTTACCACCGAGTTAAAAGGTGGCATCCACAACGTTGAATGATAAAGCATCCCAAGTTCATTATGTTACACATTAGTTTCTATTCTAATACATGTCACTTCCACATACTCATATCTGTGTGCACATGCTTGTGTGCATGCACATGCACCTGAGGTTTTGTGCAATCGGGATTTTAATTGATGTTATGTGCAATTGGACAGGAATCCCAAACCAATCTGATTTTTTTCTTGCTATAATCTTAAAGAAGTAAGAGCTACATCATAGAAATATATATTGTTTCTTAATTTTTTCAAACTGTTAAGGAATGTAAGGAATGTTCAGAGGGTATACACTTAAAAAGGAGAAAAATATTTCTTCCTGATATTACATATGATTAGTTCTTACGGAGCGCTGAGAAAGTATCAATCTAGAGCAGTTTCCTCTGGGAGAACTTGCCTCAGTGCCAAGAAAACTTATGGTTAAAAATTCTCTTCATATGACTTAAATCCAAAGTCTGATAATTCAGGCGACCTTCTCCTTAAATGAGATAAAGGAACAGTGTGGAGGCTGCCGGGAAAGGTTTTGTTTTTATCTCCATTTCCATCTTACAGGGGAGGAAACTGACACTCAATGAGATTCTGTAACTTGTTAGAGTTAGAGCCCTGGTGGCAGAGCTGATCTCAAATCTCAAACCTGAGAACACCAACCCCCAAAGAGTTGCGAAATGTGCTCTTTATGTAAGATCCAAAAAGCTTATGTATGAGACCCTTGTGCTGTCCTCTGTGATCCTAGCAGCCTGTAGTGACAGACTCGCGTCAGTGCCCCTCAAACTCACGCAGATATAAAGGAAATGATTCCAAGACTAAGGATTTAGGGTCCTTGGAAGACATGAGGGTAGTCTTCTTTTGTCAGTTGTTGTTTTCCTGGGATAGGCCCTTGTCAACATGTTCAGATACATAGCGGCTGTTTCCTGGAAGTTGGTCCCTGAAAAGGCCTGGCCTTTTTAGCCTTTTGTGGAGGCTGTGGGCTGAGCCTCTGCCCCATCCAAGGAGAACGAGCTGCACAGATGGCAGCTGACACACAGAGGGCACGTGTAGGAACACCGGCCCCAGCAGGCTTCCTGAGCTGCAATTCCGTGTCCCTCCCTTGCCAAGGCAGCCAGGGGAGCCTGATGACTTGGCCTAGGACCAGTGGACTGGTAGCCAAAAGGCAGTAAATCAAAGGGAAAAAGAGGTGATATTTTAAAAGCAAATGATATATTTGTTTGTTTGTTTTAGAGGGCAGAGAGAAATAAGTTATTGTGATGGCAAAATGGTAGGTGTTATAAAAACAACACTGCCTTAGAAAAACTTAAAGTTGTTTGTAAAAGCCTTTTCTTGAATGAGTATACTCTATTCTTACTAAGCAAGATTCCTAATATTTCTCTACATGAGGATGGGAATGGTGTACATTCTGGTTTTACCTGAAAATTGGTGATCTAGTGTTAGTGAGGTTCTCATCACTTTGAACAAAATAGAATATCCTAGTTCATAATGTCCACAGGGGTATTAAAATGTTCCCTGTGTAAGATTTTTGGCCCCCAAATATTTCTCTCTTACCCTAATTCAAGTTCTGTTTCCTCTGTCCTTGATGAAATTTTCCACCTGGACACTTAGACACAGAAAATGTTTCTAAATTCTCACCTTCTGCAATCAGCTGAGAATGGCTTAGCATCCCTAGAGAAGGATGTGTGGGGAAGTCAGAATTAGGTATCAGAAAGCAATATTACAGGCACACAGATTTGGGGGCTCATTTCCATAAAATCCAGGGGACATCAAGGCATTCGCTTGTTTATCATGATTGTAGCTTTAATTGTTTTTACCTATAAGTATAAAATGTTTCAGAAATATAAAAATGCATAAAGAATAATATTATGAACACGCAGGCACTCAAATCTCTGATTAAGAAATAAGGCATTACAGTTTAATTTTAGGGGAAGAAACCAATTCACCTAAGCATGAATCGAAAGCAATGTATGATAGAGTGGAAAGAATGTTGGATTTATTGTTCCTTTAAATTTACTAGCCATCTTTATTGAGCTCCTGTTTGTGTCTGATCCTGGGGCTGCAGACATGAAAGTTATGCTTGCTGACTCAGATGTGATGGGATAATCAAGGAAAAAAGGAAAACCCATAACACAATATACTCTTGGAAGTGCTGTGGCAGATCGAAGCTCCTGGAACTAAGGCTACAAAGAGGGAGAATCTAACTCAGAGTGGAAGGTGGGAATAGGGGTGATGGTCAGAAAAGCTTTCTCGGGGAAAATGATCCTTGAACTGAGTGGAAACAGAGGGTTGAGCCAGGCACCCAGGAGAGGAAGGGTGTGTCAGGCAGGGGAAGTGGCATCTGCAGACTGAGGCACGCAGAGCACTGACACAGGGCAACTGCTAAGGCTTTGGTTATCTGGATAGGCTGTGCTAAGAGCTGGGACTTTCAGGGGGGGATTTCAAATGATCACATCTGCATTTTGGAACAAGTCCTTTGTTCAGACACTAAGGTAGTGTTTCTTACCTGGAAGTGTCTGTGGAGGGTTTTAGGGGTTCTGAATCCTTCAAAATTGTATGCAGTAGAGTAGGAGCATGTGAGTGTGTGTGTGTGTACCCACGTGTGCATGTTTTCCCCTGGGAAAGAAAGTCCAGCTCTTTCTTTCCATCTTAAAATGCTTCATAACTCTCACAAAGGGCAAAAATCTCTACTAGGATAGAAGAGGGTGATCAGCTTGCAAGTTTATTGCAATAACTGAGATGACAAGCAATGAAATCCTCTTGCATTGAGAAAGTGACTCTAGGGATAGAAGGCAATGGAAATTTCTGAGACAAGTAAGAGATGGCATAATAGGATTAGTTATCTAATTGGATTTGCAGAGGGTGTGAGAAAGAGCAGTCCAGTGCAAGGCCTCTCAAACTTTACTATGCACATGAATTACCTGGGCGACCTGCTGTAATGTAGATTCTGACTGGGAAGTCTGGTGATGCCTAGAGATCCCACATGGATAACAAGCTCGCTGGTGACAGAGATGTCATGCTGTGGTCAGGAACTACATTTTGAGTAGAAAGGGATGAGGTAACATACTCCAGGTCCGGGTTTTTCAACCTTAGTTGTTGAACTAAGGGAGCCACATAAGTCTTTGTTATTGGGGAGGGAGCTGGGGAGACTTTGTAGGATATTTAATAGCAACTCTGGCCTCCGGCCACTGGATGACAGTACCACTCCCCCAGTGGAACAACCAAAAATATCTCCAGGTATCATCAAATTGGAGGTGGGGGCAGCCATGGGGAGATGGGGGTAGGAGGTGGTGCTTTTGGGAAACCCAGTGTGCAAGGAGATTTGCCTTGTGGCCTGGGCAGGGGAACTTCGAGGGTAGAGGACCAGTGGGGTCAGGTAGGTGGAGTGAGGGGTACAGATAAGATTACGGATTTAAATGTTGATGAACTTGATATGCCTGGGGGTCCTTTAGATGGAGATGCTTATTTTGATTTTCTGGGTTCTGAAAAGCTGTGTGTCCTTGAGTCAATCATATATATTTCCAGGTTTTTATTTTCCCCATCTGTCAATTCTAATAACATTTACTCTATCTTAAGAAGTGGTGAAAAGATAACATAAATTAATGGATGTGGACAAAAATAAAAGGTATCTCACACTATTGCACACACACACTCAGCTCGAGGTAGATCTTTAACTTTATTGAAAAAATATATTTTGAAAGTTTTGGAAAGAATGGGGCAACATTTTATAAAATCATGGCAAGAAGTGATTTTTAAAAGAAAAGTACAAAGAGCATAAATTGTAATTAATAAATTCAAGTTTAAAATAAAATTTTAATATAATACTCCCTGTTATCTGCTGTTTTGCTTTTCTTGGTTTCAGATTCATGCAGTCAACCACTGTCTGGAAGAAGATGATCCTACTTCAAATAAATCATCAGAAGGTCAATAGTAGCCTAAGGTCACAGCATGATGCCTACCTCATTCACCTCACTCCATCTCTTCAGGTAGGCATTTTACCATGTCATATCATCCCAAGAAGAAGGATGAGTACAGTACAATAAGATATTCTGAGAGAGAGAGAGAAACCACATTCACATAACTTTTATTATACTATTCATTATAATTGGTCTATTTTATTATTGCTATCTCTTACTGTGCCTATTTGTGAATTAAACTTATCATAGTATGTATATATAGGAAAAAAACATAGTATATACAGATTTGGTAAAATCCAGTTTCAGGCATCCACAATGGGTACTAGAATGATTGTATCCCCTATGGATAAGGCGACTATTATATATCAAAAAGCACCATCAGCAAAGTTAAAAAACAAACAAAACACTGGAAAAATATTTTCTTTGAATAAATTGACAAAGCTTAAGTATAAAATATAAGCAATAAACTCCCACAAATCAAGAAAGATGACCCAATAGAAAATAGGCAGAAGATATAATAGGCAAGCCACGGAAGAGGGAATTAGAATGACTATAAACATAATGCTTAGATGCTCAACCCTCCTATTTATCAGGAAAATAAATGCCAGTTGGAGCTATAGTGAGGAATATTTCTCACCCTCCAGGTAGGAAAAATGTACTGAAATTGTAAGGCAAAAGAAACTCCTGCTCCTTGGCAGGAGGGAGACATGGAATGGCACTACTACTTTCTGAGCAATTGGATAAAATTAAAAATCCCCAACACCTATTATACCATAATTCCATTCTTAGGTGAGATATATATAGATGATCACTGTAGCAAAATAAAAGGTTGGAAAGATCCAAAAAGTCCATCAATAGGAGAATGGATAAGTAAATTGTGCTCCTTTTTATATAATGGAATAATATACACTTTTATGAAAATAAATAGATGGGGCTCTAATTGTTAACATAGGTAAATATCAAAGGTGACAAAATGGTAAGTTATAGAAGTATTCAGAGTATCCTCTGTTTAAGGTGTAAAAAATACAAAAGAGTACTATATTTTCATTAAAATAATATACATTCTTACCTTAAAAAAAGACCAAATGAGTGCATGGGAATATTAAAAATCAAATCCACGATGTTGGTCTCTTCAGGGGAGGGAGCGCAATGAGACTGGAGAGGGTTGCAGAGAGTGGAGAGGTTGAATAATTCGACCCCTTCCCTCCAGCCAACAGCTAGAGAGTTTTTTTTTTTTTTAAGATTTTATTTATTTATTCATGAGAGACACACAGAGAGAGAGAGGCAGAGGAGAAGCTGGTTGTCTGCAAGGAGCCCGAAGTGGGACTCGATCCTGGGACTCGATCTCGATCCTGGGAGTTGATCCTGGGGACTCCAGGATCACACCCTGGGCTGAAGGTAGGCAGTCAATCCCCAACAGCTAGAGAGTCTTGAGTCAGGTTTGCCTCCAGCAACCAGATGAAGTATATAGCTCTCTGCTCTGCAGAAGTACTCCTGCTCTTTACTCTGCATCTCTTTGCACATATTATATTTAAACGATCACCTCCATATCCAAAATAAGTTTTTCTGGATGGGCTGTAGTGTTCAATCCATTTATGATGATATAAGTGGGGGAAATTAGTGGGTTTTGCCAAATAATCTTTTAAATTCTGTGACTTCTTTTTAAATATTTAAAATATTTCTGGCATACCATATCAATGCTAGCACATATGTATAATTATGTGACTACTTCATTTTTTAAACCTATATTTGATCTATAATGTAGTGACAAATATATAATTTTCTATCATTGAGGGTCAAGGATTCAGTATAGTTATACTTCTTAATTTTAAAATCAGCTATTTATTTAAAAAAAAACAGTTTTCTACTCTTAAAAATTCTAGTTTAATGAGATTACTTTTTGTGAGCTTTAAAGGAAATTTCTTTATACTGAAGAAAGAGGTCCATAATTCTTGGGTCATTTGGCCTCTAGAAGTGTTTGAAATAGAAAGAGACATTTACACGGAGCTTCACTATTTTGAAAGTTCTTTTACATAAATGATTCTAACTTCTTCAACTAGAGGACTTTTGGGGGTCAGTAAGTACATATTGCTACTCTCATCAGTTTGCAATTGAGACTAAAGAGCACTAGTCTTAATTGGTTTTCTCTGATACTCACTGACCTTGTAGGGATTGGAGCCAGGATTCTGAGAGGAAGGGCTTGCATGACCACTTGGACTCAGTCCATGAGACCTGTTACTTATTGATTTGGCCCCCTCCTCTCTACTGGATTGGCTTTCCCAGGCTACTAGTGACATGCCCTGCACACCCTCCTTTTGTGGAGAGCAGCAGCCCCACTTGGTATAGTTGGTCACTCCCACTTCTGAGACTCTACTCTTGCCCTCTCTCAGTCTCTGCCATTTGCAAACCTCTAAATATTGCACATGTCAGGGTGTTATTTTTTAATTACTCCTACATCTCCATGAATTTATTATTTTCTGAGTTCAAAATTCATAAATAAATGCATAGTGACTAGAAAAGCAAATTATATGAAAGATTTTAGCTTTTGATTTGTATGCCTCACCACTATCATATGTTGAGAGCTAAATTATTCTCAGAGAACAATTAGTGGCTGATTTTTTTTTTATTATACTTTGGATGATGTCAATGCCAGAAGTGGGACTACAAGAGCTAGACTTAGTAAAGCCTTCAAAAACAAGTTTTTCCCCCTACCTGATCCCAACCTCATGTTATGGACCAGCTTAGGAGCCTTGAATACTAGCAGAGTTCAAACTGCTGAAATTCAGCAATTTTATCTGCAAGTTAAGAGTAAGGAGAGTATTAAATGAGGCCTTTTCTAAATATTTTGGGAGACTGTGTCATCACCTCCAACTTAAGTAGCTGTTAAGAAGCTGGGAATATACTAAGCACCATTCTAGGTGCTGGGGATATATATCTAACAAAGTAGATCAAGTTGGAAGAGACAAAAAATAAAATAGGTAAATAAATTTATATTATATCAGTTGATGATAAGTCCTAAGGCAAACAAATCATGGGATTGAGCCTGATGGTGTGAAAGTACCATTTTTTAAAATATAGTGCTCAGGGAAGGGTTAAAGATGATGTTTGATGGAAAACTTAAATGAAAAGAGGTCAAACTAGGTTTGAAATGCCTATTAGACAACACTGAGATTCAGGAGGCAGTTTGACATGACGTCTGGTTGGCAAGGAGGGGTCTGAACTGGAGATACAAGTTTAGGAGTTGTTGGTAGATAGCGGGTATTAAAAGCAGTGGGGCAAGATTAATGAGGTCACCTAGGGTGTCTGCAGAGGCTGAAAAAAGAACAAGGTCTCTAAGAGAAACGAGGGGCATCTCAAAGGAAGTGCCCTAAAGCTGACTGCAACGGAGGGATCAAGCAAGGAGGCAGGGAAATTTAAGTGGAATGTCAAGGAAGAAAAAGAAAAGTATCTCAAGAGGGACACCTGGGTGGCTCAGCGGTGGAGCATCTGCTTTCGGCTCAGGGCTGGTCCTGGAGTTCCAGGATCGAGTCCCACATCAGGCTCCCCTCGAGGAGATTTTTTCTCTCTCTGCCTCTCTCTGTGTGTCTCTCATGAATAAATAAATCTTAAAAAAGAGGGAGAGAGAGAGAGAGAGAGAGAAAAGTATCTTAAGAAAGAGGGCCTACTTACTATGTTATGAAGCCCAGTAAAGTAGAACTTTGAACTAGCCATGATGGCAGATAGCTCCAACGATGGCCCCTATCAATTTCTTCTTTCCCATGTACACATGCTTCTCCTTATAACCAACAGATGGAGTTTGATTTCCTATCCTTGAATCGGGGCTGGCTTTACTCATTCCCCTGAACAACAGAATGTAGGAAAATGAGATTGTGACTTCCAAGGCCAGATCGGAAGAAGCCTTGCAGCTTCAGCCTGGATTTCGTAGAGTACTTGCTTTTGAAAAGCCTCTCTTGGAAGCCAGCCACCACGCTATGAGAAACCAAAGTCACATGTTGAGGCCACATGTAGAAACTCTGAGTGACAGTTACAGTTGATCTTCCAGACAACCGTCAGCATTAGCTGCCAACTTGGTAAATGAGCCATCTTGGTTGTCCAAGTGTCTAGAGGCTTCATATGATTGTAGCAGAACTGCAATTTCATGAAGGATCTCACAAAGAGCTGCCTGGATGAGCCCAACAGCCCAACAGCCCACAGAACTGTGAGATCATGTTAAATTGTAATTTTAAGCCACTGAATTTGGTAGATTTTCTTAAGCAGAAATAGATAACTAACAAAATATAGTGCTCTAGGGTTTGTGGATGGGAGCAATCTCAATGGACTAGTCAGCGCCTCAGAGGAGTGGAGTGAAGAGAGAAGATGGAGGTAATAATTCTCTCAAGAATCTTTGTTTGAAGGGAACAAAGAAATGGGATGAGAGCAAGGTGGATTTAGGGGGAAAGGAGGTATTTTTTTTTTCTTTTCAAAAATAGTTCTGGAGCACGTTTGTTACAATCAAGAAGGAACAATAGATGATAAAGGTTTGTCAGTGGAATTCAAAAGTGAAAAAACACAAGGCCTTTGATGGAGTATTTCAGTTAGTAATAAAATGGAGTGCACAGTATCGGTACAGAAGCAAGTGGATAGCTTTTGGTAGATGGAAGATGGAGGCTCTCCTATTTGATGGTTCCTATTTTCCCCATGAGGCAATACTAATGTCTCACAGGAAAAATACTAAAGGTATGTATTTTTTAAAGACGTTTGAGCCAAGAGGAACAAACAGAAGGAAGAAAAAAACCCCAACCCTCATCCCCCACCTATTTTATTTTCATCATATGACATGGGCTCATAAAATATTAGTGCCCATTTTTATATCAGGCAAAAATATTTGAATTTGAATCAGAGCTCAAATACTTTTTCTTACAATATCCCTAAGCTAGATTTTTAAATTTAATTATCTGGTCTTAATACTCATTTATTTTCATAATTTTATGTTCAGTGAAAAAAGTGTAAACACATTCCAAATTATTGTGTTATTAATTATTTTAAATGTAGCTTACTAAGAAATTATCACGTAGGGTGCTTGTCATTTATGTTTAGTAACTAGAATCCCAGTCCTTGCTTTCTATTTTGGGATGAAAAAACAATTTTATGGGTCTTAGAATGAGATTTCCATGAGAGCCAATGTGGTGTCCGTACTTGTTTATGGACATGGTTGAAGTGTATAAACAAAGTATCTGTGGATTTTCAGGATTTTAAAAAAGTCATGTGTATTGGAATGCCGTGGTTGAGTCAGCTAAACCATGCTAGAGGACATTAGGTATGTCTTAGGAATATTGCTTTCTCCTGGTTTGTGGGTTTTGAGATGCAGCATTTTGTCTGCTCATTTTTAAGAGTTGGTTAGGGTATAAGAGTGTCAAGGTAAGTAAGAAAATGCTCGTGAAATAGTACATGCATGTCCTTGCAACTTTCTTTTTAAAATATTTGCAGTGATGAAGAATTTAACACGCTTTATTTTGGAAAGAGGAAAACAGAAAAATTAATTTTGGATTTCAGTTAGTATTCACAGTGAGGGAGAGTTTTCTGTGCAATTTTACAGTTATGGTCACCAAGTAAGCTCCTCAGTGAAGGGTTGCAGCTGTGTCTGATCCTAGAGCCCAGTCTTGTCATTTTTCTTCATTCAGGGATATCTTCAGGGAGGAGGTTTGAGAAAATCAGAATGGACACAAATGTTCTGAACAGTTTTTGCTGCCAGAAGTTCTAAATGTTCTAAAACCTGTCTTTCCCAGTGTTGATAGTTGGAGGGAAATGGGGTAGGGTTCCAGTTTTGACCCTGTATGTGATGTTGTACAAGCCGTCTTGTAAAATGAGAAGGCAGAGCCAATCTCTCATGTTCCTTCCAGTTCTGTGTAAATTAAATTCTACATGTCAGACAAATACAAGAATTAACTGCCGAAGTTATTCTGGATTTGCCAATCTGACTTTATAATAAAATCACACTAAAATATTAAAAACCAAAAGTTCAGCAAAAGTATTCAAAATAAAAAAGACAATACCTGAAATGAAGGGAAAAGATATCTTAACCAGGTTCATGACGAAGAGAAATGGGGAGTTGTTATTCTATGGGTATTCAGTTATGCTAGATAAATAAGTTCTAGAGATTTGCTGTACAACATAGTGCCTATGGTGCTGTGCACTTCAAAGTTTGTTGAAGGCTGATCTCATTGCTCATTTTCAAAAAGAGGGTTGCTTAATTCTTATTGTTGAGCCTTAAGAGTTCTTTATATAGTCTACAAGGATTCAAGTCCTTTATCAGATATTGGATACATACATTTTTTTTTCCTCCAAGTGTACGGCTTTTCTTCATTCTCCTAACAGTGTCTTCTACAGAGCAAAAGTTTTTAATTTTTTAAAAGTCCAATTTACCAATTTTTCTTTTATGGCTCATTTTTCAGTGTCATACCTAAAAATGTATCACCATATCCAAAGTCATACAGATTTTCTCTCCTGTTTTTTCTAGAAGTTTTAAAGTTTTAGATTTAGAATTAGGTCAATCATTTATTTTGAGTTAATTTTTGTATAAGGTATGAAATATGTGTCCAGCTTATTTTTTCCCCTTTCTTGTACATGGATATTCAATTGTTCCAGCAGCATTTGTTGAAAAGATAAAAACTTTGCCATTGAATTGCCTTTGTACTTCGGCCAAAAATCAACTGACTATAGTTGTGTGGGTACATTTCTGGGCCCTTTTTTTCTGTTTCATTGTTATATGTCTATATCCTTTCACCAATATTATACTGTCTCGATAACTGTAGCATTATAGTAAAATTTGAAATCAGGTATAATGAGTCTTATAACTTTTTCCTTTTCTCTCAGAATTATTTTGGCTTTTTTTGTTCCTTTGCCTTTCATATACATTTTAGAATTAAGTCATCTGTACCTCCAAAAACCTTCCTAGAATTTTGATTTGGATTTCACTAAAGCTATATATCAACTGAAGAGATGGATATCTTAAAATATTGATTCTTCCAATTCATGAGCATGGTATAATTTCTTTCATTAGTGTTTTATAGTTTTTAGCACCTAGACCCTGCATATATTTCATTATATTTATACCTAAGTATTTCATTTTTAGTGCCATTGTAAATGGTATTTTTAATTTCAAATTTTGATTGTTTATTGCTATATGCAATTCATTGCTATGTGAAGACAGTTGACTTTTATATAGTGACCATGTTTAACCTTGTTAAACTCTGTTAAACTCACTTTTGTGATTCTAAGAAATGTTTTGTAGATCCTTCAGAATTTTCTCAATAGATAATGATTTTCTTTTTTTTTATTTATTTTTTTTATTGGTGTTCAATTTACTAACATACAGAATAACACCCAGTGCCCGTCACCCATTCACTCCCACACCCCGCCCTCCTCCCCTTCTACCACCCCTAGTTCATTACCCAGAGTTAGCAGTCTTTACGTTCTGTCTCCCTTTCTGATATTTCCCACACATTTCTTCTCCCTTCCCTTATTTTCCCTTTCACTATTATTTATATTCCCCAAATGAATGAGAACATATAATGTTTGTCCTTCTCCGACTGACTTACTTCACTCAGCATAATACCCTCCAGTTCCATCCACGTTGAAGCAAATGGTGGGTATTTGTCATTTCTAATAGCTGAGTAATATTCCATTGTATACATAAACCACATCTTCTTTATCCATTCATCTTTCATTGGACACCGAGGCTCCTTCCACAGTTTGGCTATCGTGGCCATTGCTGCTAGAAACATCGGGGTGCAGGTGTCCCGGCGTTTCATTGCATTTGTATCTTTGGGGTAAATCCCCAACAGTGCAATTGCTGGGTCGTAGGGCAGGTATATTTTTAACTGTTTGAGGAACCTCCACACAGTTTTCCAGAGTGGCTGCACCAGTTCACATTCCCACCAACAGTGTAAGAGGGTTCCCTTTTCTCCGCATCCTCTCCAACATTTGTTGTTTCCTGCCTTGTTAATTTTCCCCATTCTCACTGGTGTGAGGTGGTATCTCATTGTGGTTTTGATTTGTATTTCCCTGATGGCAAGTGATGCAGAGCATTTTCTCATATGCATGTTGGCCATGTCTATGTCTTCCTCTGTGAGATTTCTGTTCATGTCTTTTGCCCATTTCATGATTGGATTGTTTGTTTCTTTGGTGTTGAGTTTAATAAGTTCTTTATAGATCTTGGAAACTAGCCCTTTATCTGATATGTCATTTGCAAATATCTTCTCCCATTCTGTAGGTTGTCTTTGAGTTTTGTTGACTGTATCCTTTGCTGTGCAAAAGCTTCTTATCTTGATGAAGTCCCAATAGTTCATTTTTGCTTTTGTTTCTTTTGCCTTCGTGGATGTATCTTGCAAGAAGTTACTATGGCCGAGTTCAAAAAGGGTGTTGCCTGTGTTCTTCTCTAGGATTTTGATGGAATCTTGTCTCACATTTAGATCTTTCATCCATTTTGAGTTTATCTTTGTGTATGGTGAAAGAGAGTGGTCTAGTTTCATTCTCCTGCATGTGGATGTCCAATTTTCCCAGCACCATTTATTGAAGAGACTGTCTTTCTTCCAATGGATAGTCTTTCCTCCTTTATCGAATATTAGTTGCCCATAAAGTTCAGGGTCCACTTCTGGATTCTCTATTCTGTTCCACTGATCTATGTGTCTGTTTTTGTGCCAGTACCACACTGTCTTGATGACCACAGCTTTGTAGTACAACCTGAAATCTGGCATTGTGATGCCCCCAGATATGGTTTTCTTTTTTAAATTCCCCTGGCTATTCGGGGTCTTTTCTGATTCCACACAAATCTTAAAATAATTTGTTCTAACTCTCTGAAGAAAGTCCATGGTATTTTGATAGGGATTGCATTAAACGTGTATATTGCCCTGGGTAACATTGACATTTTCACAATATTAATTCTGCCAATCCATGAGCATGGAATATTTTTCCATCTCTTTGTGTCTTCCTCAATTTCTTTCAGAAGTTTTCTATAGTTTTGAGGGTATACATCCTTTACATCTTTGGTGAGGTTTATTCCTAGGTATCTTATGCTTTTGGATGCAATTGTAAATGGGATTGACTCCTTAATTTCTCTTTCTTCAGTCTCATTGTTAGTGTATAGAAATGCCACTGACTTCTGGGCATTGATTTTGTATCCTGCCACGCTACCAAATTGCTGTATGAGTTCTAGCAATCTTGGGGTGGAGACTTTTGGGTTTTCTATGTAGAGTATCATGTCATCGGCGAAGAGGGAGAGTTTGACTTCTTCTTTGCCAATTTGAATGCCTTTAATGTCTTTTTGTTGTCTGATTGCTGAGGCTAGGACTTCCAGTACTATGTTGAATAGCAGTGGTGAGAGTGGACATCCCTGTCTTGTTCCTGATCTTAGGGGAAAGGCTCCCAGTGCTTCCCCATTGAGAATGATATTTGCTGTGGGCTTTTCATAGATGGCTTTAAGATGTCGAGGAATGTTCCCTCTATCCCTACACTCTGAAGAGTTTTGATCAGGAATGGATGCTGTATTTTGTCAAATGCTTTCTCTGCATCCAATGAGAGGATCATATGGTTCTTGGTTTTTCTCTTGCTGATATGATGAATCACATTGATTGTTTTACGGGTGTTGAACCAGCCTTGTGTCCCAGGGATAAATCCTACTTGGTCATGGTGAATGATTTTCTTAATGTACTGTTGGATCCTATTGGCCAGTATCTTGTTGAGAATTTTTGCATCCATGTTCATCAGGGATATTGGTCTGTAATTCTCCTTTTTGGTGGGGTCTTTGTCTGGCTTTGGAATTAAGGTGATGCTGGCTTCATAGAACGAATTTGGAAGTACTCCATCTCTTTCTATCCTTCCAAACAGCTTTAGGAGAATAGGTATGATTTCTTCTTTAAACGTTTGATAAAATTCTCCTGGGAAGCCATCTGGCCCTGGACTCTTGTGTCTTGGGAGGTTTTTGATGACTGCTTCAATTTCCTCCCTGGTTATTGGCCTGTTCAGGTTTTCTATTTCTTCCTGTTCCAGTTTTGGTAGTTTGTGGCTTTCCAGGAATGCGTCCATTTCTTCTAGATTGCCTAATTTATTGGCATATAGCTGTTCATAATATGTTTTTTAAATCGTTTGTATTTCCTTGGTGTTGGTAGTGATCTCTCCTTTCTCATTCATGATTTTATTAATTTGAGTCTTCTCTCTCTTCTTTTTAATAAGGCTGGCTAATGGTTTATCTATCTTATTAATTCTTTCAAAGAACCAACTCCTGGTTCTGTTGATCTGTTCCACAGTTCTTCTGGTCTCGATTTCGTTGAGTTCTGCTCGAATCTTTATTAACTCCCTTCTTCTCTTGGGTGTAGGATCTATTTGCTGTTTTTTCTCTAGCTCCTTTATGTGTAAGGTTAGCTTTTGTATTTGAGTTCTTTCCAGTTTTTGAATGGATGCTTGTATTGCGATGTATTTCCCCCTTAGGACTGCTTTTGCTGCATCCCAAAGATTTTGAACGGTTGTATCTTCATTCTCATTAGTTTCCATGAATCTTTTTAATTCTTCCTTAATTTCCTGGTTGACCCTTTTATCTTTTAGCAGGATGGTCCTTAACCTCCACGTGTTTGAGGTCCTTCCAAACTTCTTGTTGTGATTTAGTTCTAATTTCAAGGCATTATGGTCCGAGAATATGCAGGGGACAATCCCAATTTTTTGGTATCAGTTCAGACCCGATTTGTGACCCAATATGTGGTCTATTCTGGAGAAAGTTCCATGTGCGCTTGAGAAGAATGTGTATTCAGTTGAGTTTGGATGTAAAGTTCTGTAGATATCTGTGAAATCCATCTGGTCCAGTGTATCATTTAAAGCTCTCGTTTCTTTGGAGATGTTTTGCTTAGAAGACCTATCGAGTATAGAAAGAGCTAGATTGAAGTCACCAAGTATAAGTGTATTATTATCTAAGTATTTCTTCACTTTGGTTAATAATTGATTTATATATTTGGCAGCTCCCACATTCGGAGCATATATATTGAGGATTGTCAAGTCCTCTTGTTGAATAGATCCTTTAAGTATGATATAGTGTCCCTCTTCATCTCTCACTACAGTCTTTGGGGTAAATTTTAGTTTATCTGATATAAGGATGGCTACCCCTGCTTTCTTTTGAGGACCATTCGAATGGTAAATGGTTCTCCAACCTTTTATTTTCAGGCTGTAGGTGTCCTTCTGTCTAAAATGAGTCTCTTGTAGACAGCAAATAGATGGGTCCTGCTTTTTTATCCAGTCTGAAACCCTGCGCCTTTTGATGGGGTCATTAAGCCCGTTCACATTCAGAGTTACTATTGAGAGATATGAGTTTAGTGTCATCATGATATCTATTCAGTCTTTGTTTTTGTGGACTGTTCCACTGAACTTCTTCTTAAAGGGGAATTTTAAGAGGCCCCCTTAAAATTTCTTGCAGAGCTGGTTTGGAGGTCACATATTCTTTTAGTTGCTGCCTGTCTTGGAAGCTCTTTATCTCTCCTTCCATTTTGAATGAGAGCCTTGCTGGATAAAGTATTCTTGGTTGCATGTTCTTCTCATTTAGGACCCTGAATATATCCTGCCAGCCCTTTCTGGCCTGCCAGGTCTCTGTGGAGAGGTCTGCTGTTACCCTAATACTCCTCCCCATAAAAGTCAGGGATTTCTTGTCTCTTGCTGCTTTAAGGATCTTCTCCTTATCTTTGGAATTTGCAAGCTTCACAATTAAATGTCGAGGTGTTGAACGGTTTTTATTGATTTTAGGGGGGGATCTCTCTATTTCCTGGATCTGAATGCCTGTTTCCCTTCCCAGATTAGGAAAGTTTTCAGCTAGAATTTGTTCAAATACATATTCTGGCCCTCTGTCCCTTTTGGCACCCTCGGGAACACCAATTAAAGGTAGGTTTTTCTTCTTCAGGCTGTCGTTTATTTCCCTTAATCTATCTTCATGGTCTTTTAATTGTTTGTCTCTTTTTTCCTCAGTTTCCCTCTTTGCTATCAACTTGTCTTCTAGGTCACTCACTCGTTCTTCCACCTCGTTAACCCTCGTCGTTAGGACTTCTAGTTTGGATTGCATCTCATTCAATTGATTTTTAATTTCTGCCTGATTAGCTCTAAATTCTGCAGTCATGAAGTCTCTTGAGTCCTTTATGCTTTTTTCTAGAGCCACCAGTAGCTGTATAATAGTGCTTCTGAATTGGCTTTCTGACATTGAATTGTAATCCAGATTTTGTAACTCTGGGAGAGAGGACTGTTTCTGATTCTTTCTTTTGAGGTGAGGTTTTCCTTCTAGTCATTTTGCTCAGTGCAGAGTGGCCAAAAGCAAGTTGTATTGGGAAAAAGAGAAAAAGAGAGGAGAGAAAGAAGGAAAGAAAAGAGAAAGAGAAAAAAAAGGGAAGAAAAAGAAAAAAAAAAAAGAAGAAAAAGAGAAAGAAAAAGAAAGGAGAAAAAAAGGGGGTGGGAGAAGGAAACAAATCAAAAAGCAAAACAAAACAAAAACAAAAACAAAAACAAGAACAAACAAACAAAAAAAGAACCACCGGGCAGTATCTTCTGATTCTGTGTACTTTAAGTCCCTTGGCTTCTCCTGGAAGTTGTCCGTCTAGCTGGTCTTCTGGGGGAGGGGCCTGTTGTGCTGGTTTTCAGGTGTTAGCACTTGGGGGAGCTGCTGTGCCCCTGCCTGGTGCAGGGCTCAGTGGGGGTTGTTTACCCCGTGAGGCCGCAGGAGGAACAGCCCCAGTGGCGGGGCAGCTCTGGAAACCTGGATTCAGCTCCGCAGGAACTCCGTCTGCAGGGCCTGGAGGCTCTGGGGCGGGGCCGCTGATGTGCTCAGCTCGGGGCAGGAGCGTCCTCGCTGTCCTGGGCCCTCCCGGCCTCTGCCTGTCCCGGGGGAGGCCGGATCCTGGGCTGTGTCCCGGCGCCCTGTGCTCCGGGGCCTGCGCTGTTGGATTCGCGCTCCCGCCCCGCAGCCCCCTCCGCGGAGCCGCCCCCGAGCCCCCCCGAGCTGCTCCCGCCCCGCAGCCCCCTCCGCGGAGCCGCCCCCGAGCCCCCCGAGCTTCTCCGGGTCCCCCGTGCGCGCTGCAGCCCTTAGGGAGCTCGGCGCACTCTCCCGGGGCGCAGGTGTTAGTGTCCCCGGGAGCCCGAGGGCATCCCCGCCCTCCTGGGTCCTGCTCCACCTCCCTGCGAGCCCCTTTCCCCCGGGAAGGTCGGTGCAGCTCCTGCTCCTCCGGGACGGGGCTCTCCTGTCCTGGGGACACTCGCCCCGGCCTCAGCCCGGCTCCTCGCGGGCCCCTCCCCCTTGGAGGCCTTTTGTTCCTTTATTTCTTTTTCCCCGTCTTCCTACCGTGATAGATGCGCGAACTCTTCTCACTGTAGCATTCCAGCTGGTCTCTCTTTAAATCTCAGGCCGAATTCATAGATTTTCAGGATAATTTGAAGGTTTTCTAGGTAGTTTGGTGGAGACAGGTGATTTGGAGACCCTGCTCTTCCGACATCTTGCTCCTCCCCCAGATAATGATTTTCTAACGATTGTCATTTCTTTGTGTAGACCCAAGTTTCTGACTTGTATTACATCTTTTCTTCTGACTTGAGAACCTACAACATTTCTTGTGGATTTGGATTGCTGGCAGTGAGATTGGACTACTGCCCACTCCCTGGCCCCATGTCATCTGCAGCCCCTAGGGTTTCAAACTCATTCTGCCTTTACACTTGGCTTTCAGGAATTCATTAAAAAATTCTAGCGGAATCTTCTTGTTGGCTTATGCAGAATCCAATGACATCTGCCCTAAGTAGGAAAATCTTCGGTCCTGTTTCCTCCTGCACGCACCTGTCTCTGAGGATTTCCAGTTCATTGTTTGCTCTTGTGACCTTAGCTCTCTCTGTGATTCAAGGAAAGTCATTAATTTGCAGTTTGTCCAGCATTTTTCTTGTTTAAGGGTGGGTGTGCTTCTTTCCCAGCTCCCTGCATCTCTATGCTGAATCTAGAAATTTAAAGAATTTGTTTTTTATATTTCTACATTTTTTATATCTGCTTTTTTCTCAAGTATTCTTGATTTTTAAAAATACTGTCCTGCTTTTTGTTATTGTTTATATTACTTTCTTGTTTATATAAGTTTAAATGTATCTTTGTAATTTTTTTTTCAGATTTTCCTATTTCCTCTCATTCTTGAGCTCTAATTCCTTTCAAAGTGGTTCTTCATGTAGTTTTGATGGTATTTGCATGTGGGGTTTTGATATGTCACTTTGAATTTTGATTTATGGTCAGTAAGGGCTCTTCCTTCTATGGGGGATCTATATGTTCTGGGGTGTGCAAGTTTTCCTAAGGAGTAGTTTTATATTTGTTTTTCCTAGGATTTCAGAATTCAACTGTCCTGGACTAGTCTTCATAGTTGTGGTTCCTGCTCTCCACAAGTGGTGTAAATTCACATCTACATATGGGATAGCTTGATGTTTTGATTTCTTGGAAGCAATTTGCTTTATACAATGCTCTTTCTTTCTTTCTTTCTTTCTTTCTTTCTTTCTTTCTTTCAGAGGCAGAGACACAGGCAGAGGAGAGAAGCAGGCTCCCCCCAGGGAGCTTGATGCAGGACTCAATCCCTGGACCTGGGATCACGCCCTGAGTCAAAGGCAGATGCTCAACCACTGAGCCACCCAGGTGCCCCTACTTGTCCTTCTAGATCATGAATTCTTAGTTTGGTTTGGGAAACCCAGTCATACTCCTGATAATGGTATCCCGGGTGACTATTGCTTCTCCTTGTATTTTTCAGCTCTCTCTTCCCATCTTCAACCCTAACAGACCCTACATGTGTACTCCTGGCTGATCCCTACTCTCTAACCCAAACTATTAGTCATTATCATTAAAACCACATTGAAGACTTGTACCTGATCATGTCTTTGAATTGTCTCCTTGGTCCTAGCTGTCTTGCATCCTAGAAGTAAATAGAAATCTGAGTCACTCAGGAAAGGCAGCACTACCTTCCATCTGAAGGAGATTGGATCCAGGTATGGGAGAAGCAGTGCAGAGTGACCAGGGCATCAGTGCCAGCACAAGTCAAGACTATGAGGAAGCTGCTTGGCCAGTGTAGCATTCCTTCTCTATTTATAAATGCTCATATTAAATCCAGAATTCCTTAAAGGTAATTTCCAAGACATATAGAAAAGGAAATTTCTATTTCAAACGTACAACTATAGATAGAAGAAAGGGCTAAAAATTTTTTTCTTTTCCTATGTGGCTCATTAAAATTTTTTTCCTGAGCCATTAATCAAATACTGGTATAGTGTTACGTTTATTAATTAACAGTAGTGAATGAAAGGAATAAGATGAGTCTGATTTTACTTTGAGGCATTATTATGAGAAGAAATGATCTGCTGGGCAGATTAAGAGAGTTATGCCAGTACTCCGTAAGCTTCCATGTGTCACTGTGACCTAGGTCTCCATAAATGCCTTGTTTGCTTTTAGTCATCAAAGTGCACTGATGCTTGTGCACCACAAGATGGAGCCTCCAAAGCAGTTTATTTCCCAGTGCTTCCTTCCCATTTCCCCGGACAGGTAAGATCTAGGTTTATGAGTTTGGGAAAGCAAAGCCAACAACAGTAAGGAGAAAGTGCACAGACCTGGAGGGGATCTAGAGTATTGCTCTAGTCATTGTCATAATGAAACTGATTGGTCCTTGGCCCTATGCTGATGAACATTGTTATCAGTATCTTCCAAAGAAGAGGCAACAGATATGCTTAGCAAGTGTGTGATGATGCAAAGTCGGGGAGGATTATCGGTGTATTTGGATGATACTGCAAAGATTCTGAAAGTTTTCAATGGGCTGAGATCCACAAGATGAGGCTGAGCAGGAATAAGTCATTCTAACCAGTGTTACTTAGAGTGTGGCAATGGACCATCATTTGCCAAACTGCTTGTTGCCTATCCTTGACAAGATAAGGAGCTTCTGCCAGGGTGTCAATGAAATTTACTACAAAATACATTGTTCAGCAAAGCCAAACAAACAAAATTCTCCTGGTGAAGGAAGTGGGGCATCAGCCTACATTCCAGCATGAACTCTTCATCTCGTGGAAAGTATGCCCTTTGAGTGGCACTGAATTTTAAAGGCTCCTTGGTGCTAGTACTACATATTTCAAATGCATCATCATATGTATACAGAGGCATGGTTTATTTAGAGCCAGTGGGGTAGAATGTGGAAGTACATGTCCCTGGACCAAACTGCCTCGGCCTCTTCTTCTGATGGATGGTAACAATAATATCCAACATAAAAGGTTGTCATGGTGAAGGTTAGAAGTATCAGGCACATTATGTTTCCCCAAACATGGTATGTGCTCACTACATGTAAGTAAGTATGACTGGGTTTCTCCTTGATACTTCTTTGAGGAAAATATTGTTTACCTTTGCTTTATAGATAAGGAACTTAAGTGAGTGTCAATGAAGCCTAACTGTATGCTATGGTCATGCAATTCCTAAGTGCCAGAGCCAAGACTTGAAACCATGTATTTTCCAACTCTAAATTTCTTTTTCTTTTTTTAAAGATTTTATTTATTTATTCATGAGAGACACAGAGTGAGACAGAGACATAGGCAGAGAGAGAAGCAGGCCCCACGCAGGGAGCCCGATGCGGGACTTGATCCAGGAACCTCAGGATCACTAAACCTAACCCTGGGTGAGCCACCCGGGCTGCCCCTTCCGACTCTAAATTTCAAATGAACCCTTATCCATGATAGCACACTACTTGGGCCTGGTTGGACTAGACCATTGGTTTTAGCACTTTTTTTTTTTTTTAATATTTTTTTCTTTATTTATTTATGATAGTCACACACAGAGAGAGAGAGAGAGGCAGAGACACAGGCAGAGGGAGAAGCAGGCTCCATGCACCGGGAGCCCGACGTGGGATTCGATCCTGGGTCTCCAGGATCGCGCCCTGGGCCAAAGGCAGGCGCCAAACCGCTGCGCCACCCAGGGATCCCGGTTTTAGCACTTTTTGATCAAAACTTAATTGTGGTCATAATTTAGTGTGCACATACATAAACACGCACATAGACAAATGCATATATAGATCTGACATGAAAGTTTCATGAAATAATACTTGCCCTTCATAAGTGTATTGCACTCTGATATGTCTTACTCTATTTTATTTTTATTGTTTCATTTTTGAATTTCAATTTATTTTTTAAATATTTTATTTCATTTTTAAAAGAAAAAGCTGGCAGTGACCTATTGAATTGCTTTCATGGTCCACATATAGGCTGTGACCCACAATTTGTACTAGCAATTTCAACAGAATATTTAGTTTTAACGTTCTCTGATTCTCCTAGAAAACAAGCAAGCAAAACAAACAAAAGCCTTCCAATCCAATTCCCTTAGTATGGGAGCAGAACAGAAGACCTGGGTTTGGGAGCAGTCCATATGAAGAAAAAGCAAGGATTTTAGTCTAGGTCAGTATGTGGAAACATGACAGTGTGGGAGCAAAAAAGCTGTTTTCAAGGGCCCCTCAGGAGCTCCACATTCTCTCTGGGTGCCATATTTTAACAGAAATCAATAACCTGACACATGTTCAGAGAAAGTCAAGGTGGGGAAGGGTTTGAAACTATTTAAGGAGCCAGGAATGTTTAATCCACTTTTGAAGGAAAAGAGGCTGTAAAGAGTTACTTATATGCCTTATATATAATATGATAATAGATCTCTAAGTCAGTAGAATTATCTTGCAGGACTGAAAAGGTCTTGGCCACTGTGATCATTATCTCACATAAAGCTTACTTCCACCGCATTTTTGGATTTTGGTGTCTAAAGTGAGAATCCTGCAGAATGATTGTTACCCCACTTCCCTCCTGTAAGAGGCCACGAAAGGCAGGAAACTGCTCCTCCCAGGGTAAGAGGAGGAGCTCTCCAGCTTGGCATTAGCAGAACTTTTGCTCAGCTTCAAAGGGGTTTGCAAGGGTGGTGACAGACTCCAGCCTAGCCTGTGCCTTGGAACAGGGACATTCCTTAGCTTAGAGCCTGACCTGGCCTTGTGGGAAAGCCCCCAGTTCCTGGTACTTTGGGCTGGTAGGAAGCACTTGCCTGCTTGTTTCTCTCCCTTGTCAGCTCTGCAGAGAGCTGACTCTCCATATGAGTCAGGAAAGGAGACAGTGAGAGGCTGGAACAGTCCCTCTGCAGATTTGCATGGGGCCTCAGGAATGCCTGGGGCTGGAAATCCCCCTGGAAGGTGGTTACAACAATAGAGGTTTACACTGTTGCCCTGCGCTAGGGCATTGCATTGGAACAAGTAGCAGCAGATTTGTTGGTAGTTTATTCAGGAAGGAAAATTCAGGAAGGAAAGGGGAGAGGGGAGTCAAGAATGACTCAAAGGTTATGTGGTTGGGAAATCAGGGAGCAAAGTAAGGTCACCAAAACAGAGTGGAAAAACAGAAGTGGTATAAATTATGAGGAGAAAGGATAGATACTTTTGATGGTATTATGTGTGTGATTTAGAGTCAGAGGTATATTTGTGAAAGTTTGAAATGAAACTGGAGGGGTTAAAATAGATCTTGCTGTCGAACTGTCTATTATTCAATGTTAAATTCAGACACTTGGAGCCAAATGTGATCATATTTGAGAGGTAAGTGACTCTTAGGATGTTAAAAACTGCCAGGATAATGTATTCACTCATTCATTCCTTCATTCCTTCACTATCTGTTGACATCACAGTTTAACTTTCAGAATATAGTTCGCACATTCATTTGGGATGGTTCTTTACATAGAATTAAAATAAACAGGTCAATAAGGTGCTTTCTGAAAATGACTGTCTACATGTTATTTCTATCTCTCAGGCAGATTGAGTCAAATGACATCGGTTTTTCTAGATCAAGTCATGACATGGAGGGAGGACTGCTGAAGCAGAGGTAGTTTTGTGCTTGTGTGCCTTGCAGACACAGTAGGGAGAGATTAACTGATGGATATAATGATGATAAAAGCAGCAGTTAACATTTATCAAGTATTCCCTATGCACTCAGCAGTATTCTAAGCACGATATATAATTATCTAATTTGATCTTCAACAACCCAATTAAATAATTACTATTAATATCCTTAAGAACAGAGAGGCTAGTGGATTTGCCCAAAGTTGCAGAACTGGGATGGCCTGCCAACTGAGCCACACCATGAACACTAACTAGGAAGGTATTGTTCTTGCCTGGCTTGATAAACTGGCACAAAGCAACTGGAAATTCAAGCAGTAGTCAGAAGAGCTGAAGAAACTGTTTTCTAAGAGAAAGTGTTGCTTTGGGTCCCCAGCTGATAATGTGTGATCCAATATTGGGGAGAAGGACATTTAGTTCCCTTTCATCCAAAGATAGTAGGCAGGTTGCAGGCTTCCAGCAGGATAAGCCATAGTCCTTTGAGAAACCCCCCTTGCAGAGAAAGCCAGTAGCCCTGCCTCAGAAGGAACCACTTTCAAGTGCTCCTGTGCAGTGGATTTCCATGAGGAAGTGGGATGGATTGATTCAGGCCTGTGTAGCCTTACCCTGGACCCACCTCATACGCCCAAGGGAACGTGGAGGAGGACAGTTAGAAGCTTGCTAAGAACTAAGGTTCTACAGCCACTCAAGTAAGGCCTTATAAGCTAGCAAGCCTTAGGAAACTGCAACTTAATTGTACTCACAAGTAGGTGAGTCTGGATGTGTGCTGAAAGAATGAAGACTATCTATTCTAAAAATAAATCTTTATTCAGTTTTATTCTATTATTCTAAGTTCCTAAGACCTGCTCAAAAGAACAAATGAGAGAATACTTTATATCAGGAAAATAAGCTCATCTTAGTTGTCAAGTGTTTTTGGAGAAGCAGGAACTCTTTATAGCCCGTTTCTCTACCATGTTTCTGTCCCCAGAGGCTAATATGCCATAGTCAATGGCACATAATAGATGCTCAACAAATGGCCATCAGCCTGAGCATTTCACAGATAAATGGAATGTGAAATATAGGTTTTTTTTTAAGTAACCTCTACCCCCCCCAACATGGACTTGAACTCATGACCCCAAAATCAAGAGTCTCATGCTCTATCCACTGAGCCAGCCAGGTGCTCCTGAAATGTAGGTTCTTCAGAGGATAAATAAAAGGTTCTTCCCTGAAGCTTTTTAGTTACTACATGAGGAAATGCTAATAGGAAACATCTGGACAGTGACATAATGTGCAGCTATTACATAAAGATGAAAAATTCAGTCACTGTAATAAAACATCAAATAGAAACAAGAAGACACAACTCTTTAAGCCATGAGCAGGGTGAGAAAAGGCAATAGCACATTTAAATTCTGCAGAGAAATGTTTTTGAGAGATAATTCAGGTTTTAAAGTTATCACCAAAAATTCTAATCTCAATTTATAGGGGAAAAAAAGTCAGCCAACCAAGATCTCACTACTCCAACACGTAAGCTAAATTTAACCATGTTTCTTACTGGACAGATGCCCAACCAGTTTGTGTAGAACCTCTAGCTGTAAAGTTCTATTTACCTTCTGAGCCAGAGTGGCCACTCCTGAAAACCAGGTTTCTCTGCGAAGACAGCTGAGCATCTTCAGCAGGTGATGCTGGGTGGCAGAAGACCGATCCTGTGTGAGGGCTCCTTGCAGCTCCCAAGGAGAGCACAGCCAGGTGCCTCCCTTTTTCCCTCTTCATCACTGGCAGCTGTCACTGGTGCTATGTGAGTGCACGGAGAAGAGAAGCTATTGATTAAACTGGAAAAGATTCTTTCCTTGAGCTCAGATTAAGTTAGTCCCCATGTGACCCAAGGGAGCTTTCTTTTTTTTAATTGCGGCAAAATACACATCACATAAAACTTACCATCTTAACCACGTTTAAGGGCACAGTGCAGTGGCATTAAGTATATTCACATTGTTGTGCCACCAACACCCATCTGTCCCCAGAACAGCTTTCATCTTGCAAAACCAAAACTCTGTCCAAGAGAGCCATTGGTACAACTGTCTCTCTTTTTTTTTTTTTGGTACAACTGTCTCTTAAACGTTTTTTAAAAAATAAACTTTGCTTTCTTGTTGCTTTCAAAAAATCTAACAAGAAAGGAAGGTAGCAATATGAAACATTCTGTTTTTAATAGATGTAGTTGTCATGTTTGTAACAAATATATTTAAGACCCATATTAAGCCTGCATACTTACAAATGAAGCATGACCTTTGAAAAAGTCTCAAGGATACCTTTATTAAGAGCCATTCAAAATCAACCAAAGCTTCCAGGGGTTATAGTAGTGCAAATGCTACATTTCCTATGAAAAGAACTGTGTTATAATAAAGAATTTGTCTGGTCTTTGTCCTGGGTTTCTGATTGTCCAGGTTGTCTTTGTTATGCTAATGAGATGACTCACAGAGTCTCCTAGAAAGCTTTGGGAAGGTGGCTGGTCACCAGAAAGACCAGCCTTGTTTTTTTTTTTTTTTTTTAATAATAAATTTATTTTTTATTGGTGTTCAATTTACCAACATACAGAATAACACCCAGTGCTCATCCCGTCAAGTGCCCTCCACAGTGCCCGTCACGCATTACCCCCCACTCCCGCCCTCCTCCCCTTCCATCACCCCTAGTTCCTTTCCCAGAGTTAGGAGTCTTTATGTTCTGTCTCCCTTTCTGATATTTCCCACACATTTCTTCTCCCTTCCCTTATATTCCCTTTCACTATTATTTATGTTCCCCAAATGAATAAGAACATACAATGTTTGTCCTTCTCCGACTGACTTACTTCACTCAGCATAATACCCTCCAGTTCCATCCACGTTGAAGCAAATGGTGGGTATTTGTCATTTCTAATGGCTGAGGAATATTCCATTGTATACGTAGACCACATCTTCTTGATCCATTCATCTTTCGATGGACACCGAGGCTCCTTCCACAGTTTGGCTATTGTGGACATTGCTGCTAGAAACATCGGGGTGCAGGTGTCCTGGCGTTTCATTGCATCTGTATCTTTGGGGTAAATCCCAAAGGCAGGTCTATTTTTAACTCTTTGAGGAACCTCCACACAGTTTTCCAGAGTGGCTGCACCAGTTCACATTCCCACCAACAGTGTAAGAGGGTTCCCCTTTCTCCGCATCCTCTCCAACATTTGTGGTTTCCTGCCTTGTTAATTTTCCCCATTCTCACTGGTGTGAGGTGGTATCTCATTGTGGTTTTGATTTGTATTTCCCTGATGGCAAGTGATGCAGAGCATTTTCTCATGTGCATGTTGGCCATGTCTCTGTCTTCCTCTGTGAGATTTCTCTTCATGTCTTTTGCCCATTTCATGATTGGATTGTTTGTTTCTTTGGTGTTGAGTTTAATAAGTTCTTTATAGATCTTGGAAACTAGCCCTTTATCTGATACGTCATTTGCAAATATCTTCTCCCATTCTGTAGGTTGCCTTTTAGTTTTGTTGACTGTATCCTTTGCTGTGCAAAAGCTTCTTATCTTGATGAAGTCCCAATAGTTCATTTTTGCTTTTGTTTCTTTGTGGATGTATCTTGCAAGAAGTTACTGTGGCCGAGTTCAAAAAGAGTGTTGCCTGTGTTCTCCTCTAGGATTTTGATGGAATCTTGTCTCACATTTAGATCTTTCACCCATTTTGAGTTTATCTTTGTGTCTGGTGAAAGAGAGTGGTCTAGTTTCATTCTTCTGCATGTGGATGTCCAATTTTCCCAGCACCATTTATTGAAGAGACTGTCTTTCTTCCAGTGGATAATCTTTCCTCCTTTATCGAATATTAGTTGACCATAAAGTTCAGGGTCCACTTCTGGATTCTCTATTCTGTTCCATTGATCTATGTGTCTGTTTTTGTGCCAGTACCACACTGTCTTGATGACCACAGCTTTGTAGTACAACCTGAAATTTGGCATTATGATGCCCCCAGATATGGTTTTCTTTTTTAAAATTCCCCTGGCTATTCGGGGTCTTTTCTGATTCCACACAAATCTTAAAATAATTTGTTCCAACTCTCTGAAGAAAGTCCATGATATTTTGATAGGGATTGCATTAAACGGGTAAATTGCCCTGGGTAACATTGACATTTTCACAATATTAATTCTGCCAATCCATGAGCATGGAATATTTTTCCATCTCTTTGTGTCTTCCTCAGTTTCTTTCAGAAGTGTTCTATAGTTTTTAGGGTATAGATCCTTTACCTCGTTGGTTAGGTTTATTCCTAGGTATCTTATGCTTTTGGGTGCAATTGTAAATGGGATTGACTCCTTAATTTCTCTTTCTTCAGTCTCATTGTTAGTGTATAGAAATGCCACTGACTTCTGGGCATTGATTTTGTATCCTGCCACGCTACCAAATTGCTGTATGACTTCTAGCAATCTTGGGGTGGAGGCTTTTGGGTTTTCTATGTAGAGTATCATGTGATCGGTGAAGAGGGAGAGTTTGACTTCTTTGCCAATTTGAATACCTTTAATGTCTTTTTGTTGTCTGATTGCTGAGGCTAGGCCTTGTGTTTAGAGGGTTGGAATTCCCAGTCATCCGACCTCTGGGAAGGAGAGAAAGGCTGAAGATTGAGTTCAATCACATTGCTAAAGTTTAATCAATCAAGCCTATATAATGAAATTCCAGTAAATAACACTGGACATGAAGCTTAGTGGAGCACTTTTCCTGGTTGGTGAACGTGGATATGCAGGGAGGGTGATGTGCTCTGATTTCACAGGAATTTAATGCTTCCATACTTCTTATCCAGAGCTTTATATGTGGTACATGTATTAGTCTGGATTCTCCAGAGAAACTGAACCAATAGGAGATTATATATATATACAAACATACATATATATGTAATTATTTTTTCTGGAAAGAATTGGTTCACGTGATTATGGAAGCTAAGCAGTCCTGAAATCTGTAGTTGGTGGAGATCCAGGGGAGCCAATGGTATAGTTCCAGTCTGAGTCTAAGACTGAGAAGGAGTGAAGACCGTGTCCCTGGTCAAAGACAGGCAGGCAGAAAGAGTGAATTCTACCTTTCTCAGCCCTTTGTTCCTTTCAGGCCTTTAATATACTAGATGAAGTCCACTTACATGGGGAAGTGCAATCTGCTTTACTCAGTCTACTCATTAAAATGTTAATCTTATCCAAACACACCCAGAATAATGTTTAAGCAAGTATCTGGGCACCTGATGGCCCAGTCAAATTGACACATAAAATTCACTACCACAGTAGGCAACTGTTTGCTTTAGCTGTTGTAATAAATTACCACAAACTTAGTGGCTCAGAACAACACAGATCTATCATTTTATAGTTCTGGAGGTAACCCAAAATGGGTCTTTGTGGGCTAAAATCAAGGTGTCCCAGGACTGGAGGCTCTAAGGGAGGATCAGTTCCTTGCCTTTTTTAGCTTTTAGGAGCTACCTACATTCCTTGGATTGTGGACTCTTCCTTCATCTTTAAAACATAGCATCTTCCAATCTCTCTGACTCTGGCCCTCCTGTCTCCCTCTTGTAAGCATCCTTGTGGGATGCCTGGGCGGCTCAGTGGGTTAAGTGTCCAGCTCTTGGTTTTGGCTCTGGTCATGATCTCTGAGGTCAGAGATGAGCCCTGTGCAGTCTCAGGGCTCTGTGTTCAACATGGAGTCGGCTTCCCCTCTCTCTCTTCTTCTTCCCCTCCCTTCCCTGCCCCCCCCCACCATGTGCTCTCACAACCTTTCTCTAGAATAAATATATAAATCTTAAAAAGAAAAGAAAAGAAAAGAATCCTTGTGATTAGGCTGGGCCCACCTAGATGACCTAGGATGATCCTCCCATCTCAAGATTCTTGGCTTAATCACATTTGGAAAGTCCCTTTGGATATCTTTTGGGGGCTATGCTTCTGCCTACCACAGCAATCAATAAATAGTGTTGAATTAATGAACTATTAGTATAGTCACTTAACTGGTTTCTTTATATTCAGTTTCACTGCCTTCAAGCTCAACCATCTCACCAGAATGGTAACTATAAAATAGAATTTCACTACTCTGTTAAAATTCTTTAGTGGCTTCTTGTAGACTGTGGTCTAAATCCAAACTCCCATGATGGGGTAGTCTCTGCCTCTTTTTCTAGCAGCCTAATTGCCTCACTATATGTATATAATAGGAATTTATATAGTTCAACCTAATACCACCATTAGCCACATTGATATACTGTCCTTAATTGCCTCAATGCAACAAGCTTCTCTGGCTTCCATGTTTTTTTTTTTAAATTTTTTTATTATTTATTTATGATAGTCACACAGAGAGAGAGAGAGAGAGGCAGAGACACAGGCAGAAGGAGAGGCAGAGACACAGGCAGAGGGAGAAGCAGGCTCCATGCACCGGGAGCCCGACGTGGGATTTGATCCCGGGTCTCCAGGATCGCGCCTTGGGCCAAAGGCAGGCGCTAAACCGCTGTGCCACCCAGGGATCCCTGGCTTCCATGTTTTTACAGATGTTGTTCTCTCTTCTCCCTTCTCTGATATAAATATATTGAAGCAAATTGCTGCACGAATTATGAGTACTTAATGTGATAAGACTGTGCAGGTTTTATTATTTGAGCCTTAGTACACAATGTAGCCTGAGCATTGCTTTATCTCTTCTATCTGTCTTTAAATATTATCATTGTGCATCCTGTGATTACATTAGGACCCTTCCCCTCTTGTGAAGACTGGGGTCAGGCTGGTGTTTAGTAACTATGCAGAGAGCAAGAGGAGGTGAATGGAAGCTTCTATAGATCTGTTTGGGAGATCACTGAATTTGTAATCCTCAGAATGTGTGTATCCAATCAAACTGATCCTAAATAAATATTTGTTGAGTGAAGGAATGAAAATAATTTCCTTTGTCCCATTCTTTACTTAGATCATGAACCATGACCTCGTGGATATAGTAGCTGCTTTTCAGTGAATTAAATAGTCAAGAGGCAGAGTTTGAGATCAGAGTCAGCTACTAAAGGGTTGTCTGACCTCAGGAAAATGCTGTATCTTTCTGGGCCCAATGTCTCTACACATGAGACCAAGGGCCCTTCACTTTGACCCTCTGTCTTGCATTATTCTTTAGTCTTCCAGCTCATCAGTGATGTTGTCTGCTGCCTGGAGCTGTTGGAGGTGGGAGGCTCAGCACCTTCAATGCCAGGGCTGTTGTGTAACTGGATGCTGAGGAGTGATGTTTTCTGATACCTGTGTGGTTTCTTTGCTTGATAGAGTTCTAAGTACAGGCTGGAATGTTTGCTATGTACTTGCCTATTGCATTTTTCCTTGTGACATATCACTAAGGCCAGGTTGCTGTTTTCTGAATTCAAACGTTACACTTTGTATCAGATCACACAGAAGCGTGTAATGGAAGCTTTTCCAAATACTCACTAAACTCTAAAGCTAATTCATGAAGGTCTAGTAGGCATACCCTCTTTATAATTGATACTTTGCTGGGAGCTTTCATCATCCTGTTTAAGAAGCAGAAAAAAATCCTGCCTGCAGGGATTATTAGCCCCACTTGAAAATAGAGGGTTAGAGAAATTAAGGGCATTATCAAGATTCCTTTACCAAAAGAAACAAATTCCTGATGCATATATGTGATTTCTTTTACAAGATGTAAAATGGACAAATAGATTAGACAGATGATAGATAGATAGATAAATGTTCAATACCTACCACTCATTAAATATATTCCTCAGAACATCCCTGGAAGATAGGTCAGAAATATTTTCTTTGTTCTATAGTTGGCAGGACATTTTAGACAAGATAAAAATGAAATCATTTGCCAACTTGACTATCAGTTTAAAAAAAACTGGCTATTTAGAGATTACTTTCTTCTAAGTAAATTAGTAATATTTTTTCAGACGGTGCCAAATACCACAAATGAAATAAAACAAAGTGACATGTTTAGTGACTGGGAGAAGGCGAGCCAGTATTGGCCACGGTGGCCTCAGAGGAATGACGTTAGAGCTGAAACTTAATTGAGGAGGAGGAAAAAAACAACCTAGCTTGTGCAAAGCCCTTAAAAGGGTGAGGACTGGTAAGGAAGAAGGCCAGTGGTGGTCTACTTGTAGTGTTCAGCACTATCTGAAACAACTTGACTCATGAAATTACTTGTAAATTGCCTGTCATTCCTATAAGAACATGAACTCTAGATGACCAGGAACTCTCTCTTCATGCTTGTGTATTGGTGTATCCCAGCACCTCATACAATGTCTGGCACATAGCAGGTATGCAACAATATTGAAAGAAAAAATATACTAGGTGTAGGAAAGTTTATCCAACCCAGCTCCTTATTTTGCAGACTGGTTAACAGGTACAGCAGAGGAGAGAAATCAGTCCCAGTTTCTAGCCAGCCAGACTCTGATCTTTCTGCTGCACCATCCTGCCCCCTGCTGCTTAATTTATCAAGAAATGCCAAGTTTTTCAAATGCACTGGTTCTAGATAGAATTTCTTGCTCTCTGGAATTGACATTTTGTGGTCACATTTTTTTTTTAGATTTTATTTATTTATTCATTCATGAGAGAGAGGCAGAGACACAGGCAAAGGGAGAAGCAGGCTCCGTGCAGGGAGCCTGACGTGGGATTTGATCTGGCGACTCGGTGTCTCACCTTGAGCCGAAGGCAGACGCTCAACCATTGAGCCACCCAGGCATCCCCTGTGGTCACATTTGAAGGAACTTTGTTTCCTGTGTGTTCTACGTCACAAAAAATATAATTTTTGCATTGAGATGAAAAACAAATAGATTGTGCCTTTGCTCTAAGCATTAAAACTATATGAGACTATTACTAAATACCAAAATAACCCAATTAAGAAATGGGCAAAGGACTTGAACAGACATATCTTCAAAGAAGATATATAATTGGCCAATAGGGATATGAAGAGATGCTCCACACCATTAATTATCAGGAAAATGTGAATCAAAACTACAATGAGACATCACCTCACATCTGTTGGGATGGCTATGATTAAAAAAAAAAAGAACAAATGTCGGTGAGGACGTGGAGAAATTGGAATCCTTGTACACTGTTGGTGGGAATGTAAAATGGTGTAGCCACTACAGAAAACAGTATGGTGATTTATCAAAAAATTAAAACTAGAACTACCATATAGGCCAGCTATCCATACACTTCTAGGTATTTATCCAAAAGAATTGAAATCAGGATCTCAAAGAGATATTGGCACTCCATATTCACTGCAGCATTATTCACAAAATATGGCAACATTCAACTGTCTGTTGACAGATAAAAGCAAAAAGAAAATGTGATACATACATACATAAAACAGAATATTATTCAGCTTTAACTTTGCAACAACATGGATGACCCTGGAAGACATTATGCTAAGTGAAATGAACTGATCACAGAAGGATAAATAATGCGTGATTCCACTTGTATGAGGTGACTAAAATAGTCAGATTCATAAAAGCAGAGATACTGATGGTGATTGCCAGGGCCTGGGGGTGGAGGAATAGAGAGTTGTTGCTCAGTGGTTATAGTTTCTTTTATGCTAGATGAGTAAGTTTTAGAGATCTTTGTACAACATAGTGCCTACAATTAACATATGGTATAGTGCACTCCAACTTTAAGATCATAGATCTTAAATACTTAACACGAGATCTCTCCTCTTAAAAAACAAACAAACCAACAACAACAAAAAAGGAAACTTTGAGGTAATGGATATATCTGCTCCCATGACTGTGATGATGGTTTCACAGATGTTTATATATGTCCAAACTTATCCAATTGTAGCCATTAAACACATGCAGTTCCTTGTATATCAGTTATACTTTAATAAAACTGTCCAACACCCCCCCCCCCCCCAGAAAACAATACAAGACTTTCAACCAGGGGCTCTGGTGACCAAAATGATGGTAATGATGATGACAAGTGATTTGATATACTTAAGACCTTCTGTGGCCCCCTCCTCCTTGGGCGGTTGCATTGCTCAGAGCCTATCTTTGCATGGCCAGAATAGGTACTTCTATGTATTGAGAGAATAAGAGAAAGTAGAGATAATATGTGCATTTGGGAGTCATCTAGAACAAAAAGTACCTGACTTGTGAACTCTTTGAAGTCAGACTTTTTTTTGGCAGGCATGTGTCTTAAATGGAACAACTCACTTGTTATGAGGACTTGACCTCCACTTCATAGTATCTAGATGAAAACATATTTTTCAAGATAAATATTCAAAATATCAACTTCAAAATAAGGTAAAAAGCTCATAGCTCAAAAAAGCTCATATAAAAAAAGCTCATATATCAAATTATATTTATATACCACAAAAGATCCATTGATTAGAAAAAAACCAAAATAGTATCTTTTGTGGCCATTTAATAAAATTGAATTTTATCTAGAATAGCTCATTTACTGGATATTATAGGCAACTGGAAAGATATGGGAGGGCAGCCCCGGTGGCCCAACCGTTTAGCACCGCCTTTGGCCAGGGGCGTGCGTGATCTTGGAGACCCAGGAATGAGGCTTTCTGCATGGAGCCGGCTTCTCCCTCTGCCTGTGTCTCTGTGTCTCTCATATATAAATAAATAAAATCTTAAAAAAAAGATAAGGGAAAGCACGTACGTGTGCTATATTTTGTGCTTTTTTTTTTTTTTTTAAATCAGAATGAGAGGAATCTACTCATTAATCCATAATAACAGTCTTGAATCTCACTCCCGCTTTATCCTTTGTCACTGCGTGGCTTGGGAGTTATGTGAAGTGTTTGCTGTTGCTATAGGTAAAGCATGTGATGATGCAAACATTGCTCTTTCCTTTGACCAGCCCAAATGAAAGCCAGGTTTACTCCTACGCAACATCTGAGTAATAAGGTCTCAGTGATTCCAGGCTCTTTGTTCTGATTCTTCCAAACTGTAGCCCTCTTAAGACATTCTGGAAGTAACAAAGGACTTTCTGCATATACTTTGGATGTTACAGGTAAAATACATGATTTTTTCTCTTCTGGCCTTTTTATTCTTGTTAGGTAATGGTAATCAAAATTTAGGTTTTATAAATTTAAAAAAAAAAAAGATTTTATTTATTTATTCATGAGAGACACAGAAATGTGTATTTATTTATTCAAAGACACAGGCAGAGGGAGAAGCAGGCTCCTCGAGCGGAGCCCAATGTGGGACTCAGGGATCATGCCCTGAGCCAAAGGCAGATGCTCAACCACTGAGCCACTCAGGTGTCCTTTATAAAACTTTATTTTTAGAAGGCAGGATATCTTTAACTTTTATTTAAGCAAGGAAGGTTGCTTACTGGTGTGGAAAATATGTCAAAGATAAATAAAGAAAGCAGGAAAAGCCTGAACTAAAGAATTTTTAGTCATGGCTGCTGTGGGTGAGTGAACTAATTTTTCTTATGAAATAATTTTTGCAGATGTTTCTAAGATATTCTAGTTTTGAGAAGTTGTTTGATCACTTGTCCTCAAGTTCAAGAGCCTGCAGGCCAGCATAGGACTTGGAGTTTGATCCTTAAAGCCCTGGGGATAACTTGGAGAGTGTAAGGCAGAGGAATATTGTGAGTAATCTTAGCTTTTAGAAATAACAACTCACATTTATTAACTATGGAGGCAAATAGGAGAGTGGCTCATGGTGGCACAGGATTAGATATATGCTTCAAGACCACTTAGGAGGCTATCCAGATATCCCCAGATAGTCTGATATGGGATGACAGGGCTAAAACTAAAGAAGAGGAAAAGAATATTCACAAGACAGAGGGGGGTTATATTTAGGGACTCAGTCACCGAATGGGAGAAGGAGTTTAATATGGCTTCTAACGTGGAAATTTCCAACTTGGTTTCTTTCTTTTTTTTTTTTTTTAATATTTTTTTAATTTATTTATGACAGTCACACAGAGAGAGAGAGAGAGAGAGGCAGAGACACAGGCAGAGGGAGAAGCAGGCTCCATGCACCGGGAGCCTGACGTGGGATTCGATCCCGGGTCTCCAGGATCGCGCCCTGGGCCAAAGGCAGGCGCCAAACCGCTGCGCCACCCAGGGATCCCTCAACTTGGTTTCTGACCTGGATGACATTAATTACTCATATTCTTGCAACGCAATTTTTTGTGTTCAATAAGTTAACATTTAAGCTGCATATGTCTTCCTAGTTTGCAGAACAGGTAGACTGGGAGGGGAAGCTTGGATGCACGATGGCAAGTTCACAGGAGTCGGAGCCAGAGCAAGTGGCCCAAGCTGGAACCTGCCCCCCACCCCCAACCCCCACCGCTGCTGCCCACCCATGGGCGTGCAGGCAAGAGCCTCAGGGTTCCTGACACTCTATAAACTAAAGTGCTGCATGAATGTTAGTTATTATCTTAATTTTTTTTCTTATCAGTTCAAGGTGAAGTTTGTTTTCATTTCAATTAAGTGACTAGCGGTTCTGACAGCCCTGGAGCTGGCTGGAGCAAGGAGTTTTGCATAGGGCCACCAGTCTCAATGCATTTGTTAGATACGCAAACAGAGAAGCCCCGAAAGTGGCTGGCACTGAGGTCTCTGCATTGAGGCAGTCTTAGGTGGCGGCTCAAAAAGCCTGCTCCAAGTCCTCCAACCCTGTGCAAGTTATTCCACCTCCTCCTTCCTGTTTCTATCTGTGAATTGGGAATAGTAAGGGCAGGGTTGTGGAAGGTCACCACATATAGGGCTTAGCACATTGTGAGCACACAATATATCAACAGGTAGATCTTACTTATTCTGGGTCTGACATGCTGATATCATTTGGGTAGGGAGACCCATGCCGTCTGTATCATATTTGGTGTTATCCCTATGTGGGTGGCCTTCAGTGGCTCTATGTGGGGCTAGGGCTGGAGCCCCCATGTGAGGAATGTGGGCACATGGCTGGCTCTTGTGCTCCCCTCAGCATTGGAGACAGGGCTATTCCACAGCCTCAGGACATATGACAAAAGATTTTGACACTGGAGAGATCAGAGCTGATTTTGAGAGGGCCACATAGTGAAATTGCCTGCGATTGGAGTGGCAGGACTAGATGAGCCCTGTTATCCCAGAAGGTGGATCCTCAGAAGAAGGTTCTGTCAGTCTGGCCCTGTAGACTGAAAACCCAGTCCAGCTAAACCTTTTTGCTGTGAAAGCTTCTTAATAAGTCCCCAATCTCCTCATTTGATTTGGTATATTTGAAATTAATGTCATAATACTTTCATAAGAGCACACTATAACATCACTTTCTTCCTTTTGGAAAGCCACAATGTAGGTATTTAAAATTTGTAATGTAGATTCTGTGTTGACTCAAAGTGATTGCTAAGTTACTTTCCATTGGCCCCATAGCAATAGGTGTTTTATTTCTGTTTATATTTACTTTATTCAGTATCTTAGAATCATTTAATAGCAACATAACATAAAAGCCAAACAGCACCCTGAGAAACGTAAACACAATGAAGACTGGAGCATTACCACAGCTGAAGGATTCCTTCAGTACAAGCAAATGCTAGAGAAGTTTGGCAGGCATGACTTACCTGGTCAAGTCAGACAGAAAGTGAACAGCACAGATCATCAGCTTATAAAAAAGGAAGAAGATGTGGTGTTTCAGGTATTAGTGGTAGAGTGTTTAAGTTCCAGCCATTGGATTATTTTATTCTAGGTTGACTTATTAGTCACAAAAGAATTTTAGTAACTAGAAAACAGAAAAAAGATCAACAACAAGTATCATTGCTATTACATTCTATGAGTACACTTCTGCTTTCAATGCATGGTTGGTGAATGCCCAATCCCAATTAATGACAGATCCTAATAATATATGAGTTAATGTCAGAACACCAGAATATCATGCACACAATAACTATACTCAAATAATGGAAGTACTGTCAAGTATGAATGGAAATAATTTTTGTTTTCCTTTGAGAAGGTACTTCAAAGTTTTATAGTGCCTCAGGGACATTAATACAAATATCACTCATCACAACAAAATACCATAACTATGAAGGTATATGAGATTGGCTGTCAAATGAATGGATGGTCCCTAACTTGCCTAGAGAAAGATGAGATCCCAATAGTTAATATGAAGCAATTTAAAATGAATCTTCTTAAAAAACTCAGCAGCTTTTCTATTACTTGAAAGATTCAAGCTCAGAATTTCAAATTTCCTGTCTTATGTTCATATGTAAAATTAGTGAATATGGGTGTAACATTTTTATGCCCATTAAGAAAATAAAGACTCATTGATGAGTGCTTTGCTTTAAATAATTGCATGCTTCACATCTGAAGTTACTTGATGTTTCTGAGAAGGCTCTTCTAAAGAGCATATTGAAATGGTAACATTTGTTTATGATATATAAACAGGTTTCTGGAATAAAAGGAACATTTTTAGTAATATTAGGGTTGGTGAAGTATTATTTATTTATAATTATTCAGATTTCAATATTAATTGATTAAAAAAGCATTTTCATAGTAGATGCCAAACAATGGCACCTTCTTTGACGTAGAAGAAAAAAAGTTTTCCAAAGGTCTTGGAAGGTTCTGTGCGAAGAACAAGGGACCAGGTAAATGCCTTCTGTTTCTATGGGCTTTGCCCTGAATGGGTGCTTCTGGCACTAGTCAGTCAGGCAGGCCACACTGAAGCATTCTTTACCAAGGCCCTGGAAAATCCAAGTTTCATAACACTCAAGGCATCCCAGTACTGCTTGTGGTCTTTTCCCCTTAAGTTTATGCCCTGTTATCTGCCCCTAAGTCTTACCACTCTGATAAGGAAGGAAATCAAATCTAAAGAAAGAATGAGGAAAGCATAAATAGGCTCAGAACAGAAGGGCCAGTCTTTGGGGTTGGCTCTGGCTGCTGTGTGGCTTCCTAAGGAGATCAGACATTGGGAACAGGCCAAGAGGGAGGAGATCCGGGACCTCTAGTCCCCTCAGTCGTACTGGAAATCTGGATCCTGTGATATGCTTGCTTGTTGGGATGGGCCTCTCAAAGAGAAGTACAGTGCAGGAGGGCATCATTTACCTCCTTAGGTCTCCATTTCCATATATGTGATGTAGATAAAAATACCTCTTTTATAGGCGTTTGATATTTTAGAACCCAGCGCATTTTAAATGCCTTACAAGAGTTAGCTATTATTTTTTGATACCCAAATCTTACTTTTCTGGCCCCAAAGTCCATACATTTGTCTAACACAGGGAAATAGCAGAAAAGGACTAATCTACAAGTAGTAATGTTGGCCCTTTCACAAATGTGGGTAAACATATCCCAGGAGGAGCTACCTCAAGATATGCTGATGTGATAGATTTGGTAGCCATGGTGGCTTTTCCTCACAGAAATGATGAGTCTCCTCAGAACATTCCAGTCCAGGTCTCCTTTGAGTAGGGCTTGGCAGCTTTCATCCCTGTCCTGGTATTATTATTTTTTCTTTCTGTCCTAATATTCTTTTTTAAAAATTTTTTATTTATTTATTAATGAGAGACACAGAGAGAGAGGCGGAGACATAGGCAGAGGGAGAAGCAGGTGCTGACATAGGACTTGATCCTGGAACCCCCAGATCATGACCTGAGCCAAAGGCAGACGCTCAACCAGTGAGCCACCCAGGCATCCCTGTCGTAGTATTCTTGATAGGGCTGGTCAGCTCAGCAAACAGATATCATTCAAGACTTACAGCAGTGGCCTTCAACTTGTGGAAGCTTGTTTTCTTACAGTAGGCTTCTCTACTAGAAGGATTTCTCCAATTTAGTCATGACAAGGATCTGATGGTAACACTAAAATGAATGCCACCAAACGCCAGGTACCTGCTATGATTTGTTACAGAGTTAGGGTTGGACTCTGGAACTCAAGCTTGGCCTGTGTTGGAAATGCAGTCCTGCACTTCATGGCACAAATAAGGAGAGTACCCAAGCTCTAAAATCACAGTGTCCTTCTTGGTCACATGGGGAGAAAAGTAAGAGTAGCCTCAGAGAGTGGTCATCAGGGTTGCCTCATTTTTCCCTATATGGTCATGATGAGAGACATGTCATTTACAAAGTCCATCAACAGAAGACTTGTGGCTAAGGATTTGAGAGGAACACAGCCCTTCACTGTTATTCTCTGGGGGCTCGAAGCTGGGCTTGGAGGACCCTGGGCTCTAAACAGGCCTGACTACTCTGGGTTATTCAGGACCTCTCTATCTTGTTAGATAGACACTTTCTGTGTTAGTGTCATGGGACTGCCATAATGAAGCACAATGGTGGTTAAAGCAACAGAAATTTATTACCTTACAGTCTGGAGGCTAAAAGTCCATGGTCAAGGTGTCACCAGGGTCAGTGCCTTCTGAGGGTTGTGAAGGAGAAATCTGCTCCATGCCTGGTGCTTGTGGCAATATTTGATGTATCTTGGCTTATAGAACATCACTCCAATCTCTGTCATCATATCTGTATGGTATTCCTCATGTGTGCGTGTCCGTATCCAAATTTCTTCTTTTAATAAAGATACCAGTCATATTGGATGAGAGGTCCACCCTATCCAATATCGCTTCATCTTGACTAATTATATCTGTAATGACCCTATTTCCAAGTAAGGTCACATTCCAAGGACTGTGGGTTAGACCTTCCACACATGAATTTGAGGGTGGAGACAGGACACAATTCAACCCATTATGCCTTCCCTTTTCTTAACAATAATCTTTGACTCCTTTCAACACAAACTTAATCAATGTTCTCCTGATAAGAGAGGGAGATGGAAGGATTGAATCTCTACTTCAGAAGGCAATGAGTTTACCCCGGGCTATCCTAGAGGTGGGTCAGGATGCTAAAACTTAATATAGATCCTTTGCATTCCTCTTTCCAAATCAAAGGAAAGCTCACATGTTTCAGGCTATGCTCCCTGAAGAGAGTGAAGGACCTCACCAGGCAAAGTTCCACCCCTCCCATTTCCTTCTGCACTGTGGGATGTATTGGCCAGAACAGGTGCTGGTCAGACTGGAGCCATTCAGTTTGAGAATCTCTATCTGGTGGCTGCCTTGTTCTGCCTTTCTCATTAAGAGCTGTCTTAGTTCAGTTAGGTTTGCCTCTCCTGTTTGAGCGATAGTTTGTAACCTGAGGCTGGCCCCAGAGAGCTGTGGTCAATGGGCAGTAAAATCCAGAGGTGAGCTCAGAGCTCTTCTATCTCCCCAGATGCTGGCCTCCACCCCACTTGTCTGGAAGTGAAAAAAAGGGAAAAGATAAGAGATTTAATGCTGACTAATTATTTACAAAAGGCTCAGATCACCAACTACTACAAGCCACAGAGACAAAATCACCTTATAGGGCCAGGGAAAGTATGCTGAATTTGATAGAACAGAGTAGGAGTGTTCACTTTGTGAGGAAAATGGTGGAGGTGAGACATTCAGCTCACCTGGTCCTGCACATCCCCTGGTCGGATTCTACTGGGAGCCCTGGGGATAGGGGAAACAGAGCTGACCCACCCCCTTACAAGCCCTGGCTGCCACTCAGGGGTCACCCTCAGCCTTGGGTGTTCCCTGCTTTTCTTACAGTTGATTTGAATACTTAAATCCCTGTAGCTCAAAAGGCAATCTGACTTTTGCTTTTTAAAAGATAAATGTTAAAGGAAAAACTCTTCAATATAAGCAATTATTTTGTCTCCTTACATCTAAATGCCTGTTTGACATATTTTGTCAAACTTCCCTTTAGTAACAGAATGTACTATTGTTATTCATCAGTTAAGGGCTTTAGGCTTACAGAGGGATGCCTACACTTGGCAAAATGAGTAGAGAACTTCCATTATTCTAGTAAAAGGGCCGATAATATGGGCATCAATGCCTAAGCAATATTTTTTTACAGTTTCAGATCTAAATACCCTTCAGGAAACTACAAAAGGCTTTATTTTAGCAGCATAATTCAAAGCTTATCCAGGTCACAGACATTTCACTTATTATCAAGAGGCTTCCTGAGGAAAAGGAAAGTAAAAATATAGGCATGCAGGCTTCCAGAACTTTACTTTTTAGCAGGTAGGTTGGAGAAGGAAAAATGTTCCCACTGGATTTGAGGTAATTATTTTCAGTGTAATGGTCTTTGAATTCAGTAAGCAATGGGAAGCTAGACCTTACTTTGTAGATTCAGGAAAAAAAAAAAAAAACATTGTGTTTGGGAGAAGAATCTATTAAAAAGTCATGGATTTGACAATGTTTCACAAAATTTCAGGGTCCTCTGAATATTTCTGTACAATTTTTAGAGGAAATGTTTATGGTCAGTGTGATCTATTTGTGATTGCTTCATTAGATCAGGTTTTGCTGAAATACCCAAACTATTTATTTTCTGTCTGTATGTGTGTATTGGGGGTGATAGAGGTGGAGGGAGATTTGTTTCTAGTGTAATGCATGGCAAATAGTAGATGCTTCTCTCAGATTATTTTGCTGCACATAACCAAAACATGAAAAACAGACAAAGGCATTTCTTTCTTATTAAAAAGTGTGAATATACAGTCCAGGGTTGATACTGTGGATCTATCATGCTGAGACTCAGGATACTTCTATCTTTTCATTCTGCTATTACTGGCTACCATTCCCAGGATCACCCCATGGTCCAAGATGGCTACATGAGCTCAGCCATGGAACCATAGTTTAGGACAGAAAGGAGGAAGAAGAGGGAAAAAAGGAACCCCTCTTTATTAGTGAATCTTCCTGAAAGAATCAAACAACACATCTGTCTCCACTTTGGTGGTTAAAACAGTGACATGGTCACAGGTGGCTGCAACAGACACTGGAAAATGTGCATGAATACTTTTACCAAAAATAAAGAAAAATGGATTTTGAAATACAGCTAGCAATCCCTGATATACAGATCAAAAAATATTTGTTTAATTGAATTGGGTCAATTGGCTAGAATCGGTGTATATGAGACATCTTGTTGACTGATTTTCTGTCGGGAAAAATGGGTAGAAAGCTTCTTATCATACCTTGCAGTGTAATAAACATAGGATTTGGGAGAGAGAGTGCTGGTCCTGAACACACCTTGGGCTGATCTTGACTTACTGTGGGCAAGGACGTTAGAACCTTGCGTTCTTTTATTCTTCAAGAAGTTAGGTGTGAATGTGTATAGTCTGAGACAAATGCTTTCAAGTTCCATCAAATAAAAATCAAATGCTCTGAGGGTAAATGGGATTGATCTGACCTTTCCAGTTTCTTCCATGTAATCAGCACATTGGACAAAATCTAGGGAAGACTCCTGCTCTCTCATGAATTCACAGAATGTTCTTATCACACGTTAGAAAAAAAATTCAGTGAGTATTTAGTGTTCTGCGTATCTTTCCTTTCATGTTGTTTAAAGTAGTTGTCAAAGTGTTCTTAGCTCTCTTTCAATAAATAAGTAAATACACAAATAAGAACTCACCCTCTCATAGGAACCTAATGACTAAAACTCATTGAAAAGGAAAACTGGCTTTGTGGTCTAGATTAAGTCACACATGCTTATTCACTATTTGTTTTCAGCCTGCGATGCTCCATTTTAAAATAGAAAACAGAAAGAATGCCAATAGCCCAGCAGAAATCTAAATATAACTGAAGTCTGGCACATAGTAGGTGACTTCTTGATGGTAGGATTCCTTTGAAACTGGCACTACTGCCACTATTGTGAGCATCAACTCCTTAGTCCTGTGGTCTCAATGGACTGTGACTGACAGCCATTGCTATATCACGGGAGCCATATTTACTCCTTCATTTGCCAACCCTCCATTCTCCCCTTCTGGCTGTCTAGGCTGTCCCTTCCCTTGAGAAGGGTGGATGGTGCAAGATGTGATCCATGCAGGATCAATGGAACAACTCCTCCTCCCACTCCACCTTTCTCTGTTGGGGTGCTAATCCCTCATCCTCATTCTTTTCTCCTTTTTTGCTCATGGAAGTCTCTTCTGGCCCACAGACTAATCCAATTTTCCCAGGGCAGCCTCTGCACTTTCACAGCACACATCACAGTTATCATTCCTTGTTTAGAGCTGATCTTCCCTGGGAGACTTGGGATTCAGGGTCTCAGGGATTGTGTCTTTTGGTCCATGGCTGCATTCCATGCCTAGCCTGATGCCTGACATGTAATAGGCACTTAGTGAATATTTGTTGATTGTCTGACAGATGTAACCCCTCCCCTCTGATTATCATGGATAGGTTCCCAGGGTAAGGCATGCACTTGGAGCTTCTGTCCATGCCTGTGTAGAATGGACATGTTAGTTTCCAAGGGCTGGTGAGATTAATTAGTTCACTCCCTCTTTTTTTCAGATGAAGCAATGGTTTTAGTTTACTAGGTCTGACAAACAAATTGCCTCAGGCTTGGTTTGGATGACTGAAAGTTTTTGTTTCAACAGTTCTGGAGACTAGAAGCCCAAGATCAAGATGTCAGTAGGGGTGGTTCCTGCTGAGGGCAGAGAGAGAAGGATAGGTTCCCTGCCTTTCTCCTAGTTTCTGGTGTTTGCTGACAATCCTTGGTGTTTCTGGGCTTGTGTGGAAACATCACATAGATGTCTGCCTTCATCTTCACATGGTATTCTCCCTCAGTACATGTCAGTCTCCAAATTTTCCCTTTTTATGAGGACACCAGTCCTATGGGATGAGGGCCCACCCTAATGACCTCATTCTAATGTGATCATCTGCAAAGACCCTGCTTCTAAGCAAGGTCATATTCACAAGTACTGGGGGTTAGGGGACACAATTAGCACATAGCAATGACTCAGTTCATAATACATTGTCCCCTCTGTTGAAAGATGATGCTACTGACTCACCATTCCTAGAATATGGAGGTTGGGTTATTTTCTAAGTCTAGTCTTATTTGTTGTCTTTTGTGAGCAAGAACAATAAGACAGAGGAAAACTTGGGTTATAAATTAAGAGGTTAGTTCACTCAGGTAATGGAGTTTGTTTGCTAGGTTTGGCAAATGGTCTTCACATTAGTGTTTTCAACTGATTGACATTAGACCCACTTGGCTGCATATCTACCAAGAAGGGCAGTCACAAGAGTTCATTTATTCTCATGGATCAATAAACAATTATTTAGAGAAAGTGACTTTGTCAACAATTTAATTAAAGTCACCCAACCTTTGAAATGAGAAGTAATCCAAGTTTGGCCACATATTAGCTCCATGGCCCTAGGCAAGTGACTTAATTGTCTGGACCTCAGCGGGCTATCTGTAAAGCTCTGGTACTGGATTAGTAAACGCCAATGACTCTTCTGGCTGGAACATTCTTTGGATTACATAGTTCTTTTAGTGTTAAAAGCAGAACAGTCTTCTAAGGAATTGGGTTGTGCAAAGTATAAAAAGGAATCAATAGTTGAAACGCTTTTCCTATTCATTATCATCAGTAGATATGAGGTGGTTCTAGGCTCAATGTAGAAAGATGTTTGGTCCCTGCCATCATCTACTTTTATGTGCTCATTGTCTACTCCATGCAAATGACAGACCAGCACACAGGACATATGTCCTCTGCTAACAGAGGACTATTCCCCTGGCCCACTCCAGTGATCACATGTTAGTGGGTCTGCAGTGTTAGAATTTGCATGGGTTGACTGTGTCATTTTCATCCCCCAAATAAGTAATTTTCTAAGGAGTTATTTATAGGAGTGCCTGATAACATATTTAAGAACCTGATTAGAGTTTTAGTTACTTGTTGCTAGTGTAACCAAGCCTTTGGGGTGTACACACTCATTCTTTATAATCTCAGCATAAAAATTCTTGCTTATAATATCATCTTTACTATAAATAGGGATCTTTAGATGCTCTGCCCTTCTATTGTCCTACCTCTTACAATGCTCAATGTATCTTAATCCCTTTTCTTTATTTTGTAACAAAACTGTGACCCCTTATTGTAGGGAGGATACAAAATAGACCAGATGTCTTAACCATGTTTGGATAAATCAGTCATCACTCTTCTTTTTTCCAAGAAAAATGAGACATAAAGCCTTGAGTGAGGGGCGTAGACCCTACTTTCCATTCAGTCTTTCCAAAGCAAACAGAAAAGAGGTGTAAATGTCTGTTAACTGAGCTATGTCACTTGAATGGGCATTCAGTTTTAAGGATGCGAATAGAGGGGGGAGACCCAACTGTCAGTGTTTTGTCTCATTTAAAATTGCGACTAAAAATAACCTCGGGAGAAAGCGAATTGATTCATTAATTTAGTTCTAATGTTTGAAAGGAGTATAGATTTTGATATGAAGCCAGGGAGACAAACTCTCAATACAGTAGTCTTTCCCTCAAATTTAGAATGCTACAATTTACATTTAAATAGTATCTGATTTCAGAACCTTACTTTTTGCCAAAAAAAAAGTCCCCTCAACAACATTACAATGAGGCAGAGTTGATTTGCAGCAACATAACAATAAGTCAATCATCAAAGTATTTTATTCCAACATTTTATATTCTGTGTTAGGTATCAGTGGCCAGGTTAGATGTTGAGCATACATAATATTTAAAGCAAAACAACTTTATGAGATCAGAACAACTCCAATTTACACATGAAAAAAAAATAATACGGAAGAAGTTCAATAGTCTGCTCAGGTTCATCCAGTTAGGAAATAGTATACTCAGTTTTCATGCATGGAGCAGGACTATTTGACTCAAGCCCTGAGCTCTTTCCAAATACTCTGGAGTCCTATTAACAGGGTCTTGATTTTGTACACAGCTTTGCAGGAGTGAGAATCAGATTACTACAAAGGCCTTGTTCTGACATGGATTCCTATGGCATCATTCAGCTACGCCAGGACAGTGCTGGTGGAGTTAGGAGGAGGACCGGAAGCACACACTAATGGGCAGGCAGAGGTGAGGGAAACAGTTCCTCAGAGTACTTTTAGGAGGAAAAAAGTACACACATCATTATGATAAAAGAGACCATAAGAGTGCCATGAGAAATTATGAAATAATGCTAATGGGAGCCTGAGAAAGAAGAGATCCTGGTATGCAAAAGCCATTTCGAACCCCACTCCAAGTATGACCACTACAGTGGTGGGCTCTATCACTGGGGAGAAGATCAGGAAAGACCTATTTGAGGAAGGGGCACAAGGATGGGCCTGAAGGATGGTTAGGGTTTTGATAAGAGGAAATTCAGGGATCCCTGGGTGGCGCAGCGGTTTGGCGCCTGCCTTTGGCCCAGGGCGCGATCCTGGAGACCCGGGATCGAATCCCACATCGGGCTCCCGGTGCATGGAGCCTGCTTCTCCCTCTGCCTGTGTCTCTGCCTCTCTCTCTCTCTGTAACTATCATGAATAAATAAAAATTTAAAAAAAAAATTAAAAAAAAAAAAAGAGGAAATTCAGGTGGGAGATGGCATTCCAAGGGAATGGTGTGGGAGAAGCATAAAAGTGGTGCTACTGTATAGGCAGAAGAAGACACTACTGTAGAGTATCATAACTTAGGACAAATATTTGAAAAGCAGCCCAAGGTTTATAAAACTGGGGCCTGGGAATGTTCTAGTCCAAAGATTTCAAATTCTGTCTTGTGGTTCTTTAAGAAGCCTGGAAATGGGCTTTAGTTAGTCTATGAAGTTTTATTTGAAACTCTGAATGTATGTCCATATTTCAGTTATCTATTGCTGCATAACAAACCACTCCAAACTGAATTAAAATTGAACTGACTTGAAACAATAATTTATTATTTCTCATGATTTTGCAGTCCAGGCTGGCTCAGCCAGGAACTAGAAATTTGCTCAAAACTCCAACCAGGGATCCCTGGGTGGCACAGCGGTTTGGCACCTGCCTTTGGCCCAGGGTGCCATCCTGGAGACCTGGGATCGAATCCCACATCAGGCTCCTGGTGCACGGAGCCTGCTTCTCCCTCTGCCTGTCTCTCTCTCTCTCTCTCTCTCTCTCTCTCTATCATAAATTAAAACAAAACAAAACAAAACAAAACAAAACAAAAAACTCCAACCAGATGTTTGGGCCCTCTCACTTATTTTCAGGCCTCCTTTGTGTTTAGTGCTTGCCCTCCTGCCTAGAATTTGAAGCAACAGCTACCCCCATCCAGTGGTTCCCCATCAAAGGCCACTTTGGGGGACATTTCCACAATTTACATTGAACATCCCCTTGCTGTCAAGTACAGAACTTAGATAAAAGAGAGGACATTTTGTGGATCAGTTTGGCTCAAAATGAATCAGAACTTTCTTACATCTGGGCTATGGACCTTGTCCTCAGCCAATGAGTCATCCAACTTTAGATGAATTGAAGAAGTGAATGCGTAATGACTCAGGAATTCTGCAAAAGCAATTCCTTCACTTCATGACGATGGTCTTATGATGACTTGGAATTTAAGGGTCCTCGATTAGTTGTTCCTTGACATAACAAAGCTACTGAAATGCAGAAAAGCTATAGAGATGTCTGGAAACAGCAGGGTACTTGATCACTGGAAGCATAGATAATGTCCAAATCCATAGCATTACGATTAACTGGTGGGAGAGGAGTTCTTTTTCACCCGAGGGTAAAAGCAGGGAGAAGGAAGACACTATTTTCTCCATCACTCTTTCCTGCCTTAGAGAGGTCCCAGCCTATGTGCTATTTATGTGTCCTAAGGAAAAAAGTAAAATGAGTGAATACATTAGACTCTTACCACTGATTAATGCTGATAATCAGCCTTGCAACATCTGCTCACTTAACTTTATTAGCAGCCACAGAAGTGTATATTTGTACTTCTCTCGTGTTACTTAATGACAATTTAATTTACATTGGTCCTCTTCTCATGCATTAAAGACATTCTTCAAAAGTATATTAGATATTAGCAGAATCATTGTCAGCTAAATTAAAAAAAATGATGTCATATAGGTCACAAGGAAGAGATTCCAACCTGCGGGTTCCCATTTTGACTGAATCTGAATGTAATAAATCACCTTTGTCACAGACATGCAACAGGTCTGGTCCTATCCAAAACTGCAGGGAAAATGTTAAAAGTCTGGAAGTAAAAACATGGGGAAGTGACTTATTTGAGAACAAGAGTTAATCTCTTTCCACTTTGGGTCCGGAAATTCATGGACTTTGTTCCTAGATAAGAGTCCCTACAGCTCTGGCCAACAGGAATAAGGTGGTGAGGCAATCCTAGGTGTGGACAGTGTTATCAATAGCCAAAAGCTAAATTTGATAGCCACTTCTGAAATCCAGTCTTGATTACATTCATCAATCAGAATATGTTTTAGATTTCTTTATAATGCTGTAGTTGCTCTATCTACTATTCTACAATTTTAAATATGAAACGAAAACTTTAAATAAAAGAAAACTATCAGAGTTATGGGGAAAAACTGCTTATTTTTGGTGTAAAAAATGTCAGTCCTTCATACATGACTTCCACGTTAGGGAGAAAATGTTACTGTCCTTGAGTGACTAAAAGATAAATGCTAGAAATAATGAATCTGCATTCCAAGTTTATGGTCTATGTGGTTTTCCTTATATAAATAAGTACTTTTTCGCTTACGCAAAATAACAAATAATGTATTATTAAACTCACATTTCCTTTTTAAAAACTTTTAATCTGAAATAATTAAAGATTCATAGAAAATTACAAAAATAGTAGAAAGAAGTCCCCTTCTCCCAGTGTGCTCCAATAGTAACATCTTAAATGTTACTTAACATTTAAATCTTAAATAGCTAGAGTACAATATCAAAACCAGGAAAATGACATGAGTACAATCCCCAGAGCTCATCATAGTTCACCAGTTTTACATGCACTCATATATGTGTGTTTCTGTGTGCATGTTTGTCAATCTATAGAATTTTATTACCCTGAGGAGATTCATGGCCCAGCATCATTTTGTCTCTTATAGTTGCTGTACTCTTTTAGAATCTAATAATGAAAACAATATTCATAATAAGATCTCTGTTTCAATCATGGCTATAATTCTGATAGCTTTATCTAGTTTAGTTTAGCAGATATAAAACAGTATTTATGCACTTCATATTTCCTTCTTACATAGTAAGTATGTTATGGAGCAGTCCTATGTGTTATGAATTGCTTACTTAAGGCTAACATGATTTCTTCTTATTCAGTGTTATGCTATTTTATCTCATAAATCCTCAAAATAAAGCTATAAGATAGATATGATGATAACCATATGGTATATGAGGTGGTAGAGACTTAGACTGTATAATTATTCAGGACACATAGCTGGAAAGCACAGAGGTGGGGCTCAAATCCAGGTTGTGTCCATTGTCAAACTATGCACTTTTGTCAGTGTACTCCATTGGCTTTTCACATGGTACATTGATAACCTCAGACTTGGATAAATTCCATTGATGAGAAAGTTGGTAGACATTTTCAGAAAGGAAAAGTTGGAAGCATTGAAATATTTTCTAAATACAGAGTGAAAAATGGCTCAGAGGAATCAAATATTTTCTTAAAGAGTATTAGTTGACAAAAATTAGTTGAAAGTTTAGAAAACTAATTCTGGTTTTCATTTCTTTTACCTTGGATTTTTGCTCTGGAAGTGAAGTATTTTTAAATTTCTAACAAGGGTCCCAGGATACTGTGGTTCCTTTCAAATAAAAGTATCTTATGTTATGGCTTCACAAAACGAGCTGCTCTGTTCTTTTGCCTAATGAATCGAAGGACTCTAGCATTTGTTAAGCATGAGACACTGTGCTAAGCAAATTACCTCCTTTGATTCTCACAGCAAACTGTGAGTGTGGTATTAGTGTAGACATTTTTCAGCCGACCAAATAGTCCAGCAAAGTTAAATGTCTCAACACAAGTTTTACATGCTATAAGCCACAGGGCTGAGATTCCAACTCATGTCTGCTCATGTGCTTCTTAGAAGAGATTTATTGTCCCTTGAAAAGTGAGGGAAATGAAATAATTTCCCCAAATAAACAGATTTTTAATTAACTTTCCAATTTTCTTTGTTCCCATGTTTTATTCTGAAGGTTGGATATATAGTTAATGAGAGTTCTAATTCAAAATCTGCAGCAAGTTTGAAGAGCTGTGTTGGTGTGTTGTTTCAAGAACTGCCAATCTAATCAACATAGCTTTTGTCTAGGAAAGTGAAGTCAGGGGCTTGAAGTGTCCAGATTTCCACTTGTGTTATCTCAGTAGACACACAGCTGCAAATCAGTAGTTACAGTCAGGCTTCTTTGATTATTCTCAACGTTTCCCTCCAAATGAAGGAGAAAACTAAGAAAACTAATGTTGAGTCTAGTCAGCAGGTTTTACCCATAAAGATTCAATAATTTGAAATGTAGGACTAATTCTGAAGGTCCAAGAGCAGGGAAATGTTATTGACTCACCTTCTTGGGCAGATGTGCTCCTCCCTTGTCACTTTGGTTATGGAAGGCTTTGGTGACTCGTGGCATATCTTCATTCTTTGTTAATCTGGGGTGTTTGGGATTATTGAGTCAGCTGCAGGAATGAATCCTACTATTCCTCTTAGGGTTTGGGTCAGCTTCCCAGTCCCATAAGTCTGTTCAGATTCTGATTCAAAGCCTTGGATAGATCCAGGATCCTGAAGCCCCATGGAATGATCAGCAATGTAAGTGTGGTTGCTAAGTATCGGGAACTGCTGCTCCTTGATCTTGCTCACTCCCCAGTTAGGGAAGCTGGGAACTTTAGATGCCACTCCATACTCTGGTATTCCCATAGCCTCTGAATCTAGGTTCCTTGTTCCAACAAGTTAACTCCATTCACTTACCCCTTCCTTAAAATTGGTCTGCACACATGGACCTACAATGTTTACCTACTTCTCTCTGAGCCTGTCTCCAGAAGTCTTAGAGGCAGGCTATCTCCTGAGAAGTGCAGTGTTCTGCTTCATTCTTATCTTCACATTCTGCTTGGATTCTGTTTAGACTTGGAGAGCCCAAGACCAGCTGTTAATATTCTCTGACAATGGTGCAGCAGTAACAGCAGAGGGCTGCAGAAAAAGCAATGGTTTGAGCCAGATGGTAACTGAAATATTGGCTCCAATGTGTGTTTAAATGGCCACGGGACCCAAGACAAGTCTCAGTTTCCTTGTATGCAGAATGAGAGGACTAACTGCTGTGCATGCAGGGATGGTTGTAAGGTCAGAGTCAATTCATATAAACCAATTCATATAAAGCTTAATGACTGGTATGTGTTAGCCATTTAATAGTTGATAGGGTTTATTATATGTTTCAATGAACTATTTGGACAGTGGGAAGCAAAATGTAACTTAGACATACTTAAGCCTCTGGTATGATTTGTAATAATGAAAACAGGGAAACCAGTACTTGAGTTCTCCTGTTCTAGCACAGGGATCTTTAGAGAATGCCGATCCTGGTTTTGATGAGGTCTCATTCTTACCTTTCTCAGGTATTTTAAAGGTAGACCTGACAAGAAAGAAGAAATTCTCTTTCTAGTACTTTATCTAGATGGCGCAGCCAGGGAAGGAAAGCCTTTGGAACCTCCTGGAAGGTTGGAAATTTAGGCTGAAGAACTGGAAGGGGAGACAACTTATGGAAGTTTGTTAGTGGAATAGTTTTCCAAATGAAGTGCCTGAAGCCAAAACTCTTAGGTCATCTAAAATTAGACTAGACAAACCTTGAGAGTGAGCTATGCTGGCAGGGAAATGAACAAGCTGGCCTAAGGACGTTTTCCATTTCTAATTTCTGTGACTCCATGGAAAGATCTCTTTCTTTTTTGTATTTTCAAATGTATTTTTTTTCTTTAGCCTTCTCAGGGTTTTTTTTTTCCTCCTCAGATACATTTATAAATTCTACTTACAAAGCTTAAAATTACAGCAAAAATGCCATTTCATACTGTTAAGTTTAGTCCATTTTAAATCCTGTCTTGCAAACTTCTCCTCCTACAAAGCAAAGCTGTCCCCATCATGTTGCGTTATGGCCATTGCTATTTTTGAATTACATTTAGAGTAGAGTTAATCCACCTTTGATAAGGAATTTAATATCTATTGGCAGATCAGCTTGTAACTTTATGCTGTGAATATAGCTGCAGATTATGGAGCATCTTTTAGTTTAAATTATTCCCTGGGATGGAAAGCCAAAGTATTCAATGCTGAATACTTTGTGCTGTAAAGATTAAAGAAGCATTCTTCCAGAAACAATGCATCTGCAGTGGACATGACTTTCAGGATGGGCTGTCACAGAGGAGTGCAATTGGTTCTGAGCATATGGTGGGAAGTTGGGTGTGAAAAAGCAAATACAAGAATGGAGAAGCATTAGGAGAGACCAGTATGGGACTGAGAGGGACCCAGAGAACATTAATCATGGCACTGTGGTTCAGAGCTGGGTGGGCTCAGAATCCAGACTGGTACAGGAAGCACTTTCGGGAGATTAGAGCAAGTAGTTGGGCTGGAGTTTAGGAAAGTAGCTGCAGTGTTAGGATCTCACAATGGCAGGAGGCAGGACCCAAGAAGGAACTGGATAATGGGCTTTGGTGACAGAAAAGGACACAAACTGACATTTCAGCTTAGTCCGAAGTTTTATAATGTTAGGTCTCAAGTCAGTGTCACAGCCTGTAGGTGTAGGTAACTGACAGTACCGGGGGGACAGGCTATCAAGTGAGATTTACAGGAAGAAAGAAGGTTGCCGACTTTATAATAGCTCTAACATAGGTCTACTTTGATTTCAATGTCCCTTGGTGTTTAGTTTTTATTCAGATACTGGATCTTCCATCTGAGAAGTAAAATGTAAGGGAATTAAATAAACATTTCTCAAAAGTCTACCATTTAAAAAGGACTTGGCTAGGCATTTTTCACATGCTACTCATTGAACTGTGACAGCAGCCTATGACATAGTTATTTTTATTTCTATTTTATAGAAGATAGGGAGGCTCAGAGGGGTATGTAATTCACCGTAGTGCACAGTTAAATGTGGTAGCCTTTAGATCCAGTTCCAGGTCTGCATGATTCTGAAGTCCCCACTGTTTCCATTCCACAACACTGCTTCCTACGGAGGCCCAATGACTCTGGAGGCTGGGCTTGGCATTAAGTGTCAGGTGCTGTTGACTTTCTCCCTGCCTGCTTCTCTTTCTCCTTCTCCTACTGATCTCTTAAAGATCCATTCTTTCATTTTCCCCCAATCTTAAAAAGTAGACTTCATTTTTTAGAGTAGTTTAAGATTCATGACAAAATTGAGCAGAAGGTACAAAGACTTCCCATCACTACTGTAGTAACTACCTGACAAGGCTTCAGACTCTACAGCAATTCTAACATCCATCTCATAGTAACCAGAGTGAATTCTCTAAAATGTAAATAAGATTACTTAGTAAATAAACTCCAAACTCTTTACCATGGTCTAGACGTAAACAATCTGATCTCTTTCTATTCCTCTGATGTCACCTTTCTTTACTGTCTACTTTGTTTATATTTTCCAGCCATATTAGCCTCATTTCTGTCTCAGGGCCTTTGCACTTGCTGTCCTTTCTGTTTGGAATACATTTCTTCTATATCTTTGAATAGTATTTTCTTGTCCTTCAGATTTAAGTTTCATCTTAAATGTCCCCTTCTTAGAGAGGACTTCCCTGAGAAATTGAGTGACCCTTATCACCTTCTACTAAATTAACCTATTTTATCTTTTCCAAATCACTTCTACACCTGAAAGTATCTTATTTAATAATTTTCTTCTTTTTTCTTATTTTAGCTTTGCATTACATAGATAATCACCCCAAAGCTAGTGGCTAAAATGGCCACTTACTGAACTTACAAATCTTTGGGTGAGCCAGCTGGACTGGGCTCAAGTGAGTGATCTTCTGGGTTAGACTGGGCTTACTCATGCATCTATGGTTAGGTAGGTGGCTCTGCTTCTGAGGGCTGGTTGCCTGTTGGCTGGGGTGCCTAGAGCACCTGGACTAGGTTTCTCTCATTATCTAGCAGGCCAGCCCAGGTTTATTCATATAGTGGATAATAGAATTCTCAGGAGAACAGAGTATAACTGTTCTCTTGAGGTTTTGATGTTGGGATAATGTCACTTCTGCCTCATTCTATTGATCAAAGCTGCCCAAATTCAAGGGGTGGGTAGTAGACACCACCTTTTGATTTACAGATTACATTGTAATGGGGTGTGGCTATAGGGAAGGAATACATGCTGGTAAGCATTTTTGCAAACAACCCACCAGACAGTGTATACTTGCAATGCATCCGAGCCTATTAGCATCTGAATCCCTTTTTGAATCTGGGAGATTACCCACTTTATGGCTCTTCATAGGGCAAAGATTCTTTCTTTCTGTGGAACCTAACAAGCTACATAGTTTCTTTTCATTTTCCCCCCTTTAAGGCACAGGCACTTGTACAGGTTGGAAGTGAACAAGGTAGACCAGCAGGTTCCCTGTGAAATTTATTTTTTTGGTTAGAGTGACAGCAAAGGTGACTGTCCTAGGTTGGTTTTATTTGCAGGATAGTTGTGCTCCTAGTAGAAAAGCAGCAAGAATGTAAGCTGTGGCAATTCAGGCTCTGTGGCAGGCAGGTGATTTCTTCATCAGGCCAGTTCTTAGAGAAAGAGAGAGAGAGAGACCAAGAGAGAGAGGGAGAGAGAGAGAGCAAGAGAGAGAGCGAGAGAGAGCGTTAATGCATGAGGGGAGGGAAGGGGAGGAGAAAGGGGGGGCTGCAAAGGGAGAGGGAGAAGCAGGCTTCTTGCTGAGCAGGGAGCCCGATATTGGGCTTGATCCCAGGACTCCAAGATTATGACCTGAGCCAAAGGCAGATGCTTAACTGACTGAGCCACCCAGGTGCCTCTCATTAGGCCAGTTCTTTTTTTTTTTTTTTAATTTATTTATTTATGATAGACTTAGAGAAAGAGAGAGAGAGGCAGAGACACAGGCAGAGGGAGAAGCAGGCTCCATGCCGGGAGCCTGACGCAGGACTCGATCCCAGAACCCCAGGATCATGCCCTGGGCCAAAGGCAGGTGCTGAGCCGCTGAGCCACCCAGGGATCCCCAACATTAGGCCAGTTCTATGAAAGGTTTTATATGTTGTTTCTGGAATCTTAAGTTTGAACCTCATTCTTTAGACCTCTCATAGATCCTGTGACCTACTCAATATTCTTTAAAAGACTCCTTTTCTTTGTAATCCTCCAGGGTCAGATTTGGTTGCTTTGCCACAAAGAGTTCTCTTCCAGCAGTTGGTATCAGGAATGAAGTTAATTTTTCTCATGTAACAGCAAGAATTAGGTGGTTGTCAGGTTGGCCCAGCTGCTCATACAGCTATAAGGATTCTTCTATCTTCTTTTTTCACACTGTTGCCTCCTGCTAGCTCCATGTATTGCTTTCATGTTCCAGGCAGGAAGGGGTGGCACTAGCTGCGTTTGTTTCTTTTATAAAAAAAGGAAAAGTGTTTAGAAGTACCCCTTTAGATCTTCCCTTACACTGTCTTAGCCTAAATAAGATCACCTAGATTACCAACTTGAGAGACTAGGAGGTGAGTATCTAATCTCTCTGAGGAAGGCACAAAAGGAGGAAGCTAGAGAATGTGTGTTGAATAAAGTGATGACCAATACCCCTCACATTCTTAATCATCCTCTTTATAGAGATGGTTCCTGAAGATCAGATGGTTCCTGCTTCATACATTTTCTCTCCAGTGTTTAGAACAGTGTTTGGAAAATTCATTGAGTGGCAATATTGGGAGATTCTTTCTTTAAAATATATCTTATCTTTTGTTTCCATTACAGAACTACCATTTTATTCAGACCAATTATTAAAGATTTGTTTGTTACAGATCTGTTTTCATGCTGTATTTCTTTCTAGTCTTTCCCATCCTCTGTCTATATTACATTCTGCTACTAGTGTATCATCTTTAATGCCATTTTTGTCCTTTTTTTCTTCTCAAAAATCTGTATTAGTTTTCTTGTAAATCTCAATCTCTCAGCCTGGGATTCAGCTCCTTGCATTAGCTGTCTGTTTACCTCTCCCCATCAGCAACTTAAATGGTAATCACTCACAAATCCAGCTAATCTTGTGGCCATCTGGTACATGCTGTCATACCCACTATATGCAGAGTGACAGACTGCAGGGCTCATGGGGCAAAGGCAGGAGGCTTCACTGTGAAGGGAATAGGTGAGATACAGGGAAGGCTCTCAATAAAGGATGGCCTCCTTGCTGTTTTGTTGAAAGGGGTAGGGCAGTTACTATTCACTTTGAACTTGTCTTTAGTCTACAGTCTCATTGGTAGAACTCTTAACAGGCAGAGTCTGACCAGGTTGAAGCAGGCCTGGGCTAGCTCAGTCCAATCAATGGGGTGCTTGTGGCAGTCTTTTGGGGAAGTAAAGCATAAACCTTTTTGAGAAGTGGAGTCTTTGAGAAGTGGAACATGAGAAATGGAGCATGGATCAAGAATAGCAGATTGAAACACAGACTGGTCTACAGGGCAGAGAGTACAGGGAAGGCTGAAGTTCAGGGGCATGCAGGTGTCCCAGGGCTCCCTAGAGCAGATAGGACCATGGACAGTCAGCCTTGGCCCTTGTTGGTCTGAGACTGGGGAGGCTGAGCCTATACTTTATAGGACCTCACTGTTGGCATCCAGATTGTGTTGGATCATGCAGGGACTCGCAGCATCACCCTCTTGCTTCTTTTCTTTACCTTTACAAATGTTCCACTTTTTGTTAGAAACATTCTCTTCTGGTGTGCTTAGAGGGACATTTTGAAAACTGTGGGGGACAATTATGATATATCTCAATTTATTTGATGAAAAGTAATTTGAACCATTTTTACAATAAAACAGTATAGATACAGATAAATTTGACATGTATAGACACAGATAAATTTGACATGATGTTTTTCAGGCAAAATTAAGAGTTAAATTTCAAACTTTGATTAAAACTCCAGTCTATGATTATACATTCATTCATTTCATTAGGGGTGCTAGGATGGAAAGAACAGAAATAGAGAATTCTAAGACAAATCAAGGGCCACTAGAGACACTAAACATTATGGAAGTGGTTCATTAAAGATACGTGTACTAGGAATTTAAACTGAATTAAAAAATTTCCATTTTTAGAATGAGTTAAAAAGACCATGCTCGAGATTTTAAAAAATATTCTCTAATAGGAAAGGAAAGTTCTTGATAATAGCATTTGGTGCTAAGGATTAAAATAAAATTGCGATTTGGAGACAATATCTAAATGCCTTTTTTCATAAGGTAAAAATGTCAAGTCAGTCTAAAAGAATTTCAAGGTATTTTTCTCACTTAAGAAAATAACCTATTTCTCTCTTAAATACATCCTTCTGCATATTGTACTTTTATTCAAAAATGTCCGTGTCCTCTAAGCAATAAGGATCTTCTGAACATTTAAAATTAACAGTCTGATCACATGGATGGATTGAAACTTTTCAGGGTCATTGTTTCATAGCAAATTGGAATCTTCAAGCACCTAAATATCTTCCTGTGGCAGGGTGCTAAGAATGCACCAGGGGAGTTTACACCAAATCACTCTTTTTCACTGGCAGCTTCCAATAATTGATTTGAAATCCCAAGAACTGCTTATCAATTGAGAGAGAAAATTATAAACCTCGGGTCTACTTACCTGATTATTTTAAGCAGAAACTGCTTTATTGTTCTGCCAAGGTATTTAGGAATAATTTTGTGTACTGATTCATCTCTTAAACATAGCTTGGTTATGCATATTTTGAGGATAACTGCATTTTCTTTCACTCATGCTGAAGTTGTTCCTTTTTATGGGAAATAAAATATATTCCTTAACAATATTTTGAACACTCTTAAAGACTTTATGGAAGAGGTGATTTATCTCTGACAAGCAAATTTTTTTTTAAAGATTTTATTTATTTATTCATGAGAGACACAGAGAGAGTGAGAGAAAGGCAGAGACATAGGCAGAGGGAGCAGCAGGCTCCATGAAGGGAACCCAATGTGGGACTCAATTCCAGGACCCCAGAATCATGCCCTGAGCTGAAGGCAGATGACCAACCACTGAGCCACCCAGGTGTTCCGACAAGCAAATTTTTTAGAGAAGCCCATTTTTTTTTTCATTCAGTTCTGACCAAGTGATTATAACTTAATAATTTGTCCTGAATTAAAAAATAAGTTTTGTCAAATGATAAATTTTAATTTAGAATAGCTTAAATTCTTGGGATGATAAATTTTAATTTAGTACAGCTTAAATTCTTGGGATATGTAGGATTCTACTTCAATAATACTATTTCTCCATAAGACTGTAATAGACTTCAAAACATTTAAATCAGAATCATTTGAATTTTAATTTAGAGTACATTTAGATCAGTTTCGTCTGATCAGCCACTAATGGAAATGTGAAATTCCACTGTGATTTGGGATCTTTCTGTTATCTTAACATGACCTAGATTATCTTGTCCATTATAGGACAAGATATCACAACTATAAATATATAATTTCTAAATATATCCATATCACAACTATAAATATATAATTTCTAAAGTTTGCTCATTTCATTACATGAGCAGTAATCTTCTTTTATCACAATTCTTTCAGCAATTCCAAGACACAGGCTACATCCTGGACTTGAATGCTTCTAAAATCTCTTGCTTATTCTGACCTCTGTCTCCTAATCTCCAATCATTAATAACTGCTTTTTGAACATCACCACCTGGATGTCTTTCTATGACCTTAGTAAGTATGTTAAAATGGAACGGATTCATGCAATTCCTGACTTAGCATTCTCTCCTCTTGTGAGAATTGTTGTTAATGACACTATAATTTTGCTAGGCTTAAAAATATGAGTGGCTCCTTTAAGCAAGGCCACCACAAGCACTTAGTAAGAGCCAACTCGTCATTTTTGCTCTTCCTGCTTCATGCAAGTTTTTCTGAATGGTGCTCAGTGCTGGATTCTTTAGTTACAAAAGATTATTCATTTAAAGGATTAAATAAATTACCTATCTCCTTGTCCTCCACAATTAACCTATTGTTATGTTATTTTGGGTCTACCTCTGAAATTTTGGGGGGAATAATTTCCTTCCTTTCAATTCCTATTTTCATTACTCTAAGTCAGGCTCTCAGGAACTCTTGATTTAACTATATTTAGAGCCACCTCACTGGTCTGTCATCACAGTCTCTTCCCTCCAAATTATCTGACTTAGCAACGTCAGGGAAATGTGCAGTTCTGATGATGTCACTTCCCTGATCAAAAATCTTCAGTGCATTTCCATGTTCTAGAAAATAGAATCAAAACTCCTTAGCCTGGTATTTTTTGATCCTCCACACAGATAGGTTTTAACATTTAATGGAGAACATTACTGCAGGGTGGTTAAGAGGCTGTACTATTTACTGTCCGTCTTTTGGTAAATTACTATTTCTTTCTCAACCCCAGTATTCCTACCTGGAAAACAGGGATAATAATAGTACATACCTCATAGAGCTGTCGTGAGGATTAAATAATTTATTTAAGGAATTAAACATGGTGCCAGGCACAAAATAAGTAATCAATACATTTTATCATTGTTATAGCCCTGCTAGATGAGTTGATAAACAGATACTATTCATGGAACTTGGTATCTGTTCAGTTCTACTCTGTAGGTTTTACAAATGGGGACATGAGTCTGCTTATAGCACTGGGAATTCTGGTTTCCCACCATTTAGTTCCCATGTATTTCTCATTAGCAATTATTTCCAGGTGAAGGGCTCTGCCTGTTGTCTTGTATGGACACACTGAAAACTGTTGTGACCACTTCCCTAATAGCATTAGTCATAAAACCCAAAAGTCCCCTAATTGGTGAATGGAAAAAAATATATGGTATGTTCATACACTAGAATACAAAGGAATGTTGTACTGATATATGCTCAAACATCACCGAACCTCAAAAACATTATGCTAAATAAGTGAAACCAGACACAAAAGGCTCCATGTTGTATGATTCTGTTTATATGAAATGTCAAGAATAGGCAAATCTATGAAGACAGAAAGATTACTGGCTGCTTTGAGCTATGGGTGGAAGTGAGAAATAACTGTAAATGGGGTCAAAGTGTCTTTCTGGGTTGACTGAAATGTGTATATATAGTTATATGTCATTTTATTACAGGTATAACCATCATCACAATTAAGACACAGGATTATTCAATTCCCACAAAGATCTCCCTTGGGCTACCCTTTTATGGTAACAGCAACAACTTCTCCATACCATCTCTACTCCTGACAACCATCAATCTATTCTCCATCTCTATAACTTTACCATTTCAATAATTTTATGTAAATGAAATCATACAGTATGTGAGTCATTTCCATTTAATGTAATTTTTGGTATCTTAGTGGTTAGGTATGCCATATTATTTTTTAATTTTCCATTCTGTTTTTTCATTTTTCTATTTTCTCTTTCATGCCTTCTTGTAGGATACTTGAATAGTTTTTAGAGTTCCATTTTGATTTATATATATTATTTTTGAGCATATCTCTCTATGTATGTTAGTGGTTGCTTTAGGTATTACATTATACATATATCAGTTTACTGATGTAGACATTTTACCAGTTTGAATGTAGAAAGCTACATTTAACTTCCCCCATTTATAATTGTTTTAATATTTCCTCTCCATACATTGAGAATTATATAAGGCAATAGTATACTTTTTGCTTCAACTGTCAAAAATCACTTAAGGATTCAAGAGAAGGAAAATCTACTATATTTATTCATATTTTTGATCTTTCTCTTTTAAATATTTTTTTTATTGGAGTTCAATTTGCCAACATATAGGATAACACCCAGTACTCTGTTGCTCTTTCTTCCTTCCTAATATTCCAATATTCCTTCTTTTATCATTTCCCTTCTATTAGATAGCTTCCTTTATTAATTCTTTTAAAGTAAGTCTGCTGATGATAAATTCTCTTAGCTTTCCTTCCTGTGAGCACATCTTGGTTACTTTTCATTCCTCAAGGATATTGTCACTGGATTAGAACTCTAGCTGACAGCTCTTTTATTTTAGCACTTGAAAAACAGTTGTAGTTTCCTTTTGACCTCTCTGGTTTCTGATGAGAAATCTGTTGTTATTCAAATTGTTTTTCTCTTAACAGATAATGTGTCATTTCTCTTTGCAAAAATTTTTGTCTTCAGTTTTCTAAGTTTGATAATGAATTATCTTGGTGTAAATGTCTTTGAGTTTATTGCCTTTGGGGTTTAATCAGCTTCTTGAATCTGCAGTTATGTTTTACAAAATTTGGGAATTTTTCAGCCATTATTTATGGGAATATTTTTTCAGCTCCACTTTCTTTCTCTTTTCCTTTTGCAACTCAGGTGACCCAAATGTTAGCTATTTTGTTAAAGTCCTAGAGTTCCCTAAGGTTCTGTTTATTTTTCAAAAAATCTATTTTCTATTTTTTGTTCAGATTGGGTAATTTCTATTGTTTTATCTTCAAGTTTACTGATGCTTTCTTCTGTCTTCTTTTTTTTTTTTTCTTCTTCTGTCTTCTTTATTGTGCTGTTGAGACTATCCATTGGGCTCTTAAATTTTAGTTATTATATATTTTCAGTTCTAGGATTTCCACTTTTTTAAAAAAATATTTTATTTATTTATTCATGAGAGACAAAGAGGCAGAAACACAGGCAGAGGGAGAAGCAAGCTCCATGCAGGGAGCCCGACGTGGGACTCGATCCTTAGACTACAGAATCACATCCTGGGCCAAAGGCAGGCGCTCAACCACTGAGGCACCCAGCCATCCTGTTGACTGTATTTTTTCAGTCAAGTTCAGATTTTCCTGGTTCTTGGTATGGTGAAATTTTTTTTTTCATCTTATTTTGGGTATTATGTTATGAGATTGTGGATCTTGTATAAAACTTGTGTTTTAGCAGATCTCCTTTGACATAATGGAGTACCCTCTGTTTACTGACAAGTATAGATAGAAGTCCAGGTTCCCTATTGCCTCATTTGACACCCTGCGGAAGGGAAACCTCATTACTTCTGAGTGGAGGTGAATTTCAGGTTTCCTGTGTGGTCTCACTGACCCTGGAGGGTGAAATGGCCTCACTACTCCAGAATGGTGGTGAAAACTTTGGCTTTTTTTTGGATTCCTTCTGACACTTCCTCTGACATTGCAAGGAGGGGAGCAGTATGGATCCCTTACTGCCAGTTGGGGATGGAAGTGCTGGGTCCCTAATTGGTCTTCCTTGATGTCATCTCAGCATGGGAAAGGGAGGGATACCACACTGAAGCTGGGAAGGGATAGAAGTCAAGACTTTCTAAGGCAGTTGGAGGTTTTTTTGTCCCTCATGGTGTGTGGTTGTGGTTGGCAGCTATTGTTTCTGCATTGCTAGGGTTGCCCCTTTCCTGGACTTTTGCTAGAGAGAGCTGGCTTCTGTTGGAGCATTTTTTAAATCTGCTCCCATTGGTGTTTCTGGGTTGTTGGCTTCTCTAGTACCAGTCTAGATGCATCAGGCAAAAAGACAAACCAGGAAACAGATTGTCATATCAGTCCTTGGGTCCTAAGATACCTTGCCTTATGCCTCCTCCTTGGTATCTTTCAAGGTATTTGTTTTATATATAATGACCATGGTGTTTAGTTGTACTTAGCAAGAGGAATAAGAAGTAGTCTTTTGTTAAAATCCTGTGGGTCCCTGAGATTCTATTTATTTCTTTAAAAATCTATTTTCTCTTTATTGTTCAGGTTAGGTAATTTCTATTGCTCTATCTGCAAGTTCACTGATGCTTCTGTCTTCTCCATTATGCTGTTGAGACTATCTATTAGGCTTTTAAATTTCAGTTATTATATATTTTCAGTTCTAAGATTATATTTAGTTCTTTATATCTTCTATTTCTTTGCCAAGGCTTTCCTGGTCTGGATAATACATTTTAATCAAGTAATCTGACCTTTTTTTTTTTTTTTTTTTTTGCCACTCTGCTTTAGGATGTAGGAGTATTGATTTGCATGATCTATAAGGAAGTAGTATAATGATAAAACAGGCAAATAATGGAGTTTACTAAGATAAATAATGGAGTTTTACTAAAGATACATCCTTTTCACTATAAAAAATTAAGCTTTGAAATCCCATCATAAGAAAGTAAGATAAATAGAAATAAAACCAAAAATATATTCAAATTGTAGATATGTATAATTTTCTTCTCTTAAAAAGAAATGGTATCGTCAAAAACTTATACATAAATGTTCATAGCAGTATTATCCACAAAGACCCAAGTCTAAAAGCTCAAATGCCCTTCAACTGGTAAATGAATAAGTAAAATAAAACAAAATTTAAAAATCCATAATATGAATTACTATTTGGCAATAATAGGGAATGAAGTACCAATACATGCTACAACATGGATGAACTTTAGAAACTGCTAAACTATGCTACATGAAAGAAGCTACATATCACAAACGACCACATATTATATGATTCCATTTATATGAAATGTCCAGCACAGGCAAATCTGATTAAAAAATGGTAAAAAAATAATAGGGGGAAATTTAACGAAAATTAGAAAGTCTTATACATAGTTACTAAGTTAATCGCAAATATCATGACAACAATAATCTGTGTATACTGAAATCTCTGATTGTTTTTTAACTTTTTTAACTCTGAGGTCTTCCATTATTTTCTCAAGTCCAGCAAGTATCTTAATGATTACTGCTTTAAATTCTCCATCAGGTACATCACTTATATCTGTTTCACTTAGATCTCTGGCAGTGACCTTACCTTGTTCTTTCATTTGGGATGACTTGCTGCCTTGGCATTTTGTCTAACTCTCTGCCTTCTTCTATTATGTTTGAAAAGCCTGTTATGTTTCCTGGCCCTGAGAGTGAAGGCTTTATAAAGAAGAGGTTATATGGTGTCCAGGGCCTGATGCTTCAGGAAGTGTCTCTGGTATGTGCTCTGTGCACTCTGCTGTTGTGTTTTAGCTGTTTTATCCCTTGGTCAAGTCATCGGCAGAGGCCCTCCTTGCCTGCAGTGGGCAATGTTTGGTCCTTGGTCAGTATATGGTGAGTTTTAACTAGGTGTGCTCTGGTTTGCTTGTTAAATGAGATCTGATACTACTTCCATTAGAGCTGAGGCCCTGTAGAACTCTCTGGTGGGGAGACATGATGTGGGCAGGGGTTTTTGGTGGTTATCTTGGGAAGGGGCCTGCTGCTCTGGGACTGAGGCAAGATTTACTGAGAAGGGCAGCCACCACCACAGTGTAGGATTGTGGGACTTGGTATAAAAAGGTTAGGCATCTAGTGTCCATGCTATGCTGCTTACCTACCACAGGTGACTCTGTGTTTATGCTGAGAGGCAGAAGAGGAAAATAGCTCCTGCTGGCTCCTTTGTCCTTGGAGAAGAATCTGTTCCAAGAAGAGGGAATAATCTCCCTGCTGTGTGCCCTAGGTGTTCTTCAGATCCTTGTTTCCAGGCTGTCTGCCCTGCCCCCCCTCTCTGGGGTTGTTTGCCTGCCTTCTCTCCAGGAGGAGGACAGCACCCTGAGGGCTCCATCCCAGCCAAGTCAGGCTACTGCTAAAACTCCAGTCTTCAAGCCCTGCTGCTTGCAAGAACTCACGAAAATCAGTTCCTCTTGTTTGCCCAGCCAATGGCTTTGGGGAAATGTTCTTGTGTAATCCCTTGTACATTCTCCTGTCTCTCCCCTTCCCCCATGACCAGAGCTCCCTGCCCTCCACCGCACCCATGATCCATTTCTCCCCCAAACCACATCTCCATACTCCCTATCTTCTTCACTGTGGCTTCTTCTCTCCTTTTAGTTGTGGAGTTTGTTTTATCAGTCTTCAGGTTGATTTCTGGGTATTTGGAATGAATTGATAGTTATCTAGTTGTGTTCAAAGGATGACATGAACCTAGGATCTTCCTACTATGCCACTATCTTAGCCCCCCTACCTATACCACACCTGTGTGTATTGAAGTTTTTGCTAGTTATCTCTCCCTTCCAAGAAGCATCCCATCCTACAACATTTTGGTTAGTTAAGTATATTTGGGCTGAGTTTGTCTCCCTGTTAGGCACTAAGCACCATGAGGACAGAAGCTGGGCCTGCCTTGTCTATCGTCACATTGTAGGATCCAGCACAGGTCAGAGATCAGGCTCTTTTGCTTGGTTTTGCAGGACTCTAGGTTACAGACAGGTATGCTGAGGTATGGGAAAGCTCTGTAGTTGGGGCCAGGAATGCCTAGGTTCAGCCCGGATACAGGTAGTGAGCTGTGATGGATATATCCATCCATCCATCCATCCGTCAGGAAAAATCAAGAGTACCGACCAAGAAATGGTCCTGTTCTATGATCATAGCAGGTTAGTACTGTGCACTGTGAGCCAGGCTTTATCATCTCTTGGCATCACTTTACATTTGTGACTCCCAAACCTTGGTGCAAACCCTGGTGCAGCCTGCAAACCTACTATACCTCTTTGTTCAGTTACTCTTCTACTCCATTACTATTCCACACTATTCTTCCCAGATTATAGCACTTCCTCCGCACTTGCACCCTCAATGGGTAGCCTCTTATTAGAGGTTGCTGATACTAGAAAAGTACTCAGTGGGAAGTTTTACGTCTACCTGCCTTCCTGCAGCTCTGTGTGGGAATCCAGGCTCAACATAGAGTCTGCTTGTCCTTATTATTCCCCCTTCTGCCCCTCCCACTGGCTCACACTTGTCAGGCTCATGTGCACCCCACCCCTGCATGCCTTCCTGCAGATAGACGTAAAACTTCCCACTATTACTGTTACTAGGGAAGATCGTCCCTGCAAACCCTGCTAAGGTGTGACCTCCACTGTGCATTAGATCCCATGTCCCTGCTAATCCCTCAAGGACACTGCTCCAGCAGTTCTTGCCTCTTGCCGTCTGCATTGAATCTTCCCTTTTGACTGGATCATTCTTGTACATCAGCATAGTATTTCTGATATTGAACAGGAAAATCAAACCAAAATTAGCAAAAATATTAACTCTACACTCTGGCTCAAATCCCTCTTCTTCCAGTTTTCTCTTTCTCCTATTCCAGTGAGGCTTTTACCTACTCTGTTCCACCAAAACAGCTTTTGTCAAGGTTACTGATAAACTCTACACTGCTAAAGCCCATACCTAATTCTTGGTACTCTTCTTAATTCCTTCCTTGCTACCTTCTTTTTTTAAACACTTGCTTCCCATGGCTTCTAGGATACTACTCTGTTGATGCAACCATTTCTTCAACACCTCCTTTGTGGTTTCTTTCACATCTCTGTATCTGTTATACTCTCAAGTGTCCTAACCTCTTACCTTGACCATTCTCTTCTCTGTTTATACTTACTTCTTAGAAGTTCTCATCTAGACTTAATCAAATACCATCAGATTGTAAGTGACTTCCAAATTTTTCCATCAGCTTGACCTTCTAGTATACATATACCTGATTGTCTACTTGATAATTCTACTTGGATGTCTAATATGCTCTTTGAGATGATGTTCATCACCATCTCCCACCCTCCAGACTGATACTTCTGAGGTGTTCTCTAATTGAACAATCAATAATTTCATTCTTCCTGTTTCATTGGACAAGAACCTTAGTCATCTTTGATAGTTCTTTTGCTCTCATTCCTCACAGTTGATCTGTAAAAATCCACATGTAATCCAGCAGCAAATGCTGTCAGTGCTATAGTGGAGATGTCCAGTATCTCACCATACCCACCACCTGCACAGCAACCCTCTTGACCTGAGCCACATTCATCTCTTGCTTGGATTATTAATCACTCTATTAATGGCCTTACTTTTATTTCTTTTTAATAATTTAATTTATGTAATCTAACAATCTAATTTATACCAACTTAATTTCAATAGCACACAAAATCTCTGCTTCTATAGTTTTGTCCTCTCTTCTGTTATTGACATCACAAATTAGTTTTTTATACATTGTGAGTGCAGTGATATTGCTTAATACTAGTTTTTATGCATTTTTATTTTAAATCATGTAGAAAATAAAGAATGGAATTGCAAACCAATATTAAAATAATACTAGCTTTTATAAGTTGCCCATTTTACCTTTCTAGAGATCTTTATTTCTTCACATGGTTTTGAGTTACTGTCTAGTGTCCTTTCATTTCAACTGGAGGGACTCCTTTTAGCATTTCTTATGGAGCAGATATAATGATAATTAACTCCCTGAATTTTTGTTACTCTGGAAGTGTCCTAATATCTAATTTTTGACGGGTGGTTTTTGCTAGACATAGAATTCTTGGTTGAGTTTTCTTTTTTTTCTTTCAGCACTTTGAATACATGACCCACTGCCTTATAGCCTCCAGGGTTGAACAATCAGTTGATAAAATTATTGAGGATCTCTTAAATGTGAAAAACTGCTTCTCTTTTGCTGCTTTTAAGATTCTCTTTGTTTTGGCTTTTGACACTTTGATTATGTGTCTTGCTGTGGGTCTCTTAGTTTATCTTACATGGAGCTCATTGAGTTTCTTCAATTTGTAAATTTATGTCTTTCACAAACTTTGAGAAGTTTATCGGGGTGCCTGGGTGGCTCAGTTGGTTGAGTGGCTGACTTATCATTTTGGCTCAGGTTGTGATTGCAGGGTCCTGTTATTGAGCTCTGTGTGGGAATCCAGGCTCAACATAGAGTCTGCTTGTCCTTATTATTCCCCCTTCTGCCCCTCCCACTGGCTCACACTTGTCAGGCTCATGTGCACTCCACCCCTGCATGCCTTGCTCTCCTGTGTTCTCAAATAAATAAATAGAATCTTTTAAAAAAATAATTTTTCAGCCATTATCTCTTCAAATATTTTCTTTATCTGTCTGTCTCACTCTCTTTTCTCCTTCTGGGACTCCCCACTGCATATATTTGTCTGTTTGATGTGCTATAGGTCCCTTAGGTTTTGTTCACTTTTCCTTGATTTTTTTGTTCCTCAGACCCAATAATTTCAATTGTCGTATCTTTAAAACCTACTGGTTCTTTCCTTTGCCTGCCCAAATCTGCTTCTGAACCACTCTAGTGAATTTTTCATGTCAGTTATTGTGTTTTTCAGTGCGAAAATTTTTTATTTCCTTTCTATTTTGCTTTTTAATAGATATTCTCATTTTGTTCATGTATCAATTTCCTTTCTTTGTTGATGTCTTTCTTTAGCTCTTTGAGCATCTTTCAGACAGTTGTTTTAAAGTCTTTGTCTAGTATCTGGACTTCCTTAGGGATAGTTTCTGTTGATTTATTTTGTTCCTTTAAATGGATTATACTTTCCTGTTTGTTTGTATGCCTCATATTTTTTTTTTATTGTTGAAACCTGGACATATGAGTCATATATTTTGATAACTCTGGAAATCAAATTCTTTCCTCCTCCAGGATTTTTAGTTTTTTTTTTTTTTTTAATTGTTGTACAGCATCTCTTTGCCAAAGATCAGCCTAGGGTGAGAGCTTAAGGTCTTTTCAGGTCTTTTCTGAGGTCGTGTTTTTCCCAGAGTATGTAAGGTGACTTTCTAAATCTTCCCATACACAGTTACTTCTGAATATGCTGGCCTTGAATGCCTGCTCCTAAAAGGGGGAAAAAGTAAGACTGGAGGGGGAAAAGTCCTGGTGCTGTTCCTTTAAACCCTATTAGCCACTTCAGCCAGTAGGGGTTGCAACAATGGGTACCCACCTCTGGGTGCACCTCCATGACCAGAAGCAGTAATCAGCCATTAGAACACAGAATCACATTATTTGGAGGACAAGGTCATTATTACCCACCTTGGCTTCCCTAAGCTGCTTCAGGGATGCGGCCTCTTGTCCCCCATAGTTGGCTGCCATACAGGGCTGGAGGATGAGACATAGATAATTACTACCATGCTAAGCTGAAACAGATAAAAATTGACCACAATTTTACCAGCCAAACCTTTCCCTGGTAGCTGCAAGCATTCTAACAGACTGCAGAGTTCCAAAATAGTTGCTTCAGGCAGTTTCTGCCAATGCATGTGCTGTTCAGGTGTTCAGAGTCCTAGCACTTTCTACCCCACTATCTTCCCTCTCATCTACCCCTATGTTTAACTCCCGTTTTATTTTTTTTTTTAAGATTTTATTTATTTATTTGAGAGAGAGCACAAGCCAGGGGGAGGGATAGAGGGAGGGGGAAAAGTAGACACTTCCCTGAGCAGGAAGCCCGATGCAGGGCTTGAACCTGGGACTCCAGGATCATGACCTGAGCCAGAGGCATACATTTAGCTGACTGAGCCACCCAGGCACCCCTTAAATTCAGTTTTTAATACAATATTCAAAGTAATAAAGTAATACTTCATAGTATCTTTGAAATTACCCCTCAAAAGCCTCCTTTAGTTTCTCATGTCAAACAAACTGTGTTTAAGTCAAAGTCTTTACAAAGGGTACAGGCCTTATGTAACTTGACTTCTCTAGCCATCCTGACCTTCCTATCACTTCCCAAGTACTTCACATATTTCCCACACACTCTATTTTTTTTTTTTTAAGATTTTATTTATTTGAGAGAGAGAAAGAGAGTGCGCACGCACAAGCAGGGTGATGAACAGAGAGAGAAGCAGACTCTCCACTGAGCAGGGAGTCCGACATGGGCTCAAACCTGGAACTAGGATCGTGACCTGAGTCAATGGCAGACATTTAACTGACTGAGCCACTCAGGCGCCCCCACACACTCTATTTTTGACTCAGGACTTTGCATTTACTTTCTCTCTAGGAACACTCTTCTCTCAGATTCCTAAATACTTTTCCTCCACTGCTTTAAGGTTCCTGCTCATATATAACCTTCTCAAGGAGGTCTTCCCTGACCTTCAGCACTACCATTCCTACTTTGCTTCATTTTTCTTCATAGCACCTAGCATTGTGTAACATGCTGAAGACTTGTTTGTTCATAGTTTGTGTCTGATGGATAATGTGAGCTCCATGAAGGCAAAGATATTTTCTGTTGCATTCACTTCTGTGTGTGCTTAGTGCACAATGTGTGCATTAAATATGTGTAGAATGAATGAATGAACAAATGAATGAATAAGGAAGATAATGTGAGAAACCCAAAGGCTACAGGGCAGTACTCCTATGGACTGAATGATGTACTCCCCAAATTTGTATGTTGAAGCCCTAATCTTACAATGTGATAGTATTTGGAGATGGGGGTTGTGGGAAGTAAATAGGTCATGTGGGTGGAGCCCTCATAATGGGATTACTGCCCTTAGAAGAAAAGACACAAGTGAGTTCTATCACTCAGGTAAGTGTGAGCACTCTTACACTCTCTCTCCACTCTCTCTCACAATGTGAGGACATAGTAAGAAGCTGGGTGTCTTCAAACCAGGAAGAATGCCCTCACTAGCAACTGAATTTGTTGGCACTTTGACCGTGGACTTCTCAGTTTCCAGAACTGTGAGAAAGCAATGTCTGTTTAACCCACTCGATTTATAGTATCCTGTTATAGTAGCCTCAGTGGGTTAAAACAGATCTCAATTTCAAAGTCCAGGATAAGTGTAATGTGAGGAATGGTTTCGAAGACAGAGACTACCAGGTTCAACAACCAGTAATTTAATTTCAACAGAATGGACCCTATACAGAGTTCCATGTGAAGTGGATGGAAATGACAAAGGTTATATTCCATGCTAACTGCATAAAATGATTATGCATCCTGATAAAGTCTGATATCTGCCCTAGGTTCCTTGGGCCTGCCTGGAGAGGTAAATTCTAGCAGTTAAGATTAGCCAGAGTTCTTTAGGTATATCTATGTATCTATATATATCTATTAACATACTGTATTAAACACAAGCAGAGGATCATTCGTTTGGTCAATATTTATTGATTGTCTACTATATAGAAGGCATTGAACTGTTTCTGGAAATTCTCAGGTGATAAGTAAGTTGCATGTCTGGTGCTTAATGAGCTTATTGACTAAGAAGCTACCAATTGCATTGCAGTATGAAATGTGCAGGGCATATATTTTTACAGATAACAGATTACAGTGGAGCGTATCTATTCACCAGGGAATTTTTATGCAGTGGGAACACAAGGGTTCATAAGGGTTTCTGAGATGAACTGAGTATTGGAGGAAGAGATGCAAAGGTGGTTGGTGATGCAGGGCAGGGAGTTTGGGCTAGGAGAAGGCATTCTAAGTACAAGAAGCAGTATGTGCAAAAGTTTGGAGCCACATTTAAGAAGTATCAGGTAATTCAAACTATAGAGTAAGACACATGGGTTGAGATGAAATTGGAAGGTAAGCTGGTGTCAGATCATAAATGGCGTGGCAGGGTAGGGTGTGGTGATGTTTTACTAAAGGCTACAAGGACCTTGGGAGTGTTTTAAAAGATTAACATGGAAAAAATAATAATTTCCATTAATTTTTAGGACATTTAGGTGCTCTGCCAAATACATAATATGTGTTGTCCTATTTAAGCCTCACAATGAGACTATAAGATAGGTATTTTCTCACATTTTCTGGCCAGGAAAATAGGCATAGAGAAACTAAGTAAATGGCCTGAGGCCATCCAGCTAAGTGGAAGGAACAGATAGGATGTGAACTGAAGTCTGACCTACTTCAAAGCATGTATGCTTAACCACTGTGCATTGGACTCCCCGCGAGCTGGCTACTCTGTCAGCAGTGACCACCTAGAATTTAACAGTTTAGACATGTCAGGCAGGTTGCCTCAGAGGTCATGGCTATCAAATCCATTAACAGGGAGGAACCTTAAAATGAGCTGTGCCATAGAGGCTTTTGGTATTTCTCAGACTTAATATAATCAAAGTGTGGTCTAACATCAGCAGCATCAGCATCAGCAACAGGGGATTAGAAATGCAGGCTCTCAGGCTCCACCCGAGACCTACTTAGCCACTACAGTTCAGCAAGATCTTCAGGGGATTCATCTGCAAATTCAAGCTTGAGAAACAGTGGTGTGGACTTCCCACACTGCTGTGTGCCAATACAAGTGATGCGAGGGAGATAGCATCATGGCATGATTGGGCAACAGGTGCACTTGGTCCCTCTTCTTAACTGAAGTCCTGGGAGTGCAGCATGTGTTACAGGAGATTCTTGGAGAAGGAGAGTTCCTTCTTGCTGATGCATGAAATTTTACTCTTCCTAAATGTGCCCAAAAGACTTCCTTTAGCTGACATTCCTTCACTGTTGAAATAAAACTGATAGATGTGAGTTGTTTATCAGACATGGATTGTAGGATTCAAAATAAAGTCAACAGAAATGCCTCATTAGCCTGTAACTATTTAGGGGCAGGTTGTATCTCATGCCAAATTTTTAAAATGTGTCCTTTTATTTGAAGCTAGTAATGATGCCATTCATGTATATTGGTACCCTGTAAACATAAATTTCTTTTTTTTTATTTATATTTTTTTAATTTATTTTTTATTGGTGTTCAATTTACTAACATACAGAATAACCCCCAGTGCCCGTCACCCATTCACTCCCACCCCCCGCCCTCCTCCCCTTCCACCACCCCTAGTTTGTTTCCCAGAGTTAGCAGTCTTTACGTTCTGTCTCCCTTTCTGATATTTCCCACACATTTCTTCCCCCTTCCCTTATATTCCCTTTCACTATTATTTATATTCCCCAAATGAATGAGAACATATAATGTTTGTCCTTCTCCGACTGGCTTACTTCACTCAGCATAATACCCTCCAGTTCCATCCACGTTGAAGCAAATGGTGGGTATTTGTCATTTCTAATAGCTGAGTAATATTCCATTGTATACATAAACCACATCTTCTTTATCCATTCATCTTTCGTTGGACACCGAGGCTCCTTCCACAGTTTGGCTATCGTGGCCATTGCTGCTATAAACATCGGGGTGCAGGTGTCCCGGCGTTTCATTGCATTTGTCTCTTTGGGGTAAATCCCCAACAGTGCAATTGCTGGGTCGTAGGGCAGGTCTATTTTTAACTCTTTGAGGAACCTCCACACAGTTTTCCAGAGTGGCTGCACCAGTTCACATTCCCACCAACAGTGTATGAGGGTTCCCTTTTCTCCGCATCCTCTCCAACATTTGTTGTTTCCTGCCTTGTTAATTTTCCCCATTCTCACTGGTGTGAGGTGGTATCTCATTGTGGTTTTGATTTGTATTTCCCTGATGGCAAGTGATGCAGAGCATTTTCTCATGTGCATGTTGGCCATGTCTATGTCTTCCTCTGTGAGATTTCTGTTCATGTCTTTTGCCCATTTCATGATTGGATTGTTTGTTTCTTTGCTGTTGGGTTTGATAAGTTCTTTATAGATCTTGGAAACTAGCCCTTTATCTGATATGTCATTTGCAAATATCTTCTCCCATTCTGTAGGTTGTCTTTGAGTTTTGTTGACTGTATCCTTTGCTGTGCAAAAGCTTCTTATCTTGATGAAGTCCCAATAGTTCATTTTTGCTTTTGTTTCTTTTGCCTTCGTGGATGTATATTGCAAGAAGTTACTATGGCCGAGTTCAAAAAGGGTGTTGCCTGTGTTCTTCTCTAGGATTTTGATGGAATCTTGTCTCACATTTAGATCTTTCATCCATTTTGAGTTTATCTTTGTGTATGGTGAAAGAGAGTGGTCTAGTTTCATTCTTCTGCATGTGGATGTCCAATTTTCCCAGCACCATTTATTGAAGAGACTGTCTTTCTTCCAATGGATAGTCTTTCCTCCTTTATCGAATATTAGTTGCCCATAAAGTTCAGGGTCCACTTCTGGATTCTCTATTCTGTTCCACTGATCTATGTGTCTGTTTTTGTGCCAGGACCACACTGTCTTGATGACCACAGCTTTGTAGTACAACCTGAAATCTGGCATTGTGATGCCCCCAGCTATGGTTTTCTTTTTTAAAATTCCCCTGGCTATTCAGGGTCTTTTCTGATTCCACACAAATATAAACATAAATTTCTTTATTGAGTCAATAGCCATGTCATTGTGTGAACAGTGATGATTATATTTTTTATTTTTTTTTAAATTTTCATTTATTTATGATAGTCACAGAGAGAGAGAGAGAGAGAGAGAGAGAGAGAGAGGCAGAGACATAGGCAGAGACAGAAGCAGGCTCCATGCACCGGGAGCCCGACGTGGGACTCGATCCTGGGTCTCCAGGATCAGCCCCAGGCCAAAGGCAGGCGCTAAACTGCTGCGCCACCCAGGGATCCCCAGTGATGATTATAAATGGAGGTTCGTATCAAAGTTAAACACTATTGTTTCTCTTATCTACACCTCTCTCCCTCCATCTTTCCTTCCTTCACTCAGTGACTCTCTCTCTCCCTTCCCTCTCTTACTCTTTTTTACTTTTTTTTTTTTTTTTTTTTTATTGATGATAGTCACAGAGAGAGAGAGAAGCAGAGACACAGGCAGAGGGAGAAGCAGGCTCCATGCACCGGGAGCCTGACGTGGGACTCGATCCCGGGTCTCCAGGATCGCGCCCTGGGCCAAAGGTAGGCGCCAAACCGCTGCGCCACCCAGGGAGCCCTCTTTTTTACTTTTTAGTAGGTGACATGTTATGAAGTCGGTATTTATCAGGCAGAGTGTGCCATTTCACGAAAGTCTTTTTCCTTTCGTGATCTGTTTGGAGACAGCATTTGAGAGCACATGTTTGAACCCGATCTTTTTTTCCTGGAGGACCCCTTACATTGTTTTTGTGGTTCAGAGCTGAGGCAGGAAGCCTGATAGGAAATCTGATTAGGTAGGGTAACTTCAAATCAGATTAGACTACAGGTAGCCATTAGAGGCAGCAGGTGTCACCTCAGGTGACAAAGTCCTGAAACATGCTCAAATCTCATCATGATTAAGCAAAGCGGAAGAGTGCTATGTATGCAGAAGCATAAAATCACTTTGTCATGTGGTGCCTCTTTTATTTGTCTTGTGTTATGCTGAGCAGCCAAATTGTTCACATTTACAGCCATTTTCATTAGAACTGCATTGATGCAGTAATAAACAGGAGTGCTTAAATGACTACCATGAGCAAATACGGACTCAGAGTTACTTGTCAAAGAATGATAAAATGTCAAACTGTTTCATTTTTAGCAGCAGAACAGTCTTTTCTCCTTAACATAAATAAATGAGAATTTAAGACTGTCTGAGAGAGAAAAGCTCATGGATTGGTGATCTGAGAGTGATACTGGGTAAGCAAGACAAGGCAAGAAAAACTGATTAGGAAGACTTCATGACTGTGGAGCGTGCTAGGAACTGGTTTGTTTCTGGCTGTGGTCTCCTTAAGGTGAATTCTGTCTGGTGATTAGCATCACTTTGGATTAAATTAATTGGCTTACTCAATCCCTGGGTGGATACGCTAAGAATAAATCCAAAGACATTAGTTTCTTTGCATGAAAAGAGCAGGTTACATATCCAGTAACATTATATAAATTATATAAACAACTTAAAACAGGTTTTTCTTTAAAGGGGACGTTTCAAGTTCTGGTAAGTAAACTATTTGAAATCTTTATTTTGAAAGCAATCTGTGTTTAGCTGTATTTTATTTTCCATTTTATATCTAGATTGTATATTTGTATTCTATCTTTAACCATTAGGAAAAAAGAATAAATAGGCTAGAAACCTTCATAATTTGCTGATATTGAAGTAGGAGAGAACTTCAGTATCAAGAAATCAAGAAATTCTAGTGTATTCAAATAGGGGTAGGTTTTTTTTTTTCCTGGTTATAAGAACACTATTTACACATTAGAGGAATCTGAGCAATCCATTAAAGAAGGAAGCTGGCTTTAATTCAATAATGCTGTGACCACCATAGGGGAGAATTTGTGTATTTCCTTTTTGAACTCCCATCCTTAACCCCACCTCACAGAGTTATGATAAACTGTGGAATGAATGAATTTTTCTTGTAATGTCAAATCTCTGAATCACCATAGAACTAACTTTATGAATATACCAATGAAGTAGAAGTCTACTTAATTCTTTTTCTGAACTGCCTGAATTCCTAGTGTATAGTAGAAAATTAAAATTATAATTAGTGAAATGATGCATGTGCATCTTGTAATTCTGCAGTGTGTTTTGTCAAGTGAATGGTGGTAAGAAGCTATGGCCCTCTTGGTAGAGCAACTATTTAGATCTGAGCAGTACAGGTATTGAGAACAATGATGGCACAGATAAGCATAATCATGGGTAACCAACACTTTCCACCAGTGAACCAAATAGTGTTAAAAACATCTGCTGAATCTTAAAAATTGATACAAATATCATGATAGTTCTGCAGTTTGACTTTTGGCAATGAAGAGAATGCAGAGAAGAGGTAAAGATACTGGTAGCATGCTATCAAGTCACTGGAAGTAGATTTCACTATAATGTGGGCTGTGGGGAAGAGATTTTATCAGATCATTTGCTACTTCTAGGAAAAGTCAGCGGTGAGAAAAACGGAGGGCCTTAGGAATCTAGCTTCCTCATTACTTCTTTGCACCTCTACTTTTCCTTCAGCCTAACCTGCTGGGAGAAGAATTAGACCACTTCAGGCTACTTTGTCCCCCCAGATCTCCCTCCCCTAAGTATATTACTACCTTATTCAACTTTAGAGGGCATAGAATAAACCTTACTATTTAAAAAGTATGAAAAGAGATATTTTAAAATTTCCATCTACATTCTGATCAGTTTTTAAAGCTAATTAAGAAGGGTAAGACAAGGTAACTAAAAGGTGTGAAGGGGCTGGTAGCTCTGTTTCACAAAAAGGGACAATCTACTGTCAAGACTCACTGACCACATTCTTGGTCTTGCTCAGGTCTTTGGCAGAAGCTGTACTAATTCCTGGAGGGCATCTCCATCATTCTGCCTCTGGCATCTCAGCTTTATGCAGTCTCTCCTGTAGAAACTGCCATTTCGGGGATCCCTGGGTGGCTCAGAGGTTTGGCGCCTGCCTTCAGCCCAGGGCATGGTCCTGGGGTCCCGGGATCGAGTCCCACATCGGGCTCCCTGCTTCTCCTCTGCCTGTGTCTCTGCCTCTCTTTCTCTCTCTGCATCTCTCATGAATAAATAAATAAATAAATAAATAAATAAATAAATAAATAAAAGAAACTGCCATTTCTTCCAACCCTCAGTGCCAATCTATCAGGCTCAACGAGAGATCCCTCCTTGATATTCTCATGACACTCCTACTCTTCCTTAACTGTGCTATTGAATTTCTCAGTGAATTTCCCATAGAAAATGTAGGACACATATATGATTATATCAAGGCAAAGATTGAAACATTTCTTCTGGGAGGAATCTGGCTTTGTCCTTTCTTCTTCAATAATGATATTGTGCACTGGATGCACACAGATCCTTTAATTCAAAAATGATACTGAATATTCATCATGTTCTGTATTTCACATACAATGCCCACCTTACCATTGACTCTTAAACCTCACTTGCATGTACACAAAGTGTCAACACTTTCCACCAATGACTTCTAGGCATTTTCAGAGATCTTCTTACATGCAGTGAGGATCCTATGTGTGTGTGTGTGTGTGTGTATATATATATATCTATCTATCTATCTATCTATCTATCTATATATATCTTTTTTTTTTTTTTTTTTTTTTTTTTTTGCTACAGCTTCCTTCTCAAGGACCCCGGTAACCATCTTATAGGTTCTTTCTCTATAAATGCCCCTCCATTGCTGGGCATATGGCATCTTCCCAGGACCTGGTACCTTCAGTTCGGGGTCAGGCAGCTAGGATAGCACAATGGGGGCCACTTCTTCCCTCCAATTGTCCTTATTTTCTAGGTTCTCTTTCCTGGTCCAAGCACAAAATCTCAATTTTTTTATTTGAGGGGGGAAAAAAAAAGAAGCCTCCCAAAAGCAAACCCCTTAGGCTATCAGCTTACATAACTGTGTCTTAACTTGATAACCAGGTCATTGGCTCTCCAAATAGTGAGATCCAGACAGAAGACTATTGCAATTAAAAGCCTTGCTATGTGCTTGTAGGTAAATATAATTTTCCAAAATTAGGAGAAAATGTGTTTTATTCATACACTATTAATGTAAATGATTTTAAAATAAGTATGTAAGTAAAGCAACCTAAAAAGTACTTGGAGGCAAAGAGTCCTGAAGTTTTTATTAAATATTGAAAGAATTCATCCCTCTTATAGTTAGTGAGGGCATGGGGATTAAGCAGCATGCCCAAGGTCAGACCACAGTTTATCAGCTGAGGATAAGAGGTGCAGTTTTGCTGACTCCATTGCAAAGGTGGATTTCCCAGCTTCTGAAGCACAAACCTGCTGCAGCTGCCTTTATTGTCTTAAGTACTATAATTACTTTAAACTGCTTGTCGAAGAGAGTGGGGGAGACATATATAAATTCTAGATTGATCTCTGAATGTATTTTCCTAAATCACACATAAAATTTGCAAATCATATTGGAGATACACGAAGGATCTTAGGCAACAGTTTGCAAACAGTTAAGTAGATGATTTGGGCCAAATTTATAGCTGATTTATAATGACAAATATGCTTTTTTCATCTAATACTGATCACGTTTATTTAGTTTGTTCAATTTGTGCTTAAGGCTGCAGGGCATTTTTACTCTATCAAAAGACACTAATAATTACATCAACTTAAATATAGTAGAAAATAGTCACAGTATGCTACAAATGAGAAGTGAATCCAGAACCAGACAAACCTTTCCATGAGCTGGTCACTTGTCAGACTCTGGTTTCACTTATGAAGTAGGGGGGAAAAACCTGAGTGGCTGAAAATGGCTCTTAAATTCCCTCCTGAAATAGTTTTTTTTTTTTTAAGATTTTATTTATTTATTCATGAGAGACAGAGAGAGAGGCAGAGACACAGGCAGAGGGAGAAGCAGGCTCCCCACAAGGAGCCCGATGTGGGACTCGATCCTGTATCCAGGGATCATGCCTGGAACGGAAGGCAGACGCTCAACTGCTGAGCCACCCAGGCGTCCCCCTCCTGAAGTTTTAATTTAATTATTTTTAAAAAGATTTAATTTATTTATTTGACAGAGAGAGAGCACAAGGAGGGGGAAAGGCAGAGGAAGAAGCAGGCTCCCCACTGAGCAGAGAGCATGATGTGGGGATTGATCCCAGGACCCTGGGATCATTAAGTGAGCTGAAGGCAGATGCTTACTTAGCCCACTGAGCTACCCAGGTGCCCTGAAGTTTTAACTTTAGAACCACCAATGGGAACAGTACCTCCACTTTCAATAGCTCATAGCAATGCTATCATTCATTCGAAATATTTAATGAAATGATTCCCAAAGAAGGATTAATGGTGCATAATCTACCTGCGTTTTTTTGGTATATTTTTATATTGGAGTTCAATTTGTCAACATATAGCATAACACCCAGTGCTCATTCCGTCAAGTGCCCCCAACAGTGTACCTGAATGCTTTAAAAAAGATTTAACTTACTTATTCATGAGAGACAGAGAGAGGCAGACATTGGCAGAGGGAGAAGAAGGCTCCCTGCGAAGAGCCTAATGCGGGACTGGATCCCAGGATTCCAGGATCACAACCTGAGCCAAAGGCAGACACTTAACCACTGAGCCACCCAGGTGCCCCTACCTGCATTTTTAATAATCTGTAATGGAAACATTTTACATTAGTTTAATATGGCCTTTATTTAAGGATTTACATAATATATTTGTTCTAGAATTTAATGTCAGAAAACATTTTCTTCCAGATGAACTCATTTCGTTCTACCCAACAATTCGAACTGGATAAACTTTTCCTGTCTCCCCCTTTTTTCCTTCACTGGCAGGACATGCAGAACTAAAGGGATCAACTGCAAAACTCTTTTCTCATTGGATGGCTTTTGATGTGTGTCTCTTTTGTTATTTTTTAATTGTCCAATAATACCTATTTAGTTTTTAGGATTTGCAAAATTTAGCAATGTATGAGAAACAAGTATTTATCCATAGTTCTGCCAGTCAGTGATAATTACCGTCAACATTAGGGCTATATGTGTTTCTGGATTTTTTTTCCACTAGCATAATAAATATGTATATGCTGGCAATGGCATGGTATATGTATTTTATAAACTGCCTTTTTCTTATGATCATTTTTCTATGCTGATAAATATAGACTTCTAAAGTAATGTTTAATGGTTGCATAGCTTCCTAGGGCATGGGTGTATATATAATAATTTATTTAATGACACCTTTATTCGTGTCTTTAGTTTATCTTCAAATTATAAATATCCTTATTGTTTCTATTTTTTTTATTGTAAGCCCCTTAAAGTTCCCTTTCAAAATAGGCAGGAATAATGAATGAATGAAATGCTAGGAATAGCCAAGATACCTACAACTATAATCAGATTGCATTTACATTATCATGTATTCTTTATGGTGCCGTCATTGCGGAGATGAATAATTATCCTCCCCCCCCCCCCCATTCGCAGCCAAAATGAGCGAAACTTCTTCCACTAGTGTTTCCATGGTTCATCGGTCTTTTGAAGGTCAAGGTCCTCCTCGCCACCTGAGTGTCATGCATCCTGTTGTGGCCAAAAAAATCAGCTTCTACAAGAGTGGAGACCCACAGTTTGGCGGGGTCAAGGTGGTGGTCAACCCGCGTTCCTTCAAGACATTTGATGCTTTGCTCGATAACTTATCAAGGAAGGTGCCTTTACCTTTCGGGGTGAGGAACATCAGCACCCCTCGGGGAAGGCACAGCATCACACGCCTGGAGGAGCTGGAGGACGGCGCGTCGTACCTGTGCTCCCACCGTAGGAAAGTGCAGCCGGTCGACCTCGACAAGGCCCGCCGGCGCCCGCGACCCTGGCTCAGCAGCCGGGCCATCAGTGCGCATGCGCAGCGCTCCCCGCCGACCAGCATAGGCGCCGCCGGGGCTCCCGGCATGCTACGCGCCCCGCGAAGGCTTCTGGTCTTTAGAAATGGCGACCCGAAGATAAGGCGCGTGGTTATTATGAACAGAAGGGTCACGCAGAGCTTCCAGGCTTTTCTGCAGCACCTGACAGAGGTTATGCGGTTCCCGGTGACCAAGCTGTATGCCACGGATGGAAGGAAGGTGAGTGTTCTGGGCGTTTCTCACGTCTGAGCTCGCGTTACGTAGGATGTGGGTGGAGGCCCCGGAGAATGAAAGGCTTCACGTGCACGTGCACGTGTGTGTGTGTGTGTGTGTGTGTGTGTGTGCGTGTTCCCACCCTGGTGGGAGGGTACCGGCTCACGTGTGTGGGTGGCTCTACTGTTCTCTGGTCAGAATCCGAGGAAGCGATTGCCATGAGGGGCTCTTTTTAATCTCACACTCCCTCCCCTTTTTCGCCTTCCTTGTGCACCGAGTTGTATAATGGGTTGGCACAGAATCTTATCACGACAATATTTCTTGAAAAGCCGTGGCCACCAGTGATACTGTTAGGTAGAGAAAGCATTTTTTTCTGCCATCTCTGCTGGTGTGAGGGTAGGTAGGTAGGTAGGTGGAGGAACAGAGGAGAGCTCCCCCTGCAGCTGTGAGCCTGTCCACCAGGCCCTTTCTCAGCTTGCTCATGGTAGAAATTAGCTACAGCTGGATATTTTGGTGGGGAAGGCAGAGGCTGAACTGACTTTTAAAGATATTTTTTAAGTTATGGCAGAAGACTGGTCACCAGGTAGTGTACAGGCCGAGTAATGATGTTGGTCTCACCACCCCCACCTTGATAGTTGGTAATTTTGTATACATTATTGGTGCCTACAGAATGCTTGGTGATGGGCAGCCCAGGTGGCTCAGCGGTTTAGCGCCGCCTTCAGCCCAGGGCTTGATTCTTGAGACCCGGGATCGAGTCCCACATCGAGCTCCCTGCATGGAGCCTGCTTCTCCCTCTGCCTGTGTCTTTCTCTCTCTCTCTCTGTCCCTCATAAATAAATAAAATCTTTAAAAAAGGAAAAAAAAAAAAAAGAATGCTTGGTGATTATCTCTGTAAAGCCCTGAAGGTTTTTGATTCCATTCACTATAAAATTGACATGGAAAGGGGGCCATAGCTGGCTCAGTCCACCACACTCTTGATATCAGGGTTGTGAGTTCAAAGTCCCACGTTGGGTGTAGAGATACTTAAAAAAAATAATCATAAAATCTTTTTTATTTTAAAGATTTTATTTATTTATTCATGAGAGACACGGAGAGGCAGAGACACAAGCAGAGGGAGAAGCAGGCTTCCCGCAGGGAGCCCACTGGGGGACTAAATCCCAGAACTCTGGGATCACGCCCTGAGCCGAAGGCAAACCTCAACCGCTGAGCCACCCAGGCTTCCCAAACATCATAAAATCTTTAAAAAAATTACCATATGGAAAGAACAAAGCTTCATGTTGCTCATATAAGGACCTTAACTCTTTGGTTTCTTCTAGGTTCCCAGTCTCCAGGCGGTGATCCTGAGCTCTGGAGCTGTGGTGGCAGCAGGAAGGGAGCCATTTAAACCAGGAAATTATGACATCCAGAAGTACTTGCTTTCTGCAAGATTACCAGGGACCTCTCATCATGTATACATCAAGGGAAATACTAGATCAGAAAGCAGAAAGAGTAAGTCACTTAAATTTTTAGCCCTGAGTTCTGTGTTTTTTTTTTCTTTTGTTTTTAACCACAACATCAAAAAAACAAAAACAAACCCAAAACCCAAAGCAGTCTATGCTTAAATGACCAATTTCCTTCATCACGTGAAAGAAAATGAGAGGATCAAAAACATTCTAAACTGAAATTGGTTATATGTATAGTTGGAAAGAGTCATAGAGATTGTATGATTTTTTTTTTTTAGATTTTTCCAAATCAGTCAGTGATTAAGTTGATGTGGTAAGCCTTTATTTGTGTGTGTGTGTGTGTGTGTGTGTGTGTGTAATATAATACCTAGATAAAAAAAATTGCCAGAATTTCTTGATTTGGAGAGGAGCTTTATGGAATTTGTGTAAGTGACATCTGGTAGAGTTTTCTCCAGATTGTACCATGCAGCATCATAGCTGAGCGCAGCAGATTGAGTGACTGTGTTTTTAAAAATCTCTTAAGTACATATCAACTCCACTTTCTGAAGTTATTCCAGTAAAAATCACAGCCCTTGGATCCATTTTTTATTTAAAAAATTGATGTGATCATTCATGCTGGTTAATAATAATCTAGGTTGATGATTCCTTAGGAAATGCTGCACAATATAGCATAATCCTTTGGGTTGGGGAGAAAGAGGGCTTGTTGATGCTCAGAACTGTGGCATAAGCTGTAAATTCTCTATGCAGGCATGGTTAGTTCTATTATTCAGTGTGCTCAATATTTTAATCTCTATTCATTGTGCACACTTTTTTAGCTCTATGCTAAGGAATTTATTGCCATTTATACTTAAATTTTGGTTTTCATTTAGATGTGGAATAATAAACCCTTTGAGTAGTATTAATCTCTCTACTTACTGCTGAAGAGGGTGAAACTCCTCTGTTATGATATATTCAATAGATATCTCTTAATGTTTCTATTTTGTAGGCATTAGCTGCCAAATACCTGGTAAGTGTATGGTAGTACTATTTCACTGTGCTCATTTTACTAAGGTGATTTTACTATTTTGTGATATGGGCTGCTGAGTATGATTTTTGATGGTGTTAGGGAATGTGAGGGTTTTGTTAAGTTTTAATTTAAAAAATTTTAAGTGAGGCATTTTCATTGGCAATTTTGGTAAATGCATACAAAAATAAGAGAAAATATTTTTAGGTTTATACTCTGAAATGTTGAAGGTATTTGATTGATGCAAAACATATGTAAATCCATACAAACTGTTAATAAGAGTTTGATTGAATTAAAGAAGCTTGAATACTAAAGTTATCTTTAGAGACACACAGTAAAAAATAACTAAATATGTTGGCTTGTTGTCTAGCTGTTTTTTTTTTTGTGCCCTATGTCAAATGTACTAATTATACAAAGTGAATGCTAAATTAGTAATTATTACTCAATTAATGTTTTTAAATTCTAAAAATGTTTTAGCTTTCATAATGCTATAGATGTCTCTCTTGGCTTTGCACAGGCAGGAAAATGAATATAACTGAATTATATTATTTGCTTTGTTTGCATAGGTAAGCAGCACTTAGACTCCAGTTTCAGTACTGGTAAACAAAACAACAAAACAAAATTCCACAAAAATCTTTATTTTTGCTAGAATCCTTGTCAGTTTCTACTTTATAATTTCCTTCTTAAAACTGCCTAATTAAACTCATTAAAATTCTATGAATCTCATTATTAAAGTAGGATTATAGGTTTTCTTTTTGAGAGTAGCTTGTAGAAATGTACCAGATGTTATAGTGAATTTGAATAACCAATGAATAAGAGGTGAGAAACATATTAGTAATCTTACTATGTATGATTTTAACTTCAGATATAGAGCTGCATTATAGTTTCAATAGGGTTTTTCAGACAAGTTTCTGAAACAAACCATGATTTACAATATTGTTTCTACAGAAGAATGTGTTGCAAGTTCAAACCAGCTGATTTACTGATGATATTTGGAAAATAAAACATCCATGCATTTAGGGCTGCCTAGCATCAATGTGAGGAAGGTTTGGTTTGTAATAAAGACTTACAGTGTATTCAAAAAAAAATCTTACTATGAAATTTAGAAAATATGATATTTTTCTTACCAATAACTTAATTTTTTTCTTTTCTTTCTTTGCTGCCTCTTCTATTGGATATTTATAACTTCTCTGTCTTCTGCATTTTGACATGGGACATCTTTTAACTCTTAAAATCTTGAAAGTGAGCACACATGTGCCTTCAAGCCCAAGGTCCCAGATTTATTCTGTTTCTTCTGGCAAAATGCATAATAATGATTGCTACTCAGACCATTCTTTTGCTTCTGAAAATTACTTGGCCTTGGAAAAAAATGATTCTCGGAATTTACTGATATACCCTTCTGAAGATGATATTGAGAAATCAATTATTTTTAATCAAGATGGCACCATGACAGTTGAGATGAAAGTTCGATTTAAGATAAAAGAGGAGGAAACCATAAAGTGGACCACTGTCAGTAGAGCTAGTCTTTCTCATAACAATGAAAAGTGTGAGGTAGGCTGTTTTCCAGGAAGAACAGATGATCAGTCATCTCATTTAAAGATTGCGGCATGCTCATTGTCTGCAGATGTCTCATCTCTGGAGAAAGACAATAATCAAGAGGTCAGTTTGACAGAGGAAATAAACACTCGAATAACAGATCAAGAGACTGAAACTTGCACTTCTGTTAGTTGGGAGAATGGTGCTATGGACACAAACACTGTCCAGGGGACTCAGGATCAAGCAAAGCATCATTCTTATAGGCCCCCTACACCTGGACCAAAGAGAGTGAGACAAAAATCTGTGAGAGGGAGTGTGACCTTGGTTTCTGAAACGGAAGTTGAAGAGGAAATGATTAGACAATTTTCCTATAGTGAAGCAAGGGAAGATGGGGAAAACAAATCTGAGTATCACATGTTCACACATTCTTGCAGTAAAATGTCATCAGTATCTAACAAACCACTGCTTGTTCAGATCAATAACAATGAGCAGATGGAGTCATCTTTAGAAAGGAAAAAGGAGAGCAGGTTGCTCAAGTCAGGTGCAATACGTGCTGGTGTAGAAATTACAAATCAGAAGATGTTAGAGATGTCTCATAATAATGGCTCGCCGCAGACTATATCAGAAAACTCAATTGTGGGGGAAGTTATAGTTGATAGTTTAACATCAGACAACAAAACTAATATCAAAATCTTAAGGCCTTATAGTAGGACCAGGGATAGATTCAGCCCTATTTTAGCAGATACGACTCATTCTTTAAGTAACGACTCTGGAATTGACAAAACTGTTTCTGAGATCCCAGCTTTGGTAGAGTCTTCCACTGTTACCACAAGAATTGACAGACTAATTAATGAATTTGCTCAGTGTGATTTAACAAAATTTCCAGCAAATGAAAAGCAGACTTCGTTATCTGTTGCCAGCAAAAAGAAGATGAAATCTCAGCAACAAGTGATAAATTCTAGGCATCAGATCCGGAAGATTGCAACCAAAGGAATTCTTAGTAAGAATAAGAGAATAAACACAGGACGTAGAATTGCACAGGAAATCATATTGGAGGGTTCAGATGGTTCCCTTAAAGGAGGAGTAGTTTGTGAGGAAGACCTCCATGTAAGTGATACGGTAATTGAATCAAATTATTGTTCCCAAAGTGATCTCAATCCTGTAAATTCCAAGAATTTCCATGTAAATAAATTAAATACTCTTCAGAATCCTAAGAAGTTTCAAGGACTTTTAGCTAAAAGAAAATCCAGACCACTAACCAAAGTAAGTTTAGGAGGACCTACAAAAAGAGAAATTGGTCAAGGAGATAAAGTATTTCCCCATAATGACTTTAGGTATTGCAAAAATAATTTTGAAGATCAAAATGTATTTCCTATGTTTAACTTCCTTGAGCAAAGACCCAGTGATTTTTGTGGACCACAGGGCCAAGCAGAAATAGCATCTTGGTATTTGGGAGGAATTACTAAGAAAAATTTAGTTTCAAAAGTTAATAATTCACACATAACTTTAAAAACTCAGAAGAAACAAAAAGGGGATAAGTTAAAATCAAGTACTACTGTAAGTAAACAACAAGTTACAACCAGGGCAAATTCCTTAGGTTCTTTGAAAAAAGCTGTTTTTCCTGAGGCTATTAGCCATCATTCAGTTCAAAATTATATACAGAGATGGTTGCAGAACACAAATCCACATTCAGCTTTGCAATCTAGAAAATCAGCTCCAATATACAAAAAGGATAGGAGTGTGGTAAGTTGTAACAACAATGGTTTTGCAGGAACTAAGTCCCACACAAGTTCTGGAGAAGGAAATAATTTTGCTAGAGAAAGTAACAAGTATATAACTAAAAATGCCAGTTTGACAGAAAATCTAGGTAAAAAGGTAGGTAAATTTTTTGACAAAGTTAACAGTGAAGAACTTTCTAAAGATCTCTGTGAGAACCAGGTTGAATCTCTGAATGATGCTTGCTTGCTTCCCTTGCATGAAAATTGTGCTTTGTCACAGTCAGCTATTGATGATCATAATACTAAAATCCAGGTATGTGCTGAAAAATTAGGACCAGAGATAAGCCTTGTTTACCAAGAGATAAATGTAGCTACAAAAAGGCACAGCGTAGAAGCTGCCATTCAAGTAGATCTTACAGAAGAAGACACTTCAAAAGACCCTTTACCAATCTTATTGCTTCGCCAACTGCAAGCTTTAGTTCCTAGTATTCATAAGACTCAGAATGGAATTACTCAAATGCCAGGTTCACTTGCAGATATTCCCTTCTCTTCCCCAATATGTAAGTCTTATACTAATGTTCTTCTAGCTTGGCTTCTGGTACTAACCTTAAAAGGAAGTATAAATAGCTTCTGTCAAGGTGATGCTCACAAGACTACCAACAGAGCTTCAGAAATACTTGGATTATTGGAGGTCCTAAGGCATACTGCCATCACAGAGGAAGCTGATGATTTGAAGGCTGCTGTTGCCAATTTAGTGGAATCAACCACAAATCACTTTGGACTCACTGAGAAAGAACAAGACATGGTTCCAGTAGGACTTTCTGCAAATTGTTCCACACCCAACCTTCATAGAGTTCCTAAGTGCGTTGAAAATGAAAAAACACAGAAAATCTCTTCAGGTGGAGGCCACTCTGCCAGTGAGCACTGTGGCCCTGAAGCCTGTGTTTCAGAGTTGACTTGTTCATGTCAGATGTGCATTGTGAATAAGACCTGTCCTCCAAAAGAGACTTGTAACCTCAGTGACATTTTTTGCCCTAGTGATGGCTGTACTGTTGATCAGACCCCCATGAATAAGGCTTGTTTCCAAGGAGAGGTCTGTTCACTTACTGATGCTCTATCTTCCCACAGGGCTTGTGCTCATGAAGAAAACCATAGTCGTAAGGCAACTTGCCCAATTGATGAGGCCTACATTCCCAACAAAATCTGTAACACCAGTGATTTTTTAATTTTTAAAGAAAACACATGTACTGATAATTTGGAATTGACTGAAGAATTAGAAAGAATAAATAAAGTTCAGAAAGATCTAAATGTTTTGGCAGACCCTGGGTGTAAACATAGCTTTAATATATTGGTATCAGACCAGAATATCAGCAATTTAAGCTACTCTAGCTTTCCCATAAATGAAACTGAACCAGAATTTGATAAGGAACGTAGTTCTGTAGCTGAATTGAAAAATTATTCATTAAAGACATTTCAGGGTAAAAATGCATATACATCCTCTGATAAGGAAGACTCCAAGACTTCTGAAGAACCAGGCTCAATAACCAATAGCATGACATCAAGTGAAAGAAACATTTCAGAATTGGAATCTTTTGAAGAATTAGAAAACCAGGACACTGATACCTTTCATATGAAGGTAAATGCAAGAGAGCAGGCCGCTGAAGAATTGATCCAAAAAGAGTTAGAGGCTAGTAAAAATTTGCAATTGATCGATGGCTCCAGAAGGAACATTACAGAAGAAGAAGAAAGAAATGGTATAATTTGCGAGGCAACCCGAAGGAGGCTGGCAACACCACCATCTTTAGTGTTTTGCTATGATTCTAAGCAAAATACTGAAAAGGACCTCAATGAAGGAGAAACTAAAATGAGAGTAAAAATGATGGTGAAAAGCATGGAAATTGGAAGTTATTCAGAGTCCTCTCTTGATTTTAAAAATGACTTCATAGGACCAGTGACTTCTGATTGGTCTGAATTTAGACCAAGCAGTGAGAATGAGCAGCCATATAAAACATCCAGTGATGGCCCCAATGGCAGTTGTGAGGAAATTGTTCAAGACAAGGACTATAATAAAGGATTTGTTAAAAGGACAATAGAAAAACTTTACAGTAAAGGGGAAATTATTAAACCATCTTTTTTTTCTGGGTCTATACACAGATCTCAGGTTTGTCCTTATAATTCTGTTGAATTTCAGTGTGCTAGGAAAGTAGATCTTTATGATTCTGAAGGTCAGTCATTTGGCTCTTCTGAACAGCTCTCTAGTAATTCATATATGTTGCAGAAATTTCTAGAAGAAGGACAAGATAAATGTGACTTTAATGATGTGAGGGCCAATTATCATGGAGGAGACATTTTAGGACATGGTACAAAACAAAACGATCATAACAGAATCATCAGAGACATAGAAGAAGGAGTACTGATTGATAAAGGAAAGTGGCTCCTGAAAGAAAATCATTTGTTAAGAATATCATCTCCTGAAAATTCAGGCTTATATGGCAATGCAGACACCATATCAGTGGATACTCTACTTAATAATGACAATGAAGTACCATATTCCCATTTCGGAAATTTGGCCCCAGACCCAACCATGGCTGAGCTGTCCTCTTCAGAATTGGAGGAATTGAGTCAACCCCTTGAACTGAAATGCAGTTATTTTAATATGCCTCATTGTAGTGATTCTGAGCCTTTTTGTGAGGATTTGCTAGATGTTCAAAATAAAACTTGTGCCAGGGAGAGAATACCAGTTCATCATGCAGAGGAGAAGGCTAATCATAAATCAGAAAGAGTATGCACATCAGTAACTCATGGCTTTACATCTGCTGGTAACAAAGTTCATCCTGTCTCTGATGATACTATTAAAAATCAACCTTTGCCTGTTAATAATGCAATTCATGGTGCACTTCAGGAAGGCGACTCTCTGGATAAACTCTATGCTATCTGTGGACAGCATTGCCCGATACTAACTGTTATCATCCAGCCTATAAATGAGGAAGACCGAGGATTTGCATATTGCAAAAATTCTGATATTGAAAATTTCTTGGGCCTCCATTTATGGATGAAAGTACATCCATATTTACTACCATCAAACAAAACCATATTTAGAGATGCTAACAATAAAGCAAATTTTAGAAAAGCATTTATTGATAATGCCTTTGATGATACATTTGACTTGATGGATAAAAGAAAATTAAGAAATTTAAAAGGAATTAGTTCATTGGGCTTAGAGGAAGAAAATAATTTAAAGAAATTTCAATTATATTTAAAGAAAAAGTTTTGTGTGAATTTCTTGCACACATCATTGTTGATTGTGGATAATAGGAATTCAGATACACGTGACTCCATTAATCAGACAAATGAAATCTTTGAAGTAGTTGATGAGAATAATAATTTCTTGAATAGCAGATTTCAGAACTCAAGAACAAATCTCAACCAAGTAGTAAGAGAATGTAGTGACTTCTTTTTTGAAATGCATGGTCAGACTTGCCTATTTTACCAAGTTGAAACATCCTTAAATATTAGTAACAGAAATACAGTAGAAATATTTTATGTATTTGAGGATGAAAATCTTTTTATTTGGGAAGAGGAAAGCCAATTTGATCTTGAAAGCAATGATGAAGATTTATAATTTTAATATCAGCACAGACTTTTAAAATCAATACATTTTTTCCTCATAATGAGATGAAACATCTAGAATGGGCATAGACGAGATAACCTTTAAAAATTTCCCACTTCTTTAAAATGAGCTTATTCTAGAAGCTTGCACTTGGATAATCTGATTTGACTTTCATTATTCTGCTGTTCTTCATTTTTCCAAAAATTAGAGACTCAGTTTTTATTGTATTATTTTTGAAATTTTTGTGTTTGTTTTTCCCTGAACATATGTAACTTCCTAGAACTGATTCTTCTTTCAGGACATCACAAAAGCCCTAAGGACAGGAATTAGATATTTTTTCTCTCCTTTTATGTTGTTTACTTTAGTGCAAAATGTGTATTGGTGAATAAAATATATTGATGAATAAATAGAATAGACATAGTCTCAAAGTGTACTTCATTTATTAATTTTAACTGCTGATTTAATAAAGGCATGAAGGTAAGATCTCACAACAATCTCCTATTTCTTGTTCCACAAGTGTTGAATCTGGTTTCCTCAGAACGTCTAATGAACTCACAAGTATTTCCAGAGGACAGGATTCACCAGTTCTTTTCACAATTAAAAAAAAATGCTTTACTACTAAGCTGTCTCTCTAGTACTTTGCCTAGAAAATATAATTTTTTAAACAGTAGTAAAATGGTAAGAAATCCGAATAGGTCAGAATAAAAAAGAGGAAAAACTTAGGGCAGCTCAGGGAAGCAAAAGGAGCTGGAATGTTTTAACTTGGGAAAGAAAATTTAAAACTTAAAATTCTCAAAATTGGAAAAGAACTGCTATGAAGAGAAACTTGACATTTTTTAATGTTTTAACTGCAATTAGATATAAAAACACGTTGCCTAGAAGGATAAATAAATTTGATTAGACTATAAATTGCCTCTTTTGAATACTTGAGGTATTTTGCTTGGGATTATCCAGGGAACCTTTTAAGATTCCTTTCACTTCATGACTATATGATAGTACAGAAACACATTTGTTTTAAAAAGATTTTATTCATTTATTCATGAGAGACATAGAGGGACGTAGAGAGAGGCAGGCTCCATGCAGGGAGCCCGACATGGGACCCGATCCTGGGACTCCAGGATCATGCCCTGGGCCAAATGCGGACACTCAACCACTCAGCCGTCCAGGATTCCCTAGAAACAAGTTTTATAAAACATTGAAATAAAAAAAAATAAAAAAAAATAAAACATTGAAATCTATGTTTCTTGTGTGGAACTGCCTCAAAGTAGAACAATTAATGGTGTTTTTGAGCCACATACGGAGGTGCTAAAATAACTTAAATTTGGCATTGAGTAACTAAAGGTAAGTAATTACATAAAAAATACCTTTGGTTTCAGCTCTGCATGAGGCATAAATTCATAAAAAACTATGAGTTGCTATTTATTTCACCAGATGAAGCCTATCTCTATGTAGAATATGCTTTTTCTACATTAAGTGATAGGATTTTCTCATTGAAAAGTAGAGATTGCTATGTTATGTAAGCTTCTGTAATGACCAATGAGAATTTTGTTCAAATAAAAGGGCTAAAATTGTGGAGAAATAATAGAAGATGGATAATTAATGTTAATTTTGTGCCTATTTTATAGTAGGGTCTATGGTAGTCTTACAGATTGATTACGTGTAATCTTTCCTCATAAAGACACAGAGTTTGGCTTTGCTATACTCCCTTTTTATAGGTGACAGAACCTAGAGTAAGGGAGGTAAAGCACTTTCATCAGTGGTGCACAGTATCATGTCAGAATTTGAACCCAGACCTTTGTGCTTGAAAATCAAAGCTATTTTTATTACACCTTTATTTATTTATTTTTTTAATTTTTTTATTATTTATTTATGATAGGCACACAGTGAGAGAGAGAGGCAGAGACACAGGCAGAGGGAGAAGCAGGCTCCATGCACCGGGAGCCCGACGTGGGATTTGATCCTGGGTCTCCAGGATCGGGCCCTGGGCCAAAGGCAGGCGCCAAACCGCTGCGCCACCCAGGGATCCCCACCTTTATTTTTTTAATGTGAGGAAAAAGTGGTAAAATGTTTAAAAAATTGGCATCTGCATGGCTCAGTCTGTTAAGTGTCTGACTCTTAATTTTGGCTCAGATAATGATCTCAGGGTTGTGAAATGGAACCCTGATCAGGCTCTATGCTGAGCATGGAGCCTGCATAAAATTCTCTTTCCCCTTCTTCCTCTGTCCCTTATCCATATATATGTAAAATCAGTGCTCTCTCCAGAGAAGGAAATTAATTTGGAAAGAGAATGATATTTAGGTGAATCAAGGAGATTGGGGAAATCACATCAGCCAGGAGCTTTTAGGAAAATATGGGATGTAGCATATGGTTTTTACCAATTATACTACAAATGTTATATTAATGCAATAACACTAGTAGGTGGCCCAGATGATATTGGGAATAGAATTGAGAGTGACATGTGAATTAGTAATGCATGACTGTGTAATGTACTATTTGAGATGAATGGGTTCATATGCATTATATTCTGAGATTTGGATCCACATCGTCTATCATGTTTCTATCCTGGTTCTAGCATATTGCTTGGGACATGGTAAGCACCTAGTAAATGTGTTGAATGGTTAAGAAATGCTTTTTCTTTATGCCTTGTTATCTTCAAATTGATACATATAGGGGGATATGAAAAGATGCTAAGAGGTAGAGCTGAGTTTTTTTTTGTATTTTTTGAAGCAATATTTCAGTCATTAAAAACATCTGTGAAAGTGATTTTTTTCTTTTAAACATTAAAATGAATTTTAAAAAATTTTCACCAGACTTATATTAAAAACATATCTTGTAACACTGTGAAAGAAGACTAAATGAAACTTCAGAAGAAATTTAAGAATTTTGCACAGATTTAAAGGTGAAGTGTCCGAGGTTGAGGATGGGATCTGAGCCTATTGTGTTCTGGATAATGTAGCCAAGTTCAGAATCTTGGAATCTAGGTGAAATGATGTAATTATTGTTTATGCCCACAAGATGTCAGCTGCGCTATGCTTTCCTGGAAGCTCAGTCGCTGAACTCAGAAAGAGGCTTGCATGGCTAAAGGGAGTGCATCAAGGACTGAGACAGTCCCTGGGCAGTTTGCTTCTGCTTCAAAGAAAACTAAGGACCAAATTGTACAAGCACCCCTCCCCACAAATCTTAAACCCAGATGGCATATCAGGACTCAGAGGAAATAGTCTGTTTGTAGCAAGGAGCTGAAGTTCAAAAGTAGAGGAGTTACTAAGAAAAGTGCAAGATCTTCAATAATCATCAGAGTTGATTACAAGAAAAGCTGAATTTGGAGCATCGGGATAACCCAAAGTCCTAAGTCCAGTTGAAACTAAGTTAATGAATCTTTAGTTTGTGGGTAGGGGTGATTTTTTCCATGGTTTTCAGATATTTTATATCAACTTTTCAGTGACAAAATATGTGTCCTATTTTCAAGGTTTAAACTGAGATATCAAAGCAATGTTTCATGTTTGTACCACTCATTTTGTTAGTTTTCTCATCTGTAAAATGGGGCTACCACGTTAAAGGTCTTATCTGTAAAATAATTTTAAGCTGCCTTATAAGATTGTTGTGAGAGGGTCACTTAAGAGTATGATGGAAAAGGTATTAGCACAAAACTTGGCACACTGTGCTTAATACATTTTAGCTGTTTTGTTTAGCATTTAATACATTTTGGCTGTTTTGTTTTTATTTACAATTTAATTTTTTTTACCCTTAAAAATTGAGATATAGTTAACACAGTTAACACACAACGTGACATTAGTTTCAGGTTTACAACATAGTGATTTGACAACATTATACTTTGCTTACTACAAATGTAGCTACCATCTGTCACCATGCAATGCTATTATAATACCATTGACTATATTCCCTATGCTGTACCTTTCTGTCTTGTGACTTATTAATTCTGTAACTGGAAGCCTGTACCTACCACTCTCCTTCACTCATTCTGCCCGTCCCTTTGCCCCTTGTTCTCTGGCAACCACCAGTTTTTCTATGTGTTTATGGGTCTGTTTCTGCTGTTTTGGTTGTTTCATTTTTTTAGATTCCACATTTAAGTGAAATCATATGGCATTTGTCTTTATTTGACTTCTCTTACTTAGTGAAATGCCCTCTAGGTCCATCTGTGTTGTTGCAAATGGCAACATCTTACTCTTTTTTTATGGCTGAATAATATTCTGTTGTGTATGTATACCACTTATTTTTTATTCTATTAATGGAATTTGAATGCTTCCATATCTTGACTATTGTAAATAATGTTGTGATTAACATAGTAAATATATCTTTTTGAATTAACGTTTTTGTTTTCTTTGGTGGAATTACTGGGTTATATGGTATTTTTATTTTTAATTTTTTGAGGAGCTTCCATAATGTTTTCCACAGTGGCTGTACCAATTTACATCTCTCCTATCCCTTTACTTCACATCCTTGCCAACACTTGTTATTTCTTATCTTTTTTTAAAAATGATTTTATATATTTATCTGAGAGAAAGCAATAGATAGAGCATGAGCAGTGAGAGAAGGGCAGAGGGCAAGGAAGAAGCAAACTCCCTGCTGAGCAGAAAGCCCAATGCAGGACTGATATCCCAGAACCCCTGAGATAATGACCTGAGCTGAAGGTAGACACTTAACCAGCTGGGCCATCCAGGTGCCCTAATTTCTTGTCTTCCTGGTACTAGCCATTCTGACAAGCATCAGGTGGTATTTTATTGTGTGTGTTTTTCAAAGGATTTTTTTTTTTTTTTAAGTAATCTCTACACCCAACATTGGATTTGAACCTAAAACCCGGAGGTCAAGAGTTGCCTGGTCTACTGACTAAGCCAGCCAGGTATCCCTCATTGTGGTTTTAATTTGCATTTCCCTGATGATCAGTGATGTTGTGAATCTTTTCAAGTATTTGTTGGCCATCTATATGTCTTCTTTGGAAAAATGTCTATTAAGATCCTCTGCCCATTTGTAATCAGATTATTTTTTTTTGGTGTTGAGTTATATTATTAGTTATTTATATATTTTGGATATTAACCCCTCATTAGATATATTACTTGCAAGTATCTTCTCCCGTTCACTGTGTTCCTTTTTTTGGCATGTTGACAGTTCTCTTTGCTATGCAAAAGTTTTTACCTTTGGTGTTGTCCCAATAGTTTATTTTTGTGTTTGTTTCCTTTGCCTGGGGAGACATGTCTAGAAAAATGTTGCTAACAGCAATGTCAAAGAAATGACTGCCCTTTTTTTTTTAAAAAAAAAAGTGTATTTGACAGAGAAAGGGAGAGAGACAGAAAGCGTGAATGCACCAAGTAGGAGTAGCAGAGGGAGAGAGAGAAGCATGGGGCTTGTTTCTAGAACCCTGAGATCATGACCTGAGCTGAAAGCAGACAATTAACTGACTGAGCCACCCAGGTACCCTGACTGCCTTTTTTTTTTTTTTTTTTTTTAAGTAATTTGTGTTTTTTTAGGTCTCATATTTAGGTCCTTAATTCATTTTTTAGTTTTTGTGTGGTATGAGAAAGTGATCAGTTTTCATTTTTTGCATGCAGCTTTCCAGTTTTTCAACATCATTTATTAAAAAGACTGTCCTATTCCTTTTAAAAAAAATATTTATTTATTTATTTGTCCTATTCCTATGGCATATTTTTGCCACCTTTGCTGTGGATTAATAGATCATATAGGTGTGGTTTTATTTCTGGACTTTTCTGTTCCATTGATTTATGTGTCTGTTTTTGTGTCAGTATCATGCTGTTTTGATTACTTTAGCTTTTGTAGTGAGTGTATCTTGAAATCTGGAATTGAGATACCTCCAACTTTGTTCCTCTTTCTTAAGATTACTTTGGCTTTTTTTTTTTTTTTTTTTCCACTATGAAAGTGCTTTAATGGTGGCATCTGTACAGCATGTGACGTCCAGACAGGAAAAAGAGCAAGTGCACACAGAGACACGGCTGTCAGAGAACAGGTTGTGAGCGAATACAGAGTTCACACAGCTTCCACGCGCTTTACCAGGTATCAGCTCTAGGCCACCTCCTCCTCCACCTCCTCCTCGAACCCCCCCTCCTCCTCTGCCGTGGCATCCTGGTACTGCTGGTACTCAGACACCAGGTCATTCATGTTGCTTTCGGCCTCTGTGAACTCCATCTCGTCCATGCCCTCACCCGTGTACCAGTGTAGGAAGGCCTTGTGCCGGAACATGGCCGTGAACTGCTCTGAGATGCGCTTGAACAGCTCCTGGATGGCTGTGCTGTTGCCAATGTCTTTTGTGGTTCCATACAAATTTTAGTATTATTTGTTCTAGTTCTGTGAAAAATGTTGGTATTTTGATAGGGATTTCATTAAACCCATAGATTGTTCTTAGAAGCATAGAGATTTTAAGGATGTTAATTATTCCAATCCATCAACATGGAATATCTTTCCGTTTGTGCTTTCTTTTCATTTGTTTGATCAGTGTTTTGTAGTTTTCAGAGAATAGGTCTTTCAGCTCCTAGGTATTTTGTTCTTTTTGGTGCAATAGTAAATGAGATTTGTTTTTTTAAAATTTTTCTTTCTATTATTTGTTACTAGTGTATAGAAATGCAGCTGATTTCTGTATATTATCTTGTATCTTGCAACTTTAATGAATTCATCAGTTCTAATAGTTTTTTGTTGGAGACTAAGGCTTTCTAAATATAGTATGTCATCTGCAAGTATTGATAGTTTTACTTCTTATTTACCAATCTGGATACCTTTCGTTTATATATTTATTTTTCTTGTCTGATTGCTGCAGCTAGGACTTCAGTGCTATGTTGAATAAGAATGGTTAGAGTGGGTGTTTTTGTCTTATTCTTGATCTTAGGGGAAAGAATTTCATTTTTCACCATTGATTATGATGTTAGCTCTGGGTTTGTCTATATGGTCTTTATTATGTTGGGGTATGTTCTCTCTAAACCCACTTTGTTGAGAGTTTTCTTTTTTAAAAAAAATTATGAATGGATGTTGCATTTTGCCAAATGCTTTTTCTGAATCTTTTGAGATAATCATATGACTTTTATCCTTCTTGTTAATGTGATGTATCACATTGACTTACGAATATTGAACCAGGCTTTTCTCCCTGGAATAAATCACACTTGATTGGGCAAATAGTGTTTTCAAATGTATTGTTGAATTTGGTTTGCTAATATTTTATTGAGGATTTTGCATACATGTTTCTCAGGGATACTGGCCTGTAGTTTTGTTTTTGCTTTAGTTTTGTTTTTTTTTGTAGTGCTTTTGTCTGGTTTTGATATCAGGGTAATGATAGCCTCATAGGACAAATTTGGAAGTTTTCCTTTTCCTATCTTTTGGAATAGAGAAATATAGATATTCTTTAAATGTTTGGTAGAATTTGCCTGTGAAACCCTTCAGTCCAGGACTTTTGTTTGTAGGGAAATTTTTTTTTTTTTTTTTTGTAGGGAGATTTTTGATTACTGATTCATTACTAATGACCAGTCTCTTTAAATTTTCAAATTCTCCCTGATTTAGTTTTATGATGTTTCTAGGAATTCATCCTTCTATGTTGCCCAATTCATTAAGATATAAATTTTCATAATAGTCTCATCATCCTTTTGTATTTCTGTGGTGTTGGTTGTTATTTCTCCATTTTTAAATTTTGAGTCTTCTCTTTCTTGCTTTGTTTTTATGATGAATCTGAGTAAAGTTTATCAGTTATCCTTACCTTTTTAAAGAACTAGCTCTTGGCTTCATTGATTTTTTTCCTATTATTTTATTAGTTTCTGTTTAAGTAATTTATGCATTAATCTTATGATTTCCTTCTTTCTACTAGATTTGGCTTTGTTTATTCTTTTTCTAGCTCCTTGAGATGTAAGATTAGGTTATTATTTGACAATTTTCTTGTTTCTTGAGATAACCTTGCATCACTATAAATTTTTCTCTTATTTTTTTTTTTAATATTTTTTTTAATTTTTATTTATTTGTGATAGTCACAGAGAGAGAGAGAGAGAATGAGGCAGAGACACAGGCAGAGGGAGAAGCAGGCTCCATGCACCGGGAGCCCGACGTGGGATTCGATCCCGGGTCTCCAGGATCGCGCCCTGGGCCAAAGGCAGGCGCCAAACCGCTGCGCCACCCAGGGATCCCTAAATTTTTCTCTTAGAACTGCTTTTGCTTTGTCCAAAAGATTTTTGGATCATGTTTTCATTTTCATTTGTTTCCACTTATTTTTTTGTTTCCTCTTTAATTTGGTGGTTGATTCATTCATTGTTTAGTTGCATGTTGTTTAGCTTCTGTGTGTTTTTTTTTTTTTTCCAGATTTTTTTCTGTAATTGATTTCGTTTCATACTGTTGTGGTTAGAATAGATGCTTGATATGATTTTAGTCTTCCTAAATGTATTGGGACTTGTTTTGTGGCCTAACATGTTATTTATCCTGGAGAATGGTCTGTGTACACTTGAAAAGAATGTGTATTCTCCTGTTTTTGGATGCAATGTTTGGTATATATTTTTTAGTTAATCTGGTGTAATGTGTCATTCAAAGCCAATGTTTGTTGAATTTCTGTCTGGATAATCTATCTACTGAGGTAAGTGGGGTGTTAAAGTTCCCCACTATGATTGTATTATTGTCAATTTCTCTTTTGATGTCTGTTAATTTTGCTTTATGTAGTTAGATGTTCCTGTGTTGGGTGCATAGATATTCACAATTGTTATATCCTCTTGTTTGATTGATTTCTTTATCATTATGTAGTACTATCTTTGTCTCTTGCTACAGTCTTTGTTTTCAAGTTTATTTTGCCTAATAAGCATCGCTCCTCCAGCTTTCTTTTTTTTTTTGCTTACGTTTGCAGAATATATGTTTTTCTGTCTCATCACTTCTGTTCTGTATGTGTCTTTAGGTTTGAAGTGAGTCTCTTGTAGGCAGTGTATTAAATGAGTCTTGGTTTTTCATCCATTCAGTCACACTATATCTTTTGATGAGCATTTAGTCCATTTATATCTAAAGTAATTATTGATGGGTATGTACATATTGCCATTTTTGTTTTGTGATTATTTTTGTAATTCTCCTTTGTTCCCTTCTTATTTTCCTGCTGTCTTCCCTGTGGTTTGATGGTATACATTGTTGTGCTTGGCTTTCTTTTTTGTGTATCTATTACAGATTTTGATTTGTGATTATTGTTGGGTTCATATATAATATTTTATGCATATAGCAGTCTGTATTAAGCTGATGTTGTATTTTATATCTTTTTATTTCATGTGTCCCTTGACTTTTATAAGGTTCATATATAATATTTTATGCATATAGCAGTCTGTATTAAGTTGATGTTGTATTTTATATCTTTTTACTTCATGTGTCCCTTGACTGATTTTTATAGACATACTGATTATACTACTTTTATATTTTAACCTTCTGGTTGGATAACTGGTTCTGGTTTTATAACTGATTAATTTACTACCTTACTAATGTTTGCTTTTACCTATAAAATTTTTTCCTTTCATAATTTTCTTACTTCTAGTTATGGCCTTTTCTTTCCATTGAAAAATGCTCTTTAACATTCTTGTAAAGCTGGTTTAATGGTGAGGGACTCCGTTAACTTTTGTTTGTGTAGGATCTTGCCTCCTATTCTGAATGGCAACCTTGCCAGGTAGAGTATTTTTGGTTATAGGTTTCTTCCTTTTAGCACTTTAGATACATCATGCCACTTTCTTCTGGCTTGCAAAGTTTCTGCTGAAAAAATCAGCTGATAGCATATGGTGTTTCTTTTGTATGTAATGGCTTTCTTTTTTCTTGTTGCTTTAAAAATTCTGTATCATTCAAATTTCCTTCAGGTTTTTGAAAAAAAAATTCTGTATCATTACTTTCTGCCATTTTATTAATATGTATCTTGGTGTTGCCCTCCTTTGGTTCACCTTCTTCGGGGGCTTTCTGTGCTTCCTGGATCTGGATGACTGTTTCCTTACCTAGATTAGGGAAGTTTTTAGCACTATTTTTTCAAAAAAAATCTTCTGTCCCTTTCTCTCCTCTCCTTCTGGGATTCCAATAATGTGAATGTTAGGCTTGATAATATCACTGATCTGTTTTAACCCATTCTAATTTTTTATTACTTTTTTCTTTTTGCTGTTCAGTTTGGTTGCTTTTTAAAATATTATTTATTTATTTATGATAGACATAGGGGGAAAGAGAGAGAGAGAGAGAGGCAGAGACACAGGCAGAGGGATAAGCAGGCTCCATGCCAGGAACCCAACATGGGACTTGATCCCGGGACCCCAGGATCGCGCCCTGGGCCAAAGGCAGGCGCCAAACTGCTGAGCCACGCAGGAACCCCCAGTTTGGTTGCTTTTTATCAACTTGTCTTCCAGATTGCTAATTTGTCTTTTTGTATCCACTAATCTGCTGTTGGTTCTGTCTAGTATATTTTTAAATTTCAGTTATTAAAACTCTTCAGATCTGACTGGTTCTTTTAAATGTTTTCTATCTCATTGTTGAAGTCCTCACTGAGATCATCCACTGTTTTCCCAAGTCCAGGGAGTATTTTTACAAATTTACTTTGAATTTTTTGTTAACCATATTGCATATCTTTGTTTCATTAGCTCTTTTGCTGTGATTTTGTCTTGTTCTTTCATTTGTGCCATATTTCTTTGTTTCCTCATTGTCTAGCTCTCTGTTTCTTTTTCTTTTTAAAGATTTTATTTATTTATTCATGAGAGACACACACACACACAGAGAGAGTCAGAGACAGATAGGGGAGAAGCAGGCTCCATGCAGGAAGCCTGATGTGGGACTCGATCCCAGGATACCAGGATCATGCCCTGGGCCGAAGGCAGGTGCCAAACCGCTGAGCCACCCAGGGATCTCTCTAGCTTTCTGTTTCTATGTATTAAGTAGAATCCCCTGGTCTTGAGAGTAGTGGCCTTAAGGAGGCCACTACTGGAGGTGTCCTGTAGCACAATCCCTCCTGGTCTCTAGAATCAGGCACTCCAGGTGTTCTGTGTGGGCTGCATGTATGCTACTATTGTGGCTGAGCCACTATTGCCTTCAACCTAGCCAGTGGCATTGACCACTTTGCTCACTCTAGGTGTCCTGAAAAGAGTTTGGTCCCTGTGCTATTGAGAGACTTGCCTGAAGTCACTGTGAGCTCGTTGGTGGATGGGGCCAGTGGTCAGACAAACTATCTGCAATCTGCCTTTCCACCTCAGCTGCAGGTGCACCAAAGGACAAGGCTTGCTCCCTTGGCAGCCAGCTAGGAGGATGGGCTTTGAGAACTACAGGCTCACTGGTATCTGGAGTTATCTATCCCCTCCCCAAGGCAGGAATCATTTTGCTGGTTCCTGCTAGGGTTGCTTGCACAGTGTGGTTGGGCAGGACCTGCTTTGAACAGATGTTTCCTGAGGCAAGTAGGTTGGATGGAGCAGGTCCACAAGGGAACACTAGGGTAGGGCATGTGGTGCTAGCAAAGTAGATGGAGAGTGTTAGCATTGACTCCTACAAACATCTGGCTATCTAGACGGAGGAGAAATGGCATCTGGTAGTACTTTTGGTCCTGGAGAAGTCTCCTGAAAATCCGTACCCCTCCAGTTCATGTTCTAAGATTAGTCAATAAATCTTCACATATACCCCATGTGATTTTCAAACTGCTGCTGCTTTGCTGTCTCTCAGGCTGATTTTTTATTAGGCTGGCCCTTTAAAAGTGGGGACTCAGTTTCTTATTGCCCTCCAGTTCTTGTGGCATTAAGTTTACTAATTTTTAGAGTTACCGGAGTTAAGCCCTGCTGATTTTTAAAGCTCCTGAAGTGAAGCCCCATTGGTTTTCATAGCCAGATGTTATGGATACTCGTCTTCCCAGTGTAGGTCCCGTGTGCAAGATGCCTAGTGTGGGGTCTGATCTTTTTGCTTGTCTGTGCTTGGGGTGCCCCTTCTGTTTGTAGATGGTCTTGCCAGGGGTTTAGAACCCAAGTCTGTCTGTGCCCCTCTTACCTTTTTGATATGGCCTTCTCTCTACAATTAACTGGAAAGTTTTTTTTGCCAGTCTTCAGATCGTTTTCATAGTGTGCTGTATAGATGTAGCTGTTCTCAGTTTATCTGTGTGACAAAGTGAGCTTATTATCCTCCTAATTTTTTTATCTTCCTCAATGATCTCATTTTAGCTATTTTTTAAAAAGCCATTATTGTTAATGACTTTTAAAAATATGCTTTAAAATTTTTTATTTATTTATTTTATCAAGCAGCTGGGTGGACTCTGGCTGTTGGCATGCACTACTGTGGCTGTATAGCAGTGGAGGCCCATGTCAAGAGTCAGGCTGAGAGCATGCATAGCTGAGTGGCTTACTGTAAGTGAGCCCAGTGGTGTGGGCCAGTAACAGGAAATTGGGTTGGAATCAGGCCTGCAACCATCAGTGGGGTCATTGGTGTGCACCCTTGTGGCTACAGGGTCTTCCCAGAGGCATGCAGATGGCATGGAGATCAGTGATGAGCATCAGCATTCAGGGCCACAGCTGGCTGGGCTAGCCAGAGGTGAGCCTGATGGTGTAGGCCAGAGACTAGAAATAGGGCTAAGTCTGGGCCTATCGGTAGCTGTGGGGACCTTGGCAGTTAATGTGCACTGATATGGCCCCAAGATCTTGCTATGGGCAGATACATGGCAGTAGAGACTGGTGAAGAGAGTCGGGCTATTGGAGTACAAGTACAGAGCTAGAGGCCAAATAAAGCTATATTTTCCTTTTTGTGTGGTTGTTTTCGGGTGTTTTGTTCACTCTGTTGCTAAAATTTCTTAAATGGACTTCTGAGCTCTCCCAGAGCTGTTTTTGTCTTTGGATAGCTGTCTAATTGTTGATCTTCATGGGGGGATGGAGACTGGGTCTCCTACTCTACCATCTTGGTGATGTCTCTCTCCTGTAAGAGTAATATTGATGAATACCTGGAATCTCAAGACTATCACCCAAATAACAGTGTTTAAAGGGAACGGTGAGTCAATATAAATTAAAATAGGATGTGAGATTCATGGAGAAACATGACTTGCATGTCACAGGAATTTATTATATTAGGACTGATAATGGTTAGTATGAAATAAATGACATTAAATTCTTAATTTATATTCAGATAAATGAAAATATATATGTGCACACACACTTATTGCAAAAAATATCCCACTTTTCTTATAAATGTGGTGTAGAAAATCCAAAAGAATAATTCCACCTCATTTATATGATACTGGGAATACTTTGAGACTCCCATCTAAATATAAGAATATTAGGGGCAGCCCCGGTGGCTCAGCGGTTTGGCACTGCCTTCATCCCAGGGTGTGATCCTGGGGACCCTGGGGTCGAGTCCCACGTCGGGCTCCTTGCATGGAGCCTTCTTCTCCCTCTGCCTGTGTCTCTGCCTTGCTCTCTCTCTCTCTATCTGTCATGAATAAATAAAATCTTTAAGAAACTATTAGTGGGAATTCTCTCTCAAAAAATTAATTTATTATGTGAAGAAAGACTTGGACCAACAGAGAGCTCTCTAGATTTGTTATTTCATGGCTTTGCTTACTTACTTCCCATTCATTCATTATTATATACCACTGTCCATACTGAGCTCTGTACTATGTTTCATAGAACTTATGCCCCCTTTTTACCCTTCCAGGAGGTATGGTATAGTAGTATAGTACGATATGAATTCAGGCTGATTCACTCTGTTTCTTCAAAAGGTTACTCTGGAGTTACTCTGATACAGCTTGTTTGGCAGTCCACCTAGTAGAATTATAATATAGACTTTGACCTGGTCTAAAATGGGTTAATATAAAATGTCTAAATGGTATGAAGGAAGTGGCATGATATGGAACATCTTCATACTGACTTAACCCTTGGGTCTTGAATGAGATAGGAATGGGATCCTTGGTGACTGCCTAATTGGCAGATACCTGCAGACAGCGGGTCCACTAGTTTCTGTAGGGCATTAAGAGCTAAAACCAGACCTTGGGCCTGCTATGGCAGGTTATCCAGCTCAGAAGTTCTACTTCTTTGGATGGTAAATACTTTCCCTCGTATTTTGATTTTTTTATTAAAGTTATACATGTGTAACTAGTTTTGAAAAATCAGGTAGAAATAGAAGGCTCAAAATAAAGAATGGTAGACCACTTTCTTACCCTTTACATAACGAATTCCCACTCCACAGAGGCATCCACCTTTAAAACTTTTAGAACTTCTATTTATTTCTAAAACTTTTTTTTTCAATTTCAGATTTTGCTTATTGAACTTCTCCACCTCCCACCTTCTACTTCTGTCCCTGTTCCTCCCGATATTATTTATAACTTTTAAAAATCACTATTCAGAGGTTTTATTTAATTACCGTATAAATATTGTTCCTAAATTGAGCTGCTTTGTGTATTTTGACATTTCCTTTCTTGACTACTTTTTGTTTTCCTTGAAGTTAAAAATTATCACTCATTTATTACCAAACCAATCCCCATGGCTGTAAATCTCTGTCAGCATAGATGTGTTCCTCTATTGGACCAATATTTTTCCCTTGGTTATATTAGTTATCTTGGAGGCATTCTTCATAAAGTCTCTTGCTACCCTACTCCACCCCTTTTCATCCAAAGTGGAATGTTTGCTCTTCAGGCTTTTCTGCACACCTGTCATCCTGGAGCTTTTCTTCAACAGCATCCTGGGAATCTTATTTCCCTCTCTATATTGAATGTTGTATTTTTTTGAAATCCACATTCTACCCTTTAGGCATTGGTTTTGATAGAACAAATTCTCTGGTAGTTAATCAGGAAGGATGCATGGGAGGTAAAATTTAGGGGATCTTAAATATATGAAGCTACTTTTTTTTTTTTTTATTCTCGTGCTTAACTGACAAAAGTTAGTCATCGTAGGTTAGAAATAAGGTTTTGAAAGCTTTGTTCATTTGTCTTTGTCTTCCAACCCAATGTGAAAAGTACTAAGCCATTCTCATTTCTGCTTCTATATATGATTCTCTTTCCCAAAAGCTTTTAGGACCTTTTATTTATTCTGGTATTCTGAAATTTCACAAAGATGCACATTGGTGTAAGTATATTTTTCATTTGTTATACTAAGCATTCAGTACCCATATTCTTCAGTTCTGGAAATTTGTTTTATAAATGTGTTTTTTTCTTTTCATTTTAGAATTCCCACTATGAATGTCATCTGAATTAATCCCTTAATTGTCTTTTCTATTTTCCTTGTTTCTCTTTTTTAAGAAAAGCCTTATTCAGATATAATTTACTTTAAAAAAAAGCCAGTTTCAAGTGTATATTTTAATGGTTTTGACAAATATATAGTCATATTACTGTTATTACGATCTAGATATAGAACATGTCCATCACCCCAAAACATTTTCTCATGCCTTTTTGCAGTCCATCTCGTCCCCCCTTTGCCAGTCTTTTGGACATCACTGATATATTTTCTGTAACTACAGTTTTTTTTTTCTAGACTTTCATGTTAATGGTATATGGAATGTAATTTTTGATGGGTGCTTCTATCACCTAGCAAAATGCTTTTGAGATTTGTTAATGCTGTTACCTGAACCAGCAGTTTGTTTTTCTTCATTGTGAGTGGCATTCCATTCATTATATGGATATACCATGGTTTGTTTATCCGTTCACCAGTAAAAGGATATTTGTATTATTTCTAGTTTCTAGCAAATAATATTTACATTAATAAAATAATAATAAAATAATAATAAAATAATAATTTTATAATAATAAAATAATAAATATTAATAAAATAATATTTACATTATTATAATAATACAAATAATATTTGTATTATTTCTATTTCTATTATGACATAAGTTATATAAACATTCATATACAAGCCCTTTAATAGGGCATTTAAAAAATTTCTCCTAGGTAAATACCTAAGAGCAAAATTGCTAGGTTGTATGTTTAACTTTATGAGAAGTTGCCAACTCTTTTCAGAAGTGGCTGTAACTTTTCACATCCCCATTAGCTGTGTATGAGAATGACAGTTGCTCTGTATTTGTACTTGGTAATATCAGTCCTTTAAATTTTGGTCATTTTAGTGTGTGTTTAGTGATGTCTCTTTGTGGTTTTAATTTGCATTTCTGTAATGAGTATAGGTGTTTGCCATTCATCTGTCTTTTGTGGTACAGTGTGTTTTCAAATCTTATTTTCAGTTGGGTGTTTGTAGTCATAGGGTGGTAAGAGTTCTTCATGTATTCTGGGTGCAACTTATTCAGATACATGTTTTACATATATTTTCTCCCAGTCTATAGCTTGCCTTTTCTTCTTCTTTTTTTTTAAATGGTTAGACTTTCAGCGAGCAAAAGTTCTAAATTTTGGTAAAGTTCAATTTATTTTTTTGTGGTTTATAAACATCTTTCAACTTCTATTTAATAAATCCTGCCTAGCCCTGTCACAAGATTTTCTCCTATTTTAAGAGTTTTATAGTTTTAATTCTTATGTTGGGTTTATTTGACTCACTTAAATTTTTTTTTTTTTTTTTTTTTTTGCATATGGTAGGAGGTAAAGGATGAGGCTTATTTTGTTTCATATGGCTATCCAAGTATCCCATCACCCTTTGTTTAAAAGATTCCCCTTTCTATTGAAATACTTTGGATTGAAAAGGATAGTCTTTTGTTGAAAATCAGTTAACCATTATATGTGGGAGTATTTCTATATTCTCTTATTTCATTGGTCTGTATGTCTCTTTATATGCCCAAACATACTGTCTTGATTACTATAGCTTCATAGTAAGTCTTGGAACCAGATGGTGTAAATTTTTCCAACTTTGTTGACTTTGAAAATGGCTTTGGTTAGTAAACATTCTTTTGTTTCCTTCTTCTTCAAATTCTGTTCGACTGATAGCTGGAGACCATGGCCCTGGGTGCCTAAGCTTGTAATTTTCTCTCATTGCTGAACACACAGCCAGTGAAGTAGTCTTGGCTTTTATAGTCCTTGGCAAAAATAGAGACCATAGAAAATGCAAGAGTTCAGCCAGCTTAATGCATAGAGAACCATACACATTGACCCTGCCCATTTGTAAGGCAGTCTGTTATTGTCTTGGACTTTCAGATTGCTATTTTGCTACTTTAGGAGGCAGAAAACAGAAAGAAAGGCTTTTCTGTCGTGATTGAAAAAACAGTTCTTTTCTTTTCTATAACTCTTACTACTCAGGAGTAATTTTGTGGCTACTTCTGATTTCACATAATCTTCTTCAAACTATAGTAGTTGAGATTAAACACTCTTTTCTTGTTGCCTTGCTTTGAATAAGATTTCCAATAGTCTAATTCCAAGTATTTGTGATTTATATTTGGCTAACACCCACCACAATAAGTTTCCTTCTAGACACTGCTCTCATCCAGTGGCTACCTATGTCCTGAAGCATGATCCCCTTTCCTTTATGTTTCTTTTTATTGCTGCATACATGAATTGCAATCATTCAAGTGTGTAGACAGGAACAGGCACTACATCTCTAATTTTGTACTGTAGGATATTAATTTTCATTTATGTAAACATTTTAGTCTTTGAGTTTACAAAGCTGATAACAGTATTTTACATACTTAAGCGAGTTATTAGTCTAATTCTTTCTCAATTTTCTTTTTATTATTGCCTTTTGTTTTTAAAGATTTTATTTTTAATCTCTAAAAGGTAATTCAATGACAATTACAATGATAGTAACTTTCCTTTATTAAATGACTCTTTTATAGCAGACACTGTACCCATGGGCTTAACAAATGTTATTTGAGGGATGCATGGGTGGCTCAGCAATTAAATGTCTGCCTTTGGCTCAGGGCGTGATCCTGGAGTCCTGGGATCGAGTCCCACATTGGGCTCCTTGCATGGAGCCTACTTCTCCCTCTACCTATGTCTGCCCCTCTCTCTCTCTCTCTCTCTCTCTCTGTGTCTCTCATGAATAAATAAGTACAATCTTTAAAACAAAACAAAACAAATGTTATCTGAAATAATTGTCATAAAGATCATGTGAGTATATAATTTTCATTTTTTGAATAATAAAACTGAGTTTCAAAGTGTAGATCTCAAGATAGTTATGTGCCCTCAAAAATCTCCTTCTACTACTTTCTATTCCTCACAATGATGCTATTCAAATTAATTGAAAAATCATGCTTTTCTGTGGTCAGAGGTACATAATTTATTGTGGCACTTAAATTTCCAACCTACTGACTTCTAGGAATGGTTCTGCCCTTCCTGTTTGGCATTGCTTGTAGGTTATTTAGATAATTTTTGGTCTGTGAGTTCCTTATAGTTTACCGGGAAGAACAATTAGGAAGTGATTATAAGGAACTCTGGAAATAGAATAATTCTAGAGAGAATTTTTATAACCACAGAAAACATTATTTTGTTTCTGAAGAATTTAGACAGATTTTCCCTATATTTTGATATTGAAGAGCTCTTCATGTATAGTATGCAATTCATCATTTAAAGTTCTGTTTTTTCCTTTTACATATTTTCCCATTTAAAAAGCTGACAGTGATATAGTACATGATAAAAATAAAATAGTATAGGCAAATACAAAATGAAAAGTTAACTTTTCTCCAGGTCCAGCTTCTAAACTCTACTCAAAGAGGTTTTCAAATTTTCCCCTAAATTATTGTTTTTAAAGATTGTGTTTATTTATTCATGAGAGACCTACAGAGAGGGCAGAGGGAAAAGCAGGCTCCCTGGGAGCCTGATGTGGGACTTGATATCAGGACCCGGGATCATGATCTGAGCCAAAGGCAGATGCTCAACCACTAAGCCACCCAGGCATCCCTCCCCCTAAATTTTAAATGCATATGTCACCATGTATATTTATGGATACCTATGGATATTGTTTTTATTTATAAAATTGAGATTATACTATTCAAATTGTACCATATTTTGCTTTAGTTATTCTTTTAAAATAATTACATTATGTAGCATTTCAGTGTGGCTATTTTGTGATTTTGAATTGTGTATTAAAAAAGTATATGGTTATGTCCAAATCTTCACTTTTTTAGGAATTTTGAAGAATGTCCTAAGTACACAGTTTGGCATCTTTGTGAGTATATTTGTATAGCATTGTAGCAATGAAACTCTTAGATGAAAGGGCATGTGTTGTAAATTTTCATAGATACTGCCAAATTGCTCTTCACAAAGGGTTTTGGGAAAGTACACTGATGCCAAACAGTATGAGAAGGCCCACTCTCACAGCACTAGATATTCTAAAACTAAAGATTTTTGCCAATCTGATAGGTGAAAAATAATGTCTTGTTTTGATTTGCCTGTCTTTAAGGGAGGATGAGCATATCTGTTTCTTTGTTACGTGTGTGTGTGTGTGTGTGTGTGTGTGTTTTAATGGATTGGTTATTCATATTGTCCATTTTTCTATTGTGAAATTATTGGCTAACTTTGTTTTATTGATTGAGGTATTTGCAAATTAAATAAATTAGTTCTTTTTTATCTGTGTGGCTTCCCCCCCCAACTTTATCAGTTTAATTATGGCTTTTATAAGTTTTTATTTGATGTTTGAAACAATTAATTGTATTGAGGTATTTACATAAACAAAATGCACACATTTTAGGTTTGTAGTTATTAGTTTTGACAGTTAAGCTTGCCTGTATAACTACCACTTTAATCAAGTTATAAAATCATTATATCATTCCAGGTAGTATTTTCATACTCTTTGCTGATAATTCCACCACTCCTGACCCTAGGAAAGAATTCATTTGCTTTTTGTTACTGCAACTAAGTTTGTCTCAGAAGTTCTTTTGTGGTATCATATAGTGTATACTCTTTTGTGATTAGGATTTTGATCAGCATGAAGCTTGATATTAACTCAAATTTTTGTGCCTGTAGTTTGTGCCTTTTAATTGCTGAGTTGTATTTATTTATGTAACACAATTTGCTTGTGTGATCACTTTTTGTGTTAGTTTCCTAGGGGTATTTTAACAAATTATGATAGCGTGTCTTGAAAAAAATAGGAATTTATTCTTTCACAGTTCTGGAGGCTAGAAGTCAAATCAAGATATTGGCAGTGTCATGCTTTCTCTGACAGCTCTAGGGAAAGAATCTTCCTTGCCTATTCTTAGTTTTTGGTGGTTGAAGGCAGTCGTTGACATTCTTTTATTTGTAACTAGACATTTTCAATCTTTGCCTGGCGTTCTTCCCTCTGTTTCTGTCTCTTTACCTCTTTTTATAAAAACACCAGTCATAATTAACTAAGCCTACCCTACTCAAGTGTGACTTCACCTTAGTTATATCTGCAATGACTCTGTTTACAAATAAGGTCACATTCATAGATACCAGGCATAAGGACTTGACCATATCTTTTTGGGGACACAGTTCAAACTCAAAACAGTTCTCCTCTGATCCTGGAAAATTCATGTCCTTCACATGTGGGAAATACACTTACCACACTCCAACATTCACTAAAGTATTAACCATTCCAGTATCAACTTTAAGTACAAAATATTCCCAAAATGTAATCATCTCAAAAAGTTTGAAATTTCATCTTTGATTTCATTTAAATTAGGTGTGGGTGAGACAATGGGTATAATCCATTCTGGGCCAAAATTAACTCTCCATCCACAGACCTGTGAAACTAGAAAGGAAGTAATCTAAAATACAGTGGGACAGGTATAGACAGACATTTCCATTCCAAAAGGGAGAAATTAGTAGGAAAAAAGGGGTCATTTGTCACAAGCAAGTCTGAAATCCAGTAGGACAAATTCCATTAGATTTTAAGGCCTGAGAATAATTCTCTGTGGTTTACAGCGTTGTTCTTGTTCTTCGCTGGGCCCTACTAGGGAAGTAACCCCATCTTGGCCCCCAGGATGGTAGCCTTGCCCCAGGGCAGTTACTCCACCCACTTAGGCACTTAGAGTCATTCTTTATTTCATTCCAGCTCTGTCCATTTCATCTGCTGTAATAAAATTCTTGAAAACCTTGTTGGTCTTCTGTGGATGTTATGGGAATTCACATCATAAGGTATAAGAGTACTCTATAGAGTCTTCCTGGATAGCTAATTTTTACTCCTGGCTTCTGCTGAGATAGCTGATTGGATCCATAAATCACATGCCTGATAGCTTTAGCAAACAGTTTTCCTGCCACATCCTTGGCTCTGTTACCAGAACATGATATCTAGATAGGTTGAGAATTTTTCAGATTATTAGGTGCTGAATCCTTTTTGCTTAACAATTCCTGCCTCAATTTATCTCTTTCCTCTTGAATTTTACCATAAGCAGCAAGGAGAAACCCAGGGCACACCTTCTACATTTTGATTGAAGATCTTCTCAGCTAAATTTCCAGGTTCATCATTACAAGTTCTGTTTGTACTCCTGAATAATAGAGCATAATTCTGCCTAGTTCTCCGCTATTTTCATAACAAGAATATCCTTCATTCCAGTTTTCAATAATGTTTCTCATTTCTGTCACTTTCAATAAAGTTTGTCTCATTAATGGGTATATAGTTTTGCCAAATGCTTTTTTTGGTCTATTGAGGTGGCCAGATACATGTTCTCCTATTTTGTTAATATGATGAATTACATTGATTGATTTCCAAATGTTAAAGAGCTTTGAGTTCCTGGGATAAATTTGTAGGTTGTGGTTGACTTGATTTCCTAATATTTTGTTGAGAATATTTTCATTTACATTCATGAGGGTTATTGCTCTGTAGTTTTCCAATTACGCCTTTGTTTTTGGTATCAAAGTGATGCTTATCTCACATGATGAGTTGGGAACTATTTCAAAGGGTTTGTGTAAGATTGGTATCTTTTTTTTTTTTTTTTTAAGTTTTGGTAGAAAATTCCCCATCTGGGCTCGTAGTTCTTTGTGAAAAGAAATTAACCATAAGTTTATTATTTTTTAGAATATTATACGGCTATTCAAATAGTTTTGTATCTAATGTAGTATTTGAGTCTTTAATCAAGCTGTTTGTCCATTCCCTGCATCCTGTTTTTCTCTAGTCCATTTATTTATCCCTTCAACCTATTTTTTTTTTTTCAAATTGGGGTCTAATGGGATATGAAGATTAAGATGGTTTTTAGGATTTTATCTCTTCACCTTCTTTTCCTATAAAGTTGCTAAGCAAGTTGGGTTAGGTGCCCTACACATTCCTAAAATCTGTCTCACTCTTCTCTTGGCTTCTACTTTACATAGATTACAGTGTGAGTTTTTGTACCTTCTTTGTTTAATTTCTGCTTTTTTTTTTTTTGCCAGTTATTTTTCTTTAATTAAAACGTTATTTTTCATATTTGTTTTGTTAGTTTTCCTGTGATCTGGTTTCTTTTTTCCAAAATCTTACGTTAAGAATGTTCTGATTTTTTCCCTTTTTGTTTGTTGGCCTTAGTACCTCATATAGGTTATTAACTGACAAAAGACAAAGACATCATTTTATGTTTTCCATCTCCTCCCCATGACACCAGATACCTAGTAATGACTCAATGACTTGTTGGCTTGTTGGCTATTGACTTGTTGGCTATTGATTGATTAAAGTATAAGTTATAAACTTAAAGATGTATCTTGGTTCATAATCTTTACATTCTGCTCTAGCTTTTGCAACATCCCCCTTCCAAAGTTAAGGTTTTAATGATTTAAAGAGGTGTGAAGATCTGTGGTAAACTGACATCATATTTCATTATTTTCTTTTTTATTTCTATTCCTTTTTATCCTTTTTATCCTTTTCCATCTTAGTTGTTAGAAAATGCAATTTCTTTCCCTATTGATTTGGTCCTTGTACATTTAGCAAGTATTGATTCTCTTCTGAACTCATTTGCTACTTTTCTAAGAGAGTAGAAGCTGAAGAGCTTTATTTCATTTTATTTAAGCAAGTATTGACATACTAGTTATTCTATGGAAAACAGCTAGAATTTTCCCAGTTCTGTAGTTTATAATTGCAGTTTAACTACTTTTGCATTATTAAAGATAGCCTATTATCCTCTTTCAGTTTTTAAAAATGAGGTTTTTATTTATTAACTGACTTTCTAGATGATTTGGTAGCCTAACTTGGCTTTTTGCCATGTGTTAGAAAAATAAAGTAGAATTTCATGTTTCAAAGTAGATTTTTAAACACATGGGTTAATTTAACGTATATTCATTGTGTCATACAAATAAAACTTAAATTTAAAATTTGATTACTATTTGAATGATCAAGATGGGAAATAAACTTTAGTTTTAAAGTATGGGAGAGAGAAAATCACAGTTTAAAAAGTAGAATGTAATTTAAATCCATAGTTCTGAATTTTATTGCCTCATATTCTCACTTCTTTTATATAATCTTGAGTGCATTCCCTAATTTTTCATTATTTCAGTTTTCTTATTGATTAACTCTGGATGTTTTTTCCAAAGAAACCTAACAAAATTAAATTGAAATCCTAGGAATAAAATCATACACTGTTAGTGTGCTCAGTTATATTCACTATGAGCCAGATATTTTCTAGCACTGTGTTTATTTGTTGCTGGGATACAAAATTTATTTAACATTTGTGGAACTCAGTTATTTCATCTATTAATTAGGGATACTTAAAACCCTAAGTGAAGAAATTGCCAGATGACTTCTCAAATTCCTTTTAACTTATCTGATTCCAGTTTTTATGATTATATAAATTATTACATAACTTTCTACTTTGGAAAATACAAATCTAAACTCAGAAGATCTTAAAATGTATAATTCTGAATGCACATACTACATGTCAGAGCTAACAATATCTGAAATACACAGGGAACTTAAGTTATATAGTAACCGTTGGAGTCCATGCATCACCAAGTATAAGAGGATAATTGTATCTCTCTAACTTTATTATTAAAGATCTAGGAAATATTCTGATAGTTACATTGTAGGAGATAACAATTTTGTTGAGTATTTTAAAAACCAAGTCTAAACCTTGTGTTATAGTACTTTTCCAAAGGAGATGGAGAAGAGTAAGTTATGTCTGTTCTGAACTCTCCTGGCTTTATGAAGATCTGCTTTTCTGAGTCTTCTATTTTTAGAAGTTGCTTTAATGCTGTGTGTTATTTGTGCTTCTATAGGTGGTAACTGGAAAGTTTCCATAATCACCAGTGACTTGCCAAACTCAGGGACCAGCTCACAGATTTATATTATACTGTATGGACAACATAGAAGTTCACTTCCTATATATCTTTATGGAACAGATGGAGCTCAATTTCAGGATGGCCATGAAGACATATTTACTGTAAGTAATAAAATGGAGTAAAACCTGTTAATATAAGTGATACAGCTAGTTGGTACTTTGGAGTGAATGCAATATATCAAATTGGTGCTTTGTGTTATAATGCCATTTGTCCTATAGAAGATCAATCAAAGTAATTCATGGCAGTTTTTGTTCATTCAGATTATACACAAGTTAAACTTCAATACAATAAGAGACAATAACTGGAGAGAAATACTAGATGGACAACATTTATTGTTTCTATACTTGTGGCTGTCAGGAGCAAGGGCTTACACCTTTCTGGCTGTGGCTCTAACAGATAATGCTCAAAGTCAAAGTCACAAAGGAAAAAATACAATTATCAAATAAAGGAGAGCAAAGAAGTTGTAATCAATTGTTAGGTCATGACTAGACACATTGAGATCAAGATTAGGGAGAAACAGAGGTAGCAGGGGAGACCAGTATCAGACAAGTTGTTGAACTAAAGAAAGTCAGAAAAATTAGCAACCAAAAGAAAGACTTGAAATGAGTTTGTACTTTATAGGTATTCAATAATATCTGTTGAATGAATGATCAGAAAAATAGAGGGATTGTTTGGGACCAGGTAGAAATAGAGCATAAAATCACAATCAAGAAAGAGTACCCTTAAATTATCTCATATCTTTATATGATACTTCCACGTGATCCTGGGTGTTTGGTTTACTACAGTCTGTGTATTCAGTCCACATATGTCACAGGAGAGGTTGAGTTACTTGGAACCAAAATAATACTTTAGTTTGAACTATCCATTTCGTACTTTCTATATGAGTTAATATTTAAAGAAACTCTTGTGTTGATGGGCACTAAAAGTAAAAATTGAAGACTTTGTCATTATTTTGCATGTGTAAGAAATATTTTTAGAAGTGACTATACCAAAAGAGTCTAAGTTGTTTTTGTTGTTGTTCTGCTATTATTTCATTTGTACTTTTATTTATTTTATTTTATTTTTTTTCATTTGTACTTTTAAATCAAGTTTTACCTTCACATGGTGTATTGGGTTAAATTATTCTGAATTCTGAAGTAACAAAGGAACACCTTTAACTCTTCATTCCCGTTTTTTTTTTTCCCTACAGGAAACCATTTTCCTAGTTCCATGCTTCTTTCTGAGTGCTGCTACATACATTTCAGCTCTTTCTGTTGTCTTGCTCTTTCTTTATGAGACTTAGGATTGATACATTTACATCTTGTTTATAGAGGTGATGGCTTCTTTAAGTTTAGTAACTTGTTGATTTTGATCATAGTTTTCATTCATTCTGATGAATTAGTTTCTTGTGTTCTTAGGTTCTTTTGTTTTCTTTCCTTTTCTATATAGTTTTGTTGCACAGATATTTTCTTTTTTATTGTGGTGAAATCCAGAAAATAAAATTTGCTATTTTAATCATTCAAAAGCTTGTCATTCGGTTGCCTGTAGTATATTCACAATGTTGTTCAACCACTATCTAGTTCCAGAACATTTTAGTTACCCCAAAAGGAAACTTCATTATGCAGTCTCTTCATTCCCTTTTCCCCAGCCCCTAGCAACCTCTTATCTACTTTCTGATTTTAAGAATTTGCCTATTCTCAATATTTCATATAAATAGAATCATATATGGCCTTTTGTGTCTGTCTTCTTTCGTTTAGCATCATATTTTCAATGTTCATCAATATTACAGCATGTATTAGTACTTTTTTCCTTTATATGGCTGAATAATATTTAATTTTATGGAAATACCATATTTTGTTTATGCATTCATCTGTTGATGGGCTTTTGGGTTGTGTCTACCCTTTGGCTATTGTGAATAATGCTACTATGAACATTTATGTTCATAGTAATTTTTGATTGAGCACCTGTTTTCATTTCTTTTGAGTATATACTTAAAAGTGGAAATTCTGGGTCATATAGTAATTATGTGTTGAATGTTTTGAGCTAAACTCTTTTCCACAGTGGCTCTATTATTTTACATTTCCACCAGCAAAATAGAGTGTTTCATTCTCCACATTCTCACCAACATTTGTTATTGTTGATTAGAAAAATTCTAGTTAAACCTCATGGGTGGGTGTGAAGTGAGATCACATTGTCATTTTGATTTACATTTTTGTAAATTTTGTAATTAATTATGTTGAGTATCACTTTATGTACTTGTATGGTATTTGTGTATCATTGGAAACATATCTATTCAAATCCTTAACCCATTTTTAATTAGGTGGTTTTTCTTCTGTTGAGTTGTGAGAGTTCTTTATATATTCTGAATACTAGACCCTCATCAAAAATAGGATTTGCAAATATTTTCTCTTATATTTTAGGTTGTCTTATCATTCTTTTAATAGTATCCTTTGATTGATAAGAGTTGTTTTTTTTTTTTTTTTAAGATTTTATTTATTTAGGGCAGCCCCGGTGGTGCAGTGGTTTAGCGCCGCCTGCAGCCCAGGGCGTGATCCTGGAGACCTAGGATCGAGTCCCATGTTGGGCTTCCTGCGTGGAGCCTGCTTCTCCCTCTGTCTGTGTCTCTGCCCACCCCCCCCCCCCACCAATAAATAAATAAATCTTAAAAAAAAAAGATTTTATTTATTTATTCATGACAGACACATAGAGAGGCAGAGTCACAGGCAGAGGGAGAAGCCGACTCCACACAGGGAGCCTGACGTGGGACTTGATCCCGGGTCTCCAGGATCACACCCCGGGCTGAAGGTGGAGCTAAACTGCTGGGCCACTGGGGCTGCCTAATAAGAGTTTTAATTAAAAATTTTTTTTTCAGTTTAAGTTCAATTTAGTTAACATATAGTGTATTATTAGTTTCAGGGGTAGAATTTAGTGATTCATCAGTTGCATATAACACCCCGTGCTCATTACATCAAATGCCCTCCTTAATGCCCATCACTCAATTACCCCATCCCCTACCCACATCCCCTCCAACAATCCTCAGTTTGTTCCATATACTTAAGAGTCTCTTATGCTTTGCCTCCCTCTCTGATTTTATTGTATTGCATTGTATTGTATCTTATTTTATTTTATATTTTATTTTTCTTTCCCTTCCCGGGTGTTCATCTATTTTGTTTCTTAAATTCCACACATGAGTGAAATCATATGGTATTAGTTTTTCTCTGACTGACTCATTTCACTTAGCATAATGCCCTCTAGTTCTATCAATGTCATTGCAAATGGCAAGTTTCATTCTTTTTGATGATTAATACTCCCATTTTGTATATATATACCACATCTTTATCCATTCATCTGTGGATGGACATCTGGGCTCTTTCCATATTTTGGCAATTGTGGACATTGTTGCTATAAACATTGGGATGCATATGCCCCTTCAAATCACTGTCTTTGTGTCCTTTGGGATAAATACCTAGCAGTGCAATTTCTGGGTTGTAGAGTAGTTCTATTTTTAACTTTTTGAGGAACCTCCATACTGTTTTCCAGAGTGGCTGCCCCAGTTTGCATTCCCATGAACAGCATACGAGGGTTCCTCTTTCTCTGCATCCTTCCCTACATCTGTTGTTTCCTGAGTTGTTAATTTTTACCATTCTGACTGGTGTTGAGTTGGTATCTTATTGTGATTTTGATTCATATTTCTCTGATGCTGAGTGATGTTGAGCATTTTCTCAAAAGTGTCTCTTGGTCGCTTGTATGTCTTCTTTGGAGAAATGTCTGTTCATGTCTTCTGCCTGTTTCTTGACTGGATTTGTTATTTTTTGGGTGTTGAGTTTGATAAGTTCTTTTTTGTTTTTTCTTTTTTTTTCAGTTCAGAATTTATCTTTGTCTGTTTTTTATTTAAATTCAATTACCCAACATATAGTACATCATTAGTTTCAGATGTAGGGTTCAGTAATTCATCAATTGTGTATAATACCCAGTGCTCATCACATCACCCCATCCCCTCACCCATATCCCTTCCAGCAAACCTCAGTTTGTTTCCTGCAGTTAAGAGTCTCCATGGTTTGTCTCCCTCTCATGACTTCTCATTCAGTTTTCCCTCCCTTCATTTATGATCTTCTGTACTGTTTCTTATATTCCACATACGAGTGAAACCATATGATAATTGTCTTTCTCTGATTGACTTATTTTGCTCAGCATAATACCCTCCAGTTTCATCCTTGTTGATGTAAATGGTAAGTATTCATCCTTTCTGATAGCTGAGTAATATTGCATTGTGTGTATATACCACAACTTCTTTATCCATTCATCTGTGGATGGGCATCTGGGCTCTTTCCATAGTTTGACTATTGTGGACCATGCTGCTATAAACATTTGGGGTGCATGTACCCCTTTGGATAATCACATTTGTATCTATGGGGTAAATACGTAGTAGTGGAATTGCTGGTTGTAGGGTAGCTCTATTTTTAACTTCTTGAGGAAACGTACTGTTCCAGAGTGGCTGTACCAGCTTGCATTCCCACCAACAGTGTAAGAGGGTCCCCCTTTCTTGCATCCTCCCCCAAATTTGTTGTTTCCTGACTTGTTAATTTTAGCCATACTGACTGGTGTGAATTGGTATCTCATTGTGGTTTGGATTTGTATTTCCTTGATGGCAAGTGATGTGGAGCATTTTTTTCATGTGTCTGTTGGCCATTTGTATGTCTTCTTTGTTAGAAATGTCTGTTTTCATGTCTTTTGCCTATTTCTTGACTAGATTATTTGTTTTTTAGGTGTTGAGTTTGATAAGTGCTTTATGGATTTTGGATACTAGCCCTTTATCTAACACGTCATTTGCAAATATCTTCTCCCATTCCATAGGTTGCCTTTTAATTTTGTTGATTGCTGCCTTTGCTGTGCAGAAGCTTTTTATCCTGATGAAGTCCCAATAGTTCATTTTCACATTTGTTTCCCTTGCCTCTGAAGACATGTCTTGCGAGAAGTAGCTGTGGCCAAGGTCAGAGAGGTTGCTGCCTGTATTCTCTAAGGTTATGACGGATTCCTGTTTTCACATTTAGGTTTCATCCATTTTGAATTTATTTTTGTGTATTTTGTGTACTGAGTGTATTTTTGTGTATTTTTGTGTGTATTTTTTTGTATTTTTGTGTAGTCTGGTTTCATTTTTTTTTTGCACATGGCTAATTTTCCCAACAGCATTTGTTGAAGAAACTCTTTTTTCCATGGTATATTCTTTGCTGCTTTGTCAAAGATTAGTTGATTATAGATTTGAGAGTCCATTTCTGTTACATTGATCCATGTATCTATTCTTGTGCTAGTACCATACTGTCTTGATGATTACAGTTCTGTAATACAGCTTGAAGTCCAGAATTGTGATGCCTCCAGCTTTGGTTTTCTTTTTCAACGTTGCTTTAGCTATTTGGGGGCTTTTCTGGTTCCATACAAATTCTAGAATTGTTTGTTCCAACTCTGAAAAATGCTGGTAGTATTTTGACAGGGATTGCATTGAATGTATCGATTGCTTTGGGTAGTGTAGATATTTTAAGAATATTTTTCCTTCCAGTTCATGAGCATGGAATGTTTTTCCATCTTTTTGTGTCTTCCTTAGTTTCTTTCATCAATGTTGTATATTTTTCAATGTACAGATATTTTACCTCTTTGATTAGGTTTATTCCTAGGTATCTTATGCTTTTTGGTACAGTGGGAACTGGGATTGATTCCTTGATTTCTCTTTCTTCTGCTGGTGTATAGAAATGCAACAGACTTCTATGTGTTGATTTTATATCCTTCAACTTTGCTGAATTCCTGTGTCAGTTCTAGCAAGTTTTTAGTGGAGTCTTTCCAGTTTTGTGTTGTCTAGTAACAGTGAAAGTTTGACTTCTAGGCAAATTTGGCTGCCATTTATTTATTTATGTATGTATGTATGTATGTATGTATTGTTGTTTGATTGTTGAAGCTGGGACTTCCAGTATTATGTTGAACAATAGTGATGAGAGTGGACATCCCTGTTGTATTCCTGACCTTAGGGGAAAAGCTCTAAGTTTTTCCCTGTTGCAGATGATGTTCGCTGTGGGTCTTTCATATATATGCTTTTATGGTGTTGAGGTATGTTCCCTCAATCCTTATGTTGTGGAGAGTTTTTATAAGGAAGGATATTGTATTTTGTCAAATGCTTCTTCTGTTATCTATTGAGAGGATCATATGTCATATCCTTTCTTTTACTAATATGATGTATCAAATTGATTAATTTGCAGATGTAGAACCAGCCCAGGATCCCAGGAATAATTCCTACTTGGTCATGATGAATAATTCTTTTAGTGTACTGTTAGATCCTATTAGCTAGTATCTTGTTGAGGACTTTTGCATCCATGTTCATCAGGGATATTGGTCTGTAATTCTTTTTTTTTAGAGGGGTCTTTGGTTTTGTGGTCAAGGTAATGCTGATCTCATAGAATGAGTTTGGAAGTTTTCCTTCCACTTCTGTTTCTTGGAACAGTTTCAGAAGAATAGGTATTAATTATTCTTTAAATGTTTGGTAGAATTCCCTTGGGAAGCCACCTAGGCCTGGACTCTTGTTTGTTGGAAGATTTTTGATTACTGATTCAATTTCTTTGCTGATTATGGGTCTATTTTGTTTTTTTTTCCTGTATGTTTTGGTAGTTTATCTGTTTCTAGGAATTTATCCATTTCTTCCAGAAAGAGTATATGCCTAATTTGTTGGCATATAATTACTCATAATATTCTCTTATAATTGTATTTCATTGGTGTTGATTGTGATCCCTGTCATTCATAATTTTATTTGGGTCCTTTCTCTTTTTGTTTTGATGAGTCTGGCTAGGGGTTTATCTTTTTAATTCCTTCGAAGAAGCAGCTCCTAATTTGGATAATCTTTCTTTTTTTTTTTTTTTTTTTGACTTCTGTATCATTGATGTCTGCTCTAATTTTAATTATTTCTCTTCTGCTGGCTTTAGGGTCTATTTGCTGTTTTTTCTCTAGCTCCTTTAGGTGAAAGGTTAGTTTGTGTATTTCAGACTTTTCTTGTTTCTTGAGGAAACCCTGTTTTGCTGTGTACTTCCCTTGTAGGACTGCTTTTGCTGCATCCCAAAGGTTTTGAACTGTCATGTTTTCAGTTTCATTTGCTTCTATGTATTTTAAAAATTATTCTTTAATTTCCCGTGGTTGACCCATTTATTCTTTAGTAGGATATTCTTTAACCTCCATTTATTTGTAGTCTTTCCAAAATTCTTTGTGATTAACTTCAAATATCAGAGCATTGTGGTCTGAAAATATGCATGGTATGGTCTCAGTCTTTTTGTATGGGTTGAGTCCTGATTTGCGACCCAGTATGTGATCTGTTCTAGAGAATGTTCCATGTGAAGTCTTTCTGGTCCAGTGTGTCATTCAAAGCTCTTGTTTCCTTGTTGATCTTCTGCTTAGATGATCTGTCTATTGCTTTGAGTGGGATGTTATAATCTCCTCTATTATTGTATTATCAATGAGTTTCTTTAATTTTGTAATTAATTTCTTTATACATTTGGCTGCTCCAAAGTTAGGGCCAGAAATATTTACAATTGATAGATCTTCTTGTTGGATAGATCCCTTTTATTACAATATAGTGTCCTTCTTCATCTCTTATTACATTTTTTGGTTTAGAATCAAGTTTGTCTGACATAAGAATGTTGTCTCTTAGCATGATAAATGGTTCTCCACCCACTCACTTTAAATCTGGAGGGTCTAAAATGAGTCTCTTATAAGTAGCATATTTGATGCATCTTTTTTTGTTGTTCATTCTGATAGCCTATGTCTTTTGATTGGAGCATTGAGTCCATTTACATACATTCAGTTGAATGTAAATAGACTCTAATTATAGAAAAATATTAATTTAGTGCCGTTGTATTATCTATAAAGTCACTATTCCTGCAGATTGTTTCTTTCTAGTCTTTGTTACTTTTGGCCTCTCTCTCTGCTGGAAGGTTCCCCTTTAATATTTCTTGCAGGGCTGGGTTAGTGTTCATGAATTTCTTTAATTTTTGTCTCAGAAACTCTTTATCTCTCCTTCTATTCTGAATGACAGCCTTGCTGGATAAAGTATGCTTGACTGTACATTTTTCTCATTTAGCATGTTGAATATATCATGCCAGTCCTTTCCGGCCTGCCAGGTCTCTGTGGACAGGTCTGCTGTCAGCCTTATGTGTCTACTCTTGTAGGTTAAGGACCTATCTTCTCAAGCTGCTTTCAGGATTTTCTCCTGATCTTTGAAATTTGCAAGCTTCACAATAATATGTGCTTTTTTTTTTGGATTGATTTTGAGGAAGTTCTCTGTGCCTCTTGGATTTGAATGCCTATTTCTTTCCCTATATTAGGGAATTCTCAGTTATGATTTGTTCAACTAAACCTTCTCACCCTTTTTCTGCTTTCTCTTCTGGGGCTCTAATAATAATGGATATTATTTTACTTTATGGTACTGCTGAGTTCCCTAAGTCTGCCTTCATGATCTAATAGTTTTCTTTCCCTCTTCTTTTCAGCTTCATTATTTACCATAATTTTATCTTCTGTATCACTGATTCACTCTTCTGCTTTATTCATCCTCATTTTTATGGCCTCCACATGGGACTGCATCTCAGTTATAACATTTTTAATTTTGGCCTGACTGGATTTTAGTTCTTTTATCTCTAAAGTAAGGGATTCTCTAGTGTGTTCTATGTTTTTTTTTTTTTTTTTTAACCCAGTGGCATGTTTATAATTGTTGTTTTAAATTCTAGAAATCTGATTTATATCCATTTTGACTAAATTCTTGGCTGTGGGTACTACCTCTTGTTCTTTCTTTTGGGGTGAATTTCTCTGTCTTGTCATTTTGTCCAGAAAAAAAAAGAAGAAAGAAAAAGAAAAAACAACAACAGCAAAAGTAACAATTGCAACAAGAACAACAAAAAAACTTCAGGAAGTGTTTCTGGTCTATGCTGTGTACACTCTGCTGTTGGGTTTTGGCTCATCTTTCCCACTGGTCAGTCCTCTAAAGAATTCCTTCTTGTAGTGGTGGAGTGTTTAAACCTTTAAGTGTGCTTTGAATAGTTTGTTAAGTTAAGCTTGGAAAAGAAATAAAAAGTCTGATTCAGCCCACAGAAAAGGAGAGAGAACAAAAATGCAAAGAAACAGATGAACAAAAAACTGTAAGCCTAATTCCAAAAATAAGAAGGAAAAAAGAGTAAAGTAAGAAGAAAAAATAGAAAAGAAATAAGCCTGATCCAAAAAAGCAACCAACAAATTAACAAAAAAATTATAAGCTTAAGACATATATATGTATTTATAAAATAAAGGATAAAAAAGTTAAAAAAAAGAAAAATAAAAAATTTAAAAAAATAAAGGAAAAAAAGAAGCAAATCTGGTCCTATTTCCACCAGAAACTGATGTTTTGGGGGTACTCTTTAATCAGGAGACTTGGGATACCTGGGTGGCTCAGTGGTTGAGTGTTAGCCTTCAGCTTAGGGTGTGAAAAAGAAAGAAGTCCGGGGATAGAGTCCGGGGATAGAGTCCTGCATCGGGCTCCCTGCCAGGCACAGGCTCCCTGTCTGTGTCTCTGCCTCTCTCTGTGTCTCTCATGAGTAAATAAATAAAATCTTAAAAAAAAAACCAGTAGACTGAATACATGTAGGGAGGTTCTGTGTTGGTCTTCTGAGGGAGAGGCCTACTAGGCTAGCTCACAAACTGATTTGTCTTTGTTATGATATTCCTGCCAGGTGTAGGGGGCAGCCTCCCCTGGAGGCACTGTATTTCTCTCTGAAGTCCTGTTTTGGTGCGTAGGGGGATGGACAATGGGGAGGGAAGAATATGATGTCACCCTACCCTCTTATTCCTGGTTAGGGGAACTCCTGGTCACCACTGTTCAGGAGGCCCACTCAGAAAAGTGAAGTCTCCTGTGTCCTGGGCTTTCATCACCCTGTGTGTTCTTGAGCCATTGGAGCATCTGGCACTACAGATATTCTGTATTATCTCTGACCTGTGGCTGGGCTTAAAAACTCCCAAGTTTTAAAGGGCCTGGCAAAATGTAGACTCACTCCCCTTCCCTGGAGGAGAGCCTCATGCTGTGTCCAGCACTGCCTGTCCCAGAAAAGCAGTTGCATAGTACATGCAAGAAGGTTAGAATTTATTGTGATGCATAGCAAAAAGCTGCAACCAGGTTCTGCCATCTGTGCACGACTCAGTCTCTGACTCTGTCTGGCCCAGAAAAGGAGTATCACAGAGGCTTAGATCTATTGTGGCAGACAGCTAAAAGCAGGGGCCAGTTTATCTGCAATCCACATGTGTCTCTGTTTTCTACTTAGTTCTGTCCCAGAAAAGCAGCCATTTGGCTTTCACATGGTGGTTTACGCCTATTGTGGCTCACAGTGAAAAGCTGCTACAAGGTTATCTGCCTTCTGTGCACACCTCTGTCCCTGCTGTTGAGCACTGCTCAGTGGCTCCCAGCTGGCTTTTTGTCCATGGAGAGGCAAAATATGTTCTTGCAAATGTACTCTGGGAAGGGGAGCGCTCTCTTCCAGTGTGACCCGGGGGATCTCCTCACTGAGGCTTATTGTGTGATCCCTACCTGCTGTGTTCTCTCCCTCTCCCTGACTTTGCTCCATGAAAAAGGTTCTCTCCCCTTTGTGGCCTATGGATTTCCTCTCCCCATATTTACAGCTCTGAACCTCACCTCTGCCATGCTTTCTCCTTCCAACTGTACAGGTTGTTTTCTTAATCCTCAGATCCTATTTCTAGTTGTTCAAAATAGTTGGATGTTGATTCCTGAAGCAGTGAGCCAAACTCAGGGTCCTTCTCCTACTCTGCCACCTTTACTCCTCCGTCTGTACAACCTCTTTTTTATCCATTCATCTATCAATGGAAACTTGGGCAACTTCCATGTCTTGGCTATTGTAAATGATGCTGCAGTAAATGTAGGGGTGCATATATCTTTTCCTTTTTTTTCCTTTTTTTTTTTTGTATATGTCTTTTCAAATTAGTGTTTTGACATTTTTTGGGTAAATACCCAGTAGTAGAATTGCTATATTTTATGATAATTTTATCTTTAATTTTTTAAATGATTTTATTTATTTGAGAGAGAGTGTGCATGAAAGGGAGAGTGAGTGGGAGAAGCAGACTCCCAACTGAACAGAGATCCTGATGTAGTCCTCAATTCCAGGACCCTGAGATGCAGACCTTATTCAAAGGCAGACACTTAACTGACTGAGCCACCCAGGAGCCCCTCTGTTTTTAATTTTTGAGGAACTTCCATATTGTTTACCATTATGACTGCCCCAATTTACATTATCAACAGTGCCTGAGAGTTTTTCTTCTTATCCTTGTCAACACTTGTCATTTGTGTTGATTTTAGCCATTCTGACAGGTGTAAAATGATATCTCATTGTGATTTTTAAAAGATATTTTTTAAATTTATTCATGAGAGACACACAGAGAGAGATGCAGAGACATAGGCAGAGATATAGGCAGAGAGAGAGGCAGGCTCCATGCAGGGAGCCCGATGTGGGACTCGATCCTGGGTCTCCAAGATCATGCCCTGGGCGTGAAGGCAGGCGCTAAAGTGCTGAGCCATCCAGGGATCTCTCTCAATGTGATTTTAATTTGCATTTCCCTGATGATTAGTGATGTTGAGCATTTTGTTATTTGTATATTGGTCATCATTATGTCTTCTTTGGAAAAATATCTATTCAGGTCTTCTGACCATTTTTAAACAAGATTATTATTGTTATTTTTTTTGGTGTTGAGTTGTATATATTCTTTATATATTTTGAATATTAACATATTATTGGTTACATTATTTGTAAATATCTTCTCCCATTTAGGAGACTGCCTTTTTGTTTTGTTGATAGTTTTCTTTGCTCTGCAGAAGCTTTATATTATGGTATAGTTCCAATATTTTATTTTTGCATTTGTTTCCCTTGTCTGAGAAGACATATCTAGAAAAATTTTCCTATGGCTGATGTCAAAGGAATTACTCCCTGTATTTTCTTTGAGGAGTTTTATGGTTTTAGGTCTCACATTTAGCTTTCTAATCCATTTTGAGTTCATTTCTGTGTATGGTGAAAGAAAGTGGTCAAGTTTCATATACCATTTGTTGAAGAGACTGTCTTTCCTCATATTCTTGCCTTCTTTTTCATAGATTAATTGAAGTAAAATTCTCAATTTTTTTCTGGGCTCTCTTTCCTGTTCTGTTGATCTGCGTGTCTATTTTTGTGCCAGTACCACACTGTTTTGATTACTGTAGATTTGTAGTTTGCCTTAAAATCCAGGATTGAGGGGATCCCTGGGTGGCTCAGCGGGATAGCACCTGCCACGGCCCAAGGCGTGATCCTGGGGCCCTGGTATCCAGTCCCACATTGGGCTCCCTGCGTGGAGCCTGCTTCTTCCTCTGCCTGTGTCTCTCTCTCTCTCTGTGTCTCATGAATAAATAAATAAAATCTTAAAAAAGAATCTGGGGCCTTTTTTCTGCCCTTGGCCTCCACCGAGTAAGCATTATTAAAGTCTCCCCTCCCACCAACCACTGTCATGTCTAAGTCAGAGTCTCCCAAAGAGCCCGAGCAGCTGCGGAAGCTCATCCTTGGAGGTTTGAGCTTCGAAACAACTGATGAGAGTCTGAGGAGCCATTTTGAGCAATGGGGGAGCTTATGGGCTGAGAGACCCCCAACACCAAGCACTCCAGAGGCTTTGGGTTCCACACATACGCCACCTGGAGGAGGTGACACGGCCATGAACGCTGGGCCGCACAAAGTGGATGGAAGAGTCGTGGAACCAAAGAGAGCTGTCTCCCGAGAAGATTCTCAAAGACCCGGTGCCCACTTAACTGTGAAAAAGATTTTTGTTGGTGGCATTAAAGAAGACACTGAAGAACATCATCTAAGGGATTATTTTGAACAGTATGGGAAAATTGAAGTGATTGAGACCATGACTGACTGAGGCAGTGGCAAAAAGAGAGGTTTTGCTTTTGTGACCTTTGACGACCATGGCTCTGTAGACAAGATTGTCATTCAAAAATACCATACTGTGAATGGCCACAACTGTGAAGTAAGGAAAGCCCTATCGGAGCAAGAGATGGCTAGAGCTTCATCCAGCCAAAGAGGCCCAAGTAGTTCTGGAAACTTTGGTGGTGGTCGTGGAGGTGGTTTTGGTGGGAATGACAACTTTGGTCGTGGAGGGAACTTCAGTGGTCGAGGTGGCTTTGGTGGCAGTCGAGGTGGTGGTGGATATGGTGGCAGTGGGGATGGCTATAATGGATTTGGTAATGATGGAAGCAACTTTGGAGGTGGCAGAAGCTATAACGATTTTGGCAATTACAACAATCAGTCCTCAAATTTTGGACCCATGAAAGGAGGAAATTTTGGAGGAAGAAGCTCTGGCCCCTATGGTGGTGGAGGCCAATACTTTGCCAAACCACGAAACCAAGGTGGCTATGGCGGTTCCAGCAGCAGCAGCAGCTATGGCAGTGGCAGAAGGTTTTAATTACTGCCAGGAAACAAAACTTAGCAGGAGAGGAGAGCCAGAGAAGTGACAGGGAAGCTACAGGTTACAACAGATTTGTGAACTCAGCCAAGCACAGTGGTGGCAGGACCTAGCTGCTACAAAGAAGACATGTTTTAGACAATACTCATGTGTATGGGCAAAAAACTCGAGGACTGTATTTGTGACTAATTGTATAACAGGTTATTTTAGTTTCTGTTCTGTGGAAAGTGTAAAGCATTCCAACAAAGGGTTTTAATGGAGATTTTTTCTTGCACCCATGCTGTTGATTGCTAAATGTCTGATCATGACGCTGAATAAATGTGTCTTTTTTTAAATGTGCTGTGTAAAGTTAGTCTACTCTGAAGCCATCTTGGTAAACTACCCCAACAGTGTGAAGTTAGAATTCCTTCAGGGTGATGCCAGGTTCCATTCGAAATTTATTTGCAACCTGCTTGGGCACAGAAGCCATTGTCTCCACAAACCTTGGTATGGTTGAACTGACAGTTAATGTGTTGTGACCTGGAGTTCACTGTTAAAAAGGTCACCCAAGCAAAGTCCTGGAGTTTATTTGGTTATTATGATTGTTGGCACATCCTATGCAATATATCTAAATTGAATTATGGTATCAGATAAAATTATAGATGGGATTAAAGCTTGTGTATCGTCCATTATCATGTGTAATCAATAAACGATTTAATATTAAATCTGGGATTGAGATACCTCCAGCTTTGTTCTCTTTCTCAAGATTGCTTTGGATATTTATGGTCTTTTGTGGTTCCATACAAATTTAAGTATTATTCAAGTTTGGAAAAAATGTTGTTGGTTACCCAACAACAGGGTCTGTTGATTGGAACATTAAGTCTACTTACATTTAAAGTAATTACCGATAGGTGTGTACTTACTGTAATTTTGCCTATTGTTTTCTGGTTGTTTTGTAATTCTTCTCTGTTCCTTTCTTCTTTTCTTTCTCTCTTTTCTTTGTGATATGATGGTTTCTTTAGTGCTGTATTTAGATTCCTTTCTATTTATCTTTTGTGTGTCTATTAATGGGTTTTTGGTTTGTAGTTACCATGAAGTTTATATGTAGCATTCTAGGTATATAGTAGTCTATTTTAAGTTGTATTCATATAAGTTCAAACATTTTCTTAAAGCACTACATTCTCCCTGCTCCCTCACTAGTTATTATAGATTATAGCTGTGGATATATATAATTGATTTTTACTACTTTTGTCTTTTAACCTTTATAATGGCTTTATAAGTGCTTGATCTAGTACCTTTACCATATGTTTGCTTTTCTTTTCTGCTTAGAGATCCCTTTAAATCTGACAAGACTGGTTTAGTGGTAAAGAACTCCCTTACCTTTTGTTTATCTGAGAAACTTCTATCTCTCTTTCAATTCTGAATGATAACCTTGCCAGGTAGAGTATTCTTGAGTGTAGGGTTTTTCTTTTCAGCACTTTGAATATATCAATCCATTCTCTTCTTGTCTAGAATGTTTCTGGTAAAAATTCAGCTTATAGTCTTATGGAGGTTTCCTTATTATGTAACTAGTGTTTCTTTTCTCTTGCTGCTTTTAAGATTCTCTATCTTTAATTTTTGACATTTTAAGTATTATGCATCTTGTTATGGACCTCTTTGGGTTCATCTTGGGGCTCCCTGTATTTCCTGGATCTTGGTGTGTCTGTTTCCTTCCTCAGATTAGGAAAGTTTCAGCTGTTATTTCTTCAAATAAGTCTTTTGCCCATCTTTCTCTCTCTTTCTGAGACATCTGTATTCTAAATGTTAGTATACTTGATGTTTTCTCCAAGGTCCCTTAAAATATCTTCATCTTTTATTTTTATTTTTATTTTTTTATCTTCATCTTTTAAAAATTCTTTTCTTTATTATTTAGTCTGAGTGATTTCTACTACCCTGTCTTTCAGATCACTGATTTGTTCTTCTGCATCATCAATCTGCTTTTGATTTCCTCTAGTGCATTTTTCAATTCAGTAATCGTATTCTTTAGCTCTGATTGGTTCCTTTCTATATTTTCTGTCATATTGAAATTTTCACTGTGTTCACCCATTTTTCTCCTCAGTTCAGTGAGCATCTTTATCACCATTACATAGAACTCTTTATCCAGTAGATTGCTTATCTCCATTTTGTTTAGCTCCTTTTCCGAGGTTTTATCTTATTTCTTTTGTAACATATTCCTCTGTCTCCTCATTTTGCCTGTGTCTGGTTTTCTATATATTAGGTAGATCAGCTTTGTCTCCTGGCCTTGAAGGAGCAGCCTTATATAGGAGGTGTCCTGTGGGGCTGAGAAGTGGAATACTCCCTGGTCACCAGAAGTAGGTTCTCCAGGGGTATCTCCTGCATGTACTATGAGTACCCTTCTAAATGGTTGGGACATGACTCCTGTGGACATACTGGTGTCTGGCCTTTGGCATGGGTGGCTGAGAGGCCTGGCAACATCTGCTGTGGGCATGCTGATAAGTGAGGTCCTCTTTGTGGGTATTCTGATCCTAGCTGAGGCTACCTGTCAGGTGTGCTGGGGAAGAAGCCCCCTTGGAGGGATGTCTGCTAAGGTTTACATTTTGAGTTGGGTGGATCTGTAGGAGAATGCCAGGGAGGGCAAGAAGTGCTATAAACGTAGATGGAGAGTGTCAGAAATAGTGCCCTTCAGGTATGAAGATACTAGGTAGAAGAAATATAAAAAGAAATAGCACCAATCAGTGCTGCTATTGCCGGAGAATATTCCTACAGATCCCTACCTCTGTGATACAGGCCCTAAAATTAGTCAATAAATATCTTTTACTTATGGCCCAGGTGCTTTTCAAACTTCTGGCTTTGTGCTGGATCTTGGAGCAAGTGAGATTATGCATCAGAATTTTAAGAGCAGGGCAGCCTGGGTGGCTCAGCAGTTTAACATGGCCTTCAGCCCAGGGTGTGATCCTGGAGACCTGGGATCGAGTCCCACATCGGGCTCCCTGCATGGAGCCTGCTTCTTTCTCTGCCTGTGTCTCTCCCTCTCTCTCTCTCTCTCTCTCTCTCTGTCTCTCATGAATAAATAAATAAAATCTTTAATAAAAAAAAAGAATTTTAAGAGCAGAGTATTGGTTTCCTATAGCCCTCTAGCTTCTTCTGAGTTAAGCCCTATTGATTTTCAAAACTGAATACTACAGGGTCTTGTTTTCCTGGTCTTGAGGGCAGCAGTGCCTGATATGGGGCTTTATCTTCTCATTCCTCAGGGATGACTTCCATATTGGTAGTATCCCTCCCATATGTGGGTCCCCAGTGGGGATGTGAGTTGACTAGACTGTGTCTCTGCCACTTCTATACATCATGATGTGGCTTTTTCTTTATGTATTTGGTTGTGGGAGAGCTATTATCCTAGTCTTCAGCTCATCTCAGAGTGTGAGAGAGAGAGAGTTGTTTTGGTGTGACCAGGGAGGTGAGCTCAGTATCTTCCTACTCTGCTATCTTGATTTCATCTCTATTTACATACTTTAAAGGCTTCTCCTTGAGGGTCCGGTTTCCAATCAGTCTGAAAGTAGGTGCTGATTAAGATCCCTCCCTTTGGAGCACTTTCAGGTCTTCGGACAATGTCCTCAATTGGGACCTGTAAAGAATAAGTCAAGCTGCTTACACAGTCACAAAGGTCCAAGAGACAACCAAGTACTAGGACATTAGTCTTGGTGATGGTTTTTTTGAATCTGACACCTAAGGCAAGGGCAAAAGTAAAAAAAAGTGGTAGTATGTCAAGCTAAAATCTTCTGTACAATGAAGGATATCATCAATAAAATGAAAAGGCAACCTACTGGATAGGAGAAGATATTTCCATATATGTCATATATCTAAGAAAGTGTTAATATCCAAAATATATAATATATAATATATATATATATATATATATATATATAATGAACTCATTCAACTCAATATCAAAAAGAGAAATAATCTGGTTAAAAATGGGTAGAGGATCTGAATACACATTTTCCCAAAGAAGATATATAGATATCCAATACGCCCATGTAAAGATGCTTAACATCACTAATCATGAGGGAAATGCAAATCAAAACCATGAGATATCACCTCCCACCTCTTAGAATAGCTATTATCAAAAAGATAAGAAATAATAAGTGTTGGCAAGGAAGTGGAAGCAAAGACAACCTTGTGCACTGTTGGTGGTAATGTAAATTGGTACAATCTCAAAAAATTAAAAACAGAAATACAATATGATCCAGCAATTCCATTTCTGGGTACTTATCTAAAGAAAGTGAAAATACTATTTCAAAAAGATATATGTGCTCCAATGTTCATTGCAGCATTACTTACAATAGCCAAGATATGGAAATAATCTAAGTGTCCATTAATGAATTAATGTATAAAGATGTGGTATAAATATACAATAGAAACTACTCAGTCATGAAAAAGAATGAGATCTTGCTACTTGTGGCCACATAAGTGTACCTTAAGACTATTATTCTAAATGATGAAAAGTCAGAGAAAGACAAATACCACTTGATTTCACTTATAAGCAGGATCTAAAAAAATACATAAGGAAACAAAGCAAAATTAATAGATACCCAGAACAGATTGGTAGTTGCCAGAGGGGCGGGGGTTGAGGTTCAGGCAAAATGGGTGAAGATATAGAAACTTCCAGTAATAAATAACAGAGATGTAATATTATGGCATTATTGTAGTCGGTAATGTTGTATGGCACATTTGAAAGTTGCTAAGAGAGTAAATCTTAAAAGTTCCCATCACAGGAAAAACATTTCAAAACTGCATGGTGACAGATGATAACTAGACTTATTGTGGTGACTGTTTCATAGGCTACACAAATACCACATCATATACTTGAATCTAATATAATGTTATATTTCAATTATACCTTAATAAAAAAGAGCATTGTATATTAATGATGAAAAAGTATTTGATAGAATTTACCAGTGAAACATCTATTCCTTTTTTTTTTTTGTGAAACATCTATTCTTAAGGCCTAAAAAAAGGCCAATTAAAAAAATAATTGGGAGATTTTTTATTACTTCTTCAATCTCTTTACTTTTTATAGGCCTATTCAGAATTTGTTTTTCCCAGTCAGTTTGATAAGTTGTCTGTTTCTAAGAGTCGTCCATTTCATACAGGTTATCTAATTTTTTGCCCTACAATTATTCATGGCTTTTTTTTCTATAATCCTTTTTTCTTCTGTAAGGTTAGTGGTAATGTCTCTTTTCATTTCTGATTTTAGCAATTTGAGTATTCTTTTTTCTTTAGGATAGCTAAATGTTATTCAGTTTTGGTGTTGTTTTTGAAGAATCAGCTTTTGGTTTCATTGATTTTATTTTCTATTTTATCTCCATTCTAATATGTATTATTTCCTTTCTTCTGTTAGCTTTGTATTTAGTTTGTTCTTCTTTTTCTTTTCCTTCCTTATGTTGTACAGCTATATTATTTTATTTGAGATCTTCTTCTTCTTTCTCCTCTCCCCATCTGTTTTCTCTTCCCATCTCCTTTTTCCTTCCCTCTCTCCCTTTTCTTCTCTCTCCTTCTCCTTCCCTACCCTCCCTTCTTTTCCTTCTTTTTGCTTAGTGTCTCTGGATTTATTAGATTAAAATCTCCAAAGAAGTTTTTTCCTCACAGTAAGCTTGCCAATTTAGCTGATGGGCACCCATCTGAAATGATTTCCTTCTTTAAGTACAAGCTTTAAGGAATTATAGCTAAAATTTCCCTCTGAGCTCTGCTTTCACTTTCTTCCCCATATTTTTTTATTCATCTCAAGTTATTTTTTAATTTCTCTTGAAATTTCTTTGACTCATTGGTTGCTTAAGAGTATGTTGCTTAAGTTACACATAGTTGTGGATTTTCTATTTTTCCTTCTTGTAGTGATTGCTAGTTTTATTCCATTGTAGTTGAAACTATTCTGTATGATTTCAGTCTTATTTAATTTTCAGAACTTTTTTTGTGGTATAACATACAGTCTGCCCTGTAGAATGTTCCATGCACTCTTGAGAGAATAATATTCTACTGTTGTTGAGTGTAATGTTCTATAAATATCTGTTAGATCTAGTTGGTCTATAATACTGTTCAAGTCCTTAATTTCCTTATTGATCTTCTGTCTAGTTATTCTACATGTCATTCAGAGTGGCGTATTGAAATTGAAATTTCCAACTCTTATTATAGACTATTTCTCTATTCAATTTTGCGAATTTTTGTTTCATATGTTTCAGTACTTTGTCATGAGGTATATGCATGTTTATAATTATTATATTTCTTGAAGGATTAGCCCCCATGTTGATATAAAATGTCCTAATATGAGCTTTTTAAAAATGGATTTTATGGAATTACAAGGAAAGACATTTTCTTGGTTCTTTTCTAGATCATGGTTGGAGATATTGGAGCACTCTTTAAGATTCGTATTGGTCATACTAACTCTGGCCCCTCCCCTTCCTGGCATTGTAAAGAGGTAAAGACATATCAACACTCCCATCCTTTGCAAAACCCACTGCAAATTCTGTTCAGGAATCAAACCTCAAAGAGGCATTTCACATGTATTGTGAATTGCTGGAGTTAAACCTTGCTCTTTTTAGTATATTTCACAAAACAAAGTATCATGTACTCTTATTAATAATTTGTTCCTAATTTATTGAAGAAAGCACCTCAACTAAATAATACTTTTTGCAAAGAAAAGGAAGTACTTGGGACCCTGGATAAACTCTCATTACTTCTTTTTATTTTAATATTAACCATTATTTTATCATTATTTTTATTGAAGTACAGTTGAAACACAGTGTTACATTAGTTTCAGGTGTACAGCTTAGTGTTTTGACAATTATGTTGCTTCTTGATATGGTTGCAGTATTGATGAAAAGGTGACTAGATGAATGTTATCTGTTTTTGGAAGGGTTGTAAAAGTAGACCCTTTGTATTGGTAAAATAATAACATGATAGACTCTCAAATTTGGTCCATTCATGCTAAGCAAATCATGCCACCTGCATACTTTTAGTAGCAAAAAAGGCTTAGATTTTCTAGATTATTCAGAATTAAAAGTTATACTTATTACCATAATTGCCAACAAATGGAGATCTTCAACATTGAAAATCAAAAATCTTGTTATCTATTTTTGTATATGTTGTATTTCCATCTTTTGTCATTGCAAAATAAATGAATTTAGGTAAGCAAGTTCTCAAAATGCAGAGAACATCCAGTCAAACTCCTGATATTCTTGGCAGGCTTGTTCTACAATTTTGTAACATGTGAGAAAATTAATGAAAAATTTGTGGAAAATGAGAAATCCCTTAAATACTTTTGTTCTATAAGCAGATATATATAATTATTGATAATGCCATTTTCTTTGCATTAAAGTCACAAAAAATCCTGAAGGAAAATGAAAAAATGAAACTCACTTTATGAAAATATGAATGTAGAAGTTAGACTTCAAATTCAAAATTAGTGCCTGGCTTCTATATGAAATAATTTTCTTTTATGTTATATAGAGTTTTTGAAGTATGATATTCATATTGATACTTAAGTGATCATATATAATAAAAACATCTCTTTTTTCTCTTAGTAAGCTAAGCTAATTTATGAAGATTATCATTAATCCTCCTGCCATCTCATTTGATTGATAACCAATAAGCAATACTATATTCATTATATATATATATATATATATATATATATATATATATATATATTCAGCTGGGATGTTGAAACAGTGGTTAAGTGATCTGAAAGGATTTTATAATATTGCAGAGGAAAGATAAGAAAATCAGGCTGAACATTCCGGTTGTCTTTCTATGACAGTTATTCTTACTGCATGGCAACTTGTTTGCCTGAGTTTTAATTCCCCTGTCTTTTGAGTACCAGTGAAGAAGAGAGATGTTGTTGATTCAAAGTTTTATTCTGGGTAGATAAAGCACTTACATAATTTACTAATTTTGCCAAATTCAGTTGCTAGATAATGGGCTGGGTATTTTCTGTTCAATTCTTATAGTATAGTTTAGAAGTTTGAAATTTAAAATAAAAAAAAAAGCCAACTTGTGCCTATAACTTGAAGTGATTTGAATTAAAACATCTAGTCCACTACAGGAAAAATGATAGAACATTTCCACAGTCCATAAAATAATCACATTACCTTTAGGACTTGAATCTTGATTTCTTTCAAGTTTAGTTAAGGATATTGCAAAATAAAAAATTTCAAATGGTGGTTTATTTTGTATTTCTCAAGTAATTTGCCTTAGGCTTTATTTAAAATAACCAAATCAGGGGATCCCTGGGTGGCGCAGCGGTTTGGCGCCTGCCTTTGGCCCAGGGCGCGATCCTGGAGACCCGGGATCGAATCCCACGTCGGGCTCCCGGTGCATGGAGCCTGCTTCTCCCTCTGCCTATGTCTCTGCCTCTCTCTCTCTCTCTCTCTCTCTCTCTCTGTGACTATCATAAATAAAAAAAAAAAAAAAATAACCAAATCAAATAGCGATGCCAGCAGCCTTGCAAACCAGTGATAATTCTGTGTGGTTCTCAGGAAGCCTTCCTAAATGTATGATTGTACCAAAATCACATGTTATATGAATTTATGAATGCAAATTTCTGGGCCTTACCAAGATCCACAGAATTAGTAAGTTTAGGGATCAAAATTCTATCTTTGTAACAATCTCATTTTTTAAACACATTAAAATAGAAAATCTCTGATTAAGGTATTTTGAAGACTATACAATTAATTTAACAGATAAAATAACACTCACTGAAGCTTTTAAAACAATAATAGTACCCTAATAGTACCCTACTCATGAAAGACTAGGTTTTAGAATCAGGAATCATAGTTTCTACTTTCTGATTTTTTAAAAAAGATTTTATTTATTTATTCATGAGAGACATACACACACACACGGAGAGAGAGAGAGAGAGAGAGAGAGAGAGGCAGAGACACAGGCAGAGGAGGAGGCAGGCTCCATGCAGGGAGCCCAACGTGGGACTCGATCCCAGTCTCCAGGATCATGCCCTGGGCCGCAGGCAGGTGCTAAACCGCTGAGCAACCCGGGCTGCCCCTTTCTGATGATTTTTGATATTCATCTGATCCTAACAGAATTTATTAACTCTTTGTTTAACTCCAGGATATGTGGAATAGATATAATATGGCATAATAGGTACCCAAATAAAGAATTATTGCTTAAATTTCATTCATTGCTGAGGACTCACAGAGGAAACTATATCAGATTGAATCTGTAGTGCATGAGATCTAGGCTAACATTTTATAAAATCATTTTGAAATAAGAAATATATTTACTAAGGGATTGGAACAGGAAAATAATGGATTTTTGAAAAATTATAAATCTCTTTCTAAATAGAAAAATATAAACCCTTAGAAAATTTGGGGGGAAATTGGTATTCTTAGCATTTCAATATAGAGAAATTTGAAAAATTTCAAAATAAGGAAAAGAAAAGCCGTTGTACTTGAGATGGCAATAAAAGAAGAAATTAGCCCTTTTCTTTCAAGTATTCAACAACTTTTTTGACAATAAAAAGAAGTAATGTGATCTTCTATGAGCTAAGTGTCAGGCTTGGATGAAAACTTACTTGATTCTTTGATGAAGTATTCTTATATTTTTTACAATAAATACTGTTGCTATATAGATACAATTGTGGAACATGAATTCTCGAAGCAAGTTTTATATACCTGTTCAACGATGGTTGGCAAAAGATCAAGAGGATGGAGAAATCTGTCGAGAATTTCCTGTTTTAAATGAAGGACAACCCTTGCTTCCAGGTAGGGAAGATCCAATTCTAGGCAGCACAAATAAAACTTGTTTGCTTAAATGCTTTAGGACAGGGAACTTGATAAATACATGTTGAGTAAATGAATAAATGAACAAATAAAGATTAAGTAACTGCTCATTTCTTACCAATTGCCTCTGCTGGTGTGCAAGCTGCATTTAAATATTTTGTTGTTTCATGTACTGGCATTCAGGAATATGTTTTTGTCCACAATTAATCTTGCAGGGAGGTGGAATGAAATGTTTCTTTCTTTCTTTTTTTTTTTTTTTAAGATTTTATTTATTTATTTATTTGAAAGAGAGCACAAGGGGGCAGAAGCAGAAGGAGAAGTAGGCTCCCCACTGAGCAGAGAGGTGGATATTGGGCTCCATCCCAGGACCCTGAGATCATGACCTGAGCTGAAGGAGGCACTTAACCCATTGAGCCACCCAGACACCCTTGAAATGCCTCTTAATCAAGACAAGAAAATTAATTTTTAGAAGGTCATGAGACAATTGAGTACTGAATGAAGAAGTTATTCCAAGGCTAAGAAATACAAGTCAGTGTATGCTTTCCCTACCAGGTTCTACCTTAGTTTTGAAAAAATTTTTCTGCTTGATCAGGAAATGGAAACAACTACTCAATGACTTTTTAAGCATTTGACCAAAAGCCTTATATAAATATGGCTGAGAAATAGGCTTTGCTCAGGATTAGAGAGTCATTGTGTACTGCATAATTCAGGGTGATTCTGTAAGAGCTGTTTGCTCTTAAGTCTGCTGACTTCTGTTTTGGAAGAGAACAGAAAGATAGTATGTAAGAATTATTAAATAGGTAATTTTAAAAAATTAAAAAAAACTTACAAAAATATATTTTTCTTTTATCCAGAATATTTCCTACCCAAAATGTGCTATCTTAGTTTTCTAAAGCAATAAATGAAAATAAAGGGATCCCTGGGTGGCGCAGCGGTTTGGCGCCTGCCTTTGGCCCAGGGCGCGATCCTGGAGACCCGGGATCGAATCCCACGTCGGGCTCCCGGTGCATGGAGCCTGCTTCTCCCTCTGCCTGTGTCTCTGCCTCTCTCTCTCTCTCTGTGTGACTATCATAAATAAATAAAAAATTAAAAAAAAAAAAAAAAAAAAAAGAAAATAAATATGTGAAGATTAAGAAGAGTTCCACAATGTCATATAATCTAACATTAGGCTTAGGCACATAATAACTTGTGTAACTTTTTTAGGGAATGTAAAACATTTGCAAAGACTGATGATTCTATTGTGGTTTTTAACTAAGGTGTAATAAACTCTGTTAATTTTTCTGAAGTTAAAAGTTTTTTTGAAAATATATGAATAGTTACGTTTGCTGAAAAGTGAAGGCTTGTATGACCATTGTTCTCACCATTCAGAAGCATTTTTATCACGCTTTATAAGTATTCTTAACATTTTTCCTTATCAGCGTATTTGCTTCATCCAGAATGAAACATTGGCCAGGTGCCCAATTCCTATCCACTGCTAGTCAGGATGTAGGGGTCATTTTTTAATTTTTGTCTTGTTTTAACTGTAAAATTCTGTTCAAAGGAGGCATATTCTTCAAATCCATATTGATTTTCCTTGCTTTGTTTGTAGTACTTGGTATTTAAGATTTATCAATAAACATTTTCCCCCAGTTTTTTCACATGACTTAGAGAAACCTCTTATATATTATCTTTGTGATATCTGTACCCTCTAATGTGCTGTTAATAAACTTGGTAAGCCTTTCTCATTAGTAGATATAACAAATGATAACTGATCTTAGCCATACTATTTTTCTAACAAAGATTGATGCTATATATGAAATGATGTCATTAGAGACAAGCAGCAGCTTTCTTTCTCTAGAGGTAGAGATATCAGTTCTAGGTGGTATAAATAAGGAAAGGCTCAATTAGTGTCTTTTTTGCTATATTGAGTACTTTTGAGTCCATAAAGAATTAGAGCAGTATTTCTCTCTCTCTCTCTCTCTCTTTTTTTTTTTTTTTCAAGAAAGGGAAAGAGAGAGGGAGGAGATGGGAAGAGGCAGAGGGAGAGAGAGACTCTTCAGCAGGCTCTGTGCCCAGTATGGAGCCTGACTTGGGGCTCAGTCTCACAACTCTGAGATCATGACCTGAGTTGAAATTAAGAACCACCCAAGGCATTGTCATTTAAGGTAAAAGAAAGTCTAAAAGTATTTGCCTTTAACCGTATACTATCATATGTACCTGAAAAAACATGTTTTATAATTATGGAATTATTTTCCTGCAGTGGACAAGGGTTGCTAAAATAACCAGAACAACTAGAGAAAATAGACTTTCTCAGGCTGTGTGAAGTGTTTTTAATTTGGATTTTTAATTGTGGTAACAAACATAACAAAATTGTCTTAAAAGAACATTTTTAAGTGTACATTTCAGGAGTGTTAAGTATACTCACATTGTTGTGCAGTAAACCTGGACTTTTTTCATCTTTCAAAACTGAAATTTGATTTCTTCTTGTATGAATTTTGGCAGATTCTCTGGTTCAGGGAATTGGTCCTCTTTACCTAGGTCATTGAATTTGTGAATATAAAGTTCATAGAATTCCTTTAGTATAGTTTTAATTTCTCATTGGATCTATAGTGACAGTCCCTCTTTAATTTCCTCTCTCTTTTTTTTCTTAGCCTGGCTAGAGGCTTCTTGAATTTATCAGTCCTTTCAAAGAACTAACTTTTAGTTTCATTGATTTTCCTCTCTTGATTTCTTATTTTAAATTTCATTGATTTCTGTTTTAAGTCTTATTTCTTCTTTTCTACTTTGGATTTAATTTGCTCTTCTTTTTCTAGTTTCCTAGGGTGGAAACTTAGGTGATTGATTTTAGACGTTTTTTCTTTTCTAATGTATGCATTCAGCATTATAAATCCCTCAGCATTTCTTTTGCTCCATCCCACGATTTTTGATAAATTGTATTTTTATTTTAATTAAGTTCAAAATGTTTTAAAATTTTGCTTCAGATAACTTCTTTGACCTGTGTTATTTAGAACTGTGTTATTTGATCCCCGTGTATTATGGAATTTTTCAGTTCTATTTCTGTTACTGATGTCTAGTTTAATTCCACTATAGTCTGAGAGAAGATGTTGTATGACTTCTATTCTTTTAAATCTGTTAAGGTTTGTTTTATGGCCCAGACTGTGATTTATCTGGGTGAACCTTCCATGTGAGTATGGGAAGAGTGTGCATTCTACTATTGTTAGATGAAGTAATCTATAGATGTGAATTATAAATAGTTGATCAACAGTGTTATTGAGTTCACTTATGTCCTTATTGATGTTCAGCCTGCTTGATCTGTCCCATTTCTGAGAGGGATGTTGAAATCTCCCAACTGTGACAGTGGATTCATCTACTTTTCCCTGCAATTCTATCAGGTTTTTTTGCCTCACATAGTTTGATGCTCTGTTATTAGGCATGTACACATGAAGTATTATCATGTCTTCTTGGAGAACTGACCTTTTTTATCATTATATAATGCCCTTCTTTATCCCAGATATCTTTCCTTGCTTTGATACATGCTCTGGCTGAAATTGATATAGCTACTCCTGCTTTCTTTTGGTTAGTTTAACACGGTATATTTTTCTCTATCCATTTACTTTTAATCTTTATGTATCTTTATATTAAAAGTAGATTTCTTACAGATAACATACAGTTGGGTCTTATTTTTTAATACACTCTGACAATTTTTTAATTGGTTCATTTATTTATTTATTTTAAATTTCATTTATTTATTCATGAGAGACACACACAGAGAGAAAGAGAGGTAGAGACACAGGCAGAGGGAGAAGCAGGCTCCATGCAGGGTGCCTGACATGGGACTTGATCCCAGGTCTTCAGGACCATGACCTGGGCCAAAGGTGGCGCTAAACTGCTGAGCCACCCAGGCTGCCCCTAATTGGTTCATATAGGCCATTCATATTCAAAGTGATTGTTGATATAATTGGATTAATATAGACCATATTTGCTACTGCTTTCTATTTGTTTCTTTTATTCTTTGTTCTTGTTTCTGACTTTCACTCCTATTCTGTTTTTGTGATTTTAATGGAACATTCAATTGTTAATATCATTCCATTTTCTCTCATCTCTCAGCCTATCAGTTATACTTAAAAAAAAAAAAACAACTTTATTTGGTGGTTGCTCTACAGTTTCAAGTATACATTTTACAACCAATCAAAGCCCACTTTCAAATAACATTATACCTCTTTATGGGTAGTATGAGTACCTTATAATAACAAAATAATTCTTCTGTCTCTTGCATCATTGCTTTATTTTTTACATATAAGAACACATAAACTTATAATATGTATGACTCATAAACATAATTAAATGCATTGATGCTATTATTATTTTAAGTAAACTTGTATTAAATGAATCAAGAATAGAAAAATAAAAGTTTTTGTTTTATCTTATTGTTTCTTCAGTGCTCTTCCTTTCTTTTTATAGATCTGAATTTCTAACCTATATTATTTTCCTTCCCTTTTAAGAACTTCTTTTAACAATTCCTGTAAGGCAAATATACTGGCAACAAATTTTCTCAATTTTTGATTCTTTCTTAAGAATCCCATCTTTCTGCTTACATTGTCCGTTTATTCTTGCATGTTATCTATGTAATCTATTAGAGTCTTTAGCATATTAATCATAGTTATTTTAAATTTCCAGTCTGATAATTTCTACTGCCCTGCCATGTCTGCTTCTGATGCTTGCTCTTTCTCTTCAATTTGTTTTTTATTTGCCTTTTAGTAAGCCTTGTAATTTTTTTCTTAATAGCTGGACATGATGTACCAGATAAAAGGAAATACACTCAATAGGCCTTGAGTAACACAGTGGTGAGGTGTGGCAAGAGGAAAGGGTTTTGGAGTCCTATAATTAGGCTTCAGTCTTTAAGTGATTCTGTGCCTCTAGACTTGAACTTCACAAGTATTTCTCAGTTTCTTTCATTCCCCCTTAGGTGGGGACAGGATGGCTAGAGTTGCTTAGAGTTGAGTATTTCCCTTCCCTGAGGTGAGTTAGGCTCCATTAATACCCTAGCAGGTTAGGATCTGGTTAATTTATTTCTCCTGAGGGCTGGCCTTATTAAGAAGAACATAGTGCTCTGGTGTATTTTAAAATGCTTCCCTTTGCCCTTCCTCTGCCAGAAGTAGGAAGAAAATTTTCTCCCAGGGGTGCCTGGATGGCTCAATCAATTGTCTGTCTTCGGCTCAGGTCATAATCAGGTTCTAGGATTGAGAACCCCATTGGGCTCTCTGCTCAGTGGAGAGCATGCCTCTCCTTCTCCCTCTGCCTGCAACTCCCCCTGCTTGTGTTCTCTCTCCTTCTGTCAAATAAATAAATACAATCTTAAACATTTTTTTTTCTCCCATATATACTGTGAGAACCTAGGTGAGTTCTTCAAGGCAAAACTCACAAAAGCACGGGGGACTCCTCTATGATTGAAAAATCCTATGATTAAGAACTCCCCCTGGTGTTTTTAACTCTCAGATTGTGGTGAACCTCCACCAATTTGTTAATTACAGTTCAGAATTTTCTATGTCAGAAATGATTCCCATGGCTGTTTGTCTCTCTCTCTCTCTCTTTCTTTTTTAAAGATTTTAAAAATTTATTTTAGAGCACAAGCAGGGAGGGGCAAAAGGGTAGAGAGAAAAAATCTGAAGCAGACTGCACTGAACATAGAGCTCAATGCGCTCCATCCCCACTGCGAGATCATGACCTGAGCTGAAACCTAGAGTGGGACACTTAACTGACTGAGCCACCCAGGCATTCCTCCATGGTACTTTCTATTCATGAGTCCCTGCTACCATAAGCTGTGACTCATTGTTTACCCATCTGTCTCTCCAATTTTGGGGCCTGTAGTTTGCCTTGTGTCCTCATCTCTTAGGGATTCAAGAAGAGTTGTCGATTTTTCAGTCTGTTTTGTTTTTTGCTTGTTATGATGGAGTACTGTCTCTGAAGCTTCTTATGTTTGGAACTGGAACCAGAGCTGAAAGTCTGTACCCATTCCTTCTCCTTCATTCACTCAGCATTTGACAATCAACTTTCTACTTTTTATTTTCAATGGTTTTGACTACTTTAGAATCATGAGTAGAATCATATAGTATTTACCCTTTTATAATTGGGTTATGTCACTTAGTATAATGTTTTTGTGGTTCATCTGTGTTGTGCTATGTAACAAAATTTCTTTCTTTTTAAAGGCCACGACATGTTCTTTTTGTTCCTCTGACTAGGTTATTTAAAATCACATGTTTGTCTTCAAGTTCACTAATTCTTCTGCTGGTCAAGTATACTTATTAAATGTGCTTAAGAAATTTTTCAGTTTGGCTAACGTGTTCATCAGCTCCAGAATTTCTGTTTGGTTCTTCATAGGTACTTCTTTTTCGAGAGTCTCGTTTTGTATCTAGTTTTCTTGATCTTATTTAGTTGTAACTTTGTATTCTCTTTTGGCTCATTTTTTTTTATCTTTGAGTATTTGAATTCATTGTCAGCTAATTCATAGATCTCCATTTCTTTATGGTTGTTTTTGTTTTTGAGATTTAAATTGTTCCTTTTATTGTGCCGCATGTTTTTTTTCAGCTTCATACTCTTCCCCTCTCCTTCATCTACTGTATGACAGGAGTATCAGATTTCTTTTTATTGTTCCAGAGGTCTCTGAGGCTGTTTGTTTGTGTATTTATTATTAAAATTTTTTTCCTCTTTTGTTAAGTTGGATAATTTCTATTTACTCTATCTTCAAGTTTACTAATGATGTTTTCTGTTCTCATTCTCTTGACACTATTCAGTAAGTTTTAAAATATGCTTATGGTGTTTGTTGAAGTCTTTGATTTCCATCTGGTTCTTCATTAAGTTTTAATTTGTTGATACTTTCTATATTTCTATTAGTTTTGAGAGTGTTCATGATTGTTTATATTATATAGTAGCATTCTTATCATAGTTGCTGGAAAGGTTTTGTCAGATAACTAATACTTGGCTGTCATTTTGAAGTTGATATTTCTTCTTCATTGTCATTTCCCAGATGATTTAAAATTTTCCTGCTTCTTCAATAATTTTGAATTATATCCTGGATATTTTATATATTATTATTTGAGACACCGGATGTTATTTAAATCCTATGGAGAATGTTATATTTTTGTTTTATTTTTCATTTTTTTTATTTTTTAAAGGATTTTATTTATTTATGAGTGGCACAGAAAGAGAGGCAGAGACATAGACAGAGGGAGAAGTTCCCCACAAGGAGCCCAACATGGGATTCGATCCTGGATCCCGGGATCATGCCCTGAGCTGAAGGCAGATGCTCAACCGCTGAGCCACCCAGGTGTCCCTATATTTTTGTTTTAATAGACAGTTGACCAGTGGTTAGTTTCAGGCCACAAATTCCACTTGTCATCTGTGGGCTGTGGTTCCAATGTCCGTTTAGTTTTAAAAAGACTTTGCAGCACTATTCAGATCTGTCTCACCTATATACCATTCATTGGTGAATCTGGGGCCTAGGTAGAGGTTTGTTAGTTTAGATTTCAAAGGTTTTGGTATTCATGCATCTTTAGGTTAGGTATGAGCTCAGGAGTTAATAAAGAGTGTTTTGTTTGCTTTTCTTCCCTCTATGAACCTCTTTGATACTTTCTAATTCCCTGGCTCCTGTTTTTGGTCTTTTGACTAGTTAACTGGTGCTCTAGTTTACCTGTTTTACTGTGTATTTCTTTAGTATTTCTATGTCCAGGGCTAAGCAGGTAGAACAGAGAGAGAGCAAAGAAAGCAATTGAGATTGACTCCACCCTACTAAAGTCTAGATCCTGTGAACAGAGGCAAAAGTTCCCCCTCAGAGTGTTGGTTCCTGTTTGCTTCTGTGCCTAGGCACTGGGATGTGAGAGAATGGAGATAACAACAAAAAAGTAGAATATCTGTAATGTTTGTGTGTTAGGAATTTTCTTTCCTGCTTTGTAAGCCTGAGCAAGATGGCTCTCCTGAGCTCCCTGTCTCTGAGCTTCAATGCCTCTTGCCAGGTTTCTGGTGAACTGAGTTCACAGTGGGAGATACTAGAGGATAAAAAATGATAAGCTCACTGCCGCTTTTGGTATATCAAATTCTGGTCTTTTTTTTTTTTTTTTCCCAATCCCCCGGTACAGTTTACCTTCAACATTTCTAATAGCTGTTCCACGGATTTTATCAAGATTTCATAGCTGTATTCAGTGAAAGAGACTGGGTAGAGTGTGTTACTGCATTTTAACTGAAACTGGAACTCTTGATCAGATGTAAGTAATTTTCCTATCATATGAATAATTCTTAGCATATAAAACTTATTTTTCTTCTGTTGTCAGTAACACTATATGAAGTACATGTGGCAACAGGTATGCTTTGGAATGCTGGAACAATAGCCAGTGTCTACATTTCTGTCTATGGGGAAAAGGGAGATTCAGGATCCAGACAACTATTTCGATCGAAGAACTCCTTCAATTTTTTAAGAGGACAAGTAAGTGACAAAGTCCTTTGTCTGATTTTTTTTTAGTTATGGTAAAAAATAAATAAAATTTTACTAAAATCATAACTGTTTTTAAGTTTACTAGTGTTAAATATATTCGCATTGTTGTGTAGTAGATATCCAGAAATATTTCATTTTGCAAAACGAAAACTCTGTACTCATTAAAGAACTCCTTATTTCCCCTCCCCTCAGCCCTTGTCAGTCACCATTCTGCTTTCTATTACTATAAATTTCAGATATCTCATATATTGGAATCCTACAATAATTGTCTTCATGACTGGCTTATTCCATTAGCATAATGTCCTCAAGATTCATTCATGCTGTATGGTATGATAAAATTTCCTTACCTTTTAAGGCTGGATAATATTTTATTGTACATCTGTATCACATTTTTTTCAGGAGAGTTTATTTATTTGAGAGAGAGGGAGAGAGAGAGCATAAGTGGGGAAAGAGGAAGAGGGCTCCTTGCTAAGCAGGAATCCTGATGTGGGGCTCGATCCCAGGATCCTGAGATCATGACCTGAGCTGAGGGCAGATGCTTAATTGACTGATATATCCCAGGGCCCATACCACATTTTTTAATCCATTCATCCACTGATAGAAATTTTAGTTGTTTCAAACTCTTGCCTATTGTGAATAATATAATAGATGTGCAGATATCTCTTCAGTACCCTTCATCCAATTCTTCTGAATATATGCTTAGAAATAGGACTGCTGGATCATATGAAACTTCTATTTTTATTTTTTTTTTGAAGAATTGGTATAGTGTTTTCATTAGCAAATGGGCCATTTTGCAGTCTCACCAACAATGTACAAGGGTTCTAATTTCTTTACTTCCTTGCCAACACTTATTTTCTGTTTTTAAATTTTTATTTGTTTTTATTTTTTATTTTTAAAAGATTTTATTTATTTATTTATTCATGAGAAATACATAGAGAGAAGCAGAGACACAGGCAGAGGGAAAAGCAGGCTCCCCACAGGAGCCCGATGTGGGTGAGACTCAATCCCAGCACTCGGGGATCACATCCTGAACCGAAGGCAGATGCTCAACTTCTGAGCCACCCAGGAGTCCCTGTTTTTAAATTAAAAAAAATTTTTATAGTAACCATCTTAATGGATGTGATGTGATATCTCATCATGGTTTGATTTGGATCTCTCTATTGTTAAATGCTATTTTCACATCTCAATTGTTGGCCATTTGTGTATCATCTTTAGAGAAATATTTATTCAAGTCTTTTGCTGTTTTAAAATTTAGACATTTGCTTATTTCTTGTTGAGTTGTGGGAGTTCTTTATGTACTCTGAATATTAATCTCTTATTACAGATACGATTTGTAAATATTTTCTTCCATTCTGGAAGTTTCCTTTTCATTCTCTTAATTGTATCCTTTGATGCTCAAAAGCTTTAATTGATACAGTCTCCTTTGTCTATTTAGCCTTTTTCTTTTTCTCTGCTTTTGGTGTCATATCCAAAAAATCATTGCCAAATCCAGTGTTCCCAAGCTTTCTCTCTGTTTTTTTTTTTTTTTCTAGGAGTTTTTAGTTTGGATTATTCTGTTTAGATTTTTAATCCATTTTGAGTTAATTTTTGTATATGCTATAAAGTAAGGATCCAACTCCATACTTTTGCATGTGGATATCTAGATTCATCAATAGTATATTGAAGAAATATTCTTTTCTCCATTAAGTGTCTTTGACACCCTTGTCAAAGATAATTTGACCATACATATATATGGGTTTATTTCTGGACTCCCTGTTCTATGCTGTTTGTATATATCTCTGTCTTTATGTTAGTACTATGCTTTAATTATTATAGCTTTGCAATGTGTATTGAGATTAGTAAGTGTGAAATCTCTAAGTTTGTTCTTCTTTTTTAAAAGTTGTTTTACTGTTCAGCATCCCTTAAAATTCCATGTGAATTATAGGTTGCATTTTTCTATTTATGCAAAAATACCATTTGGATTTTGAAAAAATAAATTTTTTAATTGAAGAATAGTTGAAATATAGTGTTATAACAGCTTCTGGTGTGCAACATAATGATTTGACAATTCTATGAATTGCCATTGGGATTTTGATAGGGATTGTGTTGAATCTGTAGATTGCTTTGGTAGTATTGACAACTGACAAAATTAAATCTACCAATCCATGAACATATAATGTCTTTCCATTTATTTTGCCTGCTTTTATTTATTTAAGCAATAATTTTTTAAATTGTAGTATAATTACTATACAGTATCCTATTAATTTCAGGTATATATAATGAGACTCAATATTTTTATACATTATGAAATAATCCCCATGATAAATCTGTCACTATACAAAGTTATTATATTATTGATTATATTCCCTAAGCTATACATTACATTTCAATGACTGACTTATTTCATAACTGGGAGTTTGTACCTCTTAATCCTCTTCAAATATTTCACCTCCGCACCCCAATCCCTTACCCTTTGGTAACTACTAGTTTGTTTCCAGTATCCATGAGTCTGTTTTGTATGTTCATTTGTTTTGTTTTTTAGGTTCTACAAATAAGATAAATCATTATCATAGTTGTCTTTCTCTGTCTGACTTATTTCATTTTGCATAATACACTCTAGTTGTATTAATGTTGTTGCAAATGACAAGATTTTAATCTTTTTATGGCTCACTATTATTCCATTATGTGTGTGTAATATATGTGTGTGTGTAGGTGTGTGTGTGTGTGTGTGTGTATGTATATATATTATATATATATATATATATATATATATATATATATATATATATAGCATTTTCTTTATCTAGTCATCTATCAGTGGACACTTAGGTTGCTTTCATATCTTGGCCACTGTAAATAATGCTGTAATGAACATAGGGTTGCATGTATCTTTTTGAATTGGTGTTTTCATTTTCTTCAGATAAATATCCAGAAGTGGAATTGTTAGATCATGTGGTAATCCTATTTAAGATGTTTTCACTTTTCTTCATTGTTTTTCCTTTTTTTCCCCATTTTGATGGTTTCAAATGATCTGTCTTCAAGGTTGCTCTTTTCCTTCTGCCTGATCAAGTCAGTTATCCAAATTGTTTAATGAATTTGTGGATTCAGTTATTATATGTATGAACTCCAGAATTTCTATTTGTGGGGGTACATTTTTAAAATTTAAATTTTGTTAGTTAACATACAGTGTATTTGATGCTTTCTTATTTGTCTTTTGTAGATATTATCATTTTGTTCATGAGTTTGTTATTTTTGGTTGTTTGTTCATCAGTTTCCTGATTTTGTTCAATTGATTTTCTGTGTTATTTTTTAGCTTACTGAACATATTTAAGACAGTCTTAATTTATTTCTCAGAAAGTTCAGGGACCTTAATTTCTTTAGGGTTGGTTTCTGTAATTTCTTTTGTTCCCTTGATTGGGCTATGGTTTCCTCTTTATATGTCTTGTGACCCTTTATTGAAATTTGGCATTTGAAAAAATAGCTATCTTGCATACTCTTAAAAGGACTTCATTGTGATGGGAAAACTCTCACCAGTGAACCTGGTTAGAGTTCTTAGGGCCTCTCATACTTTTTTTGATTATGTATCTTCTCTGGGCTTGTATATGTGCTTTTAACTGTGTTAATTTCCCTAAGTGACTTGCTCCTGTTTCTTATCCTGTGTGTATATGTCCTTGTACTCCATCCCATGCCTTCCTTTATGATCTCTGTAGCTCTGACTTGCTGCAGTATTCTCCTCTGTTTTCATTGGCTTCCAAACTCTGCTGCCACTAGTACTTGAATTAAGTGAGAGAGAAATCAATTTTTTGGGCAGCTCCCAGAGAAGTCAGAATTTTTGTATGCATTGTCTACTCTTTTGCTTTTGTCCCAAGAGAGGATCCAGGGTATGGAAGGTTTCCTTCCCATTACAATGCACTATGCAAAGTAGGGCATGCAAAAAGTCACACACTTCCCTACCTCTTTTGATGGAGTTCCTTTTTTATTATACATTGGACTAGGTACTGCAACTTCTCATCTGGTGTCCAGAATTTGCAGAGAAATATTCTGGCCCATATAGTATTGTTAAAATGGTATCTCCATTGGGGAGTGAGGGCTTGGTTTTCCTTAGTCCACCATCTTTCTGAAGTCATTCTCTATTGTCTGATTTTTAAATCTACCTTTATATATATTTTTTTGTTTATTTTAATCTACTTTTATATTGTTAAGTAACGTTGACTGTATATAACAACTTTATTGCCAAATGTGGAAACTGAATGTGTAACATTATTTTTATTATTGCTAATATTATGTTTAACTTAGTAAAGCATAAAAGGCTCATTATATTTTAATTTTCTCAATTTTTTTTGATGACCCAAATAATTTTTAAGTGAGTATATCAGGATATTTTCATTATATGTTTCCTTTCTTTTTCTTAGCATTCTCTATATCAGTGATAATAAACATAACTCATAATTTTCTCAGCTATTATTTTGTTTGCACAGAAAGCCCTCCTTTTTTTAGCAGATGTGTTTCATAAAGGGAAACAATGGGGACGCCTGAGTGGCTCAGCAGTTTAGCGCCCGCCTTCGGCCCAGAGTGTGGTCCTGGAGTCCTGGGATCGAGTCCCTCACTGGGCTCCCTGCATGGAGCCTGCTTCTCCCTCTGCCTGTGTCTCTGTCCGCCTCCCGTGTGTGTTTCTCATGAATAAATAAATAAAATCTTAAAAAAAAAAGGGAGGACAATGTTATCCATTAATCTGTACCAGACACAGATAATATTTTTTTTTGTAAATGAATGTAAATGGCTTTATCTGTTATTTATGTTCTTTATAGTTCACTTATATAGGGGCAGAGTGGTTGCAAAGAAAAGTAGTATTAGGGTATATCAGAGGAACTGATCTGATCCTGCTTCTGTGCCTCACTCTTCTTTTTTATGGAATGAATTATTTTCTCACTGAGTGACTACTAAGGATAAAATAAAAATAAAATATTTAAAAATATTTAAAAATGTGTAAGTACATAAATGAAAATGTTATTTTTTGTTTTTGGATAATTTTTCAATTGATATGCTACATCATATATTTTTCTTGTGTTTTAACCCATATCATTATCTAAATTTTATCAAAAGAATTCTGTGCTCTTTACTTTTATCCATGTTCTGAATACATAAACCTTTAGAGCACAAACATGAATAATTTTTATTGTAGCAGCACATTTGGACTTCACATACATGTTATAGATTTACAGTAATTTTTGCATCAGTATCTTAAAATTTCTTTAGAAATGTTATATTTGTCAATGGCCCATAAACATTGCTTAAAAAATTTCATCCTAAGGCAGATAAGAGTTGATTGTATTCAAAGGAATGAAAAATTTTAGTATATCTTATAATTATTATTTAGTTATTATCATTTGAAATATATATTCATAGAATCCCCAAATTTATATTTTCATAATGACATATTGGCAACAAAAAGGAGTGCAGTATATTAGAAATATTATTATGTTCTACAAATTAACATTGTTCCACCTTTACATTCTTTTTTTAGATTTATTGAATGACCCTGATTCTTTTCACAATTAATTTTTAGTGTATTTTAATATGTAATCTTGTTAGAAATCAGACTCATAGTCAGATCTAACTATACTCTTTTGATTTGTTATAGACTGACACCTTCACTCTAGAAGCTGTGCACCTTGGGGATTTGTATAAGATTGTCGTAGGTCATGATGGGATTGGCCCAGGTAAGGGACTTACGTAAGTAGATATTCAAGGTTTGATTCCACTCTAACATAAAACCCTGTACAAATTTAGATAATAATTTTAGGTAACTTAAGACGTAGTCTTATCCAAGTAGATGCTCTGCCTAGAATGCTAGAGTCAGTGATGTATAAAAATTGGATGAATTTGGGATTTATATGCTATGGCATGTGGCAGCATTCTAACATGCTACTTGTGGAGATAGCAGCAGTATCTGCTGGCAGTTACACTCCATGAAGTACTAGCAGTAGTGCCAACAGTGGCATGTTAAGGAAACTGTCTTGGCAGCAACTTCTCAGCTGTGTTTTCTGCTGCTATTTTTTTTATGCTTCTTCCTTAGTTTTCCAATTTGTTCAGTGAGATGACCTACATCTTCCCAATAAGTTCATTTTCTGCTACTGTGTAAAACAAACCATGAGATAAGCAAAATTCCTCAACAAAAGAGCACTAAAGTGTACATACCACAAAAAGGATAAGAAACTAAAAAGCATCAAACAAGAGGATAAACTCTTTCACTAAAAAGTATCAATGCATAATTATCAAAGTGTTAGGAACCAAGTTTTCTTACCAATATATACTGAAAATGTGTTTAAATAATTAATGAATTAGCAAGTTAAGAAAGCTGGTTCAAAGGAAGTTACATGAAACTGAAAAATATATTCTTCTAATAAGTGAAAACAAAAAAAATGAAGAGTGAGATTGATAAATTAAAAATATGGCCAATGCCCTAATACAGTAAAAACATACCTGTGATGTTGTCTTCTCTCTTGGATGTAATTTGTTTATATTTTGACCAGACTCAAATATTTTGCAGTTTATTTTCTGTCAGTTGATGGCTAATTCTATAGTCTGGGCTCTAATCCATAGTAAATACTATGTTAAATAGCATTATGCTCCTAAGTCAGATGACTCTCAGGTGGGTGTATTAGACTATATGCTCTAGTACAGCATTGATAAAACATGTTTATATATGCAAGCTAACACTTACATGCCAACTAATTCAATTTTGTAAGTATTTTTGGTGGATCTACTATGTAGAAAGTGCTCTACTGAGTACTTTCTGTAGTAAATACAAGGATGACTAAGAATGCCTGCCCTTTAGTCTGCCAAGAGATAACAAGATGATTTTAAATCCTAACTAAGTTAGGGACGACATTCTGCTTCCTGATTCTAGTTGAAAGTCCTGTCTTTTTTCCTCCAAATTCTGATTTTCCTAGTTTATCTAAATAGAATCTCAGTAAATGATATATCATTGCAATGACATGAAGAGAATACTAGAATCTTAGCCAGCAACACAAATTTGAATTCAGATCCTGTCACTTGTTGACTTTTTGATCTTGAGCAAATCACTTAAACTCTCTGAGTTTCAGTTCATATTCTTTTTTTAAATAATAAATTTATTTTTTATTCGTGTTCAATTTGCCAACATACAGACAACACCCAGTGCTCATCCCGTCAGTTCATATTCTGTAAAATGAGATGAATACCTCATACAGTTATTGTGAGGATTATGTGAAGTTGTTTATGAATGGCAAAACAGAGGGCACCTGGCTGCCTAAATAGATCATGTGACTCTTGATCTTGAAGTTGTGAGTTCGAGCCCTGCACTGGTATAGAGATTACTTAAGAATAAAACCTTAAAAAAATGGCAAAGCAGTCTACATTTGACAGTAAATTATCAATAGATAGTCATTAGAATTTTTAAATTACATTTTATTTTTTATTTTTATTATTTTTTTAAGATTTTATTTATTCATGAGAGACAGAGAGAGAGAGAGAGAGAGAGAGAGAGAGAGGGAGAGGCAGAGACACAGGCAGAGGGAGAAGCTGGCTTTATGCAGGGAGCCTGACATGGGACTCGATCCTGGGTCTCCAGGATCAGGCCCTGGGCTCAAGGCAGCGCTAAACCACTGAGCCACCTGGGCTGCCCAAATTACATTTTAAATATCAATTCAATATGTTGTAAAATTAATCTATTTTCTTTCATTTCCACATCTTCCCTAAGTATATTTTAAGAAGGAAACTAAAAATTCCTTTTATAATCTTTCCTTCTTTAACTCCTTTCCCCCTCTTTATTTTTAAAATCGGCAGATATTTAAGAACACTTTTAGGAGTTGGTGGTAATGGAAATGGACAGGGCAAGCAGGTTGTGTTTACCAACTGGTTAAAAAGGAAGAGGGTGGAGGTAGCCAGCATTTACTTCTTTACCTCATAGTGCTACTTCCCTTGGGTTCATTCAGCCAGCATTCATTGAATCTTTGCCACATGCAACTTATACTCCTTGTTTTAGGAGTGGAAAAATGTCTCCTCCATATGTCCACTTCTCTTCCACCACCTTGGATATTTGGCTTTATACAATGGTGCTAAATCTGTAGGGAAGTAGAACTTCACTATCTACCAGGTACCTGACCAAAAAGGTGATTAAGCTGTAGTTGTTATTGTTTGGTTAGTTTTTTAACCAAACAAATAATGATTAAACAAATCATGATTCTTTGAGGAGATCTGAAATAACACTTTCTGAAAGAAAAATTTGTAATAGTGAAGTAGTTTGAGATTATTTCAGAAAGTATTCTTAGCATGTTATTGCTTCTTGAATTATAAAATGGACATAAGTTAAAAATAACAGTATTTTTTTAAGAGATGAAGAATATTGAAGTTATTGAAGAAATTCTAGCAGATCTATGTTGCTGTGTTGCTGAGAAGTTTGGCAACACTTGTTGGGTAACTGGGTAAATTACTGTTTCTTTTAATAACCAAGGTTAAAATTTACTTGTAATCAAGTGGTCTCAATTTCTCTTAACTTCCAGTCCTTTTGATAACATCTCAGAGGGAGACTCTATAGAATAAACAGGATATTATTTGATCAAAAATGATAAAAAATTTCAGAAACGTGGTAGCATTTTGTAGCAGAGATTTTAACACAGGAAAAAATTTTGAGGGGGGGGTAATGTACAAAAACAAAGACATATTTGTTTAAGTACCCTACATTAGGTGAATATAATTCCCCCTTCTGTTAAGACTATATACTGTATAAATATGTGTATTGCATGTTTACAAACTGCTTCCTCTTTATATGTGAGACTTAACTTACCACAAAGCATTTTGAAATCATATTACATTCCTTTGGGTATGTGGTAGTAGATTTGCTTTTCTAACTTAATAATCTCTGTTTAATGGAGATGATACAATATTTTTGAGGAAGTTGCAGAATTATAAAAAATGTATCCGTGAATTTTTTGGTTGGAAATTCAGGTGTGTTTTGGAGATATTTCAATCTCTAGACCACTTTAATAAAGTAGATATTGCAATAAAGTGAGTCAAATGAATTTTTGATTTCCCAGTGCATATAAAAATTATGTTTAAACCAAACTAGTATTTTAAGGGTATGATAGCATTATGTCTAAAAAATGTAGGTACCTTAATTAAAAAATGCTTTATTGTTAAAAAAATACTAGGCATCATCTGAGCTTTCAGTAAGTTGTAATCTTTTTGCTGGCGGAGGGTCTTGCCTCATTGTTGATGGCTGCTGACTGATCAGGGTAGCGTTTGCTGAAGGCTGGGGCGGCTATGGCAATTAAAAAAAAAATGAAGTTTACCACGTAAGTTGACTATTTCACCAATGATTTCTCTGTAGGACGCAATGCTCTCAGATAGTATTTTACCCACAGTAGAACTTCTTTCAAAAGTGAATCCAATCCGTTCAAATCCTGTTGCTGCTTTATCAACTAATTTTATGTCATATTCTAAATCCTTTGTTGTCATTTCAACAGTCTTCAGAATATCTGGGGAGTAGATTCCATCGCAAGAAACCACTTGCTTTGTTCCTCCACAAGAAGTAATGCCTTATCCGTTAAATTTTTTCATGAGATTGCAGCAATTTAGTCACATCTTCAGGCTCCCCTTCTAATCCTAGTTCTCTTGCAGTTTCCACCACATCTGCAGTTACTCTGTACACTGAAGTTTCAAACCCCTCAAAGTCATCTATGAGGAATCAACTTCTTCAAAGTTGCTGTGAATGTTGATGTTTTGCCCTTTTTCCATGAATTGCAAATGTTCTTAATGGTATCTAGAATGGTGACTCCTTTCCATATTTCCAGTTTACTTTGCCCAGATTTTCAGATGAATCACTAACTATGGAAGCTATAGCCTTATGACATGTATTTTTAAAATAACAACACTTAGAAGTTGAAATTACTCCTTGATCCATGGCCTGCAGAATGGATGTTGTATTAGCTTGCATGAAAACAACCTTAATCTCATTGTACTTCTCCATCAGGGCTCTTGAGTGACCAGGTATATTATATTGTACATTTTACAGGAGTGTAATATATTGCAGTAATATTTTGAAAGGAATCTTTTTTTCTGAGCAGATTTCAACAGTGGGGGTTTACTTTAATTTGTAAAAAAAAAATGTAGTATCTGTGAAACATATTAAAGGTGAAGCACAATAAAATGAAGTATGCCTATAATGCTTAGTATAGAAAGTATTTTCAGTTAATGTGAAGATCTACCAGTTAATACTTTATTAAATTAGTAGAGATACCCTAAAAGCCCACTTTCACCATTTTTATTCAAGTAATGTAGGAAGTGCCAGCCAGATCAGTTAGTCAAGAACATAAATAAAAGGCATCCAAATTGGAGAGGAAGAAATAAAACTGTCACTATTTGCAGATGACATAGTGCTTTATATAGGAACTCTTACAGACTCCACCCAAAAAATTGTTAGAATTAATAAATTCCGTGAAGTTGCAGGATATAAAATCCATATATAAAATTCTTTTGCATTTCTGTATACCAAGAATAAACTTCCAGAAAGAGAAATTAAGAAAACAATCCCATTTACATTTGCATCAAAAAAAATAAAATACCCAGGAATTAATTTAACCAAGGAGGTCAAAGACCTATGCAATGAAAATCGTTAAGACATTGATAAAAGAAATTGAAGAAGACACAAATAAATGGGAAGATATTTTATGCTCATGGAGTGGAAGAATTAATATTGTCAAAATGTCCATACTAGTGTTGAACCAGCTTTGCATCCTGGGGATAAATCCTACTTGGTTATGGTGGATAATCTTCTTAATGTCCTGTTGTATTATCTTGGCTAGTGGAAGGATCCTCAGAAATCCATCGAAAGATGAATGGATAAAGAAGATGTGGTTTATGTATACAATGGAATATTACTCAGACATTAGAAATGACAAATACCCACCATTTGCTTCGACGTGGATGGAACCGGAGGGTATTATGCTGAGTGAAATAAGTCAATCGGAGAAGGACAAACATTATATGGTCTCGTTCATTTGGGGAATATAAAAAATAGTGAAAGGGAATAAAGGGGAAGGGAGAAAAAATGAGTGGGAAATATCAGAAAGGGAGACAGAACATGGAAGACTCCTAACTCTGGGAAACGAACTAGGGGTGGTAGAAGGGGAGGAGGGAGGGGGTGGGGGTGACTGGGTGGCGGGCACTGAGGTGGGCACTTGAAGGGATGAGCACTGGGTGTTATTCTGTATGTTGACAAATTGAACACCAATAAAAAATAAATATATTAAAAAATAAAATAATTGAAATAAAAAAAAGGAAATGCATATTGGAGAGAAATCTTATAAATGTAAAGAGTGTGGCAAAGCTTCAGTAAACATTTAAGCCTTACAAATCATCAGAGAATGCATAATGTTAATAAAGTTTACACATGTAAAAACAAAACAAAACAAAAATGTCCATACTATTCAAAGCAATCTACAGATTCAGTGCAATATCTATGAAAATTCCAATGGCATTTTTAATGAAAATAGAACAAAGAATCCTAAAATTTGTAGGGATCCATGAAGGACCCTGAATAGCCAAGGTAATCTTGAGAGAAAATAAAGAACCAGGTGAACATCACACTTCCTGATTTTAAACTAATAATACAAAACGATAGTAATCAAAAAATTATGATGTTGACATAAATGAAGCAGGATAGAGTCCAGCAATAGACCCACACTTATATGGCCAACTAATTTGCATATTGGATAGTCTCTTCAATAAATGGTGTTGGGAAAAGTGGATAGCCACATGCAAAAGAATAAAACTGTACCACTATGTTATACCCCCCACACAAAAATTAACTCAAAATGTATTAAAGACTTAAATGTAAGACCTGAAACTATAAAATTCCTAGCAGAAAACATAGGTGGTAAGCTTCTTGACATCATTCTTGGCAAAGATTTTTTGGATTTTACCCCAAAAGCAGAGGCATCCAAAACAAAAATAAACAAGTAGGACCACATCAAACTAAAAAGCTTCTGCACAGCAAAGGAAATTATCAAAAAAGTGAAAAGGCAACCTATAGTGTGGAAAAAATTTGTAAATCATATATCTGATACATGGTTAATATCCAAAACATATAAGGAACTTGGGGACACCTGGGTGGCTCAGTGGTTGAGCGTCTGCCTTTGGCTCAGGGCAGGATCTCAGAGTCCCAGGATTGTGTCCCGTGTCGGGCTTCTTGCATGGAACCTGCTTCTCCCTCTGCCTATGTCTCTGCTCCTCTCTCTGTGTCACCCATGAATAAATAAATGAAATCTTTAAAAAAAAAGAACTTGTACAACTTAATGACCAAAACAAAAAACCAAAAACCTCAAACAATGCAGTTAAAAAATGGGCAGAGGATCTGAAAAGACATTTTTCCAGAGAAATTATCCAGATGGCTAACAGGTATATAAAAAGGTACTCAAGATCAGTAATCATCAAGGTAATGCAAATCAAAACCACACTGAGATATTTCCTTACACCTGTTAGAGTGGCTGTCATCAAAAAGACAAGAGATAACAAATGCTGGAAGGGATGTATAGGGAACATTTATGCACTCTTATGAGAATGTAAATTGGTAAGGTACTGTGGAGAGCAGTATAGAAATTCCTCACAAAATGAAAATAGAGCTACCATATGATCCTACAATCCCACTTCTGCATATATATACAAAGGAAATTAATTGACTATCTCATAAATCTGGATGCAATTCCATATTCATTGCAGCATTGTTCACAGTAGCTAATATGTTGATACCACCTATGTGTCCATCAGTAGATGAATAGGTAAAGAATTGTGGTCTTTGTATAGAATGAATATTATTCTGCTCCAAAAGAGAAGATCCTTCCATTTGTAACAATGTGAATGAACTTGGAGGACATTAAGCTGAGTGAAAAAAGACAAAGACAAATACTGTATGATCTAACTTATATGTGGAATATAAAAAAGCTGAATTCCTAGAAACCATAGATCGGTAGTCACTGGGGGCTGGTGGTGGGGGGAAAAGAGGAGATATTGATCAAAGGGTACAAACTTTCCAGTTATAAAAGGAATAAGTAAGTTCTGGGGATTTAATGTGTAGCGTGGTAACTCTAGTTAATAATACCATATTATATAATTGAAAGTTTCTATGAGACAAATTGTAAATATTCTCACCATAACAACAACAGCAAAAATTATGTGATATGAAGGATGTGTTAACCAACCTTATTTTGGTACTTATATAGCAATATATACATTTTTCAAACCAATAGGTATATATTATATGCCTTAAACTTATACAATATTGTATGTCAATTATATCTCAATAAAGTTGGGAAAAAATAAGTTATGTCAGAAATATAGATTGGGAAAAATGAGAGAAAATGACAAAAACAGAAATCAAAGACTGACAATAAAAAAAAGAATTGATGTCACTTATATGAATGGATTCCTAAGGAAAAAGTATAAACCCTTACATAGTAAACCAACATTGAAAAATCCAATAAAAATGAGAAGAAAATAAATGCCAGATGAGATACAGTGAATATAATACAAATACATATCAGATAAAAGTTTTGAGACTACTATATATAGTTTTGGATAAATAAATTTAAGCTCTCGATTAATTGGATGATTAAGACAAATTCAAAGAAATTTAGCGTAAGAAATTATGAATGACTCAAGAAGGTAAATTTGACTCAATATTGATCAAAGATAAAGTAGGAAATAACAGTAATCAATAATAAATTTTGTTAGATGCCTACTCTCTTTCCAAAAGCTCTATCTCTTTTTTTTTAATTTTTTTAAATTTTTATTTATTTATTTATGATAGTCACAGAGAGAGAGAGAGAGAGAGAGAGAGAGGCAGAGACAGAAGCAGGCTCCATGCACCGGGAGCCCGACGTGGGATTTGATCCCGGGTCTCCAGGATCACGCCCTGGGCCAAAGGCAGGCGCTAAACCGCTGCGCCACCCAGGGATCCCCAAAAGCTCTATTTCTATTTGGATTTATCAGCGCTTTCTCTAAAGTATCCACGTAGCAGACATTTTCAGTGCTATATGAAATGTTCCAGTTATTGAATTGGAAACTTCTAAATAGACTTAATGATACTGAAACTTGAAAATGTACAAAATAGAGAACTATGATTTAGTGCTTCTTGTATTGTCTTTTATCATGATCCTAGTATGAATAAGAATGCCAACAAACCTCAGAGGACCTATTCTAAAGGAATTATCTTTTTTACCATATTCGTGTTTTATAATGAAAATGCAAGCAACTATTGATAATTTTTCCACATTTGGTATAGTCTGAATGTTTGTGTCCCTCCCAAATTAATATGTTGAAATCTTAAGGCTCTATGCAATGGTATTAGTAGGTGGGGCCTGTGGAAAGTAGAACCTTGAGGAATGCTTTTATAGAAGTGGCTCCAGAGAGAGAACCCTAGTGCCTTTCGCCTTGTGAGGACACAGCAAGAAGGTGCTGGCTATAAACCATGAAGAGAGCCCTCACCAGGTGATTATGCTGGTATCTTGATCTTGGACTACCCAGCTTCCAGAACTATGAGAAATGAATTTCTGTTGTTTATAAGCTGGCAAGTTTGTGCTATTTTGTTATATGCAGTCCAGTCAGACTAAGACAGTATTTTAATTTGATAGTTAAATTTCTCATTTCCCTTTCCTCCAGATATTCTAATAAAATTGACAATCCTGAGGGTTTTTGCAGTTTCATATCATGTGTCCCATTAGTGTTTGTATTGTCCCCAAGAACAGTTGTAAATTAGCCTGATAAATATATGCACAGATATCCTAAGCTAAATGTGTACAAAATGAATCAAGACATAATAAAGGAATAGTATATAACAGCTAAGTAGGGTTCATACCAAGAAATTGAAGGATAGTTTAGTATTAGAAAATCTGTTAAAATATATCACCTCAGAAAGTTGAAGTAGAAAAATGGTTAACAGTCCAATAATATTATTATTAAAAGTTCTTTGAAAATTTGTAACAGAAAAAATATTTTATTTATTTATTTTTTTAAATTTATTTATTTATTTATGATAGTCACACACAGAGAGAGAGAGAGGCAGAGACATAGGCAGAAGGAGAAGCAGGCTCCATGCACCGGGAGCCCGATGTGGGATTCGATCCCGGGTCTCCAGGATCGCGCCCTGGGCCAAAGGCAGGCGCCAAACCGCTGCGCCAGCCAGGGATCCCCAGAAAAAATATTTTAAAATAATGTTACTCAAGACAACTACTTAATAAGCAATGAAATTCATTAAAATTTGAAATACAACAAAGACTTCCTCATTATGAATATAGTAATTCTCTGGAAAGCATTATAATATGTTTCCTAAAACAATTTTTATAATTTTGGAAAGGAGAAGACAAAATTATTGCTTGCAAGCGACAGAAATGTCTATTAAATCACAAGGAATATCAATTGAAAAAAAGAAAATGAAAAATAGAATTTATAGAGTGACTAGAAATTAAGTCAATATACAGTAACTTGAATCTGATTTTCTTATATAGAAAACATAAGATATGAAAGATCTCAGAGTGGCAGCAAAAAATAAATATTAACAATATGTGTAATAATTAGCATCAACAATACAAAGCACATGTCCATCTGACTTATTAGACTGGCCTTGTCTGAAAGCCATACTGAAAGGTAATAGGAAGTTCTAGCCAAGAAAGTTCAAATTATAGGTCATGTGCCTGTTTCAGATTAAGTGAACCTATTTATTCCTTAACAAATTGTTTACCAATGATCTGTGTAATCCATTTATTGGTGGTGGTACTCCAATAGCATTTTGTGTGTGGGGTGTTTTTGTTTTGTTTGTTTTTGGGTTTTTTTGTTTTGTTTTTTTGTTTTTGGTGAGAGAGGTGAAGGTTTTGTGTTTCCACATACTTAGTTCAGGTCCTAGCTGGCTGTGTCTGTGATGTGTTGGCAGTAAAAGGACTTTAGAATTTTGACGAACCAAAGTGCACCAGATCTGTCTATTTGGTTAGTCAAAAACAATATGCTGTGAGATTGAGTCTATGGAAGATCTCAGACTGCAATGGAATCTGCTTCAGTGGCTTCTTACAGAAAGACTATTGCTTACTCCCAAATCAAGTGGAGCATCACAAGTGAGTAAATAAGAGAGTTGAGGAAAGAAGGGGGTAATAATACAGATATACCTACTAATTTTGATCAAAAGTTATCATAGGCTCAGAGTAGATAAAATCTGAAATACTGGGTAGTATAATTAACCTAAAGTAAGTTCTTAGCTGACTTCCTTTTTCTATTCCTAACTGAAATAAGCTAGTCACAAAAGACCACATATTATATGATTCCGTTTGTGTGAAATCAGCACAATAGGCAAATCTATCAAAACAAGAAAGATTAGTGGTTGCCTAAGTCGACGAGAGAGGAGGGGGGGTGATGGTTGGCAGTAACAGTGAATGAGTACAAAGTTTCTTTTGGGGATAATGTAATTGTACTGAATTTGAGTTGTGGTTGTACAACTATAGATAAGTTACAAACCACTGAACCCATTTAAACAGGTGAACTTATGTATGTAAATTATTTTTTAATCTGTTAAAATTTTAATGTTACTAATCTGGAAAAATTAAAAGAATAAGACTAGCATTTTGAAAAAGATTCACAAGGAAGATTTAGCATTAAAATGCATTAAAGATGACAATTTTTATTTTATTTTTTATTTATTTTAAAGATCTTATTTATTTATTCATGAGAGAGGCAGAGACACAGGCAGAGGGAAAAGCAGGCTCCCTGCTAGGAGCCCGATGTGGGACTCAGTCCCGGATCCTGGAATCATGCCTTGAGCTGAAGGCAGACGCTTAACCTCTGAGCCACCCAGGCGTCCCAAAGTTGACAATTTTTAAATATATTTTAGTGGATGTCACAATAATAGGCAGACAGATAAATAAGTGACAGAATAAGACCTGAACTAGATTTTAAGTGTATTTAATAGAAAAATGATCATGAATGTTAAAAAAGCGATTCAAAATGACCTAAAATAAATTTGTATTATTCAGAACTAAAAATTTAAAAAAAAAAGCTATATTTTTAATTTAAGTATAGTTGACACAAAATTGTTACGTTAATTTCAGGTGTACAACATAGTGACTTGACAAGTTTATATTGTGATTTATGTTCACCAGAGGTATTAGCTACCATCTGTCCCATTACATCACTATAATAATATCATTTACTGTATTCCTTATGCTGTGCCTTTTATTCCTGGGATGTATTCACTCCGTAGCTGGAAACCTGTACTTCACTCTCCTCTTCACTCATTTTGCCCAACTCTCTGCTCCCCTCCCTTCTGGCAACCACTAGTTTATTCTCTGTATGTATAGGTCTGATTAATCTTTTTGTTTGTTTACTATATTGGTTTTTCTCAGTCTGACTTATTTTACTTAGCATAATAGCCTCCAGGTCTATCCATGTTGTCTCAAATGGCACAGTTGCATACTTCTTTATGGCTGTGTAATATTCCTATGTGTGTGTATTTACACAAACATACCACATCTTCCTTATCCATTTGTTGGCTGATGTCTACTTCTGTATCTTGGCTATGTTAAATAATGTTGCAGTAAACATTTTTAAATTGGTGTTTTCATTTTCTTTTGGTAAATACTAGTAGTGGAATTACTGGGTCATATGGTATTTCTACTTTTAATTTTTAAAGGACCCTCTATACTGTTTTTCATAGTGGCTGTACCAATTTACATTCTCATTAGCAGTGTACAAAGGTTCCTTTTTGTCCACATCCTTACCAACAGTGGTGTTTTTTATTTTGGCCATTCTCACTCATGTAAGGTGATATATCATTGTGGTTAAGCTTTTTATTTTCAGGTAATTATAGATTGACATGCAACTATACAAAATAACACAGAGGAATTCTCTGTATCCTTCACCCAGTTCCTCAATGGTGGCATCTTGCAAACGCATAGTACAGCATCATTATGAGGCTATTGATATTGACACTGTCAAGACAGAAGAAGAGAACCATCGCTCCAGTGATCTGTCATGTCTCCTTGTTATAGCCACATCTACTTCCTTCCCCTATTTCTTCCTCAAATTCCTAATTCTTAACTCCTAGCAACCATTAATCTGTACCACATACCTATTAGTTCTTATTTCAATACAGTTATATTGATGAAATCATACATTATACACTCAATTGGGATTGGCTTTTTAACTCTGTATTTCCTAGTGATTCATTCAAGTTGTATATGTCAGCACTTTGTTTTTTTTTTATTGCTGAGTAGTGTTCCATGGAATGGACTTCCCTCAGTTTGTTTAACTATTCACTTATTGAAGAATGTATAACTCTTCACTTATAATTTTGGGCTATGATGAATAAAACTTCCATGTACACATTTGTACAGATTTTTAAATATTTTATTTATTTATTCATGAGACACACACACACACACACAGAGGCAGAGACACAGGCAGAGGGAGAAGCAGGCTCCATGCAGGAAGCTGGATGTAGGACTCCATCCTGGGACCCCGGGATCACGCCCTAAGCCAAAGGCAGATGCTCAACCACTGAGCCACCCAGGCATCCCTGTACAGATTTTTATGTGAACATAAGTATTCATTTCTCTGTGATCAGTTGCCAAGAATGCAATTGATTGGGTCATATAGAATTGTATGTTTAATTTTTTAAGAAATAGCCAAACTTTTTCACAGTGCCAATACTATTCTATATTCTCACCAGCAACATATGTGATCCATTTTTGCAGCATCCTTGTCTGCATTTGGTGTTTTTTTTAAGATTTATTTATTTATGATAGACAGAGAGAGAGAGAGAGAGAGAGAGGCAGAGAGGCAGAGACACAGGACAGGCTCCGTGCCGGGAGCCCGATGCGGGATTCGATTCCGGAACTCCAGGATCGCACCCTGGGCCAAAGGCAGGCGCTAAACTGCTGAGCAACCCAGGGATCCCCTGTATTTGGTGTTTTGCTGCCTTTTTTTTTTTTGGCCATCCTGTTGGGTGTGTAGTGATTTATCATTTTTAATTTGTATTTATAAAGATAATGTTGAACGTATTTTTATGTGCTCTTTGGCAAAATTATGTTGTGTATTTTGTAATGGATTTTTTTAGTGTTAAACTTTAAGAGTTTTTAAAAATAGGTTGTAGATACCAGTCCTTTGTTGGATATGTGGTTTGCAAATATTTTTCCTTAGTTTGTAGCTTGTCATTCCACCCTCTTACTAAGGTCATTTGCAGAACAAATTTTTAGTCTTGATGAGATCCAGTTTATCCATTTTTCTTTTTTTTTTTTTATGGATTGTAGTTTTGGGGTGAAGTTGGACTCTGGCTAATCCTAGATCACAATTTTTTTTCTAACTTTCTAAGAAGTTTTATAATTTTACATTTCACATATAATTTTGTGATTTGAGATTTTGTATAAAGTATGAGCTATAGGTTGAAATTAATTTATTTTTACTTATGAATGTCTAATCACTCCAACACCAATTGTTGGAAAGCCTAACCTACCTCCACTGAATTGTTTTTATAACTTTGTCTTAAAGCAGGTAGGCATATTGATATGGGATTATTTCTGGATTCTCTATTCTGTTCCATTGAGCTATGTGTCTATTTTGCCAGTATCACACTGTCTTTAGAGCTATTTAATAGACCTTAATATCAGGTACACTGATTCCTATTTTAATTAATTATTAATATTTTATTTAAATTCAATTTGCCAATATATAGTATAACAGTGCTCATTTCTTCTTGTGCCCTCCTTAGTGCCCGTCACCCAGTTACCCCATTCCCCCCACCCACCTCCCCTTCTGCAACCATTTGTTTCCCAGAGTTAGGAGTCTCTCATGGTTTGTTTTCCTCTCTAATTTTTCCTCCCACTCAGTTTCCCTCCTTTCCCTTATGGTCCCTTTCACTATTTCTTATATTCCACATATAAGTGAAACCATATGATAGTTGTCTTTCTCTGCCTGACTTATTTCAGTCAACATACCACCTACCAGTTCCATCCAAGTCAAAGTAAATGGTAGGTTTTCATCCTTTCTGATGTGTGGGAATATTCCATTATATATATATATATATATATATATATATATATATATATATATATATATACACACACACACACACACACACACACACACACTGCATCTTTAACCATACATCTGTCGAAGTACATTGTGGCTTCTTGCACATTTGGCTCTTGTGGACATTGCAGCTATGAACACTAGGGTGCGGGTGTACCGGCGTTTTACTACATCTGTATCTTTAGGGTAAATACCCAGTAGTGCAATTTCTGGGTCATAACTTCTGGAGGAACCTCCATACTGTTTTCCAGAGTGGCTACACCAGCTTTCATTCCCACCAACAGTGTGAGAGGGTTCCCCTTTCTCCAAATCCTCTCCAACATTTGTTGTTTCCTGTCTTGTTAATTTTAGCCATTCTCACTGGTGTGAGGTGGTATCTCATTGTGATTTTGATTTGTATTTCCCTGATGGCAAGTGATGTGGAGCACTTTTTTTCATGTGCTTATTGGCCTTGTGTAGGTCTTCTTCAGAGAAATATCTGTTCATGTCTTATGCCTATTTTATGACTGGAATGTTTGTTTCTTGGGTTTTGAGTTTGGTAAGTTCTTTATAGATCTTGGATACTAGGCCTTTATCTGATATGTCATTTGCAAATATCTTCTCCCATTCTGTAGGTTGTCTTTCAGTTTTGTTGACCATTTCCTTTGCTGTGCAGAACCTTTTTATCTTGATGAAGTCCCAGTAGTTCATTTTTGTTTCTGTTTCACTTGCCTTCATAGATGTGTTTGACAAGAAGTTGCTTTGGCCAAGTTCAAAAAGGGTGTTGCCTGTGTTCTCCTCTAGGATTTGGATGGATTCTTGTCTCACATTTAAATCTTTCAACCATTTTTAGTTTTTTTTTTTTTTTTAATTTATTTTTTATTGGTGTTCAATTTACTAACATACAGAATAACACCCAGTGCCCGTCACCCATTCACTCCCACCCCCCGCCCTCCTCCCCTTCTACCACCCCTAGTTCGTTTCCCAGAGTTAGCAGTCTTTACGTTCTGTCTCCCTTTCTGATATTTCCCACACATTTCTTCTCCCTTCCCTTATATTCCCTTTCACTATTATTTATATTCCCCAAATGAATGAGAACATATAATGTTTGTCCTTCTCCGACTGACTTACTTCACTCAGCATAATACCCTCCAGTTCCATCCACGTTGAAGCAAATGGTGGGTATTTGTCATTTCTAATAGCTGAGTAATATTCCATTGTATACATAAACCACATCTTCTTTATCCATTCATCTTTCGTTGGACACCGAGGCTCCTTCCACAGTTTGGCTATCGTGGCCATTGCTGCTAGAAACATCGGGGTGCAGGTGTCCCGGCGTTTCATTGCATTTGTATCTTTGGGGTAAATCCCCAACAGTGCAATTGCTGGGTCGTAGGGCAGGTATATTTTTAACTGTTTGAGGAACCTCCACACAGTTTTCCAGAGTGGCTGCACCAGTTCACATTCCCACCAACAGTGTAAGAGGGTTCCCTTTTCTCCGCATCCTCTCCAACATTTGTTGTTTCCTGCCTTGTTAATTTTCCCCATTCTCACTGGTGTGAGGTGGTATCTCATTGTAGTTTTGATTTGTATTTCCCTGATGGCAAGTGATGCAGAACATTTTCTCATATGCATGTTGGCCATGTCTATGTCTTCCTCTGTGAGATTTCTGTTCATGTCTTTTGCCCATTTCATGATTGGATTGTTTGTTTCTTTGGTGTTGAGTTTAATAAGTTCTTTATAGATCTTGGAAACTAGCCCTTTATCTGATATGTCATTTGCAAATATCTTCTCCCATTCTGTAGGTTGTCTTTGAGTTTTGTTGACTGTATCCTTTGCTGTGCAAAAGCTTCTTATCTTGATGAAGTCCCAATAGTTCATTTTTGCTTTTGTTTCTTTTGCCTTCGTGGATGTATCTTGCAAGAAGTTACTATGGCCGAGTTCAAAAAGGGTGTTGCCTGTGTTCTTCTCTAGGATTTTGATGGAATCTTGTCTCACATTTAGATCTTTCATCCATTTTGAGTTTATCTTGGTGTATGGTGAAAGAGAGTGGTCTAGTTTCATTCTTCTGCATGTGGATGTCCAATTTTCCCAGCACCATTTATTGAAGAGACTGTCTTTCTTCCAATGGATAGTCTTTCCTCCTTTATCGAATATTAGTTGCCCATAAAGTTCAGGGTCCACTTCTGGATTCTCTATTCTGTTCCACTGATCTATGTGTCTGTTTTTGTGCCAGTATCACACTGTCTTGATGACCACAGCTTTGTAGTACAACCTGAAATCTGGCATTGTGATGCCCCCAGATATGGTTTTCTTTTTTAAAATTCCCCTGGCTATTCGGGGTCTTTTCTGATTCCACACAAATCTTAAAATAATTTGTTCTAACTCTCTGAAGAAAGTCCATGGTATTTTGATAGGGATTGCATTAAACGGGTATATTGCCCTGGGTAACATTGACATTTTCACAATATTAATTCTGCCAATCCATGAGCATGGAATATTTTTCCATCTCTTTGTGTCTTCCTCAATTTCTTTCAGAAGTGTTCTATAGTTTTGAGTGTATAGATCCTTTACCTCGTTGGTGAGGTTTATTCCTAGGTATCTTATGCTTTTGGGTGCAATTGTAAATGGGATTGACTCCTTAATTTCTCTTTCTTCAGTCTCATTGTTAGTGTATAGAAATGCCACCGACTTCTGGGCATTGATTTTGTATCCTGCCACGCTACCGAATTGCTGTATGAGTTCTAGCAATCTTGGGGTGGAGACTTTTGGGGTTTCTATGTAGAGTATCATGTCATCGGCGAAGAGGGAGAGTTTGACTTCTTCTTTGCCAATTTGAATGCCTTTAATGTCTTTTTGTTGTCTGATTGCTGAGGCTAGGACTTCCAGTACTATGTTGAACAGCAGTGGTGAGAGTGGACATCCCTGTCTTGTTCCTGATCTTAGGGGAAAGGCTCCTAGTGCTTCCCCACTGAGAATGATATTTGCTGTGGGCTTTTCATAGATGGCTTTTAAGATGTCGAGGAATGTTCCCTCTATCCCTACACTCTGAAGAGTTTTGATCAGGAATGGATGCTGTATTTTGTCAAATGCTTTCTCTGCATCCAATGAGAGGATCATATGGTTCTTGGTTTTTCTCTTGCTGATATGATGAATCACATTGATTGTTTTACGGGTGTTGAACCAGCCTTGTGTCCCAGGGATAAATCCTACTTGGTCACGGTGAATAATTTTCTTAATGTACTGTTGGATCCTATTGGCCAGTATCTTGTTGAGAATTTTTGCATCCATGTTCATCAGGGATATTGGTCTGTAATTCTCCTTTTTGGTGGGGTCTTTGTCTGGCTTTGGAATTAAGGTGATGCTGGCTTCATAGAACGAATTTGGAAGTACTCCATCTCTTTCTATCTTTCCAAACAGCTTTAGGAGAATAGGTATGATTTCTTCTTTAAACGTTTGATAAAATTCCCCTGGGAAGCCATCTGGCCCTGGACTCTTGTGTCTTGGGAGGTTTTTGATGACTGCTTCAATTTCCTCCCTGGTTATTGGCCTGTTCAGGTTTTCTATTTCTTCCTGTTCCAGTTTTGGTAGTTTGTGGCTTTCCAGGAATGCGTCCATTTCTTCTAGATTGCATAATTTATTGGCGTATAGCTGTTCATAATATGTTTTTAAAATCGTTTGTATTTCCTTGGTGTTGGTAGTGATCTCTCCTTTCTCATTCATGATTTTATGAATTTGAGTCTTCTCTCTCTTCTTTTTAATAAGGCTGGCTAATGGTTTATCTATCTTATTAATTCTTTCAAAGAACCAACTCCTGGTTCTGTTGATCTGTTCCACAGTTCTTCTGGTCTCGATTTCGTTGAGTTCTGCTCGAATCTTTATTAACTCCCTTCTTCTCTTGGGTGTAGGATCTATTTGCTGTTTTTTCTCTAGCTCCTTTATGTGTAAGGTTAGCTTTTGTATTTGAGTTCTTTCCAGTTTTTGAATGGATGCTTGTATTGCGATGTATTTCCCCCTTAGGACTGCTTTTGCTGCATCCCAAAGATTTTGAACGGTTGTATCTTCATTCTCATTAGTTTCCATGAATCTTTCTAATTCTTCCTTAATTTCCTGGTTGACCCTTTTATCTTTTAGCAGGATGGTCCTTAACCTCCACGTGTTTGAGGTCCTTCCAAACTTCTTGTTGTGATTTAGTTCTAATTTCAAGGCATTATGGTCCGAGAATATGCAGGGGACAATCCCAATCTTTTGGTATCGGTTCAGACCCGATTTGTGTCCCAATATGTGGTCTATTCTGGAGAAAGTTCCATGTGCGCTTGAGAAGAATGTGTATTCAGTTGAGTTTGGATGTAAAGTTCTGTAGATATCTGTGAAATCCATCTGGTCCAGTGTATCATTTAAAGCTCTCGTTTCTTTGGAGATGTTGTGCTTAGAAGACCTATCGAGTATAGAAAGAGCTAGATTGAAGTCACCAAGTATAAGTGTATTATTATCTAAGTATTTCTTCACTTTGGTTAATAATTGATTTATATATTTGGCAGCTCCCACATTCGGAGCATATATATTGAGGATTGTTAAGTCCTCTTGTTGAATAGATCCTTTAAGTATGATATAGTGTCCCTCTTCATCTCTCACTACAGTCTTTGGGGTAAATTTTAGTTTATCTGATATAAGGATGGCTACCCCTGCTTTCTTTTGAGGACCATTCGAATGGTAAATGGTTCTCCAACCTTTTATTTTCAGGCTGTAGGTGTCCTTCTGTCTAAAATGAGTCTCTTATAGACAGCAAATAGATGGGTCCTGCTTTTTTATCCAGTCTGAAACCCTGCGCCTTTTGATGGGGTCATTAAGCCCGTTCACATTCAGAGTTACTATTGAGAGATATGAGTTTAGTGTCATCATGATATCTATTCAGTCTTTGTTTTTGTGGACTGTTCCACTGAACTTCTTCTTAAAGGGGAATTTTAAGAGGCCCCCTTAAAATTTCTTGCAGAGCTGGTTTGGAGGTCACATATTCTTTTAGTTGCTGCCTGTCTTGGAAGCTCTTTATCTCTCCTTCCATTTTGAATGAGAGCCTTGCTGGATAAAGTATTCTTGGTTGCATGTTCTTCTCATTTAGGACCCTGAATATATCCTGCCAGCCCTTTCTGGCCTGCCAGGTCTCTGTGGAGAGGTCTGCTGTTACCCTAATACTCCTCCCCATAAAAGTCAGGGATTTCTTGTCTCTTGCTGCTTTAAGGATCTTCTCTTTATCTTTGGAATTTGCAAGCTTCACAATTAAATGTCGAGGTGTTGAACGGTTTTTATTGATTTTAGGGGGGGATCTCTCTATTTCCTGGATCTGAATGCCTGTTTCCCTTCCCAGATTAGGAAGGTTTTCAGCTAGAATTTGTTCAAATACATATTCTGGCCCTCTGTCCCTTTCGGCGCCCTTGGGAACCCCAATTAAACGTACGTTTTTCTTCCTCAGGCTGTCGTTTATTTCCCTTAATCTATCCTCATGGTCTTTTAATTGTTTGTCTCTTTTTTCCTCAGTTTCCCTCTTTGCTATCAACTTGTCTTCTATGTCACTCACTCGTTCTTCCACCTCGTTAACCCTCGTCGTTAGGACTTCTAGTTTGGATTGCATCTCATTCAATTGATTTTTAATTTCTGCCTGATTAGCTCTAAATTCTGCAGTCATGAAGTCTCTTGAGTCCTTTATACTTTTTTCTAGAGCCACCAGTAGCTGTATAATAGTGCTTCTGAATTGGCTTTCTGACATTGAATTGTAATCCAGATTTTGTAACTCTGTGGGAGAGAGGACTGTTTCTGATTCTTTCTTTTGAGGTGAGGTTTTCCTTCTAGTCATTTTGCTCAGTGCAGAGTGGCCAAAGGCAAGTTGTATTGGGAAAAAGAGAAAAAGAGAGGAGAGAAAGAAGGAAAGAAAAGAGAAAGAGAAAAAAAGGGAAGAGAAAAAAAAACGAAAGAAAAAAAAAGAAGAAAAAGAGAAAGAAAAAGAAAGGAGAAAAAAAGGGGGGGTGGGGGAGGAAACAAAACAAAAAAGCAAAAAAAAAAAAAAAAAAAAAAGAACCACAGGGGAGTATCTTCTGATTCTGTGTACTTTAAGTCCCTTGGCTTCTCCTGGAAGTTGTCAGTCTAGCTGGTGTTCTGGGGGAGGGGCCTGTTGTGCTGATTTTCAGGTGTTAGCATTGGGGGAGCTGCTGTGCCCCTGCCTGGTGCAGGGCTCAGTGGGGGTTGTTTACCCCGTGAGGCCGCAGGAGGAACAGCCCCAGTGGCGGGGCAGCTCTGGAAACCTGGATTCAGCTCCGGCAGGAACTCCGTCTGCAGGGCCTGGAGGCTCCGGGCGGGGCCGCTGATCTGCTCAGCTCGGGGCAGGGGCGTCCTCGCTGTCCTGGGCCCTCCCGGCCTCTGCCTGTCCCGGGGGAGGCGGGATCCTGGGCTCTGTCCCGGCGCCCTGTGCTCCGGAGCCTGCGCTGGTGGATTCGCGCTCCCGGGGCCGCGCAGCCCCCTCCGCGGAGCCGCCGCCCGAGCCCCTCCGAGCTGCTCCTGGAACCGCGCAGGCCCCTCCGCACGGAGCCTCTTCCTCTGCCCGAGCCCCCCTGAGCTGCTCCCGGGGCCGCGCAGCCCCCTCCGCGGAGCCGCCGCCCGAGCCCCTCCTGGCTGCTCCGGGTCCCGCCGGGTCCCGCCGTGCGCGCTGCAGCCCTTAGGGAGCTCGGCGCACTCTCCTGGGCGCGCAGTTGCTGTTACTCCCCTGGGGAGCCCGAGGGCATCCCCTCCCTCCTGGGTCCTGCTCCAACTCCCCGCGAGCCCCTTTCCCCCGGGAAGGTCGGTGCAGCTCCTGCTCCTCCGGGACGGGGCTCTCCTGTCCTGGGGACACTCGCCCCGGCCTCAGCCCGGCTCCTCGCGGGGCCCCTCCCCCTTGGAGGCCTTTGTTTCTTTATTTCTTTTTCCCCGTCTTCCTACCTGGATAGAAGCGCGAACTCTTCTCACTGTTGCATTCCAGCTGGTCTCTCTTTAAATCTCAGGCCGAATTCATAGATTTTCAGGATAATTTGAAGGTTTTCTAGGTAGTTTGGTGGAGACAGGTGATTTGAAGACCCTACTCTTCCGCCATCTTGCTCCTCCTCCCATTTTTAGTTTTATCTCTGTGTAGTGTAAGAGAATGGTCCAGTTTCATTCTTCTGCATGTGGCTGTCCAGTTTTCCTAATACCATTTATTGAAGAGACTGTGCCTTTTCCAGTGGATATTCTTTCCTGCTTTGTCAAAGATGAGTTGAACAAAGAATTGAAGGTCCATTTCTGGGTTCTCTACTCTGTTTCATTGATCTATGTGTCTGTTTTTGTGCCAGTACCATACTGACTTGATCACAGCTCTGTAATATAGCTTGAAGTCAGGCATTGTGATGCCCCCAGCTTTGATTTTCTTTTTCAATATTCCTCTGGCTCTTCAGGGTCTTTTCTGGTTCCATACAGATCTTAGGATTATTTGTTCCAACTCTGAAGAAAGTCCATGGTATTTTGATAGGGATTGCATTGAACGTGTAAATTGCCCTGGGTAGCATAGATATTTTCACAGCATTTATTTTTCCAATCTGTGAGCATGGGATGTTTTTCCATTTCTTTGTGTCTTCCTCAGTTTCTTTCAGAAGTATTCTGTAGTGTTCAGGGTATAGATCCATTACCTTTTGGTTAGGTTTATTCCTAGGTGTCTTATGCCTTTGGGTGCAATTGCAAATGGGATTGATTCCTTAATTTCTCTTTCTTCAGTCTCATTGTTAGTGTATAGAAATGCCACTGATTTCTGGGCATTGATTTTGTATCCTGCCAATTGGCTGAATTACTGTATGAGCTCTAGCAAACCTGGGGTAGGGTCTTTTGTGTTTTGTATGTACAATATCCTGTCATCGGCTAAGAGGGAGAGTTTGACTTCTTTGCCAATTTGAATGCCTTTTATTTCTTTAGGTTGTCTGATTGCTCAGGCTAGGTATTCTAGTACTATGTTGAATGAAAGTGGTGAGAGTGGACATCCCTGTCATGTTCCTGACCTTCAGGGAAAAGCATGTAGTTTTTCCCCATTGAGAATGATATTCTTTGTGGGATTCTCATAGATGGCTTTTAAGATATTGAGGAATGTTCCCACTATCCCTACACTCTGAAGAATTTTGATCAAGAATGGATGGTGTATTTTGTCAAATGCTTTCTCTGCATTTATTGAGATGATCATATGGTTCTTGTCTTTTCTTTTATTGATGTGATCTGTCACATTGATTATTTTACAAATATTGAATCACCCTTGCATCCCAGGGATAAATCCCACTTGAATGTAGTGAATAATCCTCTTAACATACTGTTGGGTCCTATTGGCTAGTATCTTGTTGAGAATTTTTCATCCATGTTCATCAGGGATATTGTTATGTATTTCTCCTTTCTGGTGGAATCTTTGGTTTTGGGATCAAGGTAATGCTGGCCTCATAGAATGAATTTGGAAGTATTCCTTACGTTCCTAACCTTTGAAACAGCTTTAGTAGAATAATTATTATTTCTTCTTTAAATGCTTGGTAGAATTACCCTTGGAAGGGATCTGGCCATGGACTTTTGTTTCTTGGGAGGTTTTTGATAACTGCTTCAATTTCCTCTCTGGCTGTTAGTCTGTTCAGGTTTTCTATTTATTCCTATTTCAGTTTTGGTAAATTGTAGGTTTTGAGGAATGCATTCATTTCTTCCAGATTGTCTAATTTGTTGGCATATAATTCCTCATAATTCATTTTTAAAATAATTTGTATTTCCTTGGTACTGATTGTGATCTCTCCTCTTTCATTTATGATTTTATTAATTTAAGTCTGTTTTCTTTTTAATAAGTCTGGATAGGGGTTTATCTATCTTATTAATTCTTTCAAAGAACCAGGTCCTGGTTTCCTTTATCTGTTCTACAGTTCTTCTGGTCTCTATTTCATTGAGTTCTGCTCTAATCTCTGTTTCTCTTCCTCTGCTTGCTTTAGGCTTTGTTTGCTGTTCTTTCTCCAGTTCCTTTAGGTGTAAGGTTAGCTTGTGTATTTGAGATTTTTCCAGTTTTTTGAAGGAGGCTTGTATTGAGGTGTATTTCTCTCTTAAGACTGCCTTTGATGTATCCCAAAGATTTTGTACAGTTGTGCTTTCATTTTCGTTAGTTTCCATGAATATTTTAAATTCTTCTCTAATTTCCTGGTTGACCCATTCATCTTTTAGCAGGATGCTCTTTAACCTCCATGTGTTTGAGTTCCTTCCAAATTTCTTCTTGTGATTGAATTCTAGTTTCTTTTTTCTTTTTTTTTTGAATTCTAGTTTCAAAGCATTGTGGTTTGTAAATATGCAAGAAATAATCCCAATATTTTGGTATCAGCTGAGACTCCATTTGTCACTCAGTATGTGGTCTGTTATGGAGAAGGAATGTGTATTCTGTTGCATTAGGATGGACTGTTCTGTATATATCTGTGAAATCCATTTCATCCAGTGTGTCACTCAAAGCCCTTGTTTGGTGATCTTTTGTTTAGAAAAGTTGTCCTTTGCTAAGAGTGCCATGTTGAAGTCTGCTACTATTAATGTATTATTATCTATGTGTCTCTCTATTTTAGTTATTAATTGATTGACATAATTGGATGCTTCCACATTAGGGACATAGATATTCATAATTGTTAGGTGTTCTTGTTGGATAGACCCATTAAGTATGATATAGTGTCTCCATCTCTTTGGTTTAAAATCTAATTTATCTGATATGAGGATTGCCACTCAGCTTTCTTTTGAGGACCATTTGCATGGTAAATGGTTCTCCACCCCCTCATTCTCAGCTTGAAGGTGTCTTTAGGTCTAAAATGAGTCTCTTGTAGACAGCACATAGATGGGTCTTGCTTGTTCTTTATCCAGTCTGATACCCTGTGTCTTTTGATTGGATCATTTAGCCCATTCACATTCAGACTATTGAAAGATACAAATTTAATGTCATAGTATTGCGTATACGGTTCCTGTTTCTGGGCTGTATACGCAATACAGCTCTCTCTTCACTTATAGGGTACTTGTTAATATTTCTTGCAGAGCTTGTTTGGTGGTCACATATTCTTTCAGTTTCTGCCTATCCTGGAAGATCTTTATTTCTCCTTCTGTTATGAATAACAGCCTTGCTGGTTAAAGTATTCTTGGCTGCATGTTTTTCTCATTTAGTACCCTGAATATATCATGCCAGCCCTTTCTGGCCTGCCAGATCTCTGTGGATAGGTCTGCTGTTAATCTGATATTTCTCCCCGTATAAATTAGAAATCTCTTGTCTCAAGCTGCTTTTAGGATTTTCTCTTTATCTCTGAAATTTGCAAGCTTCACTATTATACGTTGGGGTGTTGATTAGTTTTGTTGATTTTGAGGGGGGTCCTTTCTATCTCTTGAGTATGCATGCTTGTTTCCTTCCCGAAATTAGAGAAGTTCTCAGCTATGATTTGTTCAAACATTCTTTTTTTTCTGGTTCTCTCTCCACACCCTCTGGAATCCCAATAAGACAAATATTATTTTCTCAAACTATCGCTTAATTCCCGGAGTCTCTCCTTGGAGGCTCTTAGTTGTTTTTCTCTCTTTCCTTCAACTTTCTTCCTTTCCATCAACTTGTCCTCTATATCACTCAATCTCTCTTCTGCCTCATTAACCCTAGCTGTTAGAGCATCCAGTTTAGACTGCATCTCAGTTAAAGTATTTTTAATTTCTGCCTGCCTAGATCTCAATTCTGCAATAAGAGAATCTCTATAGAGTATATACATAAAGGGCTTTACTCAAGAGCCACCAGTAATTTTATAATTGTAATCCTGATTTCTATCTCTGACATTTTATTTAAATCCATATCCATTAGATCTGTGGCACAGAGTATTATTTCTGGTTCTTTTGTGGTGAATTTTTCCTTTTAGTCATTTTGTCCAGTGCAGAATGGCTGTATGAGTAAACAGAGTAAAAAATATCAACCATGACATAAAAGAAAAAGACCACTAAAGTGAAAAAACAAATAAAAAATAGTAAAAATTTAAAAAAAGGTGTGGGGGGGGATGTTGTGGGGGAGAAAGAATATAGAACCAAGATGGTGATCCTCTTGGTAATGAGTGTATTTTGGTCTTTATGTTAGAAGGTGCTAAGTTCCAATTGATATAAAGAAGGAAAACATATAGAGAGACAACAGCAACAAAAAACAAAAACAAGACGACAAAAGAAGGGGGCAGAATGGGAAGGAAAGGAGAATATAATCTCACAGAGTGGACCAACATGGTGCTCCAAATTGGTTCTGAGTATGTATTTTGGGCCATATGTTAGAAGGTACTAAATTCCAAAATTATAAAGCAAAGACCAAAAGACCCCGAAACTTATATATCCACAAAAATTCAGTATGTTGAAGCCAAAAATGAAGAATATATCTATGACATGCAATTGTAAAAATATAAAAGTCAAAAAGGAAAACAACTTAAATATGAAGAATTGATAAAATATTGTAGTTAAGGCAGGATAAAAAGAAAGAATATTGGAAATTTTTCACCTGAAAGATAAATCATAAGGAAAAAAAACCTCGAGTTCTGTATACTATTATCCCTCAGTAATGGAGCTATCCACTGCTGCTTGGTCAATAAACTTGCTGTTCCCCTGTTCTTCCAGCTGGTCTTCTGGGGAAGGGGCCCAATGTGCTGATTCTCAGGTGTCTGTGCCTGGACAGAGATGCCCTGCCTATTGCTGGGTGGCTGGGCTCAGTGTAAGCTGTTTGCTCTGTGAGGCCTTTTTTCCCTGGAGGCTGAATCTCTCCAGGGTGAAAGGAGTAAAAGAAAAAAAAATGGTAGCCCGGTCTCCAGCCCCAGAGCCAAGAGCTCCCAGTGTGTACTGAACTGCAGTCTCTCAGTGCACACTGGCTCAGATTTCCTGGGGGACAGGCGGGGGGATACTGATTTGTACAATTTGAAGGGTACCAGGTGGTGGGAGAACTTTTGCCATCTTGTCTGCTCACCGGCTCTGCCTCTCCCAGAGGGAATGGAAGATAGCCCACTTCAGGCTGCTGCCTGGGCCCTGGGCTTTCACCCACTCCCAAGTGTGCACCCACTCTCTCCTAGGTGCCCAGGGAGAGTTGCTGCATTCCAGTCCTTTACTGGGACCTAGGACAGCATTGGTCCCCCAATCTGACCACAGTTTGTGTCATAAGTTGAGCTTTCTCCTGGGTGCCCCTATTCTTTCTGTGTCTCTGGGAATATTGACACTTCACTGCTCATCCTGAGATTCTGCCCTATTTCACCACTGAGTGCTTTTCAGGCAGGGAAGACTCTGTCAGGAGCAGATTTCTAAAGGTACTGATTGTACACGGTATCGCTATCCTGTAGCCAGCTTACGAAGACTCCCTCCCTCCTGCCGTCTATCTTCCAATATATCCCCTCCACTTCTCTTCTCGGACTCCAACCTTGTAAGAAGTGATCACTTTTCTCTCTGTAGTGTTCCAGCTATTCTTTCTTTATATCTCAGGTTGAATTCACAGGTATTCAGGATGGTTTGAAAGTTGTCTTGCTAAATATGATAGACCAGATGAAACAAGGACCCCTACTCTTCCACCATCTTGCCTCCTTTCTATTTTAATATTTTTAAAGGCTTGTCCTTTTCTAATTAACTTTTAGAAAAGCTTGTCCATATCTACAGTAAAACTTTCTGGGATTTTGATGGGAATTACATCAAACCTAGAGATTAATTTCTTGAGAATTGATGCCTTTACTATGTTGGGATTTCTAATCCATGAATATAGTATGGATATGGCTCATCATTTGTTTAAGCATTATTTGATTTCTTTACTCAGCATTTTAAAATTTTCAGCACACAGATTCTGGACATGTTTTGTTAAGTTTGTATCTAAATAATCTCCAGAGTGATTTTAAGTGACATTGTGGTCTAAATTTGAGTTTCCATATGTTCATTGTTAGTATGTAGAAATGTGATTGATTTTGTATGGTGATTTGTATCCAAAACCTTATTCAACTCACTTTATAGTTCTGGAATTTATTATTATTTTTTGTAGATTGTTTGGAATTTTATCTATAGACATTCATGTCATTTGCAAATAGGAAAAAGCAGAGCAAGCTGGGGCTAGCTAGTCAGCACTCTACTAACTCCCATCCCTGGTGTTAATGAGTTCTAGTGGGGGCTCAGTGTCCACCCCCTATCTAGCATCATGAGGTGGGTTGAGGCAGGACAATATGGAGTAGTTGACACTTGATTTCCTCTTCCCCATCAGTGAAGCCCAGTGACCTGAGCTTCTACTCATGGGTAACACCAACAAGGCATAGTGAGGTAGTGGAATTGGGACTAGTTAGTACTCTTCAGACTCCCTCTCCCTTCCTTGGGGCCCAGTGTGGAGCTGAGTTTCGGTCCCTACCCCACAGCAGTAAAGGATGTGACTCAACTCCGCTCTCCCCCTCCTTATGGGAACAGAGGGTCACACCAGGGATATTACTCTCCTCAGAGGCAGTGAGGCAGTGAGTATGCCTTACTTATTTTTGTAGGAAGGTATCAGTGGGCAGGAGGAGGGGGTGAGCTGTCCGGTTGTCTACAGGGAGTCAATGCCCCATTTCCACCTGAATGGTGTCAGAAGTTGAATGCGTGTGAGCACACACACACACACACACACACAGCTTATGCTACACACCAACAGGAGGTACTGCTGCTAAAAAGATTAATTAGGACTCAGAGTCTCATAAAATTATATCCAAGATATCTAGGATACCTTAAAAAAATCACCAGTCATATAAAGAACTTGGAAAAATGGCCAAAAAATAAATCTTTAGTATTATACAAAGAAATATAATATTTAAAATTTAACCTATTTATTTTATTTTTAAAGTTCAATTTGGCAACATATAGTATAACACCCACTGCTCATCCCATCAAGTGCCCTCCTTAGTGCCCGTCACCCAGTTACCCGCCACCCAACTCCCCTTCTGCAACCCTTTGTGTGTTTCCCAGAGTTAGGAGTTTCTCATAGTTTGTCTTCCTGTTGTTCCCCACTCAGTTTCCCTCCTATCCCTTATAGTCCCTTTCACTATTTCTTTTTTTTATATTTATTTATTTTTTATGATAGTCACAGAGAGAGAGAGAGGCAGAGACACAGGCAGAGGGAGAATCAGGCTCCATGCACCGGGAGCCTGATGTGGGATTCGATCCCGGGTCTCCAGGATCACGCCCTGGGCCAAAGGCAGGCACCAAACCGCTGCGCCACCCAGGGATCCCCCCTTTCACTATTTCTTATATTCCACATATGAGTGAAACCATATGATGATTGCCTTTCTCTGATTGACTTATTTCACTCAGTATAATATCCTCCAGTTCCATCCATGTCAAAGCAAATGGTAGGTATTCATCCTTTCTGATGTCTGAGAATATTCCATTGTATATATAGACCACATTTTGTTGGCCATGTCTATGTCTTCCTCTGTGAGATTTCTGTTCATGTCTGTTGCCCATTTCATGATTGGATTGTTTGTTTCTTTGGTGTTCAGTTTAATAAGTTCTTTATAGATCTTGGAAACTAGCCCTTTATCTGATACGTCATTTGCAAATATCTTCTCCCATTCTGTAGGTTGTCTTTTAGTTTTGTTGACTGTATCCTTTGCTGTGCAAAACCTTCTTATCTTGATGAAGTCCCAATAGTTCATTTTTGCTTTTGTTTCTTTTCCCTTTGTGGATGTATCTTGCAAGAAGTTACTGTAGCCGAGTTCAAAAAGGATGTTGCCTGTGTCCTCCTCTAGGATTTTGATGGAATCTTGTCTCACATTTAGATCTTTCATCCATTTTGAGTTTATCTTTGTGTATGGTGAAAGAGAGTGGTCTAGTTTCGTTCTTCTGCATGTGCATGTCCAGTCTTCCCAGCTCCATTTATTGAAGAGACTGTCTTTCTTCCAATGGATAGTGTTTCCTCCTTTATCGAATATTAGTTGACCATAAAGTTGAGGGTCTACTTCTGGGTTCTCTATTCTGTTCCACTGATCTATGTGTCTGTTTTTGTGCCAGTACCACACTGTCTTGATGACCACAGCTTTGTAGTACAACCTAAAATCTGGCATTGTGATGCCCTCAGATATGTTTTTCTTTTTTAAAATTCTCCTGGCTATTTGGGGTCTTTAGTGATTCCACACAAATCTTAAAATAATTTGTTCTAACTCTCTGAAGAAAGTCCATGGTATTTTGATAGGGATTGCATTAAACGTGTATATTGCCCTGGGTAACATTGACATTTTCACGGTATTAATCCTGCCAATCCATGAGCATGGAATATTTTTCCATCTCTTTGTGTCTTCCTCAATTTCTTTCAGAAGTGTTCTATAGTTTTTAGATCCTTTACCTCTTTGGTTAGGTTTATTCCTAGGGATCTTATGCTTTTGGGTGCAATTGTAAATGGGATTGACTCCTTAATTTCTCTTTCTTCAGTCTCATTGTTAGTGTATAGAAATGCCACTGATTTCTGGGCATTGATTTTGTATCCTGCCACGCTGCCAAATTGCTGTATGAGTTCTAGCAATCTTGGGGTGCAGACTTTTGGGTTTTCTATGTAGAGTATCATGTCATCGGCGAAGAGGGAGAGTTTGACTTCTTCTTTGCCAATTTGAATGCCTTTAATGTCTTTTTGTTGTCTGATTGCTGAGGCTAGGGATTCCAGTACTATGTTGAATAGCAGTGGTGAGAGTGGACATCCCTGTCTTGTTCCTGATCTTAGGGGAAAGGCTCCTAGTGCTTCCCCATTGAGAATGATATTTGCTGTGGGCTTTTCATAGATGGCTTTTAAGATGTTGAGGAATGTTCCCTCTATCCCTACACTCTGAAGAGTTTTGATTAGGAATGGATGCTGTATTTTGTCAAATGCTTTCTCTGCATCTAATGAGAGGATCATATGGTTCTTGATTTTTCTCTTGCTGATATGATGAATCACACTGACTGTTTTTTGAGTATTGAACCAGCCTTGTGTCCTGGGGATAAATCCTACTTGGTCATGGTGAATAATTTTCTTAATGTACTGTTGGATCCTATTGGCTAGTATCTTGTTGAGAATTTTTGCATCCATGTTCATCAGGGATATTGGTCTGTAATTCTCCTTTTTGGTGGGGTCTTTGGTTTTGGAATTAAGGTGATGCTGGCCTCATAGAATGAATTTGGAAGTACTCCATCTCTTTCTATCTTTCCAAACAGCTTTAGTAGAATAGGTATGGTTTCTTCTTTAAACGTTTGATAGAATCCCCCTGGGAAGCCATCTGGCCCTGGACTTTTGTGTCTTGGGAGGTTTTTGATGACTGCTTCAATTTCCTCCCTGGTTATTGGCCTGTTCAGGTTTTCTATTTCTTCCTGTTCCAGTTTTGGTAGTTTGTGGCTTTCCAGGAATGCGTCCATTTCTTCTAGATTGCATAATTTATTGGCGTATAGCAGTTCATAATATGTTTTTAGAATCTTTTGTATTTCCTTGGTGTTGGTAGTGATCTCTCCTTTCTCAGTCATGATATTAATTTGAGTCTTCTCTCTCTTCTTTTTAATAAGGCTGGCTAATGGTTTATCTATCTTATTAATTCTTTCAAAGAACCAACTCCTGGTTCGGTAGATCTGTTCCACGGTTCTTCTGGTCTCGATTTCATTGAGTTCTGCTCGAATCTTTATTAACTCTCTTCTGCTGGCTGTAGGATCTATATGCTGTTTTTTCTCTAGCTCCTTTTTTTCTCTAGCTCCTTTATGTGTAAGGTTAGCTTTTGTATTTGAGTTCTTTCCAGTTTTTGGATGGATGCTTGTATTGCGATGTATTTCCCCCTCAGGACTGCTTTTGCTGTATCCCAAAGATTTTGAACAGTTGTATCTTCATTCTCATTAGTTTGTATGAATCTTTTTAATTCTTCCTTAATTTCCTGGTTGACCCTTTCATCTTTTAGCAGGATGGTCCTTAACCTCCACGTGTTTGAGGTCCTTCCAAATTTCTTGTTGTGATTTAGTTCTAATTTCAAGGCATTATGGTCTGAGAATATGCAGGGGACGATCCCAATCTTTTGATATCAGTTCAGACCCGATTTGTGACCCAGTATGTGGTCTATTCTGGAGAAAGTTCCATGTGCACTTGAGAAGAATGTGTATTCAGTTGAGTTTGGATGTAAAGTTCTGTAGATATTAGTGAAATCCATCTGGTCCAGTGTATCATTTAAAGCTCTCGTTTCTTTGGAGATGTTGTGTTTAGAAGACCTATCGAGTGTAGAAAGCGCTAGATTGAAGTCACCAAGTATAAGTGTATTGTTATCTAAGTATATCTTAACTTTGGTTATTAATTGATTAATATATTTGGCAGCTCCCACATTCGGGGCATATATATTGAGGATTGTTAAGTCTTCTTGTTGGATAGATCCTTTAAGTATGATATAGTGTTCCTCTTCATCTCTCACTACAGTCTTCGGGGTAAATTTTAGTTTATCTGATATGAGGATGGCTACCCCTGCTTTCTTTTGAGGACCATTTGAATGGTAAATGGTTCTCCAACCTTTTATTTTCAGGCTGTAGGTGTCCTTCTGTCTAAAATGAGTCTCTTGTCGATAGCAAATAGATGGGTCCTGATTTTTTATCCAGTCTAAAACCCTGCGCCTTTTGATGGGGTCATTATGCCCGTTCAAGTTTAGAGTTACTATTGAGAGATACGAGTTTAGTGTCATCACGATATCTATTCAGTCCTTGTTTTTGTGGATTGTTCCTCTGGACTTCTTCTTAAAGGGAAATTTTAAGAGTCCCCCTTAAAATTTCTTGCAGAGCTGGTTTGGAGGTCACATATTCTTTTAGTTGCTGCCTGTCTTGGAAGCTCTTTATCTCTCCTTCCATTCTGAATTAGAGTCTTGCTGGATAGAGTATTCTTGGTTGCATGTTTTTCTCATTTAGGACCCTGAATATATCCTGCCAGCCCTTTCTGGCCTGCCACGTCTCTGTGCATAGGTCTGCTGTTATCCTAATACTCCTCCCCAGAAAAGTCAGGGATTTCTTGTCTCTTGCTGCTTTAAGGATCTTCTCTTTATCTTTCGAATTTGCAAGCTTAACTATTAAATGTCGAGGTGTTGAACGTTTTTTATTGATTTTAGAGGGGGATCTCTCCATTTCCTGGATCTGAATGCCTGTTTCCCTTCCCAGATTAGGAAAGTTTTCAGCTATGATTTGTTCATATTCATATTCTGGATCTCTGTCCCTTTTGGCACCCTCAGGATCCCCAATTAAACGTACATTTTTCTTCCTCGGGCTGTCATTTATTTCCCTTAATCTATCCTCATGGTCTTTTAATTGTTTGTCTCTTTTTTCCTCAGTTTCCCTCTTTGCCATCAACTTGTCTTCTATGTTACTCGTTCTTCCACCTCGTTAACCCTCATCGTTAGGACTTCTAGTTTGGATTGCATCTCATTCAATTGATTTTTAATTTCTGCCTGATTAGCTCTAAATTCTGCAGTCATGAAGTCTCTTGAGTCCTTTATGCTTTTTTCTAGAGCCACCAGTAGCTGTATAATAGTGCTTCTGAATTGGCTTTCTGACATTGAATTGTAATCCAGATTTTGTAACTCTGTGGGAGAGAGGACTGTTTCTGATTCTTTCTTTTGAGGTGAGGTTTTCCTTCTAGTCATCTTGCTCAGTGCAGAGTGGCCAAAAACAAGTTGTATGGGAAAAAGAGAAAAAGAGAGGAGAGAAATAAGGAAAAGAGAAAAAGAAAAAGAAAGAGGAAGAAAAAAGAAAAGAGGAAAAGAAAAAAGAAAAGAGGAAGAAAAAAAGAGAAAAAGAGAGAAGAAAAAGAGAAAGAAAGAAAGGGCGGGGGAAGTAAACAGAAATTAAAAAAAAACAACGGGGGAGTATCTTCTGATTCTCTATATTTTAAGTCCATTGACTTCCCCTGGAACTTGTCCATCTAGGTGGTCTTCTGGGGGAGGGGCCTGTTGTGCTGACTTTCAGGTATTAGCACTTGGGGGAGCTGCTCTGCGCCCTGCCTGGTGCAGGGCTCAGTGGGGGTTGTTTAACCCGTGAGGCCCCAGGAGGAACAACCACAATGGCAGCGGCCAGCTCTGGAGCCCTGGAGTCAGCTCCTGCAGTAACTACAGAGCTCTCAGTCTGCAGGGCCTGGAGGCTCCGGTGTGGGTCTGCTGATCTGCTCAGCTTGGGGCAGGAGCGTCCTTCCTGTCCTGGGCCCTCCTGGCCTCTTCCTGTCCAGGGGGAGGTCGGATCCTGGGTTGTGTCCCCGGTGCCCTGTACTCCTGGGCCTGCACTGTTGGATTCGCGCTCCCAGCTGCGTGCCACCCGAGCTCCTCTGAGCTGCTCTGAGCTGCTCCTAGGTCAAGCGGTGCCCGCTGCAGCCATTTAGGGAGCTCGGCGCACTCTCCCTGGGGTGCAGGTGACTGTTAGTGTCCCAGGGAGCCTGAGGGCATCCCCGCCCTCCTGGGGTCTTGCACTAACTCCCTGCGAGCCCCTTTCCGCCCGGGAAGAAAGTTGGTGCAGCTCCTGCTTCTCCAGGCGGGGCTTTCCTGTCCTGTGGCCACTTGCTGGCCTTAGCCCGGCTCCTCCTGGGACCTCTCCCCCTTGGATGCCTTCTGTTTCTTTATTTCTCCCCCCCCCTCCCCCCTGTCTTCCTACCTTGATAGACGCGTGAACTCTTCTCACTGTAGCATTCCAGCTGTTCTCTCTTTAAATCTCAGGCCGAATTCAAAGATTTTCAGGATTATTTGAAGGTTATCTAGTTAATTTGGTTGGGGACAGGTGACTTGGGGACCCTACTCTTCCGCCATTTCACACATCTCCTCTCAGTAGCTCTTAAAACCCATTTCAGAATTTTAGTAACATTTTAATTTTCCTTAAAGGAGACAATTCTATTCCTATTTTTTGCCTTTTGGTAAAATTTAAAAATGAAATAATGCATTTTGGGAATGACATTTTAGGCATAGGGAATGTCATGTGTAGAGAAATGATGTGTAAATTATGATTATTATCTATGGCAGTGGTTTTCTTTTTTTTATTTTTTTTTAAAGTTTTTTTTTTAAATTTTTATTTATTTATGATAGTCACAGAGAGAGAGAGAGAGAGAGAGAGGCAGAGACATAGGCAGAGGGAGAAGCAGGCTCCATGCACCGGGAGCCTGATGTGGGATTCGATCCTGGGTCTCCAGGATCACGCCCTGGGCCAAAGGCAGGCGCCAAACCGCTGCACCACCCAGGGATCCCGGCAGTGGTTTTCAAAATGTGGTTTTGGATTTCAAAGTGTGGCTCCTGGATCATCAGCATTGCCTGAAATCTCATTAAAAATTCCATTCTTGGGGCAGCCCCAGTGGCCCAGCGGTTTAGTGCTGCCTTCAGCCTGGGGTGTGATCCTGGAGACCTGGGATCGAGTCCCGCGTCGGGCTCCCTGCCTGAAGCCTGCTTCTCCCTCTGCCTGTGTCTCTGTCTCTATCTCTCTGTCTCTCTCTCTGTCTCTGTCATGAATACACAAATAAAAAATCTTAAAAAAAAATTTCCATTCTTGGTTTCTTTTGTAGGATGACCAGTCATTCTGGCTTGCCTGTAGTTGTCCTGGTTTTAGCACTGAAAATCCTGCATCTTGGGAAATCCGTTTCTCAGAAAAACTGGGACAGTCACTTAGGTTCCTTATCCTGGGCCTACTACATCAGAAATTGTGGGGCCCAGCAATATGTGTTCTTATAATCCCTCTTGGTAGTTCTGATGCGTGCTAAAGTTGGAGGATCATTGATCTAGGGAGCTATGAAGAGTTTGGCATGGTTCCATGATGGGAGTATGTAATAAGGGATGAAATTAAAAAGTAAACAGAGGCTAGGCAGTGAAGACCCTTGTATGCTTTGTTCAAGAATTTCATCCTGTAGCTGGTATTAACTCATAAACTGAAGGATTTTTAATTAGAGAAGTATAGATTTTGTGCTAAGTCTTTATACAGATTAAACTAGTATGTCTAGTTAAAATATTTTATCTATAAATAAAATTAAATTATATTTTAACAAGCTCCAGTTTGCAAATTAATATAAAATAAAATATTTAAAAGATTACTGTCTTCATGTATACTAGCTCAGTCTGTGTTCTTCGACAGAGGTTCTGAATGTTTATTTTCTAGCTTCTCAAAATATATTCTTGCTTCATATATGAACTTTATGTGTATGTTTTGGAAGTAGGAGTATTGTTAACTCATTAGATATATATTTTTTGGAAGATAGGTCCAGGAATATAAATGCAATTTATGAAATCAAGAGAAATTGCAGAATTGTTCTGTTTTCAGGTGCTTGGAAAATCATGTTGAAGTAGATACCATAAAACATGAAGCCTTAAACATGTTGTACTTTTGGTACCTGTATAAAAAATATTTTTAATGCTTCTTATAGCTTACTTCTCATATTTTGCTTTATTTGATGTATTAAAGTTTTATGGTGCACAAAGCCTTTATGTATATTTGAAAGCTATGACCTCTTTTCAAAACTTCAGGTAATACCTGGACCATACATATTCACACAGCATTTTTCTTTCTTTAATTTGTGTTTAGGAAATGGCTGGTTTCTTGATGATGTTGTAATCAAGGATCCCACAACAAATCATGAATATAACTTCTTCTGTCACAGGTTTGTAGGTGTGCTTTTATGTTGAACAAATTCATTTCATATTGGTTCCAAATTCATGTATTTTGGAGAAATGGATAGCTTATTCAATTATTCTTTGTCACTGATGCTTTGTTGGGTAATTTTTTTGAAAAATAATTTTAGGGGCTTGTGCTTCTATTTAGAAAGATATACATTATTTTATCATCATTCTTGATGATGTAAGTAGAACCTACCTTAATTTACCAAGAAAGATTTTAAAAATATTATTTTTCTTTATATATCAGTAAGGAGAACAAAAGTCTCTGGCAAGAAAATTGATTCCTTTTGGAGTAGGTCCCAAATTAAGTTCAAATATAAGAAATGTACAAAATAAAATTTGCATGTGGCTTTTTATATGGTGATAACATTGCTAACCCACTGTCACTAGACATTGAGTTTTGGGTTATTTTTCTGATAGTACTGATAGTTTGCTTTTTCTTTCAACACTTACCTGTCTCTTTCCTCATGGAACCAATAATAGCCATTTATGAAATAACTGACTGTAGTTTGAACTGTTGTTGATGGCTAACAAACAGGTTAACATCATTGGTCCAGTGGATGTAAGATCTATGACCTGGGTAGGCTACCTGGTTACTTGTGGATTAGGGAAAGGCATGTTTCATCTGGAACCTGATAGCAGCTTCTCCTACCTCCTTTGTGCTCTCTTAGTCATTTTAAGCATTTCCTTTTCCATTTTCTGCTCTTACCAACAAGATACCTATGATTTTTTTCTAGTTCCTCTTATCCATTATTTCTGACTTGGCTCCATAATTCCTAGTGGTTAGTGTAAGTATAAAGCCACAATATTTTTGATACACCTTTCTTTCTACAGATGGCTGGATCAAGGGGAAGATGATGGTAAGATTGTAAGAGAACTGTATGCCAGGGATAACAGTATCGTCTTTGCAAGTGAGTGTCATGTATACACATTTCTTAGAAAATTCTGTATTATGATGATTGAGGAAAGCATGACTCTGCTGAAATTAATAATTCTCTCTTTCCTTTATACCTTCAGAGCAGAAGCTAGAACTTAATAGAAAAGAAACAGTAAGATTTTACTTTTGGTTTTAAATTGTTTGGTACAAATAGTGTTCAAATAAGTATTTTGTGTGTCAAATCAGTATATAATTTAGTAAGCAGTGTTTCTTGGTAATTTGTCTTCTTATATTGTTGTTTTTTGTTTTGTTTTTGTATTTAGTGGGCTGCAGAAAGATGGAAGTTTATGAAAGGAAATACTCTTCAGTTCTACAACAGGGTCACTGGAGGGTTTGTCCGTCTACATCCAGATGGCACAGTTGATGCAGTTGGAGATAAGACAGACAAATATGGTAAAATTATTTAGCAAGCAAGTGGTGCTGTGGCAGTTTTGGGAACTGGAGGAAGGCCGGTTTCTAGACCTAGTTTAATTTGCAGTTTTATTTCTTCTTTTCACATGGTCCAATATTAAGTCATTTAAATGATTCACTATCTGCATTAATGAAATAAATAATCAATAGATGACAGGCTTTAAATCGAGGCCAACACTGTCATTATACAGAACAGTACACCGTGAGAAAACTTGAATTTGCTATTAACTGAAGAATAAACTGTAGGCAATTAACATTAATTGTTCATAAAAATCAGCAGTTGTAGCTCTTGAATTGGCCATTTAAGGCATTAAGTTGGTTTTACTAAATATTAAGTGCCTATTCTGTTTAAAACGTTGTGTTAAATAATTTGAGGGCCATAGGAGTAACTAAGACATTATTCTGAATTCCAGAGAGTCACAAGCTAATAAGGAAGACAAACACATGCAATTCTAAATGTAGCTAGTGTCATAATAAAGGTATAGAGGAAAAACTAGGCAAAGAAAATCTAGATTTGATGTTCAGTGAAGGCATAACCATAAGAATTCATGAAGAAGGGGTAAACTGATAATGGTAGATCTTTGACTATAAACCCAAACCACTAACTCTTTTTGAAACAGATTTAGTATTTAAACAAAATTTGTCAGCTACATCTGTGAATGTAACTTGCTGTATTTTGTTAGAAACTTTTGTTCGAATAGCCTGTAAGATGTGCTGGAGATATTTAACCTGTAAGCATTTTAAAAATGTAACCGCCTGGGATGCCTGGGTGGCTCAGCAGTTGAGGTTCTGCCTTCAGCTCAGGGTGTGATCCCGGGATCGGGGAACAAGTCCCACATCGGGCTCCTGCGGGAAGCCTGTTTCTCCCTCTGCCTATGTCTCTCTCTCTCTTCTCTGTCTCTCTCATAAATAAATTAAAAAAAAAATGTAACCTCCTCTACCTTATGTTACAGATCCCAAAGAATAATCCAGTTTTCTCCTCTATGAAAGCATGTAGGAGTTAAGAATACTTCCTAGTAACTTTTTTCCCCCCAAAATTAATGTATTCCTTAGAATTTTTTTTTTAACCTGTTGCTTCCCATTTGGGATGATTTACCTACTTAGATCAGTCAAAATGACCCTATATAACCTATTGCCTTGGGCTGGTTCTCTTTTTCCTCACTGGATATAGTGGATTGTATTTCCAAATGTGTTCAGAAAAACAAGAGAGCCCAGTCAAAGACCAAGACCATTCATTTCCCACAGCGAATGCAGCAGCCAGAGCAACATCTTGCTTGGTTCCCCACGTCCCAATCCCACCATATCCTGAGGCAAGGGCCTGATGGTACTTGCATATGTGGATGAGTGCATGAACGGGGAGAAATCTCCAAAGCAGGAAACTCTGGTTTTATATAGGATTACCCATCCTTCTTTACAGAAAGAGAGAGACAGACAGACAGACAGACAGACAAACAGATACAGAAAGAGAAGAGACAGAGAGCACTTATCTTTTTTCTGGAATATAAGCAAATCTTCTCCCAGGGAAGGGAAGGAAAAGCCTTTACCTTTATTCCCCTGTGTGTGTGTGTGTGTGTGTGTGTGTGAGAGAGAGAGAGAGAGAGAGAGAGAGAGAAAGAGAGAAAGAAAGAAAGAGGAGAGAGAAGGAGAGAGGGAGGAGAGAGAAGGGAGGGTGGGAGAGAAAGAGGGAAAGCAAGGGAAGGAGGGATGGAGGGAGATGGTGGAGAGAGGTGTCTATGCTTTATTATGATAGATTGTTTCCTTATACAAACATCTGTATCTTCTACTGTTATATCTTGGATTAATCCTTCTTGGAAGCCAGCCCTCATGCTACATGGAAGCCCAGACAGCCATACAGAGGATTCCAGGGAAAGAACTGATGCTTTGACAGCCACAAGTGAATTCTTACCCTATAGCTAAACATACGAGTTCTGAATAGAGACCAAACTAACTGGTAGATACGGAAAGAGAAACTTTTTCCCTTAAGTATTTCTAGCATCTTAATATGCTAGTCCTTTAATATATAAAATAGAATGAGCAGTCCTTAAAAGGGAAGTGCAGGATAATATGAATAATTTTCCTTAGCATAACTGACATTTTTGCAGCAGGAGGTCTTTTATGTGTGATAATTACTTGAAGCATTATTTCCTAATGTTATGCTCAGTGTCCGATAAATTCACACTCATAAATCAGTTTTCTTGCCTGGAAAGTGTTGTGATGAACAGTGCTGACCCATGGACATCTCTTCAGGAAAATATTTTAAGAACATGTCTCTGAGATTTGTTTGCTTATAATTTTCACTCTGCAAAACAATGTTGTTTTTATCACTATGAGACAATACCTCTATTTAGTTATAAGCTGGTTGTAAATTTAGCTATTTCCATACATAGAGAGTTTGAATGCTCATTTCTCTGAGAGCTACTGACCTATTTACTGGCAATACTAGACCTAAAAACACCACACAGCATGAAAAGATCTTTGAAATACCACAGGGAGCTTCGTTTTATGATCATAAGCTCTTAGGTATTAAAAACAATACTATACTAACTCTGATAATGTTAATGTCATCGATAATAACAATCATAAACAGGTCTTCTAGTCTCTAGTGTGGGATCTTAGAACTAAAAAGAAAGAGGAGACAGCCAAAGCAACTCAATTTTTAATTCTAAACCTTTGATAGTTACTTTATGTCAGGGCCATTTTCAAAAACTTACCATCCTCCAGAATTTTCAAAGATTTACCATAAAACATGGATTCTCAAAATTTTCTAATTTTACAGTAGTTTTTCAAGATAAATATTCATAATCTAAATTCAGTTTATTTGATTTATATTCTGACAGCATTAAGCATCCATTTAAAAAATGTATGATACATTACTGCAGTTTCTAATGTGTCATTGTCCTCTGTATTGTTGCTAAGGATCTAGGTCAATAGATACACAGTTTCCCCTTATTCTTTTTTTTTTTTTTTTTTTATTTACGATAGTCACACACACAGAGAGAGAGAGAGAGAGAGAGAGAGAGGCAGAGACACAGGCAGAGAGAGAAGCAGGCTCCATGCACCGGGAGCCCGACGTGGGATTCGATCCCGGGTCTCCAGGATCGCGCCCTGAGCCAAAGGCAGGCGCCAAACCGCTGCGCCACCCAGGGATCCCAGTTTCCCCTTATTCTTGATTTCACCGTCCACAGTTTCAATTACTTGTAGTCAAATGTGTTGTGGAATCAGAGATCCTTCTTCTGACATATTTTCAGAGGGTCGCTAGTAGCCTAACACTACATCACAATGCCTATGTCATTCACCTCACTTCATTTCATCATATAAGCATTTTATCATCTAATATCATCACCAGAAGAAGAGTACAGTACCATATTTTGAGAAAGAGAAAGAAGAGACCACATTAAGATAACTTTTATTAGAATATATTATTATAATTGTTCTTCTTTATTACTAGTTATTGATCTCTTTCTGTGTCTAATTCATAAACTTTTTATAGGTATTTATACATAGAAAAAACATAGTATATATAGGGTTTGTTACCATCTGTGGGTTCAGGCATCCACTGGAGGTCTTGCAGTGTATCTTCTGTGCATAAGAAGAAACTACCAGGTTTTGAGATGGATTTTTGGGTATTGTTTTTGAACTATTTATTTGGTGCCATGTCATACTAGTGCGTATGGAAGAGGTGTCACATTCTTCAGTGTGAGAGTTTTAAAATATGTTCACAAATTATGTGACACTGCCCTCTTTAAGAGGTGAAGCCTATTGTTCTTCCTTCAAAGAACATCCTATCAGGCTGGATCAAGAGACTTCTAACAAATAGAATATGGTTGAAGTGAGTGTGTGTGACTTTTGAGACTAGGTCATAAAAGGCCTTACAGATTTTTCCTGGTACTCTTCTTGGGTCACTGACTCTGGAGGAAGCTAATTGCCATGTCATAAGGATATCCAAGCAGCACTATAGTGAGGCCAGCTTGGAAAGGAACAGAAGCCTCTTAACAACAGCCAATGTGAATGATCCACCTTGGGAGAGTATCCTCCAGCCGCAGTCGAACCTTCAGATGACAGCCCCAACCAACAACTTGAGTGTAATCTCATGGGAGATCTTGACCCAGAGTTATCCAGATAAATTGCTCCCAAATTTTTGACCTACAGAAATTGAAAGGTAATAAACATTTGTTTTAACCTGCAAAAGCTTTGGAATAATATTTTACATAGCAATGGATCGCTAATATATCAGTTCAGTCACTGTTCTGCAAGAAAGATGCTTCTATAGTTTCTCACTCTGGATGCTATGATGGATTCCATCTTCTCTTCACATTAAGTAATGGCCAGGAATGGAAAGAGCAGCATCTGTCCTGTCTCTAATCTGAATCCTCATCTTCTTTCTTGCATGCTGATTTCTGCATTTTGTACTGGTGCACTGGGTAGTCCTGTATATTCAGTGCCATTTTTCTATACCGAAAACTATAAAACATTTTTGAAAGAAATTAAAGAAGACCTAACTAGGTAGAAAGACATCCTGTGTTTATGGATTGAAAACTTAATAATAAGATGACAGCACTTCCCAAAATGATTTAGATTTTATTCAATTCCTATCAAAATGCCTTTTCTACAGAAATGAAAAATGAATCCTAAGTTTTATATGGAATTACAAGGAACCCTGAATAGCTAAAACAATATTGAAAAAGAATAAAGTTGGAGGACTTACATCTCCTGATCTGACAAATTACTATAAAGCTACAGTAGTCAAAATGGTGTGGTACTAGCATATATATTGACATTTAGATCAGTGGAATAGAGCTTTGTGTTTTTTGTGAGATGATCAGTCAGGTACAAAAGGAGGTACAGGAGAGACTCAGAAAAACAAAGTTTATTATATTCATGGGTCCTAAAGACAAGAAGCATGATATATCAAGCAGGACCACATAGAAAAACACTAGGGAGGTCAGGAGACAGAAGACAGGAGGGAGAGAGCACTTAGACCATGAACTTTACTAGGATTTATACAGGAAAGCAAGGCAGGGCAGAGTAAACAGTTTAAGATTGGCTAGTTTGAATAATATCAGTGAGTTTTGGACTGTAGAGGTGATCTCTAGTTGCCTGGTACTTGGCTCTGTGATGATTAAGAGAGAGAAGTGGTGCCTCCTGGGGCACATGGGCCAGAAAGAAGTGGTATGGGTCTGGATTGGTTAGTTTGCACATTAAAGGTATGCTTTTGTCTGGGTCTTTTACTATCTCTAAGAATTTAGGCCAGTATGAGGCAAGTCTCCTAGCCAGAAAAATTTCTTAAGATGTCAAATCATCATAATATACAGAAAAATTATACAATGCAAATATAATTGGCAATATAGAAATAAACCTGTAATCCATGGTCAATTGATTTTTGACAAGGGTGCCAAGACCTTCAGTGGGGAAAATTTTTTTCTTTTCCCCTGTCTTCTAATGAGGAAAGGCTGGACCTAGAGGTTATAAGTGAATAGTCTGTTCAATAAATGGTGCTGGGACAACTGGATATCCAAATACAAAAGAATGGAGCTGGACACTTATCTCATACCATATATAAAATTTAACTCAAATGGACCAAAGTAGGATCTAAAACTATAAAACTCTTAAAACATAGATGAAAATCTGCACATCCTTGGAATAGTCAGTGGGTTTTTTAGATACGATATCAAAAGCACAGGCAACAAAGAAAAAATAGGTTGGATATCTTCAAATTAAAAACCCTTGTGAAAAAAAAACTCTTGTGCATCAAAGGATACTATCAAGATGGAAAGGTAACCCCAAAATTGGGGAAAATACTTGCAAATCCTATGTCTGATAAGGATCTAGTATCTAGAATATATAAAAAGCTCTTAAAATTCAACAATAAAATGAACAACCTAATTAAAAAATGAACAAAGAACCTGAATAGACATTTATCCAAAGAAGATATACAAATGGCTAAGAAGTACATGAAAAAGATATTTAGTATTACACACACACATATTTGGGTGTGTCAAGGACCAGTGTCATCATCACACACAACCATATACCACATAGGCTTAGCTGAAAATGCATCTCTGGTGATTGGCAGTTGAGAGTTACATACTCCTTGAATTTAAAGGATTGAAGACCAGTTTTTCTCATCTTTGAGCATTCTGCTACACAAACCTATCTCCTGTACCATATCACATTTATTTAAAGGTTTTATTTGAGAGACAGCACATGGGCTGGGGAGGGACAGAGGGAGAGGGCGAAGTAGACTCCCTGCTGAGGAGGGAGCCTCATGTCAGGCTCTCTCCCAGGACCTTGAGTTCATGACCTGAGCCAAAGTCAGCCACTTAACTGGCTGAGCTATCCAGGTGCCCCCATATCACATTTTATTATCAACCAGTGCCTCCTAGGCAATTTTCCTTAGAATCACAGAATAAATCAAGAGAGAACGGGCATGTACACTCATTCAGGGTATAATTTGAGCTGTTCTGGTAATTTATGAACTAAAGTTATACATTGTAGTTTGGATTCAATTCAGTATCATCAGTGGTCAGTGAGACTTAAGTTTGTGTTTTATATCATAGAGAAAAATCCAACTGATTTTATGTCTTATTTAGAGGATAGCTGCCACAATTTTCATTCCCACCAGCAATGCACAAGGGTTCTTTTTTCTCTACATCCTCACCAACAGTTGTTACTTCTTGTGTTTTTTATTTTAGCCATTCTGACAGATGTAATATCTTATCATAGTTTTAATTTGCATTTTCCTAATGATTAGTGATGTTGGGCATCTTTTCATTATATGTGTTGGCCATCTGTATATCTTCTGTGGAAAAATGTCTTTTCAGGTCCTCTGCCCATTTTTAATCAGGTTATTTTTTTTTTATTTTGAAGTTGTAGAAGTTCTGTATTTTGGGTATTAACCCCTTATCAGATATATCATTTGTAAATATCTTCTTCCATTCAGAAGGTTGCCTTTTTGTTTTATTGATGATTTCTTTCGCTCTGCAAAAGCTTTTTATTTTGGTGCAGTCCCAGTAGTTTAATTTTGCTTTTCTTTACTTTGCCTGAGGAGACATATCTAAAAAATGCTCCTATGGCTGATGTCAAAGAAATTATTGCTTATATTTTCTTCTAGGAATTTTGTGGTTTCAAATATTATATGTAGGTCTTTATTTTCTGTTATTTCCATTATAGCCTTCTTAGAGGATGTGAAGTACTATCTCGTAGTTTTGATTTGCATTTTTCTAATGTACTATGACTTGAAGTATCTTTCTATAAAGAGAATTAGGACTGGGGTAAGTTTTGAGGAGTAGAGTTCTAGCACCTTTTCCTAGCACTTTGTCTTTTTGCTGTTCCCTACCGAAATGGAAGATGTGGCATTCTCTGGGAAGTTTGGAGGTGTGTATATGCAGAGAACATTTTGTCAGGAGACTGTTTCTCCTTGTATCACAGCTCACGTTTCTATATGATCTGGTTTTCCTGTGGAAAGCTATGTATAGCTACTTTAAGAATGTCTGTATAAGAAGATACTGCAAGGTAAGAACATATCTCTTCAGGGAGAGTAAAATCTCCCTCCTTTTCTCAGAGAACATTTGTTTTCTAATTAAGATAATATCTCTCTGTGGGCAAAGACTGAGCAGGTTTGCCAGCAGCCCCTATTAATGTTTGGGCTTTCCAAAACTTGGAGTTCTCAGGTGTGATCCAGAGTCACCGTGTGTGTGGTAGCATTTATCTAGCCCCACTCTGTATTGCCCTGATGGGACTCAGGACCCAGGGAAACCAGTATGAACCTGCAGTTTCTGCTGTCTGCTGTGCTAGGTCTAATAAATTGTTTAAACTCGGCTATGCTTGCTTTGTTCTCACCGACTGAATTCATGGAAATATGGCTGGCTGACCTAATGGCTGCCTGCTGCTTAGGGACTGCTTGTCTATGTGATATACTAGTGTCTTCCTCCAGGCTAGCTGTTTGTTGGGTGGCAAGACAGGGGACCTGGAAAGTACTAGATTATAGGGAAGGACCATAGCAAGGTCAGAGATTAACTTGAGCCCCTAATTTTTCTTGAATCTGAGGCACAGATTACTGGGTTTTCAGGGATTTTAGACTAGGCACAGATAGAACATGTAAACAGGTGCCATCTGGCCACCCCAAATGGCCGCCCAGTGCAAAAAGGCCTTGCCTTGGTAGGATTCTCCAGTAGCAGTAGGCTGTTGATGGTATTACAAGGATGCTAATCTAGTGTAATGGACAGTAGAGCAACTATTTTAATTCCTGCATGGTTAGATAGAGAAATGGCAATGACCAAACAGAGGAAGGGCCTCCATGGCAACTTACATGAGCAATAAATCATGTACTAACTTCACCTGGTGAATGAAGGTGAAAGAGGAAAATCAGAAGAGAGAGAACAATGTTCCTGTTCCTTCTGAGTAGCTTCTAACAGCTGCACCTGAGCAGAGAGTGGGAGGAGCTTTGAAATTCCAGTGACTTGAGGTTGTAATATGCAAAGTATAGCACAAAATATTTATCAGAATTGCTATTTATGGTTTTTCTTTCAAATTAAATTAATCACTCCAAAAGAAATCCTGAAGGAAAATTTGTTAAAATTACATTAAATATATAAACTTGGAAAGAATTGATGACTTCATAGTATTCAGATTTTTCCTTTAGGAATTTTTCCTATATTTATTCATTCAGAACATGATACATAAATTAAAAAATTTTTCTCTCTTCACATAGGTACTATATTGTCTTTTTAGTGTTATGAGGGTTTTAGTTGCTATTATAAATACCCTTTCCATTATAAATAACATACAAATATATGTAGAAATGTACAGGTTTTTTTGAAATATACAGTTTTTATGTTTTATTTATTCAGTATTTAATAAGTGCCTGCTATTTGTTAGGCACTGGTCTAGATATATATTTATTTTGAATCTTATCACTTTACTTCACTCTAATTAATTTAAAGAGTTTTTTCAGACATTGCAGATATAAATTTACTAATTCATGGTAGTTAAGTTTATTGTTTTGATTTCAAGCACTTTTCCATTGGCAAGAACATCCTTAAGAAGTTAAAATAATGTTAGTAATATTGGCATTCTCGTTTTGTGATTAATATTAATGGATTGTCTTTAATGTTTATTAAGAATTGGGTATTTGAAGAGAAGTCAATAAATAATACCACTCACTTCTCCTCCTGTATAGGGAATCAATTACAAAATAAGATAGAGAACACAGATAAGTGGAAATCAAGATATCGACATTATTACTGATGGGTCAAGTGAGGATATTGGCTCTATATCTGAGCTCAAAGGACTTACTAACTCTCCCCAAATGAGACAAGATTATCTACCCAAGCATAGACAGTGTTGGACAACCACAGGCTCACCTATGGAGGCTGCCCTTTACACATGAGCACAGCAGAAAGGATCTTCCTTCTGTGAAGGTGGTCCATTTGGGGATAGAAAGCACCTAAGCTGCAATACTTAGTTCCTTTCAAAGCACCAATCCAATGGTTGCACTATATTCCATGGTATGGGGTATAAGAGAGTGTGAGAGTCATGGGGAAAGTAGGTTCCCCCTTATATATGATGTGGTTACTGATTTTTAAATACTTTTCCTTTAGAGTGATAGGAAAGTAACATATTTCTAAGTTTACTAAGAACCCTATTAAAATGGTTTGAAAGTGAATGTTAAATATTATTACATTTTTTTGGCATCTACTGGATTTGTGGTACAGTTTTTCATATTAGAGTTAATTTGTGTTACTTGAATAAATATATTTTAAAAAATATTTCTATTATATCAAACTTATGGTGGATAACTCTTAACTTTGTAATATAAATGAGATTTCCCTTTTTTTTTCTGTTTTAGAAATTATAATTCTGTTCAAGGAGAGATTCATTAGATGCAGTCACACACAGAGACACACATATACATACACTTATTTAAATACTGGTACTAGTTTAAATACTGGAGATACTAGAGGAATAAAACATAAAATCATAAAATCTGTGCCCACTTAGAGTTTACATTCCAAGAGATTGGTGTGTCTACTTTGGGGAGTGGGGAATCTTTGCAACTTGATTTTATTCTTTTTACTCTTTAGATTTATCGGGACAATTGACAATTGACAAAACATCCAAGTTTGGGTATACAACATGACAATTTGATAAATATATATTGCACAATTATTACCATAATAAGGTTAGTTAACGCATCTGTCACTTCATGTAATTGCAATTTTTGTTATTACAAGAAAATTCAAGATCTAATCTCTTAGCAACTTCCAAATATATAATACAATATTGTTAATTATATTCACTGTGCTATAAATTTGAGCTTCAGAATTCATTTGTCTTATAACTGGAAGTTTGTATACTTTGAACAGCAACCTCCATTCTATTCTTTGTTTCTAGGAGTCCAGCTTTTTTTGTAGTTTTAAGCCTTTATTTGAATTCCAGTTAGTTAAAATACAGTGTAATAGTAGTTTCAGTGTAGAATTTAGTGTTTCATCACTTTCATATGATACCCAGTGCTCATCATAAGTGCCTTCCTTAACACCATCACCCATTTAACCCTCCCCCTTGCCCACCTCCCCTCCAGTAACTGTTAGTCTGTACTTTGTAGTTAAGTCAGTTTAAAAAAATTAAAATTCTACATGTAAGTGAGATCACGTAGTATTACACTTTCTCTGACTTACTTCACTTAGCAAGCATAATGCCCTCAAGGTCTGTCCATGTTGTCACAAATGGCAGAATTCAATTCTTCTTTATGGTTGAAAATCTTTCATATATATCCATATATCTTAAATCATATTTCCTTATCCATTCATCCATTGAAGGATACTTAGATTTTTTCCATTTCCTGGCTACATAAGTGAATGAACTTATGAGTATAGATACCTCTTTGAGAGAACGATTTCATACTCTTTAGATATATACTCAGAAGTATATATTTGGCTACATAGAAATATTACTGCAACTAGTTTTACCTTTTTACTTTTTTTTTGAGATTTATTTATTTATTCATGAGACACACAGAGAGAGAGGCAGAGACATAGAGGGAGAAGCAAGCTCCCTGCAGGGAACCTGATGCGGAACTCGATCCCAGGATGCCAAGATCATGACCCAAGCCAAAGGCAGAAGCTCAACCACTGAGCCACTCTGGTGTCCCTTTCATGTACACTTAAGAAGAATGTGTATTCTGTTGATTTTGAATAGAATGTTCTGTATATGTCTATTATGCCCATCGGTTTAATTTATTGTTTAAAGCCAGTGTTTCCTTAATGGTTTTTTATTTAAATCTATCCATTGATATAAGTCAAGTGTTAAAGTTCTTTACTATTACTGTAGTCTGTCAGTTTCTCCCCTTAGATCTGTTAATACTTGCTTTTATATATTTTTTATATATTGGTGCTTCGGTGAGTCCAGTGTATTGCCTATATTTTGTGCTTTCTGTAAAATAAAACATGCAATATGTATTCTTTTATATCTGGCTTGTTTGACTCACTATTTTTTGAGAATCACCTATTTGTAAAAGGAAGAATGGTCTTTATTTATTATTGTTGCAAGAGTGGATTCCTGAAAATCTGTTGTTTGTAAGTACTAACAGAAGGATTATTGGTAATGGAAAGAGCAGTAGGGTAAGATCTGAAGTCCTAGGTTCAATTTCCATTCTGTGATGAGGCAGGGATTTTGGATAGTACCTTAACTCTCTGAGAATTGATTTCCTTATTTGCAAAATGAGGATAGGGGTGTGAGTGTGTGTGTGTGTGTGTGTGTGTGTGTGTGTGTAGTACTTATTGCATAGGCTATGGGGATCTAATTAGCTTATTTAAAGAATATTTTCTGAGCAGTTACTATGTTCTAGGCCCTGCTCTAAGTATAGTTATATAGCTATATACAGAGTAGACAAAAATTCATGTATTCAAGAAGCATACATTATAAGGTAAAAAGTTATGTAGAAGTAAATTGAAAACAATCAAATATATGATGACATAATCATCATATAAATTAGTCACTGATGCTCAAATCCTTTTATTTATAATGCATTATTATAATGTGTTATTTTACCTCAAGTCCCTAATATTTGTAGAATGGAAATGGTTTCTTATACCATGATAATTTATCATCCTGGAATCAGTTCCATCAGGTGTTTTTTTTTTGGGGGGGGGGGTTGTCTCAGGTGCTTACTGATTAGCTTGGAAAGGCATGAGGGATTTTCCATGGAAATTCCAACAAATTGCAGAGCAACTTGTAGATAATCAAAGGTTATTGGCATCTACCTTTTGACTAATTCAAAACATTTAACTGAGCTGTATTATAACATGTATTATTAAGAGATTTCAATGTATAGTTGAATAAGAAAAAATACTTTAAAAGCATGAATTATTTGCTAATTTTCCAGGGCTCTTTGATGTTATTTTCAACAAAGGAAATATATGCATTTTCCAAAGTCGTGAAATGAGACATCTTTCTCTTGCTGTTGACAATAGCACTGTCAGTGGAATGGTATGTAGTAATTTTCCTTTTTGTCATATATTAATAGTATTATATCCATATATAATATATTTTTATAAGATCAAATTGTATTTCTTTTGGCTTTTACTTTCACCATTTTCATTATTCTGTTTTGTCTCACTAAATTTGAGATTCTGATGCATAAATGGTCCTAAATTTCAGCAACTGAAATGTAGACAAGACAAAGTAAACCACTTTTCTGATATCATTCAAAATATTACATAAGCATCTAAAAGGAGTTGATCTGATTTCTCAAAGGCCCTTTCAGGGAGCATATTATTAGGGAAAAATAATAATAATTTCACTTGAGTACACTTTGTATTGCTTAGTTTAGGTTTGAAAAGTAGCATTTAAAATATAAAGCTGTTTTAAAATATATATATTCCAGCTCTTTATTTTGCAAAATGAGACTGCATGCACTGTTGTAAATGCCTAATATGTGTTAATAACATTTAGTCCTATTATACCTATTTAACAGAAGAACCTGACATGTAGATAGATTGAGTTCCCCAAGGTCACAAAGGTAGTAAATCTGAAAGCAGGAATTGAATACAAGCATTCTAATTCTAGCATTCATGCTACAGCTTCCTCATGTAATATTATATAATATTACATGATTTAAAAATATATTTATTTATTTATTTATTTATTTATTTATTTGAGAGAGAGAGAAAGAGAGAGAGAAAGCCTGAGTGGGGAGCAGAGGGGTAAGGATAAGCACACTATCCCCTGACCCTGAGATTGTGGCTTGAACCAACCCAAAAGTTGCCCACTCAACCAGCTGAGTCACCCAGGCACCCCAGTATTACGTGAATTTGACTCAGCATGTTATTTAACTTAAAAGAAAATAATAATTACTGAAAAAAAACCTTATGTAATTTGTAGACCTGAAATACAGGCTAAGTAATTGATAGTCACATTTTCTTCATAGTCTTTTCTCCTCTGCTCTGGATTTATTAGCAAGTTGTCCTGTGCTGTACTTTGTAGCATATTCTGCTTAGTTATTATAGGTCCTAGTCATAGTAAGTGCTTATAAATATGAATGTAGTAGATATGGAATCTATTCAATTAAGTCAAGGGCTTGAGAAATGTCCCACTATTTTATTTTCTAAAATAAAATTAAATCTACTTCCAAGCCTATCGGTTTGGTGAGAGTTTCCATGTTAGAATGAGACTCATCTTGTTAACACAGAAGATTTCTCCTGGTATAGGGGTATCAGCATATCTGGTAACAGTCCTCTTAGCTTCAGCTTCAGTTCACACCAGTCACTGCTAATGTACTCATCAAATATCAGATAGCTTCTTGAAGATGAATGGCCCTGTTGCTTACCTGCCATACTTATAAAAGAGCATTTTGCTGAGTTTGGTGGCCTTAGTATCATGGGTCAAGCTATTCAAGGCTATTAATGAGTCCTTCCTTTTCAGACTCAAATACAAATACTCAAATACAATACCGAGGTAATGAGGGGAAATTGGAGTAAAATTTCAAATAGTACCTTGAACCTGGAATGTTTCCTTGTAGCATAACCTCCTTGATTTGTTTAGTTTTTTGGAGGTAAAGCCTAGTAGTGCATGTCAATTTCAGCTTTTAGTCCAAAGTAGTTGTGAGGTAACTTCTTGCAAGATTCATCCATGAAGGCAAGAGAAACAAAAGCAAAAATGAACTATTGGGACTTCAACAAGATAAGAAGCTTTTGCAAAGCAAAAGATACCGTCAACAAAACTCAAAGACAACCTACAGAATGGGAGAAGATATTTGCAAATGAAATATCAGATAAAGGGCTAGTTTCCAAGATCTGTAAAGAATTTATTAAACTCAACACCAAAGAAACAAACAATCCAATCGTGAAATGGGCAAAAGACATGAACAGAAATCTCACAGAGGAAGACATAGACATGGCCAACATGCACATGAGAAAATGCTCTGCATCACTTGCCATCAGGGAAATACAAATCAAAACCACAATGAGATACCACCTCACACCAGTGAGAATGGGGAACATTAACAAGGCAGGAAACCACAAATGTTGGAGAGGATGCGGAGAAAAGGGAACCCTCCTGCACTGTTGGTGGGAATGTGAACTGGTGCAGCCACTCTGGAAAACTGTGTGGAGGTTCCTCAAAGAGTTAAAAATAGACCTGCTCTACGACCCAGCAATTGCACTGTTGGGGATTTACCCCAAAGATACAGATGCAATGAAATGCCGGGACACCTGCACCCCGATGTTTCTAGCAGCAATGTCCACAATAGCCAAACTGTGGAAGGAGCCTCGGTGTCCATCGAAAGATGAATGGATAAAGAAGATGTGGTTTGTGTATACAATGGAATATTACTCAGCCATTAGAAATGACAAATACCCACCATTTGCTTCAACGTGGATGGAACTGGAGGGTATTATGCTGAGTGAAGTAAGTCAATCGGAGAAGGACAAACATTGTATGGTCTCATTCATTTGGGGAATATAAAAAATAGTGAAAGGGAATAAAGGGGAAAGGAGAAAAAATGAATGGGAAATATCAGAAAGGGAGACAGAACATGAAAGACTCCTAGCTCTGGGAAACGAACTAGAGGTGGTAGAAGGGGAGGTGGGCAGGGGGTGGTGCACTGAGGTGGGCACTTGAAGGGATGAGCACTGGGTGTTATTCTATATGTTGGCAAATTGAACACTAATAAAAAATAAATTTATAGAAAGAAAACAAAAAAAACAAAGTAGTTGTGGGTTAGGATATATAAATGAAATGAAAAATAAACAAGAATAAAATACATATTAATAACTTATTAAATTATCCTGCCACTAAAGTTTTTAGTGTTACCCAGTGCTCTAGCATGGGTTCTGAGAAATCAAGAGAAGAGAGTTCTTGAAATAAGACACTGGAAATCAGGCTGAAGAATCAAAACAATTAAATTACAAAAGCATAGGATAGATAATACAAGGCTTCTATAGAGGGAAGTAGACCTGTACATACATATAATGCCCAAACATTCTAAATTTAATTATTTTCTATTGCTAATTCAGAGCTGTTTTGTTTTTATTTTTCTTGACAGGCTAGTGGTGGAGACTGCACTGAACTGCGGGTGCTTTATCAGCCTAACCGCTGTGCACTTCTTGAGTCCGCACTGGTTCCTGGTCACATAGTTACTTTTGATCGTCATGGCAAAGTAGCTGATGAATCATCAGCAGGCTATGCAGACCTTTCAAAAGAATTTGTGGTTTTTGTCAAGGTAAAATGATAGAAAATCATTAAAGTGTATATTGCTAAATATCTACTTTCTTTTGTTCTATTGAGGGACTCTTGAGTCATTAGGAGTAATCAGATCTCTTCCCACTAGGTGGCATTGATGCCTATTGCCATTCTATTTACCCGAACTTTGGAAAGCAATAGGGTTTTAGCTTTTGCAGCACTGAAACTGATGGGAGTAACATCTTATATTCAATTGCATTTGGAAGTTAAAACTCTAAATGTGGGAATTCTTAATAAAAATTTAGAGACTCTTAAATTTGGGATGTATATATTTATGTATATATTTAACTTTTCTAACAAGTAGAATTTTTACACTATTTGAGTGTTGTCTATGTGTTATCATTTTGTTTCTTTCTTTATAGTGTTTCTGAATTTACCTTAAAAGTATTATTGTAATCATAATATAACATAATTTAAAAGATTGCCTGTTTTGTGCCAAGCGCTTTATTGAGAGCTTTATCACATGCAAAATCATATTTAAAAAACAAACAAACAAAAAAATAAAAAACAAACAAACCGTATTTAATCATCCTAAAAATACTAACAGATATTATCTTTATTTTAAACATTGAAGAAAGATTTTCAGAGGAGTTAAAAATCTGACTAGTATAGCCTAACTAGTAAATGGTGGATCATGATTCAAATCAAAGTCAGTTTGTTTTCAGAACTTTTATATTCACTATATAATAAGCACTTCATTACATTATTATTTTTCCCAAAACAACATAATTTTTAATAGTTGTATAATATTGAAACATAAGGTATTTGATTATGTATATAGTTTTATTTATTTAGCCAGTCACTGGATTATTAATCTCTTCGGTTGTCCACCTCTATAGATGTTACTGTAAAATATGCTTTGACATAGGTCTTTGGCCAATATTTTATCATTTTCTTGGCTAGATGATTTGAAATTGAATCTAAAGGTCAGAATATGAAGCCTTTAAGACTATGGGAACATACTGCCAACTTTCTTTCCAGAATGTACCAATTTTAATCCTGTGAAAGTTAAACCAACTGTGAAGTTAGAGGGGACAGTTTACATGGTTATCCTCACTTCTGACACAAACTTCCGAGTTCCAGGGTCTTTGAGACCACTGTTATGTTTTGATAATTTAGTAGAACAACACAGAATTCACTGAAAGTTGTCATACTCATGGTTATGGTTTATTACAGAGAAAGGATACAGGTTAAAATCAGCTAAGGGAGGAGACGCATAGGACAGACTCCAAAAAAATACCAGATGGTGCAAATTCTAGTTGTCTTCTCCCCATAGAGTCAGGACAGCATTAGTTTCTCAGCATTGATATGTGACAGTATGCATGGAGCATTGTCAACCAGGAAGCTCACCTGAGCCTTGGTGCCCAGTCTTTATTGGGATACAATCGTACAAAGAGTCCATTTGGCTGATCTCAGTATCCAGCCTCTTAGGGGGTCAGCTGACACCATGTGACTCAAAGGTGCCACCCTATATCACATTTTTACTCTTTGGCTGGCTCAAGGCCATCAAGTAAACAAAAAATTATCAAACCTGACAGTCTAAAGATTTAGAAATTACCTTTGAATAGCTGAAGACAAAAGCCAGACCTCTGTGGGTAAAGTTCATTTCTTTTTTTAATATGAAGTTTAATGGACATACAGTGTTACATTAGTTTCAGGTATGCAATATGGTTCAACAATTCTATACATTGCTTTGTGCTCATCAAAATAAGTATGCTATTAATTCTCTTTATTTCACCCATCTTCCTACCCACCTCTCCTCTGGCAAGTACAAGTTTGTTCTCTGATTTAAGCATCTGTTTTTTTGTTTGTCTCTTTTTTTCCTTAATTTTTTTACTGCCCAATTCCTTTAGGAGATTATCCACCTTGTTAACCTTAGTGTCGAGCACAGTCTTTAAAAACATATGACAATTTTTAGAGTAATAAACTAATGTGAATTACCTTTTTAAGTGTTTATTTGCCATGTGTTTGTCTTCTGCAACTTGTATATTTATGCCTTTTATCTTTTTCTCTACAGTGTTAGTGTATTCTAATAAACTTTCAAGAATTTTTTACATCTTCTTAAGTTATTGATTGCTTGGGTTTTACTTAAATATACCTTAATTATATTTGACAACTCTGCTCATTCATTCATTCCAACATATATACATTGAACTAATATCCATATGGTTCATCTCATAATTCAGGTACACTTGTAGTACACTGTTTTTATTCTGCTTTGTATTAATATTTTAATTATTTGTTTATATTGATTATAAAATTTGTAAGAAGTATTTGTGTTTTGTATCTTATTTATCTTATTTAAAGATTTTGTTTGTTTATTCATGAGAGACACACAGAGAGAGGCGGAGACATAGGCAGAGGTAGAAGCAGCCTCCCTCTGGGGAGCCTGATGTGGGACTCAGTCCCAGGACCCTGGGATCATGGCCTGAGCCAAAGGCAGAAGCTCAACCATTGAGCCACCCAGGAATCCCTGTATCTTTTTAAAATCTCTGTAGCATCTGATGGTGACTCTTACACTCTCAATAAATAATAATTGATGTAAATTATAATGAGTCAGCCAGAAAACCTCCTTTAATTGTTTAGTTTTGCACAGCAGTTAAATTAATTACTTCCTTATTTTGCTTACTTTTAGCCAACAAGTTTCTGATAAGAATCTGATGACTACAACTTCCATAAGAGAATGAACCCTACTGCCATCTTCTTTTAGCAAAACATAAGCTTGTTACTTACTGCCTTCTGTTCTGTTGGTTGTTCTGAAGGGTGTGTTCCTCAACAGTGCCGAGATTCTACTTGCTACGAGCCTGTGCCAAGCTCTGTGTCTCCAGCCTGATGGGAGCTGCACTGGAGTGGGAAGCCAGTCTGAAAAATCCTACTGGAAAGTGCATAAAATCAGCTCTGGTATTTGCATGTTCGAAAGTGTGAAAAACGCAGGAATGTATCTGAGGATTAAGGATGGCCAGTGTGATGGAACAGTAAGCATCTGCTTGTATTTTTCTCAGCAAATGTTTTAAGACATTTGCCAATGATAGATATGAGAATGGCACTTTCTGAGTGTTTTGTTTTTTAGTTTTAACTTATAAACATTTTGGAAATTGGATGTTATATATGGTGGTCCCCTTTCACTTACTAAAGAGTGGGGAGGGCAGCCCTATGCTTGGTACGATTAGAGAGGAATTCTGACCCTTTAGACATTACTTCTGGAATGTTACGTACACACAAATCACCTGGGAATTGTCTTATAACATAGATTTCTAATTCAGATAGACTATGGTGGGACCTGTGTATATGCTTCTAATAAGCTTTCAGCTGTTGATGATGTTGGTCTGCAAACCACACTTTGAGACCCAAGGCACTAGAAAGACCCCACTCAACAATATTTCCTTACTGCTGCTTTTGGTGCCTGAATTTCTACCAGTGGAAACCCTATATTTTGAGTAAGGAAGTAATTTTAGTTTCTAAATATTAGGGCTTCTTCTTCAACATCTTGACTTAAGATGGGACATGAAAAGCAACTAACATAGCACCTTTTAAATATCATAATTCTTCTATGGATTGAGGAGCATATAAGATTACATATTTAACTAGATTGTTAATGCTCTATTCTTCGATTCTTGTTTGAAACAATGTTTCAAACTGTATCTTTTATTTATTTTATTTATTTATTTTTTTTTCAGACTGTATCTTTTAGATAAACTCGGGGCTGCTTCCTCTCCCATTTTTCCTTACCAGGATGACATCTGGTTATATGGGAAAGTTTACCTGAACTTCTGGGGGTGAGCAGAGGGAAGGCTTAGACCATTCATCATTCTTTGGGCCCCTGTCTTTTCTACAGACTGGCAACTCTGTGTCTGGTGAGCTGTACTGATGTTCAGAGTTCAAAAGTAAAAAGCACATGCACACACACAAATTTAATTAGCATTCTTGATTGACTCACAAGAGCATTGTGAAATGGGTTATATCTCATTTCACAGAAGTCCATCCTTAACAGAGTGTCATCCTTATGGTCTTTAAACTGGTAAGTGAACTAAGATAAGAAACAGGTAACATCCCTACTATGTCCAGATTAACTGAGAGTAGAGTTTCATCTAATGCTTTGTCAACCTATAGGAGGAGTGTCACAGGAAGTAGCTTTCCCTTCATATCACCAGCATCCACAAAGTAAACATGCCTTTCTCTTCTGGAACTCCTGAGAGTAATAGTATATCACTGCATGACACATGTTTGGGGTATGTGTGTCTCGAAGTTGCTAGGGAGAGTTTTTGGCAGTGAAGATAAATGCCACTTCGAAGGAGAAGATGAGCCAGCGTTGGAAATTTGTATCTTCTCTAGATATCAGCCAAGCTCAATGCTCAATCATCTTCTTTTATGCTGCCTTATACTCAAATTGGATGGTGATTTTCATGGCCTTTCTATCTTCTTTTTCCAGTCTGTGTGAGCCCTTTATCTTCTATCTCTTTCCCAGTGGGCTGTTTATCGTGTTCCTCCAAGTGAGCACATTTTCTCTTCAAGTATATAGTGGGATCTTGAATCTTTCTGCCCTACAGTAAGTACTCATGCTTTTCTTCTTCATTTTTTCTTCTTGTTTGTAGTATGAGTAACTCATCTCTGTATGATTAGGCTAAGGGAATAGAAGAAGTTCTTGGTATTCAATTGAAAGAATTTGGTGAGCACAGGAAGATGGGAGGAAACTTATAGATTAATATGTAGAAGTAGTATTCTGCCAGAGAAACTACTGACACGCTCGTTCTTCAGATGAAGCAGCTAAATGTGAGTCTGGCTGCAGGATGTCTCAGAGCCTACCAGCCAGTATCAGAGCAATGAGTCAGTCTAAATCAGTATACCTTCTAAGCCCCTGTTTTGGAGGATTCATGATACCAAGATCAAAAAGCTTGGTTGACTTCCATGAGGGAACCAGGGTCCATATACACAGTAGGGAGGTCATTCCCAACCAAAACCAAACTTTTTTTCTTCAGCAGTTTTCCTAGAACCCATCTTGTTGACAGCTCGTTAGATGAGTGACTGGGTCTGAAATTGTGTCCTCTCAGACTGTATTGTGCATCAACAGTAGGAACCTCCTTTCTTTTCCCTCCAGGATGGTCTTCTTGGGATGAAAAACTTAGTTCAGAATTTCCTGTGCACTTTGTACCTGAGGCAGTCAATCATGTATTTGAGTTTCAAACCCAAGTATCACTTCTTAAAGATATTTGATAATTTGAAAAAAAAAAAAAACCCAGAGGCATTATTTGGTTTGTTTGAGGATGGAGATAGCCAAAATGTAGAACTAATTGAGATTGACAATGGTCAAGGAACATAAAGGTATAATTACTTGGGATTTGATATTTAGAACATTAAAAGAAGAAATTCAGGTCATTTCAGAGTATAACATAACACAGAGTTTCTGTAGGCCTTTTGGCATGCCATATCTTGATTGCATGTCACTGACCAGAGGGTTAAGGACATTCCTTTTAGGTCATCCCCTGTAGAACAACACATGTGTATGAGGCAGGAGGTGAATGGAAAAGAGACTAGTAAGGGAGAGGAGGAAGAAAAAAGAGTAAAGGATCCTTGGGAATCTGTGATGGAGATGAGGCATTGCTGGCCATGTTATCAGGGTGCCATTTCTTCTGTGGCGATTCAGTCCCTGTCCTCCCACCCCAGTAGTGGGCCATGACTTCTAGAGGGTCTCTCATGCTAGAATAGCCAGAGAACCAGGGGAAACTAGGAGCTCAGACCAAAGCTATTTACCATCTTAAATAGAAATATTTCAGTGCTTAAAAAAATGGGCATGGATCTAACAATGTGTTTAACATCAGACACCTCCCTCTCCCCCTGCCACCAACATACAAAGGGTGAGGTGTGTGTAATCCGTGAACGCTGCAGAAGAAATCTTGTTCCTGTTTTTTTTTTTTTTTTTAAACATTGGTAAAAATTGGCGCACCTGAGTGGCTCAGTCAGTTAATATCCTGTTTGTGTTGATTTTGGCTCAGGTCATGATTCAGGGTTTGAGATCGAGCCTCACATCAAGCTCTGCACTGGCCATGGGGCCTCCTAAAGATTCTCTCTCCTTCTCCCTCTGTACCCTCCCCCCAAATATTGGTAAAAATTTCCAATTAAGGTAGGATTTTGGAGGTCTTCCTAGCCTATGACATATTTACATATCTGTTATGTTTGTTAACTTGCCTCCTAAAATCAAAGCTTGCACATTCTGTAGAGATCTTCAGCTTTCTGGTGTTTCTATTAGAAATTCCAAGCTTGTTCTTAGAAAAACTGTTGCCTTGGAAAATTATTGTTAAAAGATTTGAAAGTTTGAAGAGTCTTTCCACAAAGCCAGGTACTCCTAAATACTGCTAAAGCCTATAAAAATGTGCGACTATTCTTGCCAAAGGTGAGTTTTCTGATAATTTTAATAAGATCAGCAAAGAAAACAGGAGAAAAACTATTATTTTTGACTATCTATTGTGTAGCAAAGGCTGGACTAGCCCTCTTATATTTGTAGTGACATCCTTTAACCCCTAAGCTCATACAGCAAAACAAATAATAAGCTAAGAAAACAACAATAGCATGTCTTACCCCAAAATGATCCATGTAAATGAACTAATCAGTCACTCCTTTTATGTAGTTAATAAAAGGTTGGCCAGGGTTGAAAAGTTTCTATTCTAGCTTTTCATTGGGATTGGCCCCTTGGCTGTGGTCTCCCCCACACACTGTCAGAGGACACTGAAGTCAGATAGGGCTCCTCCTGTGTTTTGTGTATACCAGACCCATGTAATTAACTGAGGATTGGAGGACTCTGAGGCTACCACTAAATGATATTTACCATTTAAACAGCATTGATGTTTAGCCTTTACTTTGGTACTTTTGCAGAGAAGAGCCTCCAACAGAACTTTGATTATTTGTACTTTACCTCGATATTTATTGTAGTGTTTTCTTTATAATTTGTTTAGTGAATCATTGACATGATTGTCTGACTTAGATTTTTTGCTCTAAATATACTGTGTTAAAACATAAAAATCAGGCATATATTTTTTTCATTTTCCCTGCATCTGACCAGAAATCATTAGGCTGGAATTACATTACTCTTGAAAACAGAATGGTAATATTGGTCTTAGTTATTCTCCTTTGCATATATTTATTTTATTTTTATTTTTAAAAATATTTATTTATTCATGAGAGACAGAGAGAGAGAGAGAGAGAGAGAGAGAGAGAGAGGGGCAGAGACACAGGCAGAGGGAGAAGCAGGCTCCATGCAGGGAGCCTGATGTGGGACTCGATCCACAGACTCCAGGATCACGCCCTGGGCTGAAGGTGGTGCTAAATCGCTAAGCCACCCGGGCTGCCCACCTTTGCATATATTTAGAGGGTATGGTAAGACATGTTTATAATTTCCAAAGAGAATAAAGGTGCATTCAAAGGTAAGTCAGACAATATGATTATACCTTAAAAACCTAACAGTGCCTCAGTCCATGTAGCTACTCCACAAATGTTCATGATAAAGATTGAATTGATTAAAAGCATTAATGTTTCCAATGTATTGTATATTTGAAAATATTTCTAGGCAGACATCTTTAAATCAAGTGATGCTCATCCTGTAACAACAAATGTTTCTGTTACTATGAAATTGTTATGCTGTAGGAGAAATCACTTTAATAGATTTTGATGTAGTTAAGATTCAAGTTGCAACAGACATTATTGCAGTTCACTAGGGACAGTTGAAAAGTTGTTAATTTAAAGAAGAAAAACTTGGGTGGAACTCATCACTAAGAATCAATGTGAAGGAAAACGAAATGTAAGAATTGTAGGAAAAACAAGCTAAAAAGTGATGAGAGTATGAAAGAAAGATATACACACATTGACATACCCCACATTAGCAGGATCCTTATTCATCAGCAAGAGTTTAGTTTGCAGAAACTAGGAAAGATTCTCTCATTACAAATTTATTTAATTTTTCCTCTTGTCTACACGTATACATAACTAAAAAGTTCAAGATAATTCATATTTTTAGGAAGTTATAAGATGGACTATGTACACTAAGCTAGATAAGTGGACTGAAAAGTATAAAATTCAGTAAAAACTTAGTTGTATGTAAATAATGATAAATCATGTTTTTAGTGAGCCTATGATCTCTGGTCTGTGAACTTCACCAGTGCTTCTCAGTTCTGGGATGGGTAGAATGGGCTAGAATTGGATATTTCCCTTCCCCCATGTCATTTAGGCTCAGATAAACCCCAAAGTTTTATATATAATTAACTAGTTTTTCCTGTGGGCAATTCTTGTTAAGAAGAACAAAGTGCTATGGTATATTTCAAAATGGTTCATTTCCCCTCCTCCTGCCAGAAGCACAAGGAAATTCTTCTCTGATATTCACTGTGGGACCCTCGTTGAGCTCTTGGAGATACAGTCATCAAAGTATAGGCACCTGTCTATGCCTGAAACCCCCTTGAGTATTAACTCTCAAACTTGTCCTCACTGAGGCTCAGTTAAACAATTCATTAATTATAGTTCAAGTTTTCATATGAAGGCATTGTTCTCGCATTAGTTTCTGTTTGTGGGTCTTTGCTCCGGTAAGCTGTGATGTCCTGTATTTGCCTGTCTTTCCATTCTTGGGGGAAGACAGTTTACCTGTATCCTCACTTCTCTTACAATTCTAAAAGGAGCTGTTGATTTTTCTATCTGTTTAGCTTTTTATTTATTAAGATGTTATAGTGACTTCTAAGCTTCTTACATGTAGAACCGGAAATTGGGGGTAGAAATCTTGTTTTACTTAATCAAAATTTTTTGAAGAGACTTTTAATAAAGTTGTAAGATAAATTATTTTGTTTGAGTTTTCTAGAAAATGATCTCACAGTGTGCTGTTTATTGTAAACCACAATCTGTGCATTAGTTTTGGTCTTTATGAAAGAGATTTGAAGAATATACAGAGAGGCTTGAGGCAGCAACAAAGATTTTCTGTTCCTTGGGAGTAAACAGACTTTAAGATAAGAATAAATTATTGAGAGAGTCATCCTGGAAAAGAGAAAGCTGATGAAAATCATTAATAATAGTATAGTGTATAATAGAATGTGTATTGATTACTAGAATATGAGTAACATAGGGGAGAGATTCTCATTTGCTTTGTTTGTAAAGTATCCTAGGGGTTCTGGGGTAGCTTGAGCAGCTGACTCTTGATTTTGGCTCAGGCCATGATCTTAGGGTCCTGAGATGGAGCACCATGCCAGGCTCCATGCTCAGTGGGGAGTCAGCTTTAGAATCCCCCCGCCCCCGTCCACCCCAGTGCTTGTGCGCTGGTTTTTCTCTCTCTAGAATAAATACATCTTTAAATAAAATAAAATATCCCAAACTCTTCAGTTAGGCCTGACATTTGATAGGTGCTCAACAAATAATGAATAAGAAGTTAAAATATCATTGGTGTATGAGTAGGAAGTGTCCTTTTCTTCTTCCCTTCTGATAAGGGAAAGGTGCATTAGATGTTTTAACTTGCAGTTGTATGAGCACACATCAGTATTCCAACATGGCTTTGTCCAGTTGGTATTTTTTTTCTTTTAAGATTTTATTTATTTATTTGAGAGAGAGAGCAAGAGAGAGAGCATGAGCAGGGGGAGAGGCAGAGGGAGAAGCAGGCTCTTAGCTAAGCCCAGGATCGGGCTCAATCCCAGGACCCTAAGATCATGACCTGAGCCCAAGGCAGACACCAGATCTATTGAACCACCCAAGCACCCATGGTATTTGTTATTGATATGTAGGAAGACACACAATGTACAACATGGCCCTTTTATATTCAGAACCCACATATTTTCTTTTATTTCCCATCTCCATTTCATTAATCAGTTTGTATTGGAGTTAGATTTTAATTTCTTAAAAATTTTAAAAAAATTTTAATTTTCATTCCATTTAGTTAAAACAGTGTTGTATTAGTTACAGGTATACAATTCAACTATTCCATATATCACCTGATGCTCATCATGAAAAGTGCATGACTTAATTACAATCAGCTATTTAACCCATCCACCCACCATGTCCTCTCTGGTAACTCCTCTGGTAACCTGTAATCCTTAGTCTCTTCTTTCTAATTAAGAGTCTAAAACAGATTTTTAAATGAAAGAAGAAAAGAAGGAATAAAAGAATCTCTAAAGATGTATCGTTTTGAAATTTAGTTATATTAAATTTTCATTCTTTTCTCTAATTATATTTAATAGAAGAGTTGAAAAAGGGATATTCTTCAGATGTTTACAGTCTATTGGAGGGAACAAATAAGTACAATCAGTGATCTAGATTACAGTCACAGAAAGTAATCCAGTTCAAGGTAAGGTTTATATGAGAGGAGAAATTTCCTGTATAGGAGAGGAGAAATATCTTTTTCTAATACCTTTCTTTTCTAAGTTCTCAATTGGGACCCCTATAACAAAGGAGTGATGAATGAGAAAAGCGTATTTATTTAATATAAGTTGTACACGACACAGGAGCACTTTAAAGGAAATGAAGACTGGATGGAATAGTTAAGCCAGGATGTTTTAGTGCTACTTTTGATGAAGAGGGGAGAGCTGTAGAAAAATAAAGTAAGACCAAATAGGAGCTAAGTGTAGTAAACCTGGGGAAACCACAAGGCCTGTTTATTTAAGTTTCTCTCAGCATCCCTCTATCTTTGGAGATAAGGATGCTCCTTTCCTACTGGTATATATCAGTATACCGGAGCATCCCTCACATTAGAATCTTACAACCTGCTTCGGGGAAAGGTCAAAAAATCTTTCCTGCCCCTGCCATTTTACAGATTCTTTCAGCTTGAAATTTCAGTATTCTAATGTGCCATATTTTGGGCCAGTGTATCTTGAAACCCATCACTGGGAATGGTGAATTTACAGGAAATAATCCCATTTTTCATTATAAAAAAAGAGGGGAAGACATTATATGAACAAATTACAAGGTTAGAAATTGGTAAAAAAGAATCTTTTTTTGAAGAATTAACAAACATTTGTTGAGTTCCTACTGAAAGGCAGAAGATATATCCATTGCTAATGCTACAGTAGCTATAATAAGACATGCCACCTGCCCTCAGAGAACTTGCAATCTAGAATGGGGAAAGAAGAATATAAACAGATAATTACACAACTGTGAAAGGACGTTAATGGAGGTTAAGTATCAAGATCATGTTTAAAGAGACATATCTGGGAAAGGGTTTTCAATTGTGTGAGTCCTGAGTAGTTGCTTGAGATCTTTAATGTAAAATATCATCCATTTTTAATAGGATATTTATGGTCGGTTGGTAGTAATATTGAAGTTCATAAATCTGGCCTCTATATAAAAGATGGGCTAGTTTATGGAGAACCTAAAGTCTACAGGAATAACGATGAGAAATATGAAATATTTCTAATATTGGAATATATGAAATAGTTTGATTCAAAAAGTCCACAGTTTGCTCTAAAGTACATTAGTAGTTCTAACAGTTCCAGTATGCTTAGCTTAGTTAATTGATTTTTTTGAGCCAAAATAATGCTATTATATCTCTTGGTTTCTGTCCAGTGCAAAGATTAGTTCTTTTATAGTTCAATAATAAGTCAGAGTTTCTTTCTTTCTTTTCTTTTTCTTTCTCTTTTCCTTCATCTTTGGATGGTACCTAGATGCAAAGCTTTAGAAAAAAAGTCAGGGAGAAGGGCCACTGGACATATACTCTTCTTCAATCCCATACTGCTCTCTGCTGTAGTGTTGCTGATTTGGTTTATCCTGGACATCACAATATTATATAATATATATATTATATGAGGCTCATATTGTTGTCTGAACATTTTGGGCAATATCATGGGCTTGAGATACCTATCTGGTTTGGTCTCAAGGTTTCCAACCCTGTTGCCAACTTGTTCGAAGTTCATTCCTCTCCCACGTCATTAGTCTTCTCAGTACTTGAACTGAGAAGTTCATTGGGGCATGAGATAACTTCTGGATCCCTGATATCTTCATGTGAGCTATGGATAAGGTAATAATCTGTATCAGTGTCCTCTAAAACTCCTCCCTCAGACATATCTAATTCATTTTCTGGATGGTGCCATGTTACTCTGGTACTGAATACTGGGAAATTTGTAAATTTCCTGAGATAGTCCCTCAGTTTTTGAGATTCTCCCCTAAATATGAATGTTTTGCTGCCCCTTATTTCTTTGCTATACCAAGAATTAACCACAAATGGGGTTTGAATAAGGACATCCAGTCTCTCTTTAGCCTATTTATCCCAGGCTCCTTTTTCTAGTGCCAGATAGGCTTTTCTTGTTCTTGTTAAGTAAAAATTTCTGCTATGTCACATATGATATCTACCTTTTCAAGTAGCTTCATCATTTAAACTCTGTGGTGTCCAGTCTTCAGTCTTGGTTCTAGATATATAAAATCCAATTTTGGAATTTCTTTTAGCAACTATTTTATCTCTCAATGAAACTTAGTTTTGCAAACTTCTGATTTTTTATTTGGTATAAATTTTTTAAAACTCTTCCATTTGGAAACTCAGAGTTGAGCAAAGATTTATTTGTTCTGGGCTGGATTCTACTTACCAGTGACACAATGAGCATATTGATCCAATAGGTGGGAGAGTCTTTAACAATTATCAATGAAAACCTACTGGTTTAATAATCCACAAATATCCTCGCTTCATTTAGTGGTTGTAGTTATGATCCAGGCATGAGGTGATATGGGTCTCAAGTTTGGGAAATAACTATGAAACTAAATTTTCACCATTCCTATTTGACACTGTGTTGGAAGTCCTGGCTAATGTGATAAGACAAGCCTGCCATATACAAGGTTATATACAAAGTCAATTGATTTCTTAAATAATAGCAATAACAATTAAAATTAAAAACACAACATCAGTCACATTAGCACCAAAAGAATAAATGCTTAAAGGTAAATCTAACAAAATATATATGAGGTCTATGTATGAAAAAATATAAAAAATATTAAAACTCAGAAGATATTATTATTATTGTTGTTGTTGTTATTTTAAGATTTTATTTATTTATTCATGAGAAACAGGCAGAGACATAGGCAGAAGGAGAAGCAGAATCCTTTTTTTATAATAAATTTATTTTTTATTGGTGTTCAATTTACCAACATACAGAATAACACCCAGTGCTCATCCCATCAAGTGTCCCCCTCAGTGCCCGTCACCCATTCACCCCCACCCCCCGCCCTCCTCCCCTTCCACCACCCCTAGTTCGTTTCCCAGAGTTAGGAGTCTTTATGTTCTGTCGCCCTTTCTGATATTTCCCACACATTTAGAAGCAGACTCCTTGAGGGGAGCCCAGTGTGGGACTCGATCCCAGGACTCCAGAACCACACCCTGAGCCAAAGGCAGATGCTCAACCACTGAGCCATCCAGATGTCCCATAAAGGAGATTTTAAATTAGTGGACAAATATTTCTTATTCATGGATTGGAAGACTGAGTGTTGTTTGTCTTTCCCAGCTTGGTCTATAGATTCAACAAAAGCTCAATCAAAATACTAGTAATCTATTTGTAGGTATCAACAAACTGATTCTAAAGTTTATATGGCAAGGCAAAAGACCTAGAATAGCTAACAAAATACTGAAGAAGAACAAAATTGGAGGACTGGCACTACTCAACTTCAAGACTTACTGTAAACCTGCAGTACTCAAGACAGTGTATTATTGTTGAAGAATAGATCGATGGAACAGAATAAACAGCTCAACAATAGACCCACATAAATACAGTCAATTTATCTTTGATAAAGGAACAAAGGCATTTCAATGGAGAAAGGACAGGCTTTTCAATAAATGGTGCTGGAACAATTGGATGTCCATATGAAAAACAAATCTAGACACTGGCCTTCTACCTTTCATAAAATTGAACCTGCACATGAATGTTTATACCAGCTTTCTGTACTATGGATATTATTCAGTAATAAAAATAAACTATCAAGCCATGAAAAGACATTGAGAAACGTATATGCATATTGTTAAGTTTAAGATGCCAGTATGAAAAGAGTACATATGATTCTAATTATATGACATTTTGGAAAATGTAAAGCTATAAAGGTAGTAAAATGATCAGTGGTTGTGAGGGGCTTGAGGGGAGGGTGGAAGGGTTGAATATGTAAAGCATAGGGATCTTTAAGGCAATAAAATTCCTGTGTATGCTACTATAATGGTAGATACTTTATACATTTAGCAAAACGCATACAACTGTATAACACAATGAGTAAACCTTAATGTGTGCAAATTAAAAAAATCATTTAGGAGGTTTGGGAGTCCCAGAAAAGAATATAGTCTATGACAAAAGAATCTAACTATTAAAAATGTATAAAACAAAAAACAAAACAAATGTATAAAACAACCTTTATGAAGATGATGGGGGAAAAGTTACTGAGCTAAGAATCTTTGGAAATGAGTGTAGTATGTAGAACTAAAAACAAATGGGAACTGCACATAAGCACTGAATTCTAACTGATAAAGTTGCTCACCCTGGGAGTTTGGTTATTAATCTAATACTACTATAAATGTGTTTTGAAATGGAACAGTTATACAAATGAAAGATTACGGGAACCAATTTTCTCACTGTTGAAGTGGGAGTTTACAGATAAGCAGGGGGAAGAAGCTAGAAAGATCCATTTATAATCCATTAGAATTGGAGGTATCAGTATGAGCTCATGTTTAGCTTAATATAAATGTGAATGACTGCATATAGGAATATTTACCAATGTATACATATTCATAAGTTAGTATAAATGTATATATTTGTTTCTCTGTTAGATGAGAAGGCCTAGAAACCACAAAACCCCAGTAGCAACAAGAAGATCTGGTACTTAGATCTTTGTTTCTAATAACGTTCTCTAATAAAAGGATCCAGGGCCCTTTAGAAAAATGGCTGATTCTAGGACTGAGGCAGGGAATATGCAGAATTAACCTGAAGCATCTTGTAGTTCCAGAAAGTAAGAAAGTGTTCAAAATAGCCAACACACATACACACCCACACAGACATTGATTTATGAGACATTTCACTTAGGAATAACGGAAAGATCTCAGTGGCCAAACTTGAAACAATTTGAGCAACAGAATAAAGTAGTAGGAGTTAATAGCCTAAAGTATAAAAACAATTTTTTAAAAGATTTTATTTGTTCATTAGAGATAGACAGAGAGAGAGAGAGAGAGGCAGAGACAGAGGCAGGAGAAGCAGGCTCCATGCAGAGAGCCCGATGTGGGACTCAATCCCAGGACCCCAGGATCACACCTTGAGCCAACGGCAGGCGCTTAACTGCTGAGCCATCCAAGCATCCCATATAACCTGAAGTAGAAAGTAAATATTCATGAGCCCATAATAATATACATAAATCATGGAATAAATAAATGGGGGAAAAGAGATGAATCTCCTGTATAGAATTCCAGATAAATTATGTAAAATACTCTGCCTCCAAGGAGGTGAAGCATAACTCCTGCCCGTAAGTATGGTTTGCACATAGTGAGTTCTTTAGAGTACAGTATGAAAGGGGAAATAGGTAAAAATAGTGACTTTGCAGTAGAAATACCTGACAGACACCACCTTGGTCATGTGATCAAGGTCAACATCAACAGTGATAAGTCATGTTGGAAGCATGCACCCTTGATATGATATGATGGAAATGGCACCTTTTTTCTGTAACCTTCTTCCCAATATCTCATACCCCTAATCTGGTCATTAGGAAGGTATCAGACATTTCCAATAGTGAGGCATCCTACAAAATACCTGACCAGTACTCTTCAAAACTGTCAAGGTCATCAAAACAAGGAGAATATTAGAAACTTCCACAACCAGGAGGAGCCTAGAGACATGGTGACTATATATAATGTATCCTGGTTGAGTTTTTGACAAAAAAATGATTTAGCTAAAAATTCAGGAAATATCAAAGTATTAGTTAATAATATGTCAGCATTGGTTCATTAATTATAACAAATATGCCATAATAATGCAATATGTTAATAGAAAAAATAGGTGGAGATGTATGGGGAACTCTGTACTGTCTTCTCAATTTTTCTGTCAATCTAAAACTGTTGGAAAATAAAAATTCTAAGAAATAATAATTAAAGGGAGCCCCAGGGTGCACACTTGGAGACAGGTGAGAATTAAGATTCTATTAATCATGGCTAGAAAATTGCAGAGAATTATGTAACTGGGCAGATAATGTTAGAGGGGCATGAAAAATTATCTGAAGATAATTTAAGATCTATCTCTCTCACTCCTCTGATTAAAATCTTTCAGTGGCTCCCATGGTCTAAAGTAAGACTAGACTTTCTATGTTGCATGCAAACTGATACTACCTTTCTGGATTCACCTTCCTCTCTCTGTTGCTCAAGAACATCAAGCTTGTTTATATATATACTATACTACTTATTGCCTCTTACCCTTTGTTCATGCTGCCCTGTGCTTAAGATTTCTTACCTCCCACCCCTCTTTACTTAGCCTAGTTCGTATTTAACACTTAACTTCACCTTTTCCAAGAAGCCCTTCCTGATTCTCCTGAGTATAGTCCTTTTTTTCTCTCTAAACCCGAGGAGTCCCTCTCTATCCTATTGACCTTTATTATTATTATTATTATTATTATTATTATTATTATTTTATTATTATTGTTGTTGTTGTATGGTTATATGCTCTACTTTGCTATGAACAAATCAAAGCCAGAGTTTTATTTTTTACCCATAACAAGAACAGAAAATTCATATTGATACTCTGAGAGAGAAACAGATAACAGACACTCGGTTCTCGCCTAAAAGAAGCTCACATTTGAGGTTAGAGATCAGAATGTAACTATCTTTTAACAAAAAAATTGCATTGAAAATTTTAATTCATTTTCACAAACTTATTTTTTAGAACCCAATCTTATAAGAAAACTTTTTAAAGCACTAAACGGTGAAAAAGGTGAATTATTTTCTAATATTAGATGATACAGACCTTTAAAAGCAGAGAGGGTTCTGATGATCTGAAGGGTATGTAGATTATGCATAGGCACCAATTCTTGCATGTTTTGTTACAGTCTTTGAGTAATTTATGTGAATTATGTGAAATTTTTACCGGTAAAAATTCAATTCAGAGGGGTGCCTTGGTGGCTCAATTAGTTAAGCATCTGCCTTCAGCTTAGGTCATAATCTCTGGGTCCTGAGATGAGCCCTGTGTGTCTGGCTCCCTGGTCACCAGGAAGTCAGCTTCTCCCTCTTTCTCTGCCTCCCACTCTCTTGTACACACACACTTTCTCTCTCAAATAAATAAATAAATAAATCTTTAAAAAAAACCCTCAATTCAGAAAAATGCAGAATAGCACAGAAAATTGGTTTATGTTTAAATGTAAATGGATTTAGAATGAGAATTACCCTCTTTTTCATTATATAAGAGTATTTTTCAAAAGGAAAATTTCACATTTTAGTATTCTTTTCACCAGAGGTTAGTAACTCTGAAATGAAATAATACACTTCACTCTCCTCAGTTGAAGCTTCTTTGTTACTCAGTGCCTTTTGTCCAGGGCATACACCCTTGCCTCAGCCAAATACATGGTTTGTATTTCTGAATCTTATGGAACAGAGTGAAGCACATGGTACAATACATGTAAAAAGGTTCTGTATTTGTCATGAAAATTTGAAAATGAAACAAAATTATATTCTTGTGAAGTGACTGGTTTTAAATTCTGCCCTTTGGTGTTTGCTTATATTTATGAAATCATATTATATTGATCACAGGGTATAGGAGATACTGACTGTCATTTTAAAATTAAGAAGAACTTGGAAAATGCATCTATAAGCCTGGAATCCATAAAAAGCCCTGGACTGTTTGTTGGACTTCAGCCAGATGGACAGACAAAACCAATTATTTATACTAAGAATGGGAATGTTTTCTTCTATCCACAAGTCATCAAATGTATGTTTACTTTGAAATACTTCCATTTTGGTTTGCTTTGGATGCCTTTATGTCTGATAATTTCATCATGTTTTTACTTAGCAAATCTCTGCTACTAGCCTTTGTTGTTTTTGTTATTCAAGAAGCAGTGAAAAAGATTATGAAGATCATTTATCTCAAATTTTCGAATGTTTATGTTAGGTATAGAATTTTTACTATATTAAGCTCCTTGATAGTTTTGAAGTTTGTACATTTGTATCTGTGTGTGTTACAAGTTTGTATTTTGTTACTTAATGATATCTCCCTATGTAGTGTGGTGGGATTATTAGAAATATTTTGTTTAATTGCTATTAATTTTTAATGCTCACAATATAAAGTGAGATAGAAAAAAGATCATTACAGATGGGATTAGAATTAAAAATAGGATTTGGAAAAAAAAAGTGTAAGCATAGGATAGAAATATGAATATTTTGAAACTGGTTTCTTTCATATTTAAGATCAGATCCTCTAGCAAATTGCAGTGAAGATTTTAAGACTTTATTTAAACAATTTAAGCTTGGAATGTACTTGCTTGAATACAAAGCTTAATGAGGTAACTCCATTGTGTTCTTAAATTATCTGCAAATTTAGTTTGCTATCTAATTTTTGCCTGATGTAATCCCATGAACTTTAGCTTAATTAAAATCTAGATGACTTTCTTAGTCAGTCTGACTCTTACTTAACTTCTCTTTGCTTATCAAAGTCTACCTGTACTATATGTATATGTATATATATAGTACATATATATATCATTACATATATTCATATATACATTGTCCTACATATATATACTCCTACTGAAGATAGTTTAAATAAGAGCTTGATTTAACATGATGATATATCTGTTACTTAACTTTTCTTTGCTTATCAAAGTCTACCTGTACTATATGTATATGTATATATATAGTACATATATATATCATTACATATATTCATATATACATTGTCCTACATATATATACTCCTACTGAAGATAGTTTAAATAAGAGCTTGATTTAACATGATGATATATCTGGCCCTGTTCTCTGTGCTATCTGTCTCAATCCCTACTCAGCCTTTAGTTGCTATATTTAAAATTTTGCAAATTGTTGGACTAGCACACCTTATCTTACTGCCATCCATACCACCACTCCCTCCACCCTCTGTTTTTCCACAGACTGGCACAGAGTGGCACTCCTACTCAACAAAATGGGCATGCCATCTGTCTCCGGCGCACTACAGGGAAACAGATGACTTGAGAGAAAGGAAGATACAGGGTGGAGTAGAAGAAAAAGCAGTGAGAAATAGCTGTCAGGGGACAGCAGCCATGCTGGAAAAGCACAGGAAGAAAGGAGAATACAAAGGAAGGAGCAGTGGAGAAAAGATGAGAAAGCAGAGATAACAATAACTAGAAAAAAAGAAGAGTAGGAGAGAAAATAATTTGTGGCAATACATAAAAAAGAAATAATAAAAGGCCGTGTTTATCAACCTAAGGTATTAGTACCAATGGACACTTCCATTCTTCTTTTACAGGCGTTACAGTGTAGTTCTGTTACTAGAGTGTAGATGATTTGAGTTTTCTTCTCTATTTATTAGCTATATGATGTTAGTTAAGCAACTAACATCAGAGAGCTTTGGTTTCTGTGTCTGTATAACTGGGTGTAACAGTAATGCCTTCCTTATCTCCCCAGTAGAGTTGATAGGGATCAAGCAAGTAAGTGTATATGAAAGTTCTTGTTTCAGTACTAATATCTGACATTTGTAGGCAGTTATTTTATGCCAGACACTGACAAACATGGATTCTATCATCTGATCTCACTTTGGAAAGTAGATAAATTATTTCTTATGGTCTTTTTAAACTTCACTTTTATTATTTGATAATGTGTTTGAAAAAAGAATTGAGTATCTTCAGTGATTGTGAATTAACTTTAAAAGCTTACAGCCAGTAGGGCTGAGACTAAGTCGCCCATTGCTAGATTGATAGATGTCTGTAATCTGTTCATGTAACTTTTTTCCCCTTTATCATTTATATTATACAAAAAAAAATGTTTGATTTTTTTCTTTTCTTTTTTTTAAAGATTTTTATTATTCATGAGAGAAGCAGAGACATAGGCAGAGAAAGAGGCTCCATGCAGAGAGCCTGATGTGGGACTCGATCCCTGGACTCCAGGACCACACTGTGGGCCGAAGGCAGGCACTAAACCGCTGAGCCATCCAGGGATTCCCGCATGATTTTTTTTCTATGAAAGTGTGTTGTATATATTTATCCACCTTTAAGTATACTAAAAGTATATTTTTAGCAAAAAAAAATAGGGCTTCAGGCCTAGATACATATAAAAAACAATATTAGGGACGCCTGGGTGACTCAGCGGTTTAGCGTCTGGCTTCTGCCCAGGGTGTGATCCTGGAGTCCTGGGATCCAGTCCCACATCAGGCTCCCTGCAGGGAGCCTGCTTCTCCCTCTGCCTAGGTCTCTGTCTCTCCCTTTCTGCATTTCTCATGAATAAATGAATAAAATCTTTAAAAAAAATACAACAACAACAAAAAATTAAAAACAGCAACAACAAAATACAAGTCTTATATGCTTTTTTACTTAAATGGTTTTCATCAGCTCTCATAGATTTACATCATATTTTCAAGTGAGTTTTATTAATGCATTTACTACAAATTATTTAACTAATCCCTTAATGTTGGCTATTTTATTGTTTTTTTGTTATTATAAACAGTGTTGGGATGATCATTCATGTACATACATATTTTTGCACTGATCTGAAATTTTTTCATAGCATAAATTACCAGAAGTGAAAATGTTCCCTCAATTTCAATAACAATAGACTTCTTACCTCTTGCCCTGACTTTGGGCTATCATTTGTCAATATGAGGTCTTGTAAATTGTCCTTGTTAGATGCAAATTCCTGTGATGAATGAGTGTTCCCATCTGGATTAAACCATGAAGATACTCATGGATTTTTGTTTGTTAGATTATGGAAGTAAGTTCCAAGTGAATACTAGATACTCATTGTAAATATCTCTTTCACTTAAAAACAATGAATGGGACGATTTTCTTTTTTTTTTTTTTTTTTTTTTTTTTTTTTTTTTTTTTTAAGGATTGATTTATTTATTTCAGGGATACATGTACCCATGTCATTTAAGTGTCTGCCTTCAGTTCAGGTCACAATCTTAGGGTCCTGAGATTGAGCCCTGAGACAGGCTCCCTACTCAGCAGAGGGTCTGCTTCTCCCTCTCCCTCAGCTGCTTTCTCTGATCATTCTCTCTCTCACTCTCTCTCTCATGAATGAATAAATAAGTAAATAAGTTTATTATTCCCTGCTCTTACCAGTTGTCCACATTGGCACATTTGGCGATTTTCGAACATACTCTAAAGCTATAGGCCTCAGCTCTGTAGAGATTGCTACTCCTTAAAGGCTTATTCCAAGGGACTACAGACTTTCAAATTAAAAGGAAACTTAAAATTCTTAGCTCTGTACCTGCTCACTGACTATTTTCAATCTGTAAAAATGACTACAACACCACTTTGCTTGATGTGATATTTTAGCTCAGTACATTATGTATGGCTCATTATATATCTTGTCATTGTATGAGAATTCAAGTACCTGGATAGTGACATGGACAAGTGAGGGGTAAGATTCTGTCACTCATGGATTCTGCAGGAAGAAGCAATTAATAGAATTAAAGGCAGAGAACCCATTTTGTAGGAAGTGGTAATAATATGTATGAAGATACTTGCTGATATGGCTTTCAAGCAAGAATCCTTGGAACATTACTGCAAGTCAGCTGACCTTTTGTGGCTTTGGCTGACATTTTCAGGGTTCAGGTTATCTTGAGGAAGTATGTTCTATATGTTACCTGTTAGTATTCTTAGAATCTTGGAAAAAGTTGATCCTGAAGTTTTGCCTAGTAGTTCTCTCTCCCTGCTGCTGTAGACACCCAGGTTGACCAAGAAGCATCTTTTTTTTCCCCCCTAATGCAGTGACTCTGGGTGGGCCCTGAAAGGCTCCTGGATGCAAGCTAGTCACCAGAAAGACCCAGCTATGATTCAAAGCTTGGTATTTTTAACTCCATCTCTACAGCCTTCAAAGACAGGAGAGAAGCTGGATGTGGAGTTAAAATTTGATCATACCTATGTGAGGAAGCCTCTGTAAAATCCCCATAGTATGGGATTTGGGAACACATTTACATACTGGGAGGATGAGGTACCCAGCTCAATGGGGACAGAAGTGCCCGCACTCAGGGCCCTTCTAGACCTCACCCTGTGTATCTTTTCATCTGACAATTATTGATATGCTTTGTCATATCCCTTATTTTTTTTTTAAGATTTTATTTATTCATGAGAGACACACAGAGAGAGGCAGACACCTAGGTAGAGGGAGAAGCAGACTCCCTGTGGGGACACCAGGATCATGACCTGAGCTAAAGGCAGATGTTCAACCACTGAGACACTCAGGTGCCCTGTCATATCCTTTAATAAACTGGCAAACATAAATAAGTGTTTTCTTGAGTTCTGTGAGCCACTCCAGCAAATTAACTGAACTTGAGGAGGGGGTTGTGGCAATCTTCAATTTATAGCTGATTGATCAGAAGTGCAGTTAACTACCTGGACTTGGGATTAGCATCTGAAGAGGGAGATGGTCTTTTGGAACTGAGTCCTTAACCTGTGGGATCTGATGCTATCTCTAGGTAGATAGTGTCAGAATTGAATTAAATTTTAGGACACTCAGCTGGTGTTGCAGAACTGTTTGTTGTGGCTAAAGCTCCTACACATTTGGTGACCAGAAGTGTTGGAAATGAAATGTTCTGTATGAAAGCAAAGGAAACACAGGAGGAAAGAAAGAATAGGTCTCTCTTACTCAAACATATGAAAATGTCTTGCCAAAAAGTAGGGCTTCTTTGAGCTATCTAAACGTGTTGACACTTTGCTTCCACATCTTTCCATTTAAGGTATGTGAAACTCTTGAGCCAGATATTGATCAGAAAACTAATAGATTATTGGGTCCTGTTATTTCTCATAACAGTGAAAAAAAGCCACAAAATGGATTTTTCAGTAAGTTTGGAGTTCTTATGGTCTTGTATGATGTCTATAAGCACTTAACATTCTATGTGATGTTAAGTTGAGAAAATATAACCCAAACATTTTTGAAGCTTTGTCTGTTAACATTGGCCTTCTAATGACTAGCATGGACTTGAAATACTCCCCTAAGTTCCCTCCTGTCAACTGAGTTAGAAGTTATCTTGTGTAATTTGTTGAAGCTTTCCTGATCATTGAGTACCAAACAGTAATGTTGATTCCCATTATATCCCCTGGATACAGTATAGTACCTGGCTCAGGATAGGTTTTTGAACCAATGAATTGTGTAGCATAAAATGAATGAGAGTACATGTCAGGAATGTTTGGGTTTTATTTTCATGTGCTAGTAGTATGTTTCAAATTAAATTAATTAACATCTGAATCTCTGTTTTGTCATCTGTAAATGAGAGTAAAAGCATTGCATTACAGTAAGAACTTTTAGTGTGAATCAGCAAGCCTTTTGAAATTGAGTAAACATATTTTGAGTAAATTGTGGGCAAATATACACAAGTGTGCAGTTGAAGTGGGAAGCTCATGACCTTTAGTTTTCAAGGGAACAATGACTTAGAAAGTGTTAAGAACTCTCTATCTTAGAGTTTTGTGAAGAACAGCAGAATATTTACTTTAAAGTTTATAATAGTTCCCCAGATCACTTCATTGTTTTTAGAATCTGGTCTAAATATTATATATGATGGGTTGAGCCTACCCTATACCAAGAATAAAAACAAATATCCCTTAAAACTGTTGAGAGTTTTCAGTTGTTTGTATTTCATTACAGATATAGAGCAGCCCGGCTTCATAGGTTTTTTTGTTTTGTTTTGTTTTTTGTTTTTTTTAAACAACATTAACTTTTCTTCATAGTTTTCAGGAAGGTAGAATGGAAATTGTTAGGCATCCATATGAATAAAGGGACTTGGGGGATCTCTGATTGGCACAGCGGTTTGGCGCCTGCCTTTGGCTCAGGGCGCAGTCCTGGAGACCTGGGATCGAATCCCATGTCGGGCTCCCGGTGCATGGAGCCTGCTTCTCCCTCTGCCTATGTCTCTGCCTCTCTCTCTCTCTCTCTCTCTCTTCGTGTGTGACTATCATAAATAAATAAAAATTAAAAAAAAATAAAGGGACTTGGATAGGGGAAGAGATGATTGTAGGAAGAGCACAGTAAAGTTGCACTTCAGAAGACTTCAGCAGAGATCTTTCTGTGGGGAAGTTACCTTTGTCCCCAAGCACGTACCTCTGAGTGTATGGCCCTGGCCTCCTTAGAAGCACCTGAGCTTGATATAAGTTTCTTTACACACTGATTGGTCTGGCAAGGCTCACAATCACATGGAGGCCCTGCATGTGATGACACAATCTTGTTGACTGGGTTTACCCACCAAACAGCTAGAGGTTTGAAAGTACAGCAGGGTATTTCACTCATAGGTTGAGACCACTTATTTACATCCTGGTTAGGCCTCTTGCTAGCTGTGTGCTCTGATAGCACTTGTATCAAATGTCCATTCTCTGTAAAATAAGAATGAAGGGTTCCTTAAATCAGTGCTGGTGTGTGAATTACAGGAGTTAATATATAATATATAAGATACTTATAATAGTGCCTCATATACTTACTGAGTATAGTACTCAGTAAGTACTATACAAGTATTTGTGTTTATGATTATTAAAGAAAGTGAGTTCCTCATGGTGAATTTTTTTTCAACACAATTGTTTTAAAGACTTCTTTAAAAAACAGTTTAAGGTTCACAGAAAAATTAAGGGGAAGGTATAGAGATTTCCCATATATCTCCTGCCCCACACATGCATAGCCTTCCCCATCAACATTCCCTACTGGATGGTATATTTTTACAATTGATGAACCTACATTGACACATAATTATTCAGAGTTTGTAGTTAACATTTTGGTTCATTCTTAGAATTGCATATTTTGTGGGTCTGGACATATGTATAATGGCAATTTATCCATCAGTATGGTATCTAAAGTGAAGTAAGTCAATTGGAGAAGGACAAACATTATATAGTTTCATTCATTTGGAGAATATGAAAAATAGTGAAAGGGATTAAAGGGTAAAGGAGAGAAAATGAGTGGGAAATAGAGAGGGTGACAGAACATGAGAGACTCCTAACTTTGGGAAATGAACAAGGGGTAGGGGAAGGGGAGGTAGGTAGGGTGTTGGGGTGACTGGGTGATGGGCACTGAGGGGGGCACTTGACGGGATGAACACTGGGTGTTATACTATATGTAGGCAAATTGAACTCCAATAAAAAATATAAAAAATATGGTATCTAAAGAATATTTTCACTGACCTAACAATCCTTATATTAATTGATCTTTGAATGTTGAACTAGCCTCACATACCTGAGGTAAACCCTGCTGGGTCTTGTTATATTAATCTTTTTACAGATTGTTGGATTCAATTTGCTAATATTTTGTTGAGGATCAGTGAGTCTATGTTTATCATTGTTCTATGTTCATCATTGGTCTATAGTTTTTTCTTGTGATGTCTGTTTGGTTTTTGGTATTAGGGGCAATACTGACCTCATAGAATGAATTAGGAAATAGTCCCTCTTTTTCTATCCTCTGAAAGAGATTGTAAAGAATTGGTATAATTTATCCCTTAATTTTTTGGTGTGCAGTTCACCAGGGAACCCATTTGGGCCAGGTACTGTGTGTTTTAGAAGATTATTTAATGTTGATTCAGTTTCCTTTTAAGACTATTCATTTTGTCTATTTCTTCTTTGTGTGAGTTTTGGCAAATGTGTCTTTCAAGGAATTGGTCCATTTTTATCTAGGTTATCAAATTTGAGAGCGTAGAGTTGTTGATAGTATTCCTTTATATCCTTTTAATGTCCATAGGATCTGTAGTGATGTCCTCTCTTTCATTTCTAATGTTAGTAATTTGTGTCCTTTCATCTTATTTTTCTTAGCTTGACTAGAGACTTATTAATTTTATTTATCTTTTTGAAGAATCAGTTTCTGGTACATTGATTTTCTCTATTTTCCTCTTTTCAGTTTCATTAATTTCTGCTCCAATTCATCATGGTATATCTTTTATAACTTAAATAGAATTGCTAGATTCCTGGAGGAGATAATCTTCTCATTCCCTCTTATAATCATGTTGGACAAATCATTTAACTTCTCTGTGACTTGGTTTCTTTATAATTTGTTTTAATTAATAGTGTCTTAAAAATTTATAATAAAAGTCATTGTTCCTACTACTATTTAGCTGAAATTGCTTGTGTAGCAAATCCTTTAAACTTCTTTATTCTCTTATTCATGAATCTTACATTCACAGTACTATGAACCCTGTATGTAGGAGAAGGTGTGAGATCTGGTTTCATGTGGTTATACATGATCAGTTATTATACTGAGCCCATAGAGGAGGTTCTCAATGGGTATTTGGAAGCTCTGCTCTGTTCGTTCCCATTGTTCCAGAGAATAAGCCCACTCTTATAATTCCATATAATAACAATACAGTGTGCTTGATATTATTTAAATAATGTTGGATCAATATAACTTGTGACTTTCCACTAATTTTATTGTACTCTTTTTTAGAGCATTGAGGTAACAGTGAGCATATTCAAGTTTTATAAATATCATAACTGAGACTTAAATTGTACTTAATGTTTGTCTCCTCTTGCTCAAATTGTGCTTAAAGTTTGCCTCCTTTTGCTCAAATTCCTAGTTTCATGGCATTAGTCACCTTCTTATACAAACCATGAGGCTCAGGTATCTGTAACCTGAAAATAATCCAGGACTGAAAATAGGTCAGATGTTACATTTTTACTATAATAAGAGGAATTTCTTTCAGGTTCAAGTCCTTTGGAAGTTTTTATTAAAGTATGTTTGGAAAATTAATTTTTCACTTCATACTAGTCTGCTAAGATCATTTGAGTTTTAGAATATAAATGAAATACTGTCATATACCCAGTTCATCAGATCCTGAATATGTACATTATGATCTTATGTAGAAAAATATGACAAAAAAAAAGAAAAATATGACAAAAGTATATTTTAGATAATAAAATAGATTTCATGGATTTAAATATATATGCCATAACAGCATGGCACATAACTATTGTGTTTTAATTTATTTTACCTTTTAAATAGCCCATATTCAATAAGCCAAAAGTTTTTTACAAGTTAACTTTTTGTAGTTATATAGCCTTTCTGTCTGGTTGATCTTGATACTACTAAGCTTTTGGATATAATGAGATGCTATCTGAAGTGAACCAATTAATCATTCAGTACCAGCTAGACAATTCTGTTCACCTTTATCATAGGTTTTATTTTATACTGTTTGATAAATTTTCACTTTCCTTTTTAAATTGTGAAACTGAGACGAAGAGAGCACACTGGTAGGAGTTACTCCAATTCAGAGTAGGCTGTGAATCCACTGGATGACCATTTGGTGTTTAGATTTTGGACCTCCAGCTGTGACCCACATGGCTCAAAGGCCAAGATAGGCAATATCCTTTACAGAAGAACAGATACATCTGGGATGACCTTTCCAGAAAATGTCTTCCAGGTCCTAAATTTCCTACTATTAAGACAACTATTATGTTTATAAAAATATTTGACATTCATTTTTCAGAATGAGGTAAAATCTTGAAAAGCCAGTGTGGGAGGATAGAGAGATAAGAAATGCTTATTCCCATTTTACAGACCGCTTAGGCTGGCTCTGTTGTGCAGTCCTTTCTGTGCTAGGCACCCTGTGCATGCGTATGTTATAGAATTCATCAATATATACCAGAGGTCATTGTTTATATGTCCTCCCTCTGGGCTGTAACCTCATCAATGTCAAAGCCATGTGTCATGCATTGATTTATTCTTATGCTTATGGCAGTGACTGGGAGACAGTTTATTTTCTTTTTGTAAATCCTGGATTTCTACATTATTTGTAAATAATTTAGTCCCTTAATTATGTGTCCCTTAATGTACTGTAATAAAATGGATGCTGAATTATATTTAGGAATCTTTTTTTATTCTTTTCTCTTTAAGTCTTCATATACTCTCAGTGGATATATTTCTAATTATTTATGATCTTTTAAAAAACATTTTAAAGTCTCTTTATTAACATCATCTCCAGTGTCTTAAGCATTGCTTTATAAATAAACCATATAGGAAAACTTACGTTTTATAGAGTTTGGTATTTAAAAGATTATTATTGTCTGAAATTAATATCAAATACTTATAAGGATATATATGGCAATATGATCATGAGCAATTCTTTAGACATCAGTGTTGTATAGTCAGTGCCATCACTCCATATGATTAAGTGTTGCTGTTTTCTGTTAACATACTGATGAGATCATTATGCCTTCTCACGCTAACGTATATTTTATGAGTCATCTTAAATTATTGACTGCAACTACAGTATTAAGAAGTAGCTGATATTATTTACTGTGGGGAATCAGACATCTATATAATTTTTTGTTGCTGATGAGATTTCTAACTATGGCTGAACTCTAAGAATGAAACACAAACAACTTATACTTTGAAATCCTAAACACAAATAGCACTTGTGAGCATATGCTGTAAAATTGGAAACATTATAGGTAGGCTGGAGAAATCTATTCCTGAACAAAATACCAAAACACTTGCTTCTAAATAAAAGGCAGTAAAATAGCTAATGCTTTCTTCATTTATATGTATATGTATATTTCTTTGATTTTTGTATTTCAGTAAGGTAACATAAAATGTTTGAGTGATGATTTAGTCCATTTCCCCTTCTGAGGAAGGCAAAGTACCAGATTATCAAAGGAGTTTCTGTTTAGAATCTGTAAGAAAAACATCTTGAATAAGTTACTTGATTCATACTGTGGTATTAAATTATTGCTTGGATTTACAAAGCAGTGAATAGATTTTATAGGAATACCATTCATGCTCAGCCGGCTGCTAAGAATAAAAAGTCATTTTCTGGTAACTGTGTAATGCAGAGTGAAAAGATTTGACTAGGCATTGAAATGAAGACAATAGCAAAACTTAAACTTGCATAGCTGAACATATGGTGAATTTTCTGAGAAGAAACGAATGATTTTGAGAGGATGGCATCTTTTAAAATCTTAATTTCAGTTGGCAGAGAAAACCCGATGGGTATGTCAGCAACACCCAGCCAACAGGAGGAAAAAAAATCCATGAGTCAAAAAACCAGCAAGAAACTCTACTAGAATCTTCAGTTGCAAGTAAGCAACAGTTTTTCCCCCTTTCTTTTGGTTTGTCTGTATTGCTTCTTTGTGGCCACCCCAGGAAGAACATCAAGTTATTTTTAAAATATAGGGTATATTATCGCACATGAATTTGCTTTTAAGTTGTTATCTTGCTTTTTTATGCTTTGGTTTTATATCACAAAGAATATATAAGGGTACATATATAAGGGTACCTGGGTGGCTCAGTTGGTTGAGCATCCAACTCTTGATTTCAGCTCAAGTCATGATCTCAGTGTCATGAGATCCAGCTGGGTGAGGGGCTCTGTGCTCAGCAGGGAGTCTGCTTGAGATTCTCTCTTCTTCCCCCTCTGCCCCACCCCACACTCATGCTCATGTGATTGCTCTCGCTCTCTCTCAAATAAATAAATAAATATTAAAAAAAGAATGCATATGTATTAAAATGTGTTTATTTCTTTATCTTGAATTCAATGTTCACTCTAGAACAATGACTCAGTAAGAAGAAATTATTAAATTATGATACCTTATTGGACTATCATGTGCAAAATATTTTATGAATAATTTTTTAAGAATAACAGCAAATTCTCACTAAAGTATACGTAATGAAATAATCTGTTTCTCTGATATAGAAACTGAGGCATGAATAAAATACTGTAGGCCTCCGAGGTTTGAATTTTTAGTTTCTATCTCAGTCTGATCATTTTCTTGCTCTTAAATGTATTACTTTATCTCTGGGAAGTATAATAAATGATATCTAACAAATTCTTTACATCAGAATCTAGTGATCTTTCGGTGGACTACTGTCTCTGGACCATTTAAAAAAACATTTTGAGAGAAAAATTATAATGTTACTTTTTAAAAAGTGCTTTTTGAAAATTAGTAATTGGGTGTGCTCTCTTTTCTTTCAGATAGTAACAGAAAATAGATGTCTCATGCTGACAACCTTATAATACGATCACATCAACCAGAGGGAAGAGAAATTAGCCTTTTGATTCTTGCTACATTGGATCAGGCCCAATTTTATATTTCCGTGGAAGAGTGTGACAAATCACACTTCATGAGAAACATGTGCTTAGTTAAAATTTTTCATGGAAGGAAAACTCAGTCCTGTGTCAGGAAGTAATGGCACCTAAATCTGGGATGGCCACCTCAAGTAAAATTTGACTTGGTTAAAAATAACATACTAGCTGAAATTCCTAGAAATAGATACTTTGTTTATGAGTAGCAAAATGCTGAAGATGAAATATTCTATATATGCTATGAATATTTGTCTATTCTAGTAAAAATATCTTTAAAAAGTTAACGATTGTTAAATGTTTTTAAATTTAAGGTGTACCATATACTGATTTATCTATATATTGTGCTATGCAATATGTATGTAATATATGCACTATGCATCAGTGCACCTCTATCACATCACATAATTATATTTCTTTTTTGTAATGGGAATAATTGAGATCTAGTCTCTTAGCAAGTTTGATGTTTATAATACAATATTGTCACCTATAATCACAATACTGTATATTAGATCTTTAGGTCTTATTTACCTACTAGTTGTAAGTTTGTACCTTAAACATCTCTTCTGTTACCACTGCTAACCCCTTGGTAACCACCATTTTGCTTTCTGTTTTTATAAGTTTAGCTTTTATTAGATTCCACATATAAGTGATATCATATAGTATTTGTCTTTGCCTGACTTATCTCACTTAGCATAACATTCTCAAGGTCCATCCATGTTGTTGCAAATGGTAGGATTTCCTTCTTTCTCATGTATTTCACATCTTTATCTATTCATCTGTTGATGGGCACTTAGATTGTTTCCATGTCTTGGCTACTATGAATAATGCTGCAATAAACATGGAAGTGCATCTCTTCAGTATCCTGTTTTCATTTCCTTTGGATACATACTCAGAAGTGGAGTTGCTGGGTCATATCGTAGTTCTATTTTTAATTTTTTGACAAATCTCCATACTGTTTGACATAGGGGTGCTACCAATCTAAACATTCTCACCAGTAATGCACACAGGTTCCCTTTTCTCCATATTCTTACTAACATTTATCTCTTGTCTTCTTGATGATAGCCATGCTCACTAGTATGAGGTGATCTTGTCTTGATTTGCGCTTCCCTGATGATTAATGATATTGAGCATCTTTTTATGTACCTGTTGGCCATTTTGGTATTTTCTTTTTTGAGGAAAAAAAGTCTATTTATTCTTCTTTCCATTTTGTAATCAGATTGTTTTTCTGTTCTTAAGTTGTATCCGTTGTTTATATGTTTTGGATACTAACCCCATTTTTTACATTATTGTTAAATTTTTAAGAATTGGAAAGTATAGGTTTTAGAATGAGGCTGAAAAGGAAAATGATAAAATTAGGCCTCATGGTAAATATAAATCTTTTCAAAACATTCTTTCATATAGTAAATTATCAGATATACATTCCATACCTACTAAATGTCATGTAAGGAAATACAGTGATAGGCAAAACAGACTTGGTCTCTGACTTCTTGAAGTTTACACTCTAGTGAGCCAGATAAATATCAATCACACGAAAAAAATAAGGTTAAAAACTGACAGATGTGGGAAACATTGAGGGCATGCTAGACACAAAATAAAATTTGAGTTTTTAATTAATTATAAAAAGACTTGTAAATCCTTTGTTTTTTGCTCTAATTTTTTTTAAAGATTTTATTTATTTATTCATGAGAAACACAGAAAGAGAGGCACAGGCACATGAGAAACACAGGCAGAGGGAGAAGCAGGCTCCAGGCAGGGATCCCAATGTGGGACTCGATCCCGGGACTCGAGGATCACGCCTTGAGCCAAAGACAGACGCTCAACTGCTGAGCCACCCAGGCAACCCTTCTTCTGAGTTTTCATTTAAAGTCCAGTTAACAGAATGATATCAGGTTCAGGGGTATACAATATATTGACTCAGCATGTCCATATGACACCTGGTGCTCATCACAACAAGTGCACTTCTCTGATAAAGGTTTAGTATCCAAAATATAAAACTCAACACCCCAAAAATGAATAATAAAATTAAAAAATGGGCAGATGACATGAATAGATGAAGAGATGATCAGCATCACTTATCATCAGGGAAATGCAAATCAAACTACAATGAGATATAACCCTATACCTTATCAGAACGGTTAAAAGACACACACACACAAAATAGGTGTTGGCAAGGATGTGGAGAAAGGGGAACGCTTTTGGACTGTTGGTGGGAATGCAAACTTGAGCAACCACTCTGGAAAACAGTATGGAAGTTCCTCAAAAAGTTAAAAATAGAACTACCCTGTGATCCAGCAATTACACTGCTAGTTATTTATTCAAAAGATAATTCAAAAATACAGATTTGAAGGGGCACTTGCACCCCAGTGTTTATAACATCATTATCAACAATAGCTAAACCAAGGGAAGAGCCATTGACTGATGAATGGTTAAAGATGTGGTGTGTGATTTGCTTCACCGTGGATGGAACTGGAGGGTATTATGCTGAGTGAAGTAACTCAGTCAGAGAAGGACAAACAGTGTATGTTCTCATTCATTTGGGGAATATAAATAATAGTGAAAGGGAATATAAAGGAAGGGAGAAGAAATGTGTGGGAAATATCAGAAAGGGAGACAGAACATAAAGACTCCTAACTCTGGGAAATGAACTAGGGGTGGTGGAAGGGGAGGAGGGCGGGGGGTGGGGGTGAATGGGTGACGGGCACTGAGGGGGGCACTTGACGGGATGAGCACTGGGTGTTATTCTGTATGTTGGCAAATTGAGCACCAATAAAAAATAAATTTATTATAAATAAATTTAAAAAAGATGTGTGTGTTTATGTGTATAATGGAATATTACTCAGCCATCAAAAAGAATGATACCTTGCCATTTGTGATGACATGGGTGGATCTAGAGAGTATTATGCTAAGCGAAGTAAGTTAGTTAGAGAAAGACAAATACCATATGATTTCATCCATATGTGGAATTTAAGAAACAAAACAAATGAATAAAGGGATAAAAGAGAGAGAGGAAAACCAAAAACAGACTTTTGACTATAGAGAACAAACTGATGTTACCAGAATGGAGGTGGGTAGGGGGATAGTTTAAATAGTTGTAGGTCCTTTGTTGTAGTTAATGGTAATATAGTAGGAGTGGAGACTGGGACAAGAAGTGAGGAAAGGGAGACTGAGTTAAATTTGTTAATGAGCTGTTTAAGTCACTGACGTAACACAGACTTTGGACTTGGACATGAAATCCTGGAAATTCAGATGATAAAGCTTCCCTAATACAAATACCATCTACAAAATCTCCATGATTTGTTTAAATGTTGCTTCTCTGTAGTAGAAATGGTTTTTCCATGACTTTAGATGGGAAAAAATATCTTCACATATGAATATTACCTAGAAGATTCCCATTTATTAGTAATTAGATCGTGACTGACTTTAGTTGTCTTCTACCTCTCAAACATCTCTAGTAGTTGAAAGTTGTTTCTTGTCAGAAGTACCTTCCCCTTGGTATTGCAATTTGGCTGTCATTCTAGATAGATTTGGGTTACATTAGCTATTCGTATTAAAATATATGTTAGTTGAAAAATACTTTAGAAAAATTATTTTGTATTTTTAAAGATATCAAAAATAATAATTAGCTCCTGAGATTATGTTTGTCAGTCTACTTTCAGGATAGGGCAAGATATATATAGTTGAGGGATTAGATATCATAGGTAAAATAAACCTGTCTTCTGTATTCAAAATTCTTGTTTATTAGAAAGGAAGGTGGGTGGATGTTTTTCTCATTAAGAGACAAATATTTAGAACTTAAAAACTACATGTAGAATAAATAGTGCTTTTGTAGAAATAAATAGAGGTATAGGGCCATTAAGTTTGCAAGCTCTTCCTTTAGGGCTAATTTGAATTTTAATATTATTTTTTTTTAGGGAACTGGGGCTTGAAGAAATTTTACTTTTTTTCAAAAAAAATTAAAAATTATGGTAAATTTCAAATATACACAGAATAATGAATTTCCATGTACCCACTGCCCAGCTTCAACAATGTTCAACATATGACTAATCTTTTTTTTTTTTAAGATTTATTTATTTTAGAGAGAGAACACTAGTGGGAGGGGTAGAGGAAGAAGAGAGAATCTGAAGCAGACCCCATGCTAAGCAGGGAGCCCAACATGGGTTTGATCCCATGACCCTGATGTCATGACCCAAGCTGAAACCAGGAGTAGGCCACTTAACCAACTGTGCCACTCAGTTGCCCCTTATAGATTTATGAAGGTATAGTATATTATTATAGTATATTATTCTTATACATAATATAAGAATATATTACTTATATATACTAAGAATTCTTCTTAGTATATTATTCTTATATATAAATATACTAAAAAGTAAATTCTTCATGCCTCTTTTTACTATATCCTTTTCTATTGAAGTAAGTCAGTCGGAGAAGGACAAACATTATATGTTCTCATTCATTTGGGGAATATAAATAATAGTGAAAGGGAATATAAGGGAAGGGAGAAGAAATGTGTTGAAATATATTTTTAATAGTTCCTCCTAATATATGTTCTCTAAATTCTTTACCTTTATGAATATTTCCTTTAAAGTGTGAAAACTGAGGCACAGGAAGATGAATGTACTTGAAATATCTCTTCCAGATTGAGGGGAACCTGCTCTATCCACAAGGATTTGAGCATTGCTGTGTGGCAGCCATACTAGTCCTTAATCAGCTGCTGGTGGTGTCTCATTGTGTTGCTAGGCAAAGCCTAGTCTGTGTCAAAGTCTCAGCCACAGCATATATTTTCTTTAAACCTGTTTAGATGCCAACACTTTAAAAAACAAACAAAAAATATTCAAAGAAAATGTGAAATCTGTTACCAAGTTGAGGTCTTCCTTAAAAGCAGTCACATTAAATTTATTCTGAGAAAAATTGTAAAACACATAAAGGAAAGGTTAAAATTATGTCATTACTCTTCAAAAAGTGCTTTAGATACATACACACACACACACACACACATATAGGTTATGTTGGGCATACAGTTTTGTAATCTGCTTTTCAGCTAATAGATTATAGTAATCATTATAAGAATTTTCATAACATTACTTTTATAAAATAATAGCTACAAATAATCCATTGTATAGATGTTCTATACCATATTTGCCTACTCTTTTATTATTGGGCATTTTTTCAAATTTTTTTTTCAGGTATAACTTGCAATAGAAACTCATCCGTATTTTATATTATTTCTTTAGAATAATTCTTAGAATTACCAGGTAATGGCTTATATTAATTGTTCTTCCTGTTGTGAACTTAGTTGGTTTTTTTAAAAATATTAAGAAATAGCATTCAGCATCCAGACTGAAGTATAGGTTTATTCTTTTGTGTTCATGCTATTGTAGTAAGTTACAGTGTAGAGGTCATATAAGTTTTCATTTATCTCTACGATAAATGTAGAATGAGGGACTTTTGACCTGGCAAAAGCAATGTAGAAGTTCACATGAACGATGCAGAAATAAGCCCTACCATTTAAGTAATTCTAATCAGTTGAGCAGAAAACCTACCCCTCATAAACTCTTCTGACACATAAAAAGTCAACAGCCTGTCCTAAATAAACCTTTATGTTTCTCTTTGTATATTCTCATTTCTTCTTAGTATATTATTCTTATATATAAATATACTAAAAAGTAAATTCATGCCTCCTTTTAATATATCCTTTTCTATTTGAAATATATTTTTATTAGTTCCTCCTAATGTATGTTCTCTAAATTCTTTACCTTTATGAATATTTCCTTTAAAGTGTGATTCTCCAAGTAGAAGCCTGTCTTTTCATGTAGTCTGAACAGTTAGAATAATGATATTTCTCTAATGTGGACCCCATGCATCTGTTAATGTAGTCTTGGCTTGGAATACATGTTGTAGGCATTGTTATTGCACTCTGGTAGATTTTATTCAGGGATACCGTGAAAGAGTCTGTTGATTAATCCAGAGTCACCATCAAATATTATCTCAGCTTAGAATATTTTAAACCCCTAGTCAACAATAGCAACTGCTTTTATGGTTCTCAAATTGATATGTTTATAGTCTGAGACTAATGGACTTTGGTTTATTTCCAAAAGATCAGGGCATTAGATGGAATTCATATTTAATTGATGATAGCACAAACTTTGATCCATTATCCCATATTATAGATTACAGCATATTAAGTCATCAATTTTCGTAACATGAATGAATGCACACCAGTGTTGTGTTATGTTTCTGCAAATGTGTTATATTTGTGAAAATGTTAGAGAATGAAGAAGAGTTTTAGAAACCATTAATCTGTTTTCAGATTAAATCAGACAAACTACACAGTGCACATGCACACAAAGTAGAACCAAGTAAAGGTGGTCGGTGGACCCTGTTCCAGGCTTTATTTGTTCACTTTTCAGTGTTCATTATTTGTTCACTGGCCTTCCTGCCTCAGTCATCCCTGTTACATAGAGTGCACCCTGATTCATACTGGTCTTTCTAATACTCAGATCCTATCACCACAATACTTTAGAATCTTGACTGGCTCCCTATTGCCTGCCAACTCCCTTCCAGCTTCCCCAGTGCCTTTCATGATCTCATGGTGTCTCCTTTTCTCCCATAATATCTTGTGATGTCATGTTCAACCACTTATCACAGTGTGCAGCTCTTCATTATGCCTGATATTTTAAGCCTCTGTACATACTGGGTATGCTGTTCCTTCTATCTGGAATGCCCTTCCCTCCCTCTTTCTGCAAATTCTGATTCATTCTTTTGCCTTCCTTTCTGAAGCCTTTCCTGCCCAAGCCTCTATAGTTAATCACTCCTTATTCTGCTACATTTGAACTTCATAGTGCTTCTTTTGTTGTCTATGAATGTGTTTGTATGCTTGAAATCCAAATATTTATGTCTGTCTTCCCTACTAAGTAGTGTGTAGCTCTGAGGTGAGACTCTCATTTATTTCATTTATCTTTCAAGCTTAACCAGTGCCATTAATTTTTAGAGAGCAATGAACCTAATACAGTGCCCAGCAAATAATAGGAACTGAATAAAGTTTTCTTGATCCTTTTAGACGATTTAAATATTCATAAGACATTGAGTAAACGATTAACATCCTAAACAATTTATCCTCTTAACCTAGATCACTAATTACTCTCTGGCACTCGTAGATGTACTATAGTGCTTTCATCAGTAGAGATCTGATTGCCCTCTTGTCCAGGGTCTGAAAAAGTTCCAGTGTGTTTGTGAGGTTCCTGATCATGCTTGACTAGAAACAGCAGGCAGAGCAGTTGGGTGTTCACCAATATCTGAGTTTTGAAAATCAGATTGTGTCATAAAATTTTGTTCAACCAACTTTTCTGCTCATTTTCAGGTCAGCTACCTTTGCTATTACATCCAGCATGACAAGGGATTCACACCTGTTTTGCCTAAGTTTGAAGTTCCATTCTTCTTTGCTACTGCGTGTGTAACTCTGGGCCAAATATTTAATCTCTGAGTCCCAGTTTGTCCACTTGTTTAGTAGGGGACAGTACCTCATAGTGTGAGAACTAAGATTGACATGTTAATAAAATTCATTTATTAGGACAATGCTTAGCACAGAATAAAATGTGCCTTTGTAAACTGTTTAGATGCGCTCATCCAGCTTGGAGTACAGAGGCTTTGGAGTTAGACATTCTATTGTTTACTCATTATGCGATTTGGGCATATTATTTAACCTCTCCCTCTTTTCTTCATCTTAAAATGGGTATCATAACTTGACTTACCTCATGGAATGAGAAATGAATATGAAACCTCCAACACAGAGCCTAGCTTGTAGAAGGAGCTTAATAAATAGTGATGATTATTATGATTGAAGGAGAAAAAGGCTGCTGTTACAATGACAGAAATTAGCCAAGAGGGCAGCCCAGGTGGCTCAGCGGTATAGCGCTGCCTTCAGCCCAGGGCGTGATCCTGGAGACCCCGGATCGAGTCCCACGTCAAGCTCCCTGCATGAAGCCTGCTTCTCCCTCTGCCTTTGTCTCTGCTCCCCCACTCTGTGGGTCTATCATGAATAAATAAATAAAATTTAAAATAATTACCAAGAAAATCAAGAGGTGACAACTTTAAAAAATGAAGGCCACTTCTTTCTTAGTACTTACAATTTTTTTTGTATAATTTTTATTTTAAAATTTGTTCATCACAGCAGGAAATAATTACAATAGGTCCTCTTTATCTGCAGGGAATATGTTCTAAGACTCCCAGTAATGCCTGAAACCATAGATAGTACCAAATCCAATACATGTGATTTTTTTCTATACAAACATACCTATGATAGTAAAGTTTAATTCATAAATTAGGTACAGTAAGAGATTAATAACAATAATAAAATAGAATAATTATAAAAATGTAATTAATAAAGTTATGTGAATGTCATCTGTCTCTCTGAAAATATCTTATTGTACTGTACTCACCATACTCACCTTTTTTTTTTTAAAGATTTTATTTATTTATTCATGAGAGACACAGAGAGAGAGAGAGAGAGAGAGGCAGAGACACAGGCAGAGGAGAAGCAGGCTCCATGCAGGGAGCTTGACATGGGACTTGATCCCAGGTCTCCAGGATCACACCCTGGGCTGAAGGTGGTGCTAAACCGCTGAGCTACCTGGGCTGCCCTCACTCTTCTTGTGATGATGTGACTTGACAAGATGCCTATGAGATGAGATGAAATGAGGTGAATGATCTAGGCATTATTACCCAATGTTAGGCTACCTGATATCTGCTTTCTGATCTTAGTTGACCTCAGGTAAATGACACCATGGGAAAGCAAAACTATAGATAATGGAGACTACTGGAGTTATTTGCTGGGTTTGTTGTCATCATCATTGATGCTGTGTTGATAAGATCCTAGGTGCTGCCTTGGGTTGCCTATAGTTTCAAACCATAGGATTAAAGGTAAGAAGAGGGCAGCCCGGGTGGCTCAGTGGTTTAGCACCGCCTTTGGCCCAGGGTGTGATCCTGGAGTCCCAGGATCGAGCCTGCATGGAGCCTGCTTCTTCCTCTGCCTGTGTCTCTCATGAATAAATAAATAAAATCTAAAAAAAAAAATAAAAAAATAAAGGTAAGAAGAGTCAAAGAAGCCATGGCTTCAAGGAACTTTTAACCATTTATCATAAGAGAGTTGATCTCATTACCTAAGTCTGTGATATTTCTACATGGAAATTTCAGTTAAGAATTCATGCACAGTTGTTGGGGGCAATCTAGCAACAGTACAGAATAGCTTCAGAGAGGGTGTCAGCACGGCATGCCACAGCATATCCTTAGATGAGGCAACAGGCTGAAGAGAGTGGAAAGAAGACTGCAATTATAGTTGGGGACTTCACTTCATAAGCCTCTCAAACAAACATGGAGTGGCCATCTGGGAACTGCTGGCTGAGAGGGGCTGCCTTGTGAAGCACTGCTATCCTCACAGGATAGTCCCTGTCCTCAAGGCTAACCTGCCATTTGCATTTGTGAAATTCTACCTGTGGCTTTAAATCCTCTCATTGCTTCTCTGGGAGGCGATTTTTTTTTTTTTTTTCAGAAATATCTCAAAATTTTTATCTCACCTCAATTTGCCATTTTTACATCTCATTTGAAAACGTTTTAATTCCACTTTTTTGGTTACTTTACACTGTAGTAATTCTGTCAAAATCTGTAAGCCGGCAGGCAACTTTATGAAGAATCTATGGAGACAGAACACCAAATTCTAGCACACGTCCCTGCTGTAGTATTGAGGACAAGTGAAAGATTGCCAGGTATTTCAGCTGTTTATTGTTCTAATTTAATTTACTTCAGTAGTTCAGTTTCAGTTGACCAGGACCTTGCTGTGAGGAGACAAGCACAAATCAACTCCCTGGAGTTGTAGCAGTTCAGTGCTTTCCTGCCCCACCCCTCCCCTCCTCGGTTTTGTTGTCCTTGGGCTCCATGTGACAAAGGATTCTGTCAGCCTGATGTTGCATCTGATCTGCCACTAATGCCTTTTTCCCCCAGAGAAGAAATCAGACCTTGCCGAAGCAGTAAGAATCTTCTCTCAGAAGATGTATGGAAGGTGTTATTGCTGACGGGAAATACAGGGACTCAAGCCAACGTCACACTGGGTCTATGGAGATGAAAGAGTCATTGGACCAATAAGTCTTAGCAAGGACAGCCCAGAGCAGCTTTTCCTTCCAAGGCTTCCAAGGCAGGAGGATGAATTTTGAGTAAATAATATTGGCAGTAATACTGTTTTTTGAACATCCCAAATTCATTTCTGTAATACAGAAAGGTGTGGTTGTGTGTGTAGGAATGGGTGTGTCCTATATAAAATAAATCTGTGGTCTGCTAAAATCCCCACAGGTTATACTAATGCTTATTGTAATCATCAGAGGAAATATTTTTTCCCCTAACCTATCTTATATAAGCAAAGAAAGCTGTAGAAGAAAATTGCTTTCTTTAAAGACAATTAGTTTTAGGCCATTGATTTGAAACTGGCCCCATAAACCATCAACCTCAACTCAAATTATAGCCAGATTATAAGCCATTTAGAAATTCTTCTGGTAATGAAAACCCTTCTTTTGTATACTAGCATATACAAGTATATGAGATATTATTCAGCTGAGCAGAATGGGTGTGAGATCATTTTCTTGGGGTCTTCAGAGGCCATGTTTTGAAGCTCTGCCTATGCCCATTTGAGTATCTCCCTAGCATCAGAGAACACTGGGCTGAATTATTTTGAGTATTACTGGTTGCCTGTCTTAGTTCCTCAGGGCTTTGGACAAATTTCAATTAGGACAATTACATTCCACTTCACTAACTCACCCCCAGCCCCACAGAATGCACTGTTAAGCAGCAGTTGTTCTCTTTGGAGAATATTCCTTTTGTATCCTAAGGCTGCATAGAGAAGAGGGAATGATTGAGGCCAACTCAGTCACCAGGAAGCCAAGGCTGTTTGAGGCTGCAGTACCTAGCAGTCACTAATCCCAAAGTGGTTTCCACATCTTCAGACCTGAGCCTGTCATTCTACTCTTACAATCATTAAACTTGTAGTGAAGAAAAGCAGTCATGCAGTCCTGAAGGAACATGGTGGCTCCATGCGCAGGCGGTCATACCTTTTACAACTATGCATTTCAAAAGATTATTTGAAGATTATTGTTAAGAAATCAGAGGCTTGTATGGTTCGATCCCTAGGCTACCCTACAAAAGCCTATTGTTACCTGTAATATACCTGTGGCATACGTATGTATGTGCTGGCGAATCCTGTCAGTGTTTTTCTGGAAACATTTACCTAGGTTTCAGTCTTAGAATGGATGGTATAGATTCTCAGTCTTGATTGCACATTCAGTCACCTGGGAGCTTTAAAAATTGCTGATGCCTGGGTCTACCTCCAGAGATTCTGGCTTATTTTGTTTAGGAACAGTCTGGGCATTGAAGCTCCCTGAGTGATGCTAAATTGCAACCAAGGCTGAGAATCCCAGTTATAGTACTAGACTGTAAACCTGGTAAACTAGATTAGAGTCCTGTCTTACTGTAAATTCACCATGTGACCTTGGCCAGGCCAGCATTATTTTTACATGTAGAATGGAGGCAATGATACCTGTTTGTTTTTGTTTTTTTAAATTTCAGGGTGGTCTGAAATTTATAAGAGAAAAATATATACATTTTAAGAATTCTATTGATACATATGGAATGTAGTAAATTAGTTAAGAACAGAGAGAGGCCTTAGAGTCATGGACACTAGGTTCAAAGCCAGACTGACCACTCCTTAGTTCTGTAACCATGAACAGATGGCTTATCCTCATTAATCTTTAATTACCGTCTTAGTAAGGAGTGAGAGAGATAATAATACCAACTTAAAAGGCTAGTTGTAAAAAATGTTTGGGAATATGTGTTGCACACACTGCCCCTGGTAGATGGGAAGTGCTCTACCCACTACAGATGTTATAGTTACTAAGCTCTGTGTCAGGCTCCAGGCTTAGTACAAGGTCTGCTTGTCCCTCTCTCACTGCTCCTCCCCTTGCTGTCTGTCTCTAGCTCTAAAATAAAATCTTTAAAGAGAATTTTAGGTAGAAAATGGGTATGCAAGAGGAATTCTGATGGTTTCTGGGTCACTTGGCTGTCCCAGCTCTTTTGGGGTCTAGTTCATAGGGAGGCAATGATATAAGTAAAATATAATATGCAACTGCCTACCTATATTCATATCTCTAGTCCTGTGAATATAGATAAGTACCTGTAGTAGAAATAATGATAATGGATATTATTTAAGCCATTAAATAGCAAGGTGGTATATTGCCTTTTTTAATTCTCACAGCTCAGTGTCCCGGACATGCTTTATTATACTGAAAATGCTTATAAATCTATCTCCCTTAGTAAACTATAAATTTAAGATAGGGACTATGCCATCATTTTTATCTTTGTAACTGTAGCTCACATTATTGAGCTAAATAAACATTTATTTAAACTGAAAATTACATTTTATAGACATTATGTCCACTTAACAGATAAATTAAGATCCCGAGATTACAATAGCATATATTATTCAGGTTGTAATATCCAGGATACCAATTGAATTCAAAATGATTCCAAAACCAGTTTTCTATAATGCTACCTGGATTAACAAATACTCTTAGGTCATTTCAAAAAACCAAGTATACATACTCTATGGGCAGGTTTGTTTCTTGTCTTGAACTTTGGACATCTATGTTGTAGCTTATAATCAAACAAGAGGATTTTCAGAGTAAAAGCAAGATCTAGACTCACTGGTATTTTTCCCGAAGCTTGTAGAAATAACTATATTTAGCTTTGATGAAAATTGCTTTTTTTTTTCTTTTTAAAATAAGAGCCCATCTTTGGGCACAGCTCAGAAGATGTTGGCTTCCAGTAAGAAATGTGTGGTAATCAGAAAGCTGAGCATATGTAAGTTCTTTATCTCATTCTTTCATCTGACTCCTGCATATTTTTAGTCAAGTCTCGTGATTTTTCTGTTTCATATTCTGTCTGTGGAATCCACTAGTGGCTTCTTGAGAAGACTTCATCACTAGACTCTGCAAGGGTCCCTGAGAGCTTTCCACTTATTAGCAACAAAAAAATGCATTTAGTAAGAAGAAGAAAATGAATTTTTAATTTTGCTTAATTTTAAACACTCTAATTGTTTCTTATTTGCATGTCATTCAGGTTGAAATAAGAAGCATTGGAAAGATATATAAGATCAGGCTAGGATTAGCAAGCAGCCAGAGTGGAGCTTATAGAGGGTAATGGCTTTTATAAGAAGAAAGCAAGCTTTTTAAAGCAATGAGAAAGATAACATATTTTCCTAATTGTTGTAAATAATGTGAACACAATTTTTATGGTTCTAACACTCTAAACAAATATGGTTCATCTTTGTGAGATTCTTAAAAATAGCATTTTTATGTTTATATTTACAAAGGTAATCTGTGTTCATGGAGAAGATCTGAAGAATATAGTAAGGCATAAGAAAAAAATTGAGTTTGTACTCATTCATTGATAATCTGTTGACCACTGGGGTTGTTTACTTTCTTCCAGTCTTTTCTATGCATCACTCTCTTGAACTCACTTTCTTTTTCTCTACATACACAAACATACACACATGTTTACATATAAATGCATATGTTATATATTTATACATATAAATACATAAAATGTATGAATATGTTATGCACATTTATACACATATGCATACATATTTCTATATATTTTGCTCCTTTAATAAAATTGAATTAATATATATATATATACATACACACTTTGGGATCCTGCCAAAGTATTTTATTTTTTAATCATGCAATAACAGTAGCAATAATAATGTGTTTGCTATGTTCTTACCAATTGCCTTACAAATTAAACCATATTTTTGTTACCTAAGCAACTCTTAGATTTAGGTACCATGAGTATCCATTTGTATAGATGACAAAACTGAGGCCCAATAAACTTAAATGATTTAGCTGAGATCACTTAGTTAAAGTTCTTACTGTGTGTTAGACTCCAAGGATGGGGATCTTTATAAAATTAAAATTCTATTGAGTATAGTTGATACATAATATTACTGAGATCTTAAGCCCTATCATTGGGCCTTAAGTTTGTCTTCAAAAATAGATGGCAATTAAAATTTTAAAAGCCATGAGATTTTTGCATGGAAGCATAATTACTGTGGAATCAGATGCTATGGTTTGGTTTCTAGAACATTTCTGCTTTCTAGCTTTAAATACCATATCTGTTACTGATTCCTTTATAGCACTTGGTATGTTATTTTAACATGTTTGAGGTTTAAAATTTTTAATAAATTTGATAGAATCTGGCAAATTTATCATTTTTCCATTTAAAAAGTCTCTATCTTATCTGTGATTGTTATTGTATCCTTGCTTGTATAATGAAAGTAAATGAGAAAATGTTAAATTTGCTGAAATATATATTACAGCATTTCTTAGCATATAACTAATATAATGAAAACTAGTATTCTAACAGTGCAAGAACAGGTAAGTATGTTCCAGTCAGTTAGGCCAGAGGTATTTTCTGAGCATCTAATAAATGCTCTCTGTCATGCCAAGTGCTGTAGAGAATTGGAAGAAACCATTTAAACTTTCTCTTTTCAGAAGCATTTGAAGGTTTCAAAGGAGAAACAGAAAGTAACCCTTTAAGAAGATGCAACAACCATGGAACCTGCAAAATTTAAGAAAATCATAAATTTTGTACTTGTGGTTTACTGGGAAAGACGAGTCATACATTGTAGGTAGGAGCTCTCCATGTGTTATTGGCCTATAGTTGCTAGCACAGCTTGTGATTTCTCTGGGGCCTTTAAGTGAGGAGAGTATTCAGAGGTGTAGCAGTATCACTATGTGGTGATCCTCCAATGGGCATGGAAAACAGCCCCAAGAAGGGCACCGGGCACCCTGAGGAGGCAGTGCTCAGTCCTTGGAACCAAAGGAGGCATTGTCCACCCTTGGGTTGGTGGTACAGGTTTCTGTGAAGAACAGATTAGTCAAATGAACAAATGAATTGAGCAACTAGAACTATGATTAAATCACCAAAATGATGAGGAATAAGGGACTTTCCCAATGGCTTAATTGAAAATTTTTTTCATTTTCAAATTAATAAAAATATCATGAGAATGGAATAAAATCTAATTTTGCCCAGAACCCAGTTGTTAACATTGTATCCCATTTGTTTTATTATTCTTTATTAAAATATCTGTATGTATGTGTGTATACCTGTGTGTATTTTTTATTCATTTGAGAGATAGTTACAGATATGCTGTCCATTGTCCCTTAATTTTTTCAGCATTTCCCTGAAACAAGGATTTCCCCAAACAAGGATTCCATCCAGAATAGTAAGTGTTTAGTTGTCACGTTGCCTTAATCTCCTTCAACATGGAAGGATTCCTCTGTTTTTCCTTGTCTGTCATAACCTTAATATATTTGAAGAGTACAGGCCCATTACTTTGTAAAATGCTTTCAATTTGTGTTTGTCATGATTAGATTCAAAATACTCATTTTTGGCAGAATCCACAGAAGAGATGGTGTGTTCCATTCAGTGCCTCATGTCTAAAGGTATGCAATATCATTTTGTCCAATTCCTGGTGATGCTTACTTGGAGCAGTTGATTAGAGTGGTGTCTATCACAATTCTTCAATGTAAAATCTATGTATTTTGTACTTATTAATTAATGATTAATAGTATTCTGGAGGGGAGACACTTTGTTCTCATGAAATTTTCACCTGCTAATTTTAGCATCTATTGATGACCCCTACCAAAATAAATTATTGCTAGAATGCTTGAGAAATGGGAATTTTTCTGATTATGTCATTACTTCTCCATTTATTATTTGGCATTCTACTATAGGGTAGAACTTTCTTTTCTCCCTCACCTAAAAATTTTATTTAATTTGTACCAGCACGAACTTAATAGATTCTTATTTTTGTTTGATGGGTTTAATCTTTTTTTCATCATCCTTTATTTTGATGCTAAAATCCTACATTTGTCAAACTCCTATTTCCTATTTCTTTTCCTATCACCATCCATACTCTGAACTTTACTTTTTCGGCACAAAAAGGTATTTCAGGCTCATCTAATATTTTCTTCTCTCCAGCCCTGGTTTCTTATAGTGGATAATGACATTTAGGAACTAGTCTTTATGTGAGACACATAGATAAGTTACTTTCCCCTCTAATGCCCACCTACTTCAGCCCAGGGACCATTTAGATATGAGAACTTGGCCATCCTTCTGCTTTCACAGGATGCTCCCAGGAAATAGTTCTGTGGTGAAATGAGTTTGTGAGACACAGAGTTTTTCATTCCTCTCTCGGAGATTGGAGGCATAGGTAAATGTAGTGAACCAAAATGCCCTGTGGTAAAGAAAATTGTTGAAAGGCATTTCCAAACTAAATTCACCAGGGGACCCATATTTTCAGGTAAAATCTATAGCATTCCTTGAAATGAATATTGTGCATTACTATTAGAGATTTGAGGCAATTGAGGAAAAAAATATCAGGAGGAGCAGCGGTAGGACACACAAATTTTATTGTGCAAGCCCCTGACAGGTTTGAATGCAGGGAAAACCCCTCATAGCAGGAATCTGTGCAGAGGTTAAGGATGTGGGTTACTGCTTAGTAGGGGAGGAGGGTAAAGGAACTCCCAGGGGAGAGCAAGAACAGAGGAGAGAGGGCTTATGTATCTAGTTCTCTCAGCAGCACAGTGGGAGTCTGTCACAGAGCTCAGAAGGACAACAGCCTCTTGAGGCCTCATCACCACAAGGCCCTATATTATCAATAGGTAACAGCTATTGGGTGAGTTTTTTGTGGGGTATACAAAGCAGGCAGGCTCTCAATGGCTAAAGACTTTCTTGTTTTGGATATCTTTTGAGTGTGTATATTTGGTAGAAAATCATTTGGGCCCTTTTTAAACTTATAAAATTTGAGTTTGCCACCAGCAGACTTTTGAGCTAATGAGTCTCAGCCTACAGCAAAGAAATGAACAGTCTAGCAGTCAATGTACAGAGGCCATCTTTGACTCAGCGATATAACAATTACATGCTGAGATAAGTGACTTGTTTGTATGAAGCCAATCATAGTTACTAATACATAGGGGTCTATAATTTTATGACTTAAAAAACAGCTAGTCCACTCTTGTGAAATCTCCAAGCTACAGAGAGTTCTTTTCTTTTTTCTACAGAGAGTTCTGAGAGAGGTGATCAATGTGAAATCCCAAGGAACTGCTTTTAACCTAGAAGCAGCTAGCTGAGTTATTGGATTCTGATGGCATATCTAAGAGGAAATGGTGAGCTCACTAGAGATCTGGCCTTAGCTATTGGCATGATACAATCTAGAATAAACCATAGGTTCTGTTTTCAGTCTGGGTGGAGATAGAAGATCAAGTAGCAATCATACAATAATTAGATGGTAGTTAAAGATCCAACTGTATACAGGCTCTAACAGCCATAGATTTCCAGTAAGAAAGATAACAGATATTCCCTAGAGGAACCAGGAAGGTTTTGTGAACAAGAGGCCCTTAAAGAGTGGAAAGTGATGAATAAGGGCAGAGCCGGGAGAGATGGTGTGTGGAAAGGTATTTGGAGATTGCTTATTTCAGGCATTTGTGCTGCACATGGATTATCATGAAATATTGTGTAACTACATGTATATATAAAGTGACTTTTCCCCAATGAGAGGGAAAGAATCTATTTGCAAACCTGAAGTATTTTATGTTTGAATGGTCTTTAAATAGCTTGGATTTTGTTAGTTGCTTGACCTAGTTTAGTCAGTTGATAAATGCATTGACCTACAGATCTTTCATCATCATGTCTTGCGTTCCTACTCATGCTTGAATGAAGAATTCTGTGTGCATCACTACCATCTTCTGACTGATAATTAAACTCTGGCCATTATCTGTTTTCACAGTATTTCACAATTGGCACTGGAAGTTTATCCCTATGCCACATAAAGTTTTATTCAACTGCATGCATTGCCCAAACAGTTTAGTAATCTTTATATTTTGTATATATTCTTCATAATAAATAGTTCTCTTTTCTTAAATGACTTTTTCCTTTTTCTTACCAGGGCTAGCATAGTCCTAGTCAAATTAACTCTATATTTGAGGACAGATCAGGATCAAGGTAATTTTCCTTTTATATTTCAATGTCTCAGATTGGGAGGAGGAGAGTGACAGGTCTGTCTTTTTGGACTTTCGTGCTAAAAAAAAAATAATAGAGATGCTTAAAGGCATATTCAATTGTACTCATATTCGAAGTACTTTTAGACTACCCACTATGTGCAAGGGGCTCTGCTAGAAGTTTGAGCGCATCCATGAGACTGAGATGTAGTACTGGTCTTTAAAAAGTTTATTCCACAATTAACCCAACTAACCAGATTGTGGTTTTGTTGTTCTTGGAGTTTTAATTTTAATTGTCACATCTACCTGAGTGAAAATGTTTCTATTACTGCATTTGTCTTCCAAAAGATTTGTTGAAGGACTAAATTGATTTCTTCCATCTCTCAGGTTCTGAGCAGAAAGGTTGGGTATGTTATAACCTCAGTGCTGAATTCTGATGTGTTAATTCAGACATTGTTAATACCACTGTATTTTTGTTCTAGTCAGCTATTTTTAGGATATGTATTTAACAACTTAGTTGAAATTTCTTAAAGTAATCCAGGAATTTTAGGTTTCTAAGAAACCATGAGTGAGTTTTTAAGTTAATGTTTTCTTGTGAAACAACTAATATTTGCTGCTGTAAATCAGCAGGGGGAGCTCAGCAAATGAACTTTAGTTTCTACTGAGGCCATTACTAAAATTGTTTCTTTTTTTAAATAAATTTATTTTTTATTGGTGTTCAATTTACCACATACAGAATAACACCCAGTGCTCATCCCGTCAAGTGCCCCCCCCTCAGTGCCCATCAACCATTCACCCCACCCCCCGCCCTCCTTCCCTTCCACTACCCCTAGTTCGTTTCCCAGAGTTAGGAGTCTTTATGTTCTGTCTCCCTTTCTGATATTCCCCACACATTTCTTCTCCCTTTCCTTATATTCCCTTTCACTATTATTTATATTTCCCAAATGAATGAGAACATATAATGTTTGTCTTTCTCCGATTGACTCATTTCACTCAGCATAATACCCTCCAGTTCCATCCACATTGAAGCAAATGGTGGGTATTTGTCGTTTCTAATGGCTGAGGAATATTCCATTGTATACATAAACCACATCTTCTTTATCTATTCATCGTTCGATGAACACCAAGGCTCCTTCCACAGTTTGGCTATTGTGGACATTGCTGCTAGAAACATCGGGGTGCAGGTATCTCGGCATTTCATTGCATCTGTATCTTTGGGGTAAATCCCCAACAGTGCAATTGCTGGGTCTATTTTTAACTCTTTGAGGAACCTCCACACAGTTTTCCAGAGTGGCTGCACCAGTTCACATTCCCACCAACAGTGTAAGAGGGTTCCCTTTTCTCCGCATCCCCTCCAACATTTGTTGTTTCCTGCCTTGTTAATTTTCCCCATTCTCACTGGTGTCAGGTGGTATCTCATTGTGGTTTTGATTTGTATTTCCCTGATGGCAAGTGATGCAGAGCATTTTCTCATATGCATGTTGGCCATGTCTATGTCTTCCTCTGTGAGATTTCTCTTCATGTCTTTTGCCCATTTCATGATTGGATTGTTTGTTTCTTTGGTGTTGAGTTTAATAAGTTCTTTATAGATCTTGGAAACTAGCCCTTTATCTGATATGTCATTTGCAAATATCTTCTCCCATTCTGTAGGTTGTCTTTGAGTTTTGGTGACTGTATCTTTTGCTTTGCAAAAGCTTCTTATCTTGATGAAGTCCCAATAGTTCATTTTTGCTTTTGTTTCTTTTGCCTTCGTGGATGTATCTTGCAAGAAGTTACTGTGGCCGAGTTCAAAAAGGGTGTTGCCTGTGTTCTTCTCCAGGATTTTGATGGAATCTTGTCTCACATTTAGATCTTTCATCCATTTTGAGTTTATCTTTGTGTATGGTGAAAGAGAGTGGTCTAGTTTCATTCTTCTGCATGTGGATGTCCAATTTTCCCAGCACCATTTATTGAAGAGACTGTCTTTCTTCCAATGGATAGTCTTTCCTCCTTTATCGAATATTAGTTGACCATAAAGTTGAGGGTCCACTTCTGGATTCTCTATTCTGTTCCATTGATCTATGTGTCTGTTTTTGTGCCAGTACCACACTGTTTTGATGACCACAGCTTTGTAGTACAACCTGAAATCTGGCATTGTGATGCCCCCAGATATGGTTTTCTTTTTTAAAATTCCCCTGGCTATTCGGGGTCTCTAAAATTGTTTCAATTCATTTAGGAAATTAACACATGCTGAAGATTTTATATGATAAAGATACATTCTTTAAGCACTTTATTTGTTTTAAAAGGAAATGAGTGTATGTTCAATTGAAAAAAATATTTTTGGGAACTCACCCTTTTTCTTTTCTCCACATTTATCCCAAAATAAGGTTTGATTTTTGAAGGTTAATATCAGTGCATTTTTTTCCCTCAGCTATACTGACATTTTTATAGTGCTCACTTTTGGCACCTTTGTATCAGAGCTAAAGCAAAAGTTGAAACTTTGGGTATTTTAGGTATAGGTAGAAGTATAGCAAATGATGCCTCAATCTAAAAGCCAGAAGGAAATACTGTTAAAAAAAAAGTTAGTTCTATTATAATCAAAGGCTATCTTTTGTGGATTGATAAATCTGAAAGTCTGCCATTATTAGGGTGTATGCCGTAAAGGTTTCCCCTCATTGGTAAGGATGCATTGTTTATAGCCAATAGTTTCTGGTCATGAACAGTGAGAGCACTTTTGGGATGCTATTGTTTGAGGAAGCCAGTGCTTTTAGCAAGTGTTTGTTGAATTTATTCCTAGTGTAGCAAGTTAAAATGGGTGAAGACATGCATTAACATTTAGATTTTTAGAAGAGATTGGCTGCCCCATTTCATGATGGGTTTGGAGCTCTTTGTTGAGTGGTGGATTTTCATATCATTCAGAGTATGAAAGTATTTTTTTTTCCCTTGATCATACTTTTTTTTCCCTTGATCATGCCAAAAAGGCATACTTTAGGTGACTTTTTGGAAGTCTGACTTGCTATCTCAGCCATATTAATATACATTAACCAGTTATGCTATGTAGCTTCCAAAATACTGGTGTAAAATATTAAGCCAAGTCACTAAATTGATTCCAGGTAACAGACAACTTAGCTCTAAGATAGGATGGCTATAACTGAACATAATTGTATCAGTTAACTTTGAATATTGAAAAAAAGAAAAATAAGAATTTATTTTAGGAAGTGCTATCATGTAAAACTAATAATTACATTTGGATATTGGGGTTTCTATTTTTTTTTCTCTGGAATTGACTTTGACTATTTAAAATTGAGGTAAGAAATCTTAGATGTGGAGTCCAAAGACTTGACAGGTGTTTACTTTCTAAAAAGTCTTTTGTTTGCCTTTTCTCTGAGTTTTCCCTATTGTAAATAGGGCTCAGAAATACTTACCCTGACTGTTTTCACAGGCTTGAATATGAAGTGAAAAAATGAAGCAAAGCTTAATTAGAGCTTTTCATTCTGTACCCAGCTTGCTTCTCCCTCAGCCTTCCTCATCTGGGTGGATGGTGTCGCCATCTACCTAATTATCCAAACCAGAACTCTACATGTTTTTCTGGATTGTTTTTATTTCTTTAGCTTCCAGAATTCAATCCCTGAAAAATCCCTTATTGCCTCTGTCGCTAAAACATATCTTAAGTTTGTCTATTTTTCTACATCTATTATTTTCACTTTAGTTCATGCTACCATATTTTCTCTCCTCTTTACTGCAGAAATCTCCTAAAATAGCTTTCCAGCTTCTCTTTTTCCCAATACCCAGTTTCCAAAGAGCAGCCAGAGTGAGCTTTAAGAAACATCAATCAGATCCTCTGTTCCCCCTGTTTAATTTGGCTGTTTCCTCCATCTTTGACCCCTTTTCAGACCACTCTGCTCTTCCTCATTATATTCAAGCCATGCTGCTCTTCTGCCTCAGAGGGGCCTTTGCCACAGTCCCAGGTAAACCCCCAGTTGTCCTTAATCATATGAGCCTGATTTATTTTCTTTATGACCCATAACTTACCTGATTTTTAAAATTCATTTGTTTACTGCCTGGCCACTAGAAACTAAGCAACATAAGAACAGGAACTTTGTGTTATTCAGTCTTGTAACCCCAGCTACTTGAATAGTTCCTACGATGTAGTAGATGTTGGATAAATATTTGTAGAATGAATGAATTAATAAAACACATTTTGGGTTTATGTAACAAATATTTACAATGCACGTGAAATACTTTGTGGATTCTAAGTGTGAAATGAAAGGAAATCATCTAATCTTGCTTGGGGTTTAAGGAATGGGAAATAGTCTTGTATGGCTGAGCCTTGGCATGTGTGAGGGGCAGATGAAGAAACAAAGCCTGGAGAGTTTCAGAGTCTTGGCCAGTCCTCACAGAGTTGGTAGCTCACTCAAGGACAAAGGCCCTCCTCTTGACTCTTGGCCCATTGCTCTCTCTCCAAGTGTCTAGGCTACCTCTGCAGCATGTGCTATATATGTGACTTGGATAGATTGGATTAAATAGAATAGGAACTCTCTTGACACTTCCTGATTCTTCTGTGCCTTTGAATTGAAATGGGTCATAGGTTTAGGTGCAGTTGTTATTTTTATACTACTTCTTGATATAATAACTTACTTGACATGAACTCCAGGCAGTTCTGAGATTAGCTAAACTCAGTAAGAAATTGCTTGCTTACTTGCTTTTTTTTTTTTTTTTAAGTTTAAAGCATCTTGTAAATATTTCCAACTCTTTTCCATTTTTAGTTAGTTCTTCACTTCAGGGTTCTAGAAAAGAGCCACAGAAGAGAAAGAGCAAGTTCTAAAATGCAGTAAGAAAAATGGTTGTTTTTGAGGATTTTCTAGTTCAATGAACAGCAGGAAGCACCAGCATTCTCTTCTCACAAAATCTCCAGTCAAATGTTTAATCTCAAAAGACTCCAGCAGTTTATAGAAACATCCTAAAAGTTGTGCCAGCTTATTTGAACCAAAGATAATTCATGTATCTGATAGTCCCTCAGTCAGTTGTAAATACCATAGTTGATCCTCCTTGTACAATCCTTGTAACAAATAGGATGTTATCACAAGGAACAGTACCAAAAATAAGGAGGCTTAGAGTCCAGCTTAACTTTGTGTCTTATTTGCAAGAACATTTAAAGTTCTTCTCTGAATACACATTTAAGCCTTACTCTATTTTCATATTTCCAACTCCAAAAAGAAAATACTAATGACTCATATCAGTACTTGCTCCCCTGCCCCCAGGACCAGATCTAGTGTAATACTATAAACACTTTAAGTGCCCAAAAAAGTATGTCAGTGACTGTTTGCTTTTATTAAGTTCAAGAAACATTGTCTATAAAAAAAAAAAAAAAGAAAAAGAAACATTGTCTAATTGAATATGCAATAAGAGTAGAAGTACTACACATTTTTTTTTTTGGTAGAAAAAGGTTTATGACACTTCAGAGTAGGATTTCTAAAAGCATTTTTCTCAACTTCTCTCATCCTAATACATTTTAATTTTGCATCCAGGGTCCAGCAGACAACTAGCCACAAGCTTAGTTCTTAGAAAGGGTTGACACTGGTTGTACATCATTTCTCCTCCAAGAAAATACAAGAATAAATTTAGGGTTACATAATATATGTCAAGAGTCTTTCATAAAATAAAGTAAAATATAAATATAGATGGTGGTACTTTTTGTTAGTTATGAATTGCATTTAATTTCATTCCTGACAGGCAAGAAAGAATGGTATGGAGTTTGGGAGGGGAGTGGCTGCTGTGTCTGCCCTCATGATCCAGTGTGTCCTAGCCACACTGGATCGGCCCTATCTCCACACCACCTGACCTGACTCTTACTCCACTGGGTGTCCTGGTTGGCATTAAAGATAGTCATGAAGGACAGGTAGGGAAGAGGCTACTGGGCCATCTCTGAAGTGCTAAATAGGTGTGACATAAGTGGAAGAGGAGTGAAGTTAGGGCAGTCCCTGCTGATTAAAGAAATGGCATCATTTTTCTTATGTGCTCCTGCCTGGTGTTATAGAGGACCAGAACAGGAACCATCTCATAGAAAGCAAACAAGGATTATATAAGTAGGAATCCAGGAGACTAGAAGTACTGGGGGGCTTTATTGGAGGGATAAGGATGAGTGAAGGGAGGGGTGAGTGGATAATTTTGGAATTCTCTCTCTTCAAGTTAGGGATTATGCTTTTTGTTTATGGACTTCTTGACTGATGAGCCAGAGAATTCAGGGTTGGGCCCTGAAGAGAGGAAGCAGAAGCTACTTTAGATTGGTTTAGGGGAGGAGAGGTAAAGGAAATGCTTATCAGTCTTCCCAAATAATCCTGGTGAGCTCATCCAAGTAGAGCAGGAGTCAGGGATTTAGAATAGAAGTCTCTAATAATAAAGAACTGAGCATTTGGGTGAAGCTTTCCTCATGTAGTTTCTAGGAGGATGTTAGAGAGGAGGAATCACAAATAATCCCCAATAACAGTTAAGAATTCTGATCTTTGATATCTGTGATTGTGATACTCCTCCTCCTCCTAGCACTATCACCACCACCTCCACCACTAAACATTTATTGAGCACTCAGATTATAGATCATCACTTTTAATGTTTATACCATAACAAGGTAGATAATATTATTATCCCAATTGAGGATATTGAGTTTTTTGAATTGACAATAAGCAATTCCCTCTATCAATCACATAGCTAGCACATGGATTTGGAAAGAAGCGGTCTGACTTTTTAGGTACATGTACTACCGTCTTACTGCCAACTGGGCAAATCAGATGTTCAAAAATGAATATGTCTTTCAATATTCCTGGATATAGTAACCCACACTTGAGAAAGCTCTGCTTTGGAAAATAACTTTCTATTTCTCTTTTCTACAAGGTAATTTTATCTCACTTTATTACATAAAGCACTTTGGCTCTAAAACATTCAGTCTTCAACCTGGCAAAACAGAAGTCTGCCAGTTTTGCAAAGGAGGACCTGAAGACCACAGGTCATGTAGAATTTCTGCCCGTGGCCATAAACCTAGTAAGTAGCAGAGCCAGGACATAAATCAAGGTCTTGTGATCTAAGTTCAGGTTTGTCCCACTTGACATGTGTTCATTACTGTGTCCTACCATTAGCTACTATATGACTGAATGTATGCATTGTGATCTTCCAGGAATTTTGACCTTTATATTTTATTTTATTCATTTCAATACTTTAATAATTTAAAAATGATTTTATTACTTTAATAATAGAAAAAAATATGACAATAAAAACAGAAATAAACATAACTGGAAATAAGATCTATGGATGTAAGTATCTCTATTTACCTAAATCATTCTGTTTAATTATTGAATTACCTATTATCAACTATCTTTCTATCTCAGGATTTTTTGACCTTAGCACTTTGACATTTGGGGCTGGATAATTATAGTGGTGTCTGTCCTGTGCATTGTAGAATGTTTAACAACAACCCTGAACTCTACCCACTAGATATCAGTAGCACCCTCCCCAACCCCCTGGTTGTGACAACCAAAAATGTCTCCAGATGTTGCCACATGTCCCTGGGCAAAATCACCCTATCAAGAACCACTGCTGTAACCATATTGCTTAACAAAATGAAACAAATTAACTTAGAGTCATTGTTTTTTATTTTGTGGTATCATTACTTTGAAGGTAAATGAAATTCATTCAGAGGTCTCACCCCCAAAGGATTTTCAGTGGAGTTAGTGGGATTGTGCTCAATTAAGTAAAATGATTAAGACTTTTTCAATAGTGGTTACTTCTAAGGATGAGGGATGGTAGTGGCACCCCAGAAACCATAGGCTTCTTGCCAGTTTCACAGAGAGTTTAGTATAGAGGAAGAGTTTGTTGAGTTTTAGATAGAATGATTTTGTAAAAACCTTTTGCCTCATGGGAAAGGTTTCAAATGCAAAATCTGGAAGACCTCCATTCACCTGCTTATGACCCTCATTTATCTGAAGCATCCACTAGGTTCCATTTGAAATTATTATTATTGTATCCAAATCTTTAAATTATCTGGAATCCCCATGGAACTTCTTTTCTTTTAATAAGTGTTTATTTTAAAAAAGTGTTTATTGATATGCTGCTTTAATGTAGTCTTGTGTTATTTAAATCTTTTGGTCTATACTTCACAGATAGTCTATATACTCTACTTGACAGTAGAGAGTTTTTTTTTTCTTGTTAACTTCCAACCATAGCCAGTGCAGTGCTGTGAATATCACTGTAAAATATGTCTGTGTGCCACTTCTTGTGGTCATCTGCATCCAAACTCTTGGGGGAGCTGGAAACTCCTTGGCTCCCCTGGTTAGCTCTTTTTGCTTAGAAATTATGTTTGCTTGCTCTTTTGAGGAGTATGTTCCTTTACATAGCTCAGGAAGTAATACCTCTTTTTGTTCTCAATAAAGAAAAAATATAATGGAATCTAGGAAATGAAATAAAAAGATTAAACACCATTTCTCACTTGATAGGACTTTAGCAACAAGACGGCCCATAATATACGGATCCTCAGCTGTAAGGTGTGGGTTATCCTTCTTTTATTCATTCATCACTCCTGTCTAATTGCCAGGTGAGCAACCCTGCCTCTGAGTTTCAGGATCACTGGGGCAACTGAAGTTTTATTTTATTTTATTTTATTTTATTTTTTGTTTTGCAACTGAAGTTTTAAAACCTTAGACCAGTGGCAAAAATAATTCTATTTGAGTATTGTATCTGATTTAGGTTAAAAAGCATATGAAACTTTATGACTAGTGTCTATCTCTTAGTATTCCTGAATTTTCCATCTTATTACTCTAAAAATAAAGCATGATCTAGTTCAGAGAGAGGGATATTTCCAAATTTAGTGGAATATGTTATATTAATCACTTTTGCATATATTGTTACAGTAATATATAAATGGTTAATGAAAATATGAATTACTTGTGCAACTTATAAAAGTTTTGCATATTTCTTACATATAATCTCATCTAATCTTCACAACAACCATGTGAACTATTTTATGGATGGAAAAAACTGATACTCAAAGTGGTTATGTGAATTTCTCATGGTCAAACAGTTGAATGGTAGATCTAGATTTAGGTCCTAGTTTTTCTGACTCTAAACCCAGTGTTCTTTTCATGGCCTCGTGCCTGGAGCAGTAAAGACTCAATCACGCATTAGGGACAGATGTACTGATTTAGTTTTATTACTTATGTTGACAAATACCCATTTCACTTAGTTGTTTATTTAATCATTCATTAAAAAGACAACTAAGGATTGCCTTGTGAAAACCTGTGGAAGAACCAGGATGAATAGAACATGGTCCCTTCCATCAAGTCAGTCAAATATTAGGTGTTAGGTCATAGTCATGAATGGATAGGTTGCCACGCATCACAAAGTCGAGTCATCTAACCCAGACCAAGGGTGCACAGAAGGCTTCTCAGAAGAGGTTATATCTGAGCTATGTAAAGCAGGAGGGGTAGGTTCAGTAGGTAATTAGATGAAAGCTGTTCTATTTAGAGATACAAGTGTGGGAACTCTGGGTTAGAAGGAATGTGGCCAGTTGTGGAATCAACAGATTACTATGACTGGATTTGGGATATGGAGAGAGGAGTCTCTATTAAGGTCAGCAGGGCCTAATTATGAACTGCTCATTGTGCTGAGGATTTTGGATTTTATGCTATGGGTAGGATTGTTTAAAAAGTTGTGAGTGGTATACACAATAATCAGATTTCTATTTTAGAATATTTCTGTTGAAACAGCTGAAAAGCATGGTTTGGAGGGAGCCAAAATGGCAGCCAGCAGGTTATCTGAGGATAAATGACTGAGGTCATGGTGGGGCCTGCTCCGAAGGCTAGGAGGCAGAAGAAATTCAGGATGGCAGAGATTTATTTAGAAGATGAGCTAGCATTTTCCAAGGAAGGGGGCACTTCATCCACTGTGATTGGAGGACATGTGGCAATTGTGACATTCCTTCTGGAAGTCCTTTGCTGAGACATTAAAGGGAAGTCTAGAAAAGAGAACTGCCTTGTGAAATGGCCATCAAGGAGCAGGAGCCAGTGAGGAGTCTGTTGAGAGTTCATGGGGTAGGGAGGCAGAGGCAGCTCACTGCCAGTTGGGAAGTGAGGCACTTTGACTTCAGAAGCAGAGGATTATTTATAGCCAACAACGATTTAAATGCATTTAATTTGCAATTTTCAGAATTCTAGGGTGTATCTGCTTAGGTGACTAAAATGAACACAGAATCTCTTTTGGAGTTTCTCCTATAGATTGCTTCTTTAGCAACTGCTATAGTGCAATGGAGAGCTTTGAATTAGCGAGAGTCCACTTCAAATCTCTCAGCCTCCATTTTCTTATATATGAAATTATAAGAATTTCTTCAATCTAATTGGTGATGGTTAAAAGAGATAATTAAAACAAATCACTTAGTATAATAACCGACAAATAATAAGCAACAGCCATTACTACTACTACTACTATTACTACCAACAACAACAAAAATGTCAGAGTGTAAAATACATTTTAGCAATCTCTTGGGTGCATTTTGAAGTTCTATGAGAATTAGAAATCATTTAATTTGGTCATTGTTTCTAAATCCAGGAGCAATTGATGAGCAAGAAGACCCTAGATTTTGTAGCAAATGCGTGGTTCTCTCAAATGCAAGCTGAGTGATGTTGTCTGTGAACTTCCTGTAGTACAAGAGGGACAGGCCATTTTTTCATGTCTGTTACTAATTTTTAGTACCATGTAAACAAATTGTTTCATAGTTGGTTAAATTTACTTATGAACTATCTAGTTATGGAATATTTTTTCTACTTCTTTTTAAAAATTAATTATTTATTTACTTAAAGATTTTATTTATTTATTTCAAAGAGAGAGAGAGAGAGAGAGAGAACAGAGGGAGAAACAGACTTCCCACTGAGCAGGGAGCCAGACGTGGGGCTTGATCCTCGGACCCCAGGATTATGACCTGAGCTGAAGGCAGATGCTTAACCAACTGAACCACCCAGGTGTCTCTATTTTTTCTACTCCTAAGAGGGTTGTTTTACCCATTGCAAAGTGAAATTTTTTGTGTTACAGCATCTGTCACAAGTGGAGCTGGGATTAAATGTAATCTCAAAGAGATTTGTATGGTCCAACTACAGTCACAGAGGCTGAGGCTGTGAGAAAGATGTACTGTCAGGTCTGGGTCTGCCTGGGGCCAGTTGGCCATCTCATGCCATCACCTTATTTTTGATGTATTTCCTTATTAACACTTATATCAGTTTAAACTTTAAGCATCATGTACAATAACATTGCCACCCTTGCCACTAAAATACTAAGCATGAAATGTCCTCCTATGTCATACATAGAAGAACAGGATTTTTTTTTAAAATTATTCATTTGAGAGAGAGAGAGTGAACGAGAGAGAGTGAGAGAGCAGGGGAAAAGGGCAGAGAGAGAGAGTCTTAAGCAGACTCCATGTTGGGAGTATTGTCCCAATATAGGACAAGGTATTGTCCCAATATGGGGCTCCATCTCATGACCCTGAGATCACACTCTGAGCCAAAATCAAGAATCAGGTACTTAACCACTCTGCTACCCAGGAGCCCCAAGAACAGCCTTTAAAAAAAACTTTTATTTCTCTTTTTGAAAAAACTACAGATCGTCTAGGCATTAGTTCATGGTATAAAAATGCCCATTCATAATTAAAAATAATAATTGAAAAAAACTTTAAAAATCTCTCCATAGATACAGAAAGTCCAGATTAGAGGAGTTCTCATGTACTGCTTTTTTATTGTAGCCTGACCCATAGATCTGGATTTTGTTTGTACAAATTCCCAGATAATGACTTTCCTTTTATTTCTCTTCCCTTTGCTTTGCCAGTAGTGAGATCCCATGTTGATGTCCATACTGGGCAATTGAAGAGAGCAGGAACAGAGTCTGAAGTTTCCTTGTGTCTCTGTGGGGAGAGGGGAGACACTGGTCTTAGACTACTGGACAAATCTAACATGCCAGTAAAATTTCAAAGAGGACAGGTGAGCCCACACAAATAACTTTCCCATGTGTTTAGCAATCTTCCTGAAGGTGGGCACTTATAACTGAAAATTGAAAGGTGCTTGACACCCTTTAAGATTTAGTTTTGGGACATCTTTAACACAAGATTTCCTGACCAGACTTCCTAATATGCTTTGTTTTAGAAGTTCTTAAAAGAAAAATGGGACACACTATACTAGCAATGAGTAATAGAACAAAGAAAATGACGTTAAAAATTAGTGACAGTATAAGAAAAAAATGAGCTGATATCGGAGAAAAATATATATGAACATGCCCTGTTGGGATGAAAAAGTACAAAGTATTATTCTAAAAGGTCGGGTCATAGAAGGGCCATTATTGTACATTTCACATAGAACACAAGGCTGATTTGCAGCCTTTCTTCAAAACATCTTGAATGGATCCAACTAAATTATTTTCACACCATTTATATATATATATATATATATATATATATATATATATATATACAGGAGTCTTTCTATATATTAGATAGTACAATATGTAATCAGTCCAGTTAATTTTAATGTTATTTTTTATATATAGAAAGAAAGTACTATTTGGGGTCTGTAACTAAAAACAGGGATTATGTAACCCTAGGATATATTTTTTAAGAAAGAAAGCTCCTAAACCAGTTCAAGAGTGCTATTTCTCAAACTTTTTTTGTAGTTGAAGTTCATGAATTATTTAGGTATCAGCAATCTTAAAGATAATTAAAGCTTCTATTGTCACTGCAGATTACACAGATGCTTTCATCAGAATGAAGAAGAAAGCTGGAGCTTGGAAAAAGGAATAAACAAAATTGTGCCTAATATTTGTCATCATAAGTGCATTAATTTTGAATAGAAACAGTTTTAGATGTCATGATCTTATTATTACACAAAGTCATCAGTGATGTTATCTCCCATGGAATCCTCCTAGCATTCCATCAGCCCCAGATTCTTTCACCCTACCATTTTGTAATTTATATGACTTTGTGATAGTGGAGGCTCCATGTTTCCTGGTTGTCTGTTAGTTGGTCTATTGGTGTGTAGCATCATGTGAAGTTACATGCTAAGATTTCACAAGTCATGTTGATGATTAATCTTCGGTTCATTGCTGTATATAGCATTTACCAGAGAATGTGGAGGGTACATTATAGATGAAATTAAAATTGGGCAGGAGGTATACTTACAATCAATGTATATAAATAAGAGTAAAAAATGTGGGTTTACTGGTATGTTTTGAGGTTCAGAATTAGAGATATTCTTCCCTGGCCCATTTAACATTTTTCTATTATTTTCCTCAATGCATGGACTATAATGGGAATGCCAAATGATTTCAAGAGTTGTGCAGGTGACAAAGGTTGTTGTGACAACAACCTTTTAATTTATTACCAGAATGATTTCACACCAGCCACAGCTCACATCTTAGCCACTGATTGGTCTGGTTATTGTCATTTTTCTCTATAGAGTGTTTAGTGGCATAATCAAAATGCAGAGACATATGTAATAGACCTAATTTAATTCTGTCTTCAAAACTAAAATTACTTTAAGAAACAAGAAGTAACCAGGAAGCTGATTTAGGCAACCTTTCTGGATCTTGAGATATCATAGTTTGGATTTGCCTCAAAGCAGACCATAAGACAAAGACTGGGAGGTGATCCCAATAAGTACATTTGGAGTGAAGGAGTAGGGACAATGTGGCAGGAAAGGGAGAAAGCCATATAGGGACATTAAGGAGTTGGAATCCTTGCTGGGGACCTTAAGAAACCCTGCAGAATAATTCTTGAAACTCTCCCACAAGAAGGAGGCCCTCAGGCAAAGAGACAGTGAGACATAGAGGGTTGAGAAAGAAAGCTGTCAGCATCCCTAAATTATCTACCAAAGTAGCAGGTGAACTCAGAAGGGGACCTGGAAGACAGGGGGTGGAGCAGCAAGTGCATCTGCTATAGCAGGTGATGTGTATTGTGAAATTGTGCCTTGTAGAGGTACACTGGGAATTCAGGCATACCCAAGAACATGTATAGTCATAGTCTTGTTTACAGAAATATCATTGGACTAGTAATGTTTTGATTTTGGCTTAAAAATGTACATAAACAACATGGAATCAAGAGTTAAAATCCAGGTAGTACGTCTTCAAATACAGAACTGAAATTTAACTGGATAACAATGTAGAAAACCGTTAAGACACCGTATTCCATATAGAAAATACAAGCAATACTGAATTTGCATTTTTACCACAAAGTAGGGTGGCTAAGAGTCAACTGTCATTTCTGGGAATGTTGCAGACTTAATTAAGTTCGTGACCCTTAGGTAATTTTAAGTGGTTATTCTCAATAATAATCTTTGAGAAGGTAATGTGTGAAGGAGTTCTTTTAATTCCAACCAGTGTACCCTACACTGATGTAGGTCCTGCATCTCTCTAGAAATGTCAATGAGCTTTTGACATGACAGCGTAACTCTAGGAGTGAAGATTCCGATGCAAAAATTCTCAACAATTACTAGCCAACAGGATCCAACAATACATTAAGAAGATTATTCACCATGACCAAGTGGGATTTATCCCCGGGATGCAAGGTTGGTTCAACACTTGTAAAGCAATCAATGCGATAGATCATAACAAGAGAAAAACCAAGAACCATATGATCCTCTCAATAGATGCAGAGAAAGCATTTGACAAAATACAGCATCCATTCCTGATCAAAACTCTTCAGAGTGTAGGGATAGAGAGAACATTCCTTAGTGTCTTAAAAGCCGTCTACGAAAAGCCCACAGCAAATATCATTCTCAATGGGGAAGCACTGGGAGCCTTTCCCCTAAGATCAGGAACATGACAGGGATGTCCACTCTCACCATTGCTATTCAACGTAGTACTAGAAGTCCTAGCCTCAGCAATCAGGCAACAAAAAGAAATAAAAGGCACTCAAATTGGCAAAGAAGAAGTCAAACTTCTTCATTCAAATTGGCAATTGGCAAAGAAGTCAAACTCTCCCACTAGCAATCTTGGGGTGAAGTCTTTTGGGTTTTCTATGTACGGTAAAACCCAAAAGACTCCATCCCAAGATTGCTAGAACTCATACAGCAATTTGGCAGTGTGGCAGGATACAAAATCAATGCCCAGAAATCAGTGGCATTTCTATACACTAACAATGAGCCTGAAGAAAGAGAAATTAAGGAATCAATCCCATTTACAATTGCACCCAAAAGCATAAAATACCTAGGAATAAACCTAATCAAAGAGGTAAAGGATCTATACCCTAAAAACTACAGAACACTTCTGAAAGAAATTGAGGAAGACAAAAACAGATGGAAACATATTCTATGCTCATGGATTGGAAGAATTAATATGGTGAAAATGTCAATGCTACCCAAGGCAATTTACACATTTAATGCAATCCCTATCAAAATACCATGGACTTTCTTCAGAGAGTTGGAACAAATTACTTAAAGATTTGTGTGGAATCAGAAAAGACCCCAAATACCCAGGGGAATATTAAAAAGAAAACCAGAGCTAGGGGCATCACAATGCCAGATTTCAAGTTGTACTACAAAGCTGTGATTATCAAGACAGTGTGTTACTAGCACAAAAACAGACACATAGATCAGTGGAACAGAATAGAGAATCCAAAAATGGGCCCTCAAATCTATGGTCAACTAATATTCAACAAAGCAGGAAAGACTGTCCACTGGAAAAAAGACAGTCTCTTCAATAGTGCTGGGAAAATTGGACATCCACATGCAGAAGAATGAAACTAGACCATTCTCTTACACCATATACAAAAAAAATGCAATGAAATGCCGGGACACCTGCACCCCGATGTTTCTAGCAGCAATGGCCACGATAGCCAAACTGTGGAAGGAGCCTCGGTGTCCAACGAAAGATGAATGGATAAAGAAGATGTGGTTTATGTATACAATGGAATATTACTCAGCTATTAGAAATGACAAATACCCACCATTTGCTTCAACGTGGATGGAACTGGAGGGTATTATGCTGAGTGAAGTAAGTCAGTCGGAGAAGGACAAACATTATATGTTCTCATTCATTTGGGGAATATAAATAATAGTGAAAGGGAATACAAGGGAAGGGAGAAGAAATGTGTGGGAAATATCAGAAAGGGAGACAGAACGTAAAGACTGCTAACTCTGGGAAACGAACTAGGGGTGGTAGAAGGGGAGGAGGGCGGGGGGTGGGAGTGAATGGGTGACGGGCACTGGGTGTTATTCTGTATGTTAGTAAATTGAACACCAATAAAAAATAAATTAAAAAAAAACAAAAAAAATAAACTCAAAATGGATGAAAGATCTAAGTGTGAGAGAAGAATCCATCAAAATCCTAGAAGAGAACACAGGCAACACCCTTTTTGAACTTGGCCACAGCATCTTCTTGCAAGATACATCTATGAAGGCAAGAGAAACAAAAGCAAAAATGAATTATTGGGACTTCATCAAGATAAAAAGCACAGCAAAAGAAACAGTCAACAAAACTAAAAGACAACCTACAGAATGGGAGAAGATATTTGCAAATGACATATTAGATAAAGGACCTAGTATCCAATATCTATAAAGAACTTATTAAACTCAACAGCAAAGAGACAAACAATCCAATCATGAAATGGGCAAAAGACATGAAGAGAAATCTCACAGAGGAAGACATAGACATGGCCAACACGCACATGAGAAAATGCTCTGCATCACTTGCCATCAGGGAAATACAAATCAAAACCACAATGAGATATCACCTCACACCAGTGAGAATGGGGAAAATTAACAAGGCAGGAAACCACAAATGTTGGAGAGGATGCGGAGAAAAGGGAACCCTCTTGCCCTGTTGGTGGGAATGTGAACTGGTGCAGCCACTCTGGAAAACTGTGTGGAGGTTCCTCAAAGAGTTAAAAATACACCTGCCCTACGACCCAGAAATTGCACTGCTGGGGATTTACCCCAAAGATACAGATGCAATGAAACGCCGGGACACCTGCACCCCAATGTTTCTAGCAGCAATATCCACAATAGCCAAACTGTGGAAGGAGCCTCGGTGTCCATCAAAAGATGAATGGATAAAGAAGCTGTGGTATGTATACAATGGAATATTCCTCAGTCATTAGAAGTGACAAATACCCACCATTTGCTTCGAGGTGGATGGAACTGGAGGGTATTATGCTGAGTGAAGTAAGTCAATCGGTGAAGGACAAACATTATATGGTCTCATTCATTTGGGGAATATAAAAAATTATGAAAGGGAATAAAGGGGAAAGGAGAGAAAATGAGTGAAAATATCAGTGAAGCTGACAGAACATGAGAGACTACTAACTCTGGGAAATGAACAAGGGGTAGTGGAAAGGGAGGTGGGCAGGGGGTTGGGGTGATGGGCACTGAGGGAGGCACTTGATGGGATGAGCACTGGGTGATATGCTATATGTTGGCAAATTGAACTCCAATACAAAAAAAAAAAAAGAGTCAAGATTCCGGGATACTCTTTCACAACAGATCCAAGAATGTGGTCTATGTATTATTGACAGAGGAATGTATAGGGAGGGTTTGTTGAAGCATGGAAGGAAGGAAGGAAGGAAAGGAGGGAGGGAGGGAGGGAGGGAGGGAGGAAGGGAGGAAGGGGAAGGGAAGAGAAGGGAAAGAAGGGAGGAGAGAGAGGGAGGAAGGGAAGGAGGAAGGGAGGGAAGAAAGGAGGGTATGAGGGAAGGAGGAAGGGAAGGATGAAGGAAAAATTTGTTCCTACCTGCCTCAAAATATATCAACATCCATGGAGACTAAATACTTTGCCTATTAGGGCTCATGGTTTTCAACCTGCCCACTTACTAAACTTTGTCAGCGCAGGAGTCTGAGGAGGGGAAAAGCCACAAACTGGAAACCTTTGTTTTAGGGTTTATTTCTTACACTGAATACACTTATAAACAGAGAAAATAAAACTACAAGAGAGAACAAAAGCACAGACATATATTTTGAATAGATAAAAGCAATTTGCTTATTTTTCTTTCCTTCTTACCCCTTTCGATGCTAACTGTAGTAACATATCTCTTTTAGAGTATTGTGCTACTTTTGGCAGTCCTGGGGCTATTATTACTGTCTGCATTTGTCATATGCTGGACTCATGTTATTTCTGTGGGTTTTTCCTCTGTCTCTAGAACCAGACATACATTTCAAGTGGAAGCAGTGTCACTTGGAAAACTGCAGAAGGTGCTGTTGCGCTGTGAGGCCAGTGATGAATCCCAGTACTGGTACTGCGAAAAGGTCGTGGTCAGAGAACCTGGTACTGCATCTGAGTCCGTCTTCACCTGTGAAAGGTAGTGCTTGTCCTTATGGTACTTCAAGAGTGTGATGCAATGTGGATAGTGCTGTGTGTCATGTGAGTGTATTTGTGTTTTAGGTACATGTGTGTTTTTATGTTATTTATTCAGTATTCAGTATCATCTTCACTCACTGATTGTTTGAATAAATAATCTATTGCTAAGCATTGTAAAGAAATCTTATAATTTCTTATTATTTCAGTGTTCTATATATTACAGAAGGATCAGATTTTAATAGTGGAAAATTTTTATCAGTCATGGGAACACTTGTTTAAATGTTGGCTTCTTTACTTAAAATTGTAGTGTTATAACAGTTTCATAGGGGAATTAAGCAAGAAGAATTTCAGTGAGAACTGTTAGAACAGAACCTAAGAAAGACAAAGATTAAAATCTAGATAACTTGGGCTTTCCCTTGAGCTTCATGACATACAGCATTGTGTAAATTTAAGGTATACAATGTGTTATTTTGATACATTCATATTTTATAATATGGTTGCCTTTGTAGCAATATTTACACATTATGTAATTATAGTACAATATGGTCTATATTCATTACACTGTGCATTAGATCTCCATGGCCTATTTACTGCTCCTTGCAAGTCTGTGCTCTTACACACCATCAGTCTTATCCTCCTACTCCTCATCCTTTGGCAACCGTTTCTGACTTGGCTCTGTTGCCTCCAGGTTTTTAGCCTTGCTCTCTAGACCCTTGCTGAGTCCTCTCTCAGGAAGCTCCCAGCTTCCACCAGGCAGGTATTAAAGCTTGTGGTTGCTTGGTTCTCATCCCAGGGGAAAGGATGGGCTCCAGACCCATGAATGGGATTGAATTAGAATGGGGTTCTACACTACATCAGACACTAAGTATGTAATATATGTTGGCTAATTGAATTTAAATAAAAATTTAAAAAGAATGGGATTCTACACAAAAACCCAATCATCTGTGGACATGGAGTAAGAAACTTGCGGGTCTATCTTGAAACTATGAATCTTCAATGTTGGGACCCTACAACCTTCTTTCCAAACAGATCATCAACAGGAAATGAGGCAAAAAAAAAAAAAAAAAAGAGAGACAAAACTGGCACTGGAAAATGTAAGCGTATAGATTTAGAGATGTCAAAACAATTACAACTTTAATGACTAAGCAAAACATGGAGCGGAAAAAAACGAGTCAATTCAACTAAAAATCCTAAACTCATGGCACTAAAAACTACCAGCCAGAGATGACTGGGGGTGAGCAGAGGGAACCACAGTAGGTGCGCCCTCTTCTCTGCCTTTGTAGTCCTTTTCAGAGTGCTTGTTTAATTCTATCCTGTTCTTACTTCCTCTACTCCAGTTGTGTCCTCGACTAGATTATTGCAGTAGTCTCTGCATTTTCTTGATTCCTCCTTCTTCTGTCCTCCCTGATCACTACTTTCTAGCTAATTTGTGCTAAGAGGGCAGCGTCTAGCTCTGAGTCTTGACATTTGCAAACATCATTCTGACTTTATTTTTACTTTCATTTTTCTTTTGCTCTTCTGTGAAGAATAAAATCTTTAGTATCTTGTTGTATAGTCTTATCCTAAAATTTTTTTTAAAAAATGGGGAAAATATTGTTCCTTTGTTCCAGAGGCAGTATTTTAACTGTATCACTTCCCTGTTCAGAAATCTTCATTAATCTCTGTTGCATACTAGTAAACCAAAAACAATCTCATGGTCTTTCCATTGAAGGCTTTGACTCCATTCCCCCCTCCAATTTGTTTTTCTTTTTTTTTTTTAAGATTTTATTTATTTATGAGAGAGAGAGAGAGAGAGAGAGAGAGGCAGAGGGAGAAGCAGGCTCCGTGCCGGGAGCCTGATGTGGGACTTGATCCCAGGACTCCAGGATCGCGCCCAGGGCCAAAGGCAGGCACTAAACCACTGAGCACCCAGGGATCCCCCTCCAATTTGTTTTTTAATTGTCCTCTTGAAAGATCTTGGTGAAAATAGGCCACCTATTATTGCCAGAACAAGTTCTGTTGCATTTGCTTCTGTCCCTTGGAGTGTGCTATTCTTCACCTAAGAATGCCCTTCCTTACTCTATCATACTTCTTTAAGTTCCCATTCAAATTCTGCTGCTGGCATGAGCTAATTGGCACAACTGGAAATACTTTTCCTACTCCTAGTGCTTTCTCAGAACTTAGCATAACACAGAATCCCAATTTGCTAAGTGACAAGAAGTGTTGAAGAGGACTGGGCATCATCTCCCAGCCTCTCCCACCCACAGCACGCAGTTGTCTTTGGGGCAGAGGGGAAGCTGTATTTTAATCCTTACATCAGAAGAGCTAGGGAGTGATTCATCAAGCTTTTTCTTCTTAGGTTCAGATATATTTTATCACATTAATACAGTTGATTTTTTTAGAGTGTGAGGTCTTCATGGGGTTATTTAGATTTATTCATCACACTTCATGCCTACACATACATACCATGACAGTGGTGCTGCCCAGCTCTCTGCCACCATTACCTCCGCTGCCTTCACTACACTACCTGCACTACCTTAGCTCATGTCTGCACTAAGCCAGTGTGGCCTTGTCTGGAAGGAAGAAGCATAAGTGATGGCTTAATTTAATTTCAATGGATTAAAGCTGGAGAAATTTTAATTACAAAGTACGTTAACTGACCAAAAGTAATAGAACAGATATACACTGTCCTGATATAACAAATGTTAATATTTGGTGTTCTGCACATAGTAATAAGTCCTGAAGAAATGGTAGCCAATGCTTATTCACACAATACCCTGATGAAGAAAGTGAGTTGCAAAAATCATTCCTTCTTATCCATGGGAATGAAGAGATGAGGCAGATCCTGCCTTCTTAATTCTTTTTTTTTTAAATATATATATATATATATTTTTATTTATTTATGATAGTCACAGAGAGAGAGGCAGAGACACAGGCAGAGGGAGAAGCAGGCTCCATGCACCGGGAGCCCGATGTGGGATTCGATCCCGGGTCTCCAGGATCACGCCCTGGGCCAAAGGCAGGCGCCAAACCGCTGCGCCACCCAGAGATCCCTGCCTTCTTAATTCTTAAAGAAGCAGAAGAGTAGTAGCACCAGGAAGAGAACTCAGGCACAGCAGGTTCCTTTCTGCAACAGAAGACCATGCAGAAGCTGTGGGTGGTTGCTTCTGTGCTATCAGCGCCTTCTCTCTGCATGTGAAAGGTCAAGGATGACTTACTGTAAGTAAGGTAGGTGTGAGTCTGGATGGCCGCTCTGATAGGAAAGGAGACCCACGCTGCACACAGGAACAGACAGACCTCTTTCTGGACTGCTTATCCTCTTCTCAGACCTGATGGGGAGCTGCCAAGGTGGGGTTCTGGGTGCACTCATAATGACTAATGAGTTCTGGGGTGTAGGCAGCAAAAATGTTCAAATATATATTACAGGGGAAAAGGAAAGAAAATCTCAGTATGGTCCTTGATGCTTCCTCATGGGGCAAGAATTTACAGCACAGCTGAACTAGGACAGAGAAAAGGACCACCAAGTGTTTGTTCCTTTTATAGGTAAGCGGGAAAAAATGAAATATAAAGCACAGCTACAGGAAGAGGATGCTTTTGTGCATCACAGATGCTTCCTGTGAGGATTCGCATCTCCCTTTCTTTTTTCTTTTCTCCTCTTCAATTCAACACCCACATCCTTATGGTTTTATTTTATTTCTATACCTGAAGATTTTATTTTTCTGCTTTTTGTACATTTTATATAGATGGAGTACACACCACTGAATTTCTATCATTTACACAAAGTTTGGCTGATTGAGGTTTGGAGCAAGTGAAATTTATATTTAAAGCAGGTAAGCATTCATCAGACTTTGAACTGAAGTAAATATTCTTATTTACTATTTGTATTAGTTTCCTACAACTGCCATAACAAATGATGAGCGAGGTGACTTAAAACAAGAGAAATTTATTCTCTCATATTTCTGGAGGCCAGAAGTCTGAAATTCAGGGATCAGCAAGGTCATGCTCCCTCTCAAGTCTCTGGGGAATGATCTTTCCCCATCTCTTCCAGCAGGTCTGGTGGTTAGACAGTTGCCAGTATCCTTTTGTGTGTAGCTGCATCACCCCAGTGTCTGCCTCTGCTGTCACATGGCAGTGCTTTTCCTTTATGTATGTGTCACTGTGTCACTTCTCCTCTTATATGGATATCAGTCATTAGACTAGGGCTCACCCCACTCTGGTACAACCTCATCTTAATTTACTACATCCGCAAAGAGCCTGTTTTCAAATAAGGTCACATTCTGAGGTTCTGTGTGAACATGAGTTCTGGAGGACACTGTTTAATCCAGTACACTATATGAGCGGATCTCACAATGTACTATCCACTGCAAGGTTTATTAGCCTTAAATTAGAGATTTCTAGACCTTTCTGTATGCTACCAAATTTGTACATGTTGTGTACATGTGTGTGTATCTACGTGTGCATGCATGTAGACTTTTAATTAGATCACTGACAAGAAGTTAGTATCTACCTTTTAAAAGACACAATGTCATTTACAAATATATTTGTTAACCCTCTTGACCTAGGAGGGTCTAGATTCACAGATGGTTAATAGTGAAGTTCTTCAGGGACAGGGGAGCCAAGAACCACTCAGTGTTGCCTTCTATTACTCCTGACTGGTTTGGGAAATGAAACTGGCATTAGCTTGTGGTAGCAGCTTATTTGAAGGAAAGATCCAGCTAAGGGCACTTCTAAAAAGAAGGTGATTTATGGATGAGAAATTGTAAAGCTAAATACAAATAAATGATGTTTTAAAAAACTATCTAACTGAACTTGTCAAGGCAGAACAGCATGACCTGCTTTGTTCACTCGAAGCCAAATCGTGGTCAGATAGGTGGGGTGACCCTGATGCGTATTATCCTAAGGAAGAAGGACAAGACTCTGCAGTGTTCCTTGGTGTTGATACTGCAACTAATCCTTTTAAAGTGTTCCAGCCTCATTTCTATGCAATATTCTTTACTTTGTTTTTGTTTTTTTGTGAAAGGTTGAGATCATTTCCTTTGTATAAAAGTGAAGGAAAGAAGACTTTTAAAAGTATCCACTATGGATAGAATAGACTATCAGCAAATCCTGAGTACTTTTTTGTGAATGGAATGCCACCTCCACTTGAGGTCCATACTCACCATTTAATAATCCTCAACATCTTCTTATTAATTGTTGAAACGAGAGTCTCTTGCTCCATTAAAAGAAGCATGAGCCCTGTAGGCACTTGAGGCAGGCATTTAAGCAGAGCAGGTAAGAGGCCTTCCTCACACCCTTGAGATAGCACCCTTGGCAGCTGACACCAACCTTGCACAGCCTGAACTCGACTTGGTTCTTCTCTGCTTCCTGTCGGCCCTCAGTGCTCCTTTCCACTGGTGCTATCTTGTAGGAGTTCGCTCAACTCCTGATCACTCCCAATGCCTGGGGTCTGGTGGGCTCTTACTCTGCTGACTGGTGAATTAACAAGAGGTTGTGTCCCCTCTGCTAAGGAGGATTTCCTAAACCTTCAGATTGGGCCAACTGTCCCTTCTGTACTTTAGCAAAGCACATAACTGTTAACTCAGCATTTACTACCTGTAATTGTGTTTATGTGTTTATGTCTCTCCAATTTCTCGCCGCTCTCATGAGACTTTCCTCGAGGTCAGTCTAATGTCTTATATTTCTACTGTCAACCCCTACCATGGGTCCCATGCAATAGCTTAAAATTATATGCACATTCAACTGAACCAAAGGGCACGTATTAATGAAGACACCATAAGCCCTAAGGGAAATCACATTAAATGAAAGATTTGGAATTGGAACATGGAATCTAAAAGGTTTAAATGTGTCTAAGACATGTATAAACAAAATTATCACTTAATATTAATTTGAAGTATTAATACAGTACCAAAGAGTGATTCTTAGAATGAACACAAAGGTTAAAAAGAAAAGTCTAATATTCCACTGTTTTTATGCCAATAAATGGTTTATTTCTCTAAGGATATCTCAGTCTTGAAAAACTGAAATTGCTCGTAATCAGCCACAACAGGGACTTTTCTGCCTTCATTGTCTGGCAGAGAGGGGTGGGTTTTCTATGGTTTCCTTTCTGTGGCATCAGGCATGGCAGGGCTGCATTTGATGCAATAGATTCTTTTTTTTAAAGATTTTATTTATTTATTAATGAGAGGCAGAGAGAGAGAGAGACAGGCAGAGGGAGAAGCAGGCTCCATCAAGGGAGCCTGATGTGGGACTCAATCCCGGGACTCCAGGATCACGCCCTGGGCCGAAGGCAGGCGCTAAACCACTGAGCCACCCAGGGATCCCCGATGCAAGAAATTCTTAAACAGAAGCAAGGCTAATGATCACCTCTGCACCATTCCATTGTTATCATTCATAAAATATGTTCCTTACTTAACTGCTTCATGCCATTTCTGGTGTTTATTCCAAGGAAATCACATATGAATGTTCATGCCCTTAGAAAGTGAAAATCAAGACCTTCAGTGTCCATAGGACAAACTTACAGTAAAATGTAGGTACTCAAGGAGTATGTGCTAAATTTGGCAAATTTGTGAATAAATCATAGGCTAAGTTGTATACAGGGCAGGACTTAATTTGTGGAGAGGGTTAGGAAAGGAACCAGGGCAGCCCAGTTGAAATATCACCCTTCTTTTGAATGGGTAAGAGAAGTGTGGCACCCAGGACAGCCATGTGTAAGGTGTTGGTTTGTGGTGCAAGATGCAAAATGAATTGACCCCTCCATCTCCCCTTCAGTCTTTTGGGCTTCTCTCCCAATTCTCCCTCATAAAGTATATTCTGCTCCCTCCCCTAGACATTCTCTAGGAACATTAATACTCTCTTAATTCACACATTTTAGCATTTTATTCTTTCCTCTGCTTAGTGAAATCCTTATCCTTCAGGGCCCAGGATAAAATGCTATCCATGTCATGAAGCTTTCTCTGCTTGTCTCACGTACTAGATGATAAACTTCTTAAGGGGAAGGTCGCATACATTTGTTTTTATTGTCCAACATGGTTTCTTGTTCCAAGTACAGACCTGGCCAGGAAAGAAGGAAGGAAAGAAGGAGTGGCAGCAAGGGAGAGAAAGAGGAAAGGAAGGAGAGACTAGTAAAAAGCAGTGGGAGAAACCTTAAAGATCACCCATCTTTATGTGAATTCCCTCTATAACCTGCTCAGGTGTATTGGTAAAAATTGTTTATGCATTTGCTTATTGTGAAAATAATTCAGCTTATGTACAAATGGTTTTATTTTCCCTTTCTGGGAAATGGTGGGGGGGGTGATGAATAACAGATATGAAAGGATGCTGAAATTTTGAAAAAATACAGAAAAGTAAAATACTATTTTTATAGGGAGAAAATAATAAAATTATCATGAGACAGTGAGCAATCATTTAACTTTACTGATTTTTTTTTTCCTGAAAGAGGCCACTATTAATCATTTCTTGCTATTCTGAGCATGTATTTGTGCTGCTGCAGATTTCTGGGCTCTTTTTGTCAGTTTGAACCATTCCTCAGTATGGAAGTGACAAGTAGTGATGGTGGGAAACTGACAGAATGAGGCGCAGGGATGAGTCTTGCTCATTTCTTGGGATGGGGGTGGAAATGTAGAACCTTCTTACAAGCATTTAGTATTTCTTCTGCCATTTTCAATGTGAATGAGTAGTTGCCATTATCTAAAATGTATCTCAGACAAAATCTAATCTGTGTCACCTTTTAATGCCCCTTCCCCACCTAAAACACATCATATATTTGAAGGCAAGATCACTCAAATACATTCTGTGGTATCTACTTTAACCTTAAAATACTGGTTTCTATTTTGTTTCTGTGTTTGTATTTCCTGATTAGCCCAGTGAAAGGGAACCCCCTGGTGATCTGGGGTATTTAAGCATGTTTCTGCTCTTGGCTATATAATATGTGAGTGTTCTTGGGCAAGCAGGCTCCTCCTGTTTCCCTTTAATTCTATTTCTTTAATCATGCTCCTCTGAAGCCATACTGCTCTAATACTTTTCATCTATTCCTTGGATTTGGGGGGAGTTTTCATGTTCTAATGCAATAACATGTTCACAATCTTCAACAATTAGTCTTGGCTGATTCAGTCTCTTTTGCAGCTCTTTCTCGGGTAGAAATTCAAGGATGAGTATGGACACAGGCCTAGGCAGGTAGGTAGAGGCATATATAGCAGAAAATATGTGTGTGCTGCAAATAACTATCATCTATACCAGCTGAGATCTATCCTGTTCTATTAATTAGAAATGGTTCATGAATAAATATCTATTGGTACTATAAAGCTATTTTTAAAAAATTTCGTAGAGGGACATCTGGGTCGCTCAGTGGTTAGAAGGAAATGGAACCTCTCAAAGCTTTTGAAAAATGGAGATGAGCTATCCTGACAGCTGAGTAGAACTGCATGAACTAACATAGTTAGCTTTTATACCCTATCTATTAGCATCATCTGGTGATTTCAAGGCTAGTATGGTGGAGTCAGTCCCATAGCTCCACTTCTGAATCACTTGATATTCTCAGATGCAGTGACCTCCCCTTCAGTGACCTTCACATGGGGCCCCACCCTGCCCCCAAATCTTTTCCAGAAGTCTCCTGTGTGGGACCTTGTCTCTGTACCCTTGCCAATGCTATTTTTTTCTCCCTGTGATGCCCTTCCCAATCTCTTGTTTGGCTGTCAGATATCTCCTTACCTACTTTCCAACCTTCCAATCAAGTGTGACCTCTTTGTTGACATTTGTTTTTTTTTTTTTTTTTGTTCCTTTGTACTTCTCCATTCTTGCCATTCAGAGTTGGTCAGTCTCCTTTTCTGCTCCTGCAATATTAAGTATTTCTTACATCACTTACAACTCTTTGTACATTTATACCTTTATACATCTATTTCCACATTTTACACTGAAAGCTCCTTCAGCTCAGGCTCCCTGTCTCTATTATTCTTCCTGTATCCCCAGCACTTAGCAAAGGGTCTGGTACATGTAAGGCACTTTCTAAATGTTTATTGAATGGATGGATAGAAGGAATGGAAGTGTGTTTGAGGGATAAAAATAACTGGTTGTTGTGATATAGTAGTAACATTTATGTGCCATGTGACTTCATTTCAACTTCACAGCAGCTCTGTGAGGCAGATAATTTAGTCAAGGAAACGAAGCTTCAAGAGGGTAATATCCCAAAGCCAAGAGTGATAACATTGGCTTTCTGAGTTCAGCCTTGGCTTTTTCTATGACATGGAGTTTCTAACACAGAAGTTTAGCTGATTTAGAGGGAAACTACCAAGATGAGCTATTACTTAGCATAAGCACATTTTCCAAAGTGGTAATATTTTCATCAAGTTTTAAGGTAGTACTGCTATTTTTTTGAGACATTGAGGAAAATATATCAAAGGAAGTAACTTGATACTTTCTAACTTGAAAGCAAGTTAGAGATCTCCATAGAGGATGTGTTAAAATGAGGGACCTTCTTTTTCCTGTGCCAATGGGTGAGCCACACTTTTAGCCTAGCCCAGGTATCAGGTTCAAAGTCTTAGACCAACCCTTGCCTTTTTTTTTTTAAGATTTTATTTATTTATTCATGAGAGACACAGGAAGAGAGAGAGAGGCAGATACACAGGCAGAGGGAGAAGCAGGCTCCATGCAGGGAGCCCGACGTGGGACTCAATCCCGGGACTCCAGGATCATGCCCTGGGTCAAAGGTGGCGCTAAACCGCTGAGCCACGTGGGCTGCACCAACCCTTGCCTTTATTTATTTTTTATTTTTTTAAAAGATTTTATTTATTTATTCATGAGAGACAGACACACACACACACACACACACACACACACACACACACACAGGCAGAGAGACAGGCAGAGGGAGAAGCAGGCTCCACGCAGCGAGCCCGATGTGGGACTGGATCCCAGGTTTCCAGGATCACCCCCCGCGCTGAAGGCAGCACCAAACCGCTGGGCCACCTGGGCTCCCCAACCCTTGCCTTTATTACAACTTGGCAGGGCAGTGCTCTACTGGAGCCCCAGGTGCATTTATGAGTGTTAGTGACTGGGGATGACAAACCTGGAGAGGTAGATGGTTAGCTGGTTTAGTAGTTTATGTGTTTTATTCTTCAAGCCTTAGTTGTGATATCATTCTTAGCACAATCATGAGTACATAGTAGATTGAATTGTTTGACTTTATAAAAGCTATTTTTACCTTTTAATGTTCAAAATTAGTGCAGAACCAAGCTTATTATAAAAATTAAGAAAAGTAAAAATTAATTTTCTCTTCTTTTTTCTTCTCTCTTTTTTCTTTCTTTTCCTCAGATGGCTTCCCTTTATGTCTCAGGGCATAATTCATTCAGAAATTGAACTTTATCTTCAAGGTGAGGATCATTGAAAACTTCAGTAGAAGAAAATACAAGATGATTTTTTAAAAAAAGTTTTCATTTAAGTTCCATTTAGTTAATATACAATATAATATTAGTTTCAGGTGCACAATATGGCGATTCAACACTTCCAATACATCACTTGGTGCCCATCATAGCAAGTGAAGTCCTTAATCCCTATCACCTATTTAACCCATCTTCCTTCCTACCACCTATCTGGTAACCATCAAGTTTGTTCTGTATAGTTAAGAATCTGTTTCTTGGTTTGTCTCTCTCTCTCTTTATGGAAACATCTCAAGTGTCCATCAACTGATGAACAAATAAAGAAGATGTGGTACACACACACAATGACATATTAGAAGATGATTTTGATACAACTGTGTATCATGGAACATTCCATAGTTGCCCCCAGAATGTCCCTTTTGATACTTTACCCTTTGCATCAGATTTATTGTTTTTCCTCACAGTGAAAATAAAAGCACATATAAAGATGTGGCTTGGCAACATTATAAGCCCTGCTATCAGTTAAAAATCAACCTAAGGGTTTGCTATCATTAAAGAGGTTTTTTTAAGATTGTATTTATTTATTTGAGGGTGGGGGGAGAATGAACATGAGTGAAGGGAAGGGGCAGGGGCAGAGGGAGAAGCAGGCTCCCTGCTTAGCAGTGGAGCTTGTGGGGCTTGACCCAGGACCCCGGGATCATGACCTGAGCTGAAGGCAGACACTTAACTGACTGAGCCACCCAGTGCCCCATACTACCTACTATTAAAGCGTTAAATCACACTTCTTGTTCCCCCACTTGTAATGTCATCAGACAGATCTATTATTAACTGTACTTCACTTTTATTTTTGCAGAAATGCAAATAAATCGTCAACCTAAAATACAAGAGGAAGCAAATGGTAAATGTTGCCACTTTTCATCTTCTAATCATCTGAAATGATCTATTTCTGTTTCAAGATTACCTGTCATATACATTTTTTAGTATATTCTTATTGAGTTTAAGCTATTGATCAAAAAATATTTAAAATGAGTAAACAACAGGCATTATATTAATGTTTGATTTATAAAGAAACTAACATAAGCAACTTTAGCCCCAAATGTTTTTTTAACTTCAGTAATTTAAATAAATGGGTAAAATAATCATTTTCTAAATTATTAATTTTTATTAGTTGTCCTTTTTTAAAATTAATTTTGCATATTGGTTTTCAATTTTCCTTTTAAGTCTTTTGAGGTTAGCTTTTTCTATTAGATGTTCTTCAAATCAACCTGTAATCATGTTATTAATATATTTACATTTTAAGTCTGATCTGAATGAGATGGATAAATACAAATTACCAGTATGCATACCAAATTAACAAATATTTATGTTCCCCAAAATGTCTGCACTGTGTGGCAAATTGAAACTAGGCAAGGGTTAATGCTCACATTATTATATTTATAAAGTCTTGTATTGATTAGAATGGCTACTGAGCTGCAAATATTATGTCCATTCTGATAACTAGCATTTGCATTTATTATATTAGAAATTGTATTTTGGCTTATATTTTACTTCTTGTTTTTTAGTTATTTATAGGGGATAGGCTGTACATGTGTCAGACTGTTAATATGGATGTAATTTTACTACTGTTCTAGAATCTCATAGTAATTTTAAGAGACCTCAAAAGTCCTATGTCTTACAGGAAGCCTGTAAGTGATAAAGCTTGAAATGGCACTCTAGGTAGGAAATTAACCATTAATCTCAGGATTTGATGGTTTATATATGAATAATATAGGCTAATAGTTTTGAGCTAAAGATTTTGAATAAGGCTGAAAATGTTGAGTGTCATTTGTTAATAATATTAACCATGTAATAAACATTAGTTATACCAAATATAATGAAGTTTCATTATATAGCAGCTGTGTTTACCATGGAGCTTGGTAGATATACTTTTTTAGTGTAATTTTAATTAAATAAATTATTATAAAATGTTTTCTTATAATTAATCATTTCTCTGGTTTTAGTCTATTTATTTGTCTTTATTTTTTTATAGTACAAACACAGATTAATCACAGACCTTAGCTCATGGGACACTATCATTATTTGTCTGTGAATGATCCTCTTTTATTTTATTTCATTTTTTAAATTCTGAATAATGCAATCTTTAACATTTCTTGGGAAGTGATTCTAGAAATACATTAGTAGTTTAATAGTTTTATGAATAAGCTTGTTTATGGTGTGAAAGGAACCTTGGGAAGTTAAGTAGTCTAATCTGATGAGGCAGTGTTACATTGTAGTTAAAAGTGTTGAAGAGCAAATAGAAAGTAGATCAAGATGCTATTTCAGTTTAATCATAGAAAGGAAAAGAAGAAATCAACTGAGTTAATTTAATTTCATTTTGAGGTGATTAACAATAAATACAATTATGTACCATCATTAGCTCCAGACCATATTTAATGAATTCCCACAATTATCTAAGACATGTTTCCCAAACTTGACACCTTATAAACATAAATATTTATAATTAATATAGGTGAAATCATTTACCATAGTAAAATTGCATTTCTGAATTTAGACTGAATTTGGTCATGAATAATATTTTTGACATACATTGCCGGATTGAATTGTCTAACAATTATCAGTGCCTTTTGTATAATGCTTATAGCTAGCCATTAAGGTAAGCCCTCTTTGAAATTCTAATAAATTTATATTAATTCTATAATAATAAATACATTAATTCTAATTCTAATAAATTTCACGTACTTTTTGAACTGTGAAGACAGCCATATCATATGTGAATAATGACACCTTTTCTTGTCCTAAAATGCTATCTAGGTCTGTAGTACAATGTGGAATAGAAACAGTAATGGCAACACTAATAGGGAACTCATACAGCATTTACTATGTGGGGTCTGAGTGTTTTAGATATATTTACTTAATCCTCACAATAACGCATGGTAGACAGTATCATTATTCCATTTACAGATGATGAAACTAAAGGACACACATTTTTTTTAACTCACATAATGTCACACAGGTGGCAAACAGCAGATTTAGAATTTGAATCCAAATTGTCTGACTCCAGAGTCTTTACTGTTCTTTAAAGGAACTTCTTCTAATTCTTCCTAGTCATTGAGAATGAATATATATTTGTATATGTATACATTATCTATGCCTTTCAATTCATTTTGTTGTGCTGTTTTTCTAGATGATTAGGCTGTATTTTTAAACCTTTAGCTTTTACCCTTTTTCCAGATGCAAGTGAAAGGATGTTTTTAACTCTCTGGGAAATTATTATTATTGTATATTATCCTTTAATAATTTTTTTTAATTTATTTTTTATTGGTGTTCAATTTACTAACATACAGAATAACCCCCAGTGCCCGTCACCCATTCACTCCCACCCCCCGCCCTCCTCCCCTTCTACCACCCCTAGTTCGTTTCCCAGAGTTAGCAGTCTTTACGTTCTGTCTCCCTTTCTGATATTTCCCACACATTTCTTCCCCCTTCCCTTATATTCCTTTTCACTATTATTTATATTCCCCAAATGAATGAGAACATATAATGTTTGTCCTTCTCCGACTGGCTTACTTCACTCAGCATAATACCCTCCAGTTCCATCCACGTTGAAGCAAATGGTGGGTATTTGTCATTTCTAATAGCTGAGTAATATTCCATTGTATACATAAACCACATCTTCTTTAATAATTTTTTTCATGGGATGCCTGGGTGGCTGAGCGATTAAGTGTCTGCCTTTGGCTCAGGGCATGATCCGGGAGTCCCAGGATCGAGTCCCACATCAGGCTCCCTGCAAGGAGCCTGCTTCTCCCTCTGCCTATGTCTCTGCCTCTCTCCATGTCTCTCATGAATAAATAAATAAAATCCTTTAAAAAATGATAATAATTTTTTTCACTTAGAACCTTTGTGGAGACAAATCAGGTTTCTATGAGGCTTCCTTTGATGTTGATTATTTGGAGCCCAACCTTTCACTAAGGGTGTAGACCCTTTTGGCTTACTTCAAATGTGTCAGGTCCAGCTCCGAGCCTTGTGTGGCTGCAGCCTCCCATCCCCTGGCTGGGAGTATTGACGTTTACAGGTGCCGCTCCAGTCTTCCTGAGTGCCGACTACTCACCACTTTTGCTGATGGCCCCTATTTCTTCTTCTTATTATTATTTAGCAGTGAGGAATTTTTCTTTTTTTTTTTTTTTTTTATTGGTGTTCAATTTACTAACATACAGAATAACACCCAGTGCCCGTCACCCATTCACTCCCACCCCCCGCCCTCCTCCCCTTCTACCACCCCTAGTTCGTTTCCCAGAGTTAGCAGTCTTTATGTTCTGTCTCCCTTTCTGATATTTCCCACACATTTCTTCTCCCTTCCCTTATTTTCCCTTTCACTATTATTTATATTCCCCAAATGAATGAGAACATATAATGTTTGTCCTTCTTAGAAATGAAATAATGTATTAAAAGTTTGTTTTTGCTTTTCAGTTTGCCCAGAATTTAGTGGTATTATAGTTACAGGGCTTTAAAAATATCATCACAAGAAACTGGCTCAGAAGTATCAGAAACTTGTCTTAAGTCAAATGGTTAGTGGCTGGAAGAACTGGTATTAGAATCCAGCTCTTAAGCATTATAGAAAACTACTTCACTTTAAATAGCTGAGCTTCCTCCACATTCTCAAGGGTTTCTGACTTGAGGGACTGTAAAATTCTTGGAGCACTTATGTATTTATTTATAGGCAGTGCCAACTCTTTGCAGCATGATTATTAGCAACTTGGTGGATTATTTGGTAAAAAGATTATTAAAATATCTTCTCTCTCCTCTCAATTATATTTTCTTTACATGTTTTACAGGTCTTTTTTAAAATTTAATTTATTTATTCATGAGAGACAGAGAGAGAGAGAGGCAGAGGGAGAAGCAGGTTCCATGCAGGGAGCCTGACACAGGACTCGATCCCTGGTCTCCAGGATCACACCTTGGGCTGCAGGCAGCGCTAAACCACTGTGCCACCTAGGCTGCCCTGTTTTGTAGGTCTTACTACCCATAGTGTCTGCCCCAGGAAAGAAACTGAAATTTAATTATTGAATTCAACATAATTAATATAAACTTTTTTCCTTTTTTTAAATAAACTTTTATAACATCATCATGCACGCATTACAAATCAAGTGTAGATGGTTTTGAATTGCCCCCCACTGTGATCATTTATGGCACATTGTTTTTGTAGTTGTGTGGATAATGAAGTGACCACCTGCTCCTGTGTTGGAACCTTCTACCTGTTTAGTCAGTCTTGCTTCCTGGATAGCAAGACATGCTGTGGGTACCTGAGAACCTGGGTAGGCCTGAGGTGTTGGTGTCCTGGATAAGTGCCCTCGATGTGTGCAGCTGAGATGCCAGAGACACCATCTCTGGGATTGCCTCGTCAGTCCCAACATACATTGCCTGAAATTTGGTTAACAAATTCCAGTGTGGCTAAATGGGAAAAGAGAAGTCAGCCTGGGAACAAGTTTGGAACCAAAAGGAAGAAGATGCGCTCACAGGAATTATCATCAGAGGCCAGATATGCTGTGACTTACTATTTGGTAAGTCTGTTTGACATGGCTCTGCCAGGAAGAGTTAAGTGAGCAACCAGGGAGACAATGCAGTGCTTCCCATACCCCCTGCTTGGCTTTTGCCTCATGTTTCTCCTGACAGTAAATGGCCAGTGTTTGGATAGTCATTCATGCTGCATTTATTCTAGAATATTGGTTCGTATCTCTTCCTGACTGAGACAAAATACCCATAATTCAACACAGTAATTGAATATAATGGGGTTGACACTAAAACAATAATATGATCTCAGTATCTTCAGAATATCCAACAGATATGCAGACATATTGCCACAAAGAGCCTATTAACCAATTTGTATTTGAAGATAATTCACAAAAAGCATAGTACAGTTTGGGGTGAAATAGGATTAATCAAGTGGTTCTTACATAATCTGAGGCAAGGTTTCTCAACCTTGAAACTATTGACAGTTTTGGCTGGATGCTTCTTTGTTGTGGGGAATTGTCAAGTATACCATAGGATGTTTAGCAGTATCCCTGAACCTCTACCCACTAGGTGCTAATAATACTCAGCCACTAGTTGTGACCATGAAAAATGTCTTCAGGTTTTACCAGTGTTCCCTGGGTGGAGAAATTACCCCCAGTTACAGACCACTGACCTAGAGAATCGTGGTTCTGTTGGAAAAGGGGACTGGGGAGTTGGGATGAGCAAGTCTGGAAAGGTAGATGTGGCTGACTATATTTGCTAAAATGCTGTAACTATGTTTCCTGTCCCATGAACTCTTCCAGAACCTTGCCAATTCCCCATAAAAAAGGTGGAACCAACTTAGGCAGACCTTTGAGACTGTCTCAACTAAGAGCGTGGAACAGAAGTCATGCTATGTGATGTTCCTGCCATGTACTAGTAGGTCAAAATATGTGATGGTGCTTCTGCCTGGCGCTCTCTCTGAGGATGTTTCTTCTTGGAGCCCAGCCATCATGCTGTGAGAAAGTCCAGACCACATGGACAGGTCTACATAAAGAGGCACAAAGGGTGTTGCCCCAAGCCCTGTCTGAACTTGCAGCCAGCACCAACTTGCCAGTCACATGAGAGAGCAATCTTGAAGATGGATCCCTCTGTCTGCTGTTGAGCCACCCCTGTCGATGCTGGGTAGAACAGAGATGAACTTTCTCTGCCAACTCTGTCTCAGATTGCAGATTCATTGGCCAAAGAATTAATTAATTATTGCTGACTAAAGCCATTCAGTTTTCGGATTTGTTATTCAGCAATAGATAACTGCAGCAGTGGAATTGGTAGAGGGTAGTTCATGTAGACTGCATATGTAGGTCAAGACTTGAATTCCATAATTGAGGACCATGTGTTGCTATCCTAATGATACCAGTGATGTGGTTCTGAAGGTAGGTTTACCTAGTAGGTTGCTTGGAAGCTAGAGCATGAAGTACTTGAGAGTTGTTAGCAAATATTCAAAGAGAGGCAAGCTAAGCTAGAAGCCCTGGTAAGGTGGATAATCAGTAGAGGCATGGAGAGATCAAGCAGCAAGCATGAAGGATACACTTGAGGAGAATTTGGCATAAGGACAAGGCATAAATACCACTGGATGAGAATCTGTCATCCAAGTTGAGGATGGTCACAGGGAAGCTGGGGCATCCCAAAGGAGCTTGACATTTAGCCACCATACTATTGCCCCTGTCAAAAATAAACATTTAAAGTGGAGTTGAATATACTAAACAGAGAGGCAGAGGATTCACAGTAAACTGTAGTAAACAGTAGTCAACCTAACTAACAGAGATATATGACAAGCTCCAACATGCAGGCTACTGAGCATCCTGGTTAATAGTGCAGATTCTAAATCTTGACTGCACCACTTATTCACTACATAGCTTGGGGAATTCACTGAATTTCTTTGTGCCTCAGTTCTTTCTTATAAAATGGACACAATAATAGAAAACATTAAAGTTGCTGTGAGGATTAGGTAAAAATAATATCTATAAAACATTTATTTAGCCAATCAGTGGAAATGTTTAAAATACATTTCCCTTGTGATAAAAGATGTCAAGGTCTTGAGCATCCAGTGGCAGGCAGTCTCATTGCACAAGTAGTTAGGCTGGAGCTGGCAACATGCCACATGGCCAGGACGTATCTCTATTGCTGTTTCTTCTTTATTCAGACCTGTAAACTGGGGTGTCCTTTACCATGTCATACAGCAATAAGTAATAAACAAAACCATAGAAGTGAGAAACCATTTACCCTAAACCAATATCAATATATAAAATATATAATAGATTTACTTCTGATAGTGTTTTATGTTTGTTTTCCAGACTTAAAGTGAAGAAAATTGAGTATTGTTTGAAACTGTTTTATTCCAGAAAGCATAACTGTTTCTAATTCTGTATCAAATTTATCCTAACTCCTGTAGTAGTGAGCACATAATTTCTCTTTTGCTTTGTATGTATAATAGGATTAATGGTATTTGTCTCTGGGAAGAATAAAAATATTTGTAAAGTACTGAAAATTTTTTTTTAAAAATCTCATGATCCTCTTATCAGGTTGTATTTTGAAGGATTTGTGAGTTTATATACATAGAATTGTTTGGAGATAAAATTATCAAAAATTAGGTAAAAGTAATAATTTGTTTATAATATCTTTGCCAAATCTCATTGAAATATATTTACATGCCCTTCAAAATTTGGGTGATACAAGGTCAATATTGTTTCTATTATCTTTGTGCTAATAACAAGACTGATTATGAGGCAAATAACAATGTCCTTGTCCTATGTACAAAAGTGTCCTTAATGACAAATAATCAGAAGGACTTATTCTTTGTTGAGAAACAGTTCTGTATTGTGCTAAAGTATTCTTTCTTAAAAAAGATTTTATTTATTTATTCATGAGAGACGGGGTGGGGGGAGGGCAGAGGGAGAAGCAGGCTCCATGCAGGGAACCTGATGTTGGACTTGATCCTGGGACTCCAGGATCATGCCCTGGGCCAAAGGCAGGTGCTAAACTGCTGAGCCACCCAGGGATCCTCTGCTAAAGTATTCTTTTTTTTTTTTTTTTTTTTTAAGATTTTATTTATTTATTCATGAGAGACGAGAGAGAGAGAGAGAGAGAGAGAGAGAGAGAGAGAGGCGGAGACACAGGCAGAGGGAGAAGCAGGTTCCATTCAGGGAGCCTGATGTGGGACTCCATCCCGAGACTCCAGGATCATGCCCTGGGCCGAAGGCGGGTGCTAAACCGCTGAGCCACTCAGGGATCCCCAGTATTCTTAATGCCTTACATATACTTTCTCACACATGCAGTTTTTATTTTTAAAAATATTTCCTTTTTAAAGAAAGATTTTATTTATTTATTCATCAAAGACACAGAGAGAGAGGCAGAAACATAGGCAGAGGGAGAAGTAAGGCTCCTTATGGGGAGCCAGATGTGGGACTAGATCCCAGGACCCCGGGATCATGACTTGAGCCAAAGGCAGATGCTCAACCACTGAGCCATCCAGGTGCCCCTATTTATCAAAATATTTAATGGCTCCCTAAACATTTTATAAATTGCTTACTCTTTCATTTTTTTTTTTTTTGCAAGCCTACTCTGTGCTAAGTATTTTACTAGGTGCTGGGATATAGAGACCTGTAAGACCAAAACTTGCGCATTGAGGGACTTATAGTCTGGGTGGGCAGGTAGGGTCAGAGGACCAAGGGGGTGGAACCTGTTTGTGTATCTCAGGGTCCAACAGAAATATGGAGAGAAGGGTTCATTCTAGTTACTGGAAGGGGTGTCTGGAAATGCTTCCTGCAGGAAGCGACTTTCAAGCAAAGCCCTGGAGGGAAAAGGAAAAGGCCCTTCAAGATAGCTGAAGGATGGTGTGTGAGTAGCTGTGTGAGAGAGATTTCAGAGGGGCCAGCGGCTGCTTTGTAAGCATGCTGTGAACAGGGGGTATTGATGTTATGAACAGAATTAAGCATTTGACAGACATGGAAATCTATTAACAATGTAAAAATATCACCATGAATGTAAAGATAGAGAAAGTTTTATTTGTTCTGACCTCTCTCAAGGAGCAAAGGGAATGTAGGTAGAAGGAATTCTTGGATTCATCACCTGCAGTCTGAGGTGCCTCACAGGGCTTTGTGAGAGGGCAGATCTGGTTAACTTTAGGGTTTTTGTTCCCCTGAATCACCTGCAGCTCTCCTCCATCTTTCCTTGCCACATGCTCAACCTCTTTCCCAAGTAAGAGCCAAGCACATGCTCCAGGATGCATAGTGGCATTGTTCTTCTTGGGCCGTCTCAATCTACCTGTGATTGTAATCAGAGCAGTGGGAAGTTGCAATCTGCAGAGGTGTATTAAGTTTTGTCACTCTCACTGCATCTTATTGTGTCCTGCTCTGTTAAGGTAAGTGTCAGGGGACTATGCTTGCTGTCTGGTGCATCATCAGGCAAAGCATGCCCGTCCCATAGTTTTTACTGTGCATTATGATGACTTAATGTACTTTGGGGAGTTTTTTCCTCAGTATGCTGACCTAACAATTACATGGTCAGAGCTTAATATACATGCATCCTCCTTATATTTCTTTGAGTATTCAGTGAGTAGTTGCCAGGTAACTGAATATGTGTCTAGACACAGATGTTTCTATATTCAACAATAGGGTCAATTCTCTGAGCTACAAAGGCAAATGCGTGTAACCCCTGTAACAGAATACACAGAATAAGGTAAAAATAAATTGTTAAGAGCCAAGGAAGGGATATTGAACTTGACTGGCTATTGGGATTTTGCTCATGAAAATAACTCACTCATGCCTTCCTGAAAATAAACCTCCAATTAATAAGAAAACTCTGTGAAGGAAACAGTTAACAGTAGACGGGCAATCTATTAAAAAAAAAAGACCTGCAATCTATTTTCCCCCCCTTTTCCTAGGAAATGAAGGAGATGCCTTCAGTCAGATCCCCCTGAATACATGCTAAGAATAAGACCTCCTGGTAGAAGCACTAATGGTATTTATAAGTGGAAAGGTAACAGAGAGCTCTTACCTGTGAAATGCTTTCAACAGCTCTTCCAGTTTTCCCTTGCTTTATAAGACACCACCCCGAAACTTAGTGGCTTAAAACAATAATTGATTACTGTCTTTCACTTTTCAGTGGGTTGATGTGGCTTAGCCAGGTGATTCTTGCTCAGAAGCTTCCGTGATTTTAGTCTGATAGTACCTCATTGACACAGATATCTGAAGCTGTGGATAGCTGGATTTCCAAGATGAGTCACTCATTCTACCGGTTGATGACACTGGGAGCTCAGCTGGAGTTACCTTCCTACATGAGGCCTTCCCATGTGCCTTAGGTTTTCATAGCACAACTTCTGGGGTCCAAGAGGGAGTGTCTTGAGAGAGCATTCTAACAAACTTAGACCAACCTAGATTCAGATGTCCCAGAACGTCACTTTTCTGTATTGGCCTGGGAAGCCCAGATTCAATCGGGGAAAATAGACTCTACCTCTTAATAGAGAGGAAAAATGATCACTTTGCAAAAGGGCAAGTAAGTTGGGAGAGATCAGTAAGACCTTTAAATAATGCAGTCTGTCACAGCAGATTATGCCTGTCTAGATTGCCTGTTGTGAATAATTCTGGTATTTATGGAGTGATGGAGGCATGACTGGAGACTAGGATGTAAACTAGGAAATCAATGGGGTTTGATAGCTATGCTTACATTGTTTAAATCTCACATGTTAAGTTTGAACCAGCACATGTTCTAATGCAGGCTGGAGAAAAATGTCCTACATTTTTGAGTTATATCAATCATACAGAGCAGGAGTCAGCAAAATTTTATGATGAAGGGCCACATAATATGCATCTTAGGCTTTGGTGGCCATATGGTCTCTGTTGCAACTACTCAACTCTGCTGTTGTAGCACAAAAGCACCCATGGAAAATATATAAGCAAATGAGTGTGGATGTGTTCCAGTGAAACTAATTATAAAAACAGGTGGCACGCTGGGTTTGGCCAGTGGGCATGCATTTACCAACCCCTGGTTCATGATCTCTCCAAAGGAAGAATGCTTGGCCTATGGCTTGCTAGTGAATGATCAGTAAATTTGGTATTAGGTAAGATTTACAAACTGTCAAGTCTGGTTTCATAATTTGACTCTCATGGTCCCATAGAGAGCTTCTTGAATATCTATCACAATGCTTTTACATAATTTGGACCCTTAATACTTGTAAATCAGCTGGTCAACAAATATTAATTGAATTCCAGTTGTTGGCATAGCATCATATACTGAAGTTCAGGATTTTCTAGTTCAGTTTTATCTATACTAATTGCACTTAGCTACATTAGAATAGCAATGACAGAACACATACTTTCCATTGTTCAAGTGGAAGCTACTGTTAAAACTTACTTTTGTTATGATGAGAAATTTAAATGTATTGTTGGGTTATTTGGAGATCATAGAGTATATCTAGTCTAGTTAAACATTTTTTTTTAACCAAAAGAAAAATAAGCCTCCTAAGACATAGTCTCCAAGAAAAATTTGCTTTTTTCTATAGCAGGATTTCTTCAAATGGAGACAACTATTATAGTTATAGTATCTTTCCAAATTTAAGCTTTGAGAGCCAATGAAAAGAGAATAAAATGGGACAGTCTGAGGTAGATTCTCGGTAATGGCTTATTGCATAGTCAAACAAACTTGTTTTAAACATGGCCAACATGCATATGAGAAAATGCTCTGCATCACTTGCCATCAGGGAAATACAAATCAAAACCACAATGAGATCCCACCTCACCCCAGTGAGAATGGGGAAAATTAACAAGGCAGGAAACCACAAATGTTGGAGAGGATGCGGAGAAAAGGGAACCCTCTTACACTGTTGGTGGGAATGTGAACTGGTGCAGCCACTCTGGAAAACTGTGTGGAGGTTCCTCAAAGAGTTAAAAATACACCTGCCCTACGACCCAGCAATTGCACTGCTGGGGATTTACTCCAAAGATACAGATGCAATGAAATGCCGGGACACCTGCACCCCGATGTTTCTAGCAGCAATATCCACAATAGCCAAACTGTGGAAGGAGCCTCGGTGTCCATCAAAAGATGAATGGATAAAGAAGATGTGGTCTCTGTATACAATGGAATATTCCTCAGCCATTAGAAATTACAAATACCCACCATTTGCTTCGAGGTGGATGGAACTGGAGGGTATTATGCTGAGTGAAATAAGTCAATCGGAGAAGGACAAACATTATATGTTCTCATTCATTTGGGAAATATAAATAATAGTGAAAGGGAATATAAGGGAAGGGGGAAGAAATATGTGGGAAATATCAGAAAGGGAGACAGAACATGAAGACTCCTAACTCTGGGAAAGGAACTAGGGGTAGTGGAAGGGGAGGAGGGCGGGGGGGTGGAGGTGACTGGGTGGCAGGCACTGAGGGGGGCACTTGAAAGGATGAGCACTGGGTTTTATTCTGTATGTAGGTAAATTGAATACCAATAAAAAATAAATTTATTATAAAAAAATAAACCTTTAAAAACACTGGTAAATATAAGATAAATATGTAGATATCAGTATCATGGCATTTTCTTTGGGAGCTTTGAGTTAATAGAAATTATTTTCTAAAGGGTTTAACAGATTACAGTATTTTGGGGTATAAGTCCTTGGGGGTTCAACAGAGAGCAGCTAGCTATAAGAGAGAAAAGAGAGACTATCTGAACTCATGTTCTTTGTTTTTGTTTTTGGTAAAGATAGTTTAACAATAGAAAATTACAAAACTAAAAACTTGTAATTGTGACACATAATAAGAGCTACAAAAACTATACAGGCATTTTTAGCTCTGATAAAAATAAACTTTCGCAGGATAATGGAACTTTTCATTTAAATATAGACTCAGATTGTTCCTCTATGATATTTTCTACAAATGTTTCTATTCATATTTTAGATAGTGAAATATTCTTAGAGACGCTAAATGATCATATTTTAAAAGTATACTATAGGAAATACTGGAATAATTTTTTTCCAATGCTAGTAAAGAAAATCATGCTGAGAATAATGACAATTTAAAAGATCACCACAGAAGACATCACTGGTTACTCCACTTTTAAATCCCATGTTGTGGTGACATGGTAATTTCAAAAGGAAAGAACATAAGAGTACGATATAAATCAATGGCTTGTTGCTCTTTGTCTCTGTTGTAGTAAACAAGGTATCTTAGCTAATATGCAAACTCATTTGTGTCCCTCTTCCCATGATAGCATGGTACAAAAAGCCCAGGGCAGGTCCAGATGGCAGGGGAAGGAGATAAAGATGAGAGAGGAAAGAAGATCTAAAAATAGGAAAAGAGATGTTTTAACTTCCTGAATTATGCATTGAAACAGAGGTGGAAGGCTTTCTATAAGAATTAATACCGTGATAGGTTTCTCAATGGGATTATAGTTTGAAATTTTCATGTTTTCTGTTTTCTCACTGAAAATGAACTGAAATTCCATAAAGTAAACTTGCTACAGGGTGGAAGTTGCAGAGTGCACTCCTGTGAATTGTGCCCCTCCTTTGGCATTTTGATACTGAGGCTGAAATTCCATCCTAACAAATGTGACGTTATGCAAAATCTATTTAATGCAAGTTTTGTCAAACTGATTAGAGATGTTCCAGTGATCTTTGTGGGTGGATTGGGGTCTGGGGAAAGTGATATTATATGCTAAAAGGAAAGATAACCTCTTAGTGGAGGACTTATTGAGAACTCAGATATTCAGAATGGTGGTGGTCTTCATCACCTTGTGAAAATGTAATAAATATTCACAAGGCAATATGTGTTTATGGAGGCTTTGAAAATAACAACAAAGACCTCTTTAAATTGCTCTTGCAGTTTGGAGATTAGGTGTTGATGAGTAGAGATGCACGCCCTACAGAGAGTTCTAGCAGACAGGGCTCTGTCCTTTGTTACTCTTGACTGTATGTTTGCTCAGGTGAGAGGATTTCACTGCTTTGGGGTTGATGGTGTCATTTTCCAAAGTGCACCAAATGATTAAATAAATGCTACTTCTATTTGTTTCCTCAACTAAACCAATCATAGGATAAGTTGTAGATCTTAAAAAATATTTTCTGTCATGCTCTGCCTGTCTCAGTCTTCCTGTGCTTCCAGTATCACTGTGGCAGGAAGCTCAATGATCCATTCTGCTTGTACAACACATGGTCTTTCTCTGTTTCAAATGCATCTTTTCTTCATCTTCCCCCTCCCAAACTCTCCCAATTCTGTCAGGCCCTACATACAATATTTTACTCCTTACTTGTTGGTTCATTTCAATCCTTAGGGGACTCCAGCAATATGTCTTAAAAATTTTTTTAGCTCTTTTTGCATTGTCTTTAAGTTTTCCACATCCTCACCACTATTCTGCTAGGATCACCAAACTATACCAACCCCAGCTTGACAAGGCTATTCCGTAGTACAGATAATGCCTTAATGTCGGGATATCAATATGTCTGTCATCAGTTCCCACCCAAAGATTTGACAGTGATGCACGAATAAACTCCTAAATCTTCCAGCCAAATACCTAGTGCTAAATGCTTCCAATTCAGTGTTTTTCCTCCCAAATATCTGCTATCCTAAAAAACTTACTGCTTATTTGCTTTGTAATTAAAATGATCTATTATTTCTGAGACTTTTCCACATGCTAGCTTCCAAAAGGGAATCCATGAATAGCAGTTATTTTAATACTTCTTGATTCCACAAATTATTCATTTCATAACTAAGTAGGTTAGGTGGAATTCTTCATTTCCTATTAGCAATATGATTTTCTTCCACAGTTTTATATTAATTTCCTTTTTCCTCTGCAGAAGGAGATTGGAAGGTGACTGTTGTCACTGGGGATCTTGAAAATGCCAGCACCACAGCGACAGTATCCCTTTACGTCTATGGAGAAGCAACATGTTTGGGTCCTATTATTTTGGGATCTGGGAAATACCAGCTGTTTAACTCTAATAGTGCAGATATATTCAAGGTAAAATTGATATGCTATAACTTGCTTGCTAAGATATATTATGATTTACATTTCCTAAGATGGAATAGAAAGGTTTTGTTTTGATATTGTTTTTGTATTACATTTTCTTGGTAGACATGAACTCTTTAGTCCTAAGGGGTAATAGAAATAAAGAGGTAAACAGGAATAATAGCAGGAGTATAAGATTTTTTGTTTCTTCATTTTTTTATATAAAGGTAACAAAACATATGAACTTTAGAAAATTTAAAAAATGAGAGTGGAAAACTTTACTCCTAATTCTGCTGTCAAGCCAAATATTTCTGCTACTGAATACCTTTTCTAGTCCTTGTCCATATCCACGGAGTATAATGCTATGATAGAGAGGTGTTACAGACTAATGGCTAAGACACAGTCTGGGGAGGCAGATGGCCAAGATTCAAACGTTGACTTTACCACTTACTAGCATGGTGACCTTGGCAACTGCTCAATAATGTTTACCTCAAAGGGTTATCACGAAGTTTAAATAAATTAATGTATGTAAAGTGTTTGGTGCAGTGACTGAAAAACTCAATAGATGTTTGCTCTTAATATTGTAGGACATGAGCAATTCTGTAGCCCCTTATTTATGCAACGAGCTACATATTCTTCTGAAGTATAATCTTTATTGATTAAATGTGAATATATGAAATTTACTGCATTCTATAGTTGTTGATAGTATTGGACATTTAAATGACTTTTAGTTTTTACTATTATAAATAATTCCATAATGAATGTATTTTTAATCTTAGTTTCTTCTTTTTTTTTTTTTTCTAAACAAAGCTATTTCCTTATGACAAATTCTGAGAGGTAGGATTACTCTTGATCCATTCTAACAAAGTGCTTTTAAAAGTGTCTAATTTATAGCACAGTGCCTAGCAGGACATAGTAAGCAATTGGTAAACTTTAGTTGTTATTAAATCATTACTACACACCCCAAGTCATGGTATCTATTTCTGCCATACATAGTATTTAATATCTTTAATTAAAATTTCTAGTACCACTTTGCAAGTTACAGTATGTGACTGTGGAACTATGGAAGTTATCTTCACTTCTTCCCATTTTGTTAAAAGAGCTTTATTGAGATATAATTAACATACCATAACAGCCATCCATTTAAGATACAGAATTCATGATTTTAGTATATTCATAAAGTTGTGCAACTATCACCAAATTCTAATTTTAGAACATTTTTATTACCCCACTAGGATAGGAAAGCCCAGTCCCATTAGCAGCAACTCTCCAACCTCCTATTCTTTAGACTTAGGAAACCAGTATGTATCCATTATTTTCCAGGATTGTTATTCGGTATCTATCCAGGATTCCATTTTATGAATACATCACATTTTATTTATCCATTCATCAGCTAATAGACGTTTAGATTGTTTCTGCTTTTAGCTATAATATGGATAATTATGAATAATGCTGCTATGAACAACCCTGTACAAGTTTTTATGTGGATATATGTTGTACAATTGACTGTTGAACAATACTGGTTTGAACTGTGTGAGTCTACTTACATGTGGATATTTTACAGTACTATAAATGTATTTTCTCTTCCTTAGGATTTTCTTAATAACCTTTTCTTTTCTCTATCTACTTTATTATAAGAATACAGTATATGGGGACGCCTGGGTGGTTCAGTGGTTGAGCGTCTGCCTTTGGCTCAGGGCATAATCCCGGAGTCCTGGGATCGAGTTCCATATCAGGCTCCCTGCATGGAGCCTGCTTCTCCTTCTGCCTATGGCTCTGCCTCTCTCTCTGTCTCTCATGAATAAATAAATAAAATCTTTTTTTAAAAAAGAATACAATATATGATACATACATATACAAAATATGTGTTAATCGACTGTTTATGTTATCAGTTAAGGCTCCTGGTCAGTGGTAGACTATTAGTAGATAAATTTTTTAGGGAGTCACAAATTACATGCAGATTTCCCGCTGTGAGAAGTTGGCACCCATAACCCCTGCATTGTTCAAGGGTCAACTGTAATTTCTCAGGGTAAGTACCTAGGAGTAGAATTACTGTATTATGTGGTAACTCAATGTTTAACATTTTAAGAAAGTGGCAAACTTTTCCAGAGTGGCTGAACCAATTTTATATTCCCACCAGCAATATATGAGTGTTCCTTTTTTTTTTTTACCTTCCAACAGAAACTTGTTATCTATTTTTTGATTCTAGCTATTCTAGTGGATATAAAGAGATGTCTCATTGTAGTTTTGATATATACTTCCCTAATGACTAATTATGTTGAATATCTTTTCATGTGTTTGTTAGACATTTCTGTGTCTTCACTGGAGAAATATCCTTTCAAATCCTTTGCTCATTTTAATTGGATTATTTATCCTTTTACTGATGAGTTTAAGAGTTCTTTATATATTCTGGATATGAGGCTCATATTACATATATGACTTATATATGTGTTCTCCCATTTTTGGGGCTGTCTTTTAACTTTCTTGGTGGTATGGACTTGAATTACTTCTAGTATCCTTTTAATTCAGCCTGACAGATTCCCTTTAGTATTTCTTATAAGGTAGTTCTGTTAATGATGCATTCTCTCAGATTTTCTTTTCCTGGAAATATCTTAATTTGCATATAGTATTCCTTGTTGAGTTTTTTCTTTCAGCTCTTTGAAAATGTCATCTTACTGCTTTCTGGCCTTCATGATTTCTGATGAGAAGTCAGCTGTTAATTTATTGTATGTGATGGGTTGTTTTCTTTTGCTGTTTTCAAGATTTTCTCCTTGTTTTGGCTTTCAGTAGTTTGACTGTGTTGTATCAGGATGTAGACTAACTTCCTGTTGGTTTTCACAGCTACCATGGTTGCAAGTTCTCTGGTTTTTAAGGATATCATAGAACTAGGGAGAGAAAAATGGAACTAGATCAAATTACAATACACAAACCCTTCTGTTCTTACCAAGGTTCACAGCTTTCATTTGAACAAATGCATTTCAGATTGTTGAAAGTCTTCAATTAATTTCCAGAGTTCTTGAAAATTTGATTTCAATAATTTTTGCTACTGCCTTTATGGAGAGCCTAATACGCCATTTCAGAAGTCCTGCACTATCCCTTTTTAACTTTATCATATTTTTGTTCTATTTTATTGAAATTTTTATTCCTTTATGAAATCATGTTTGTGGCTATAATTTTTATTATCTGCTGAAGATGTATAGCATCTAGCCCAATATAAATGTGACTTTGACTCTTTAATATGTCATGTGACTAAATCCATGAAACTTAAGAGCCACTAGCCAAGTGGTATTAAGGCATTTAACTGTCTCATTATTGTCAGGACAGTGAAAAATCTTTCTTTTGTATTAACTGGTCCATGTTGTAAGTGACAATGTGGGGCAGCTGTAATGTTTTCTTGATGCAATTATAGATCTTGAAGAATGTGATGGTAGGTGGTATAGAGAGTAGAGGATTCTAGCATCAAAAAAATGCTTGCAGAGTGATTCAGGTTATGTAGTAATTTTGGCAGCGACTATGGAGTGATTCAGGTTATGTAGTAATTTTGGCAGAGACTATGGAGTCAGCCCTGTCGGAGCACCTGGAATACCATGGAGACCAAGGCTGAAGGAAATGATCCATTCCTAAAAAATGACCAAAACAAAAATCAGAGCAGAATCTGTTATAGCAGGAAGTTTGAAGACTGTAGGCAGAGAAGAATTCCTAGACCACAGGGGCTGGACCTCATTTAGTTGCTAACTCTTGGATCTTATCCATTGACTGAAATAGATTAGATGCTCATGAATATCTGTTGAAAGCATGAAAATTTAATAAAAATGACTTTGCTGAAATTCATTTAATATTTGCTGCTTTCTCTTGGGGCATTCATTGTTGATTTTCCCTTGTGATCATTTGCACCTTGCAGGCATCATAAAGGCATCCCATGTATATTATATGGTTATTATTTACTTATAAACCTGCCTGGAGATTTAGCTGAGCTTTTTATTGCATTTTTACAAATTGAAACACTAAATAGTACTCTCTGTTGCTTGGTAAGGTTGGTAGTGAAGACCTTCACTCCTATAAAGTGGTTTCCTATTTTTACTATTGCATGACGTTTACTATTGCATGAAGTCAGTTCATTTTGTAGATGAATAGGTTTAATATTTATTATGGGCTCACAGGGCACTTGCACAACCATTTGAATATCCCTTATGTTCCTAGAATAGAATGCATAATCCATTTTTGCCTTTTTAAGAACAATTTATATCAGCAGGAATTAGAAGACCTATATTTGAGCTCCAACTCTGGCCTTTATTGTCTAAGGAAATATGGAAAAATCACTTAACATTTCTAAGCTTTAATTCCCTTCTTTGTAAAATGGGTACAATTATACCTTGTAATGTTATTGTGCAGATTGAAAGAGTTAAAAATTAAAATGCCTTATAGAAATACTTCTCTTTATACTCCAGAGGCAGACTCTTATGTTCCTGCCCACAAACAGGTTGTTTTCCTGATGGGGTAGGATTTAAGAAAAATTTTCAGATGAATGAGGGCAGGAAGGCAGCTTGGCAGATGGTTGGTAGGTGGCTATTGCTGGCATGGGAGGGTCTGCATAGAAACATGTCTGGAGGCTGAAGTAGGAGGAAGATGGAGAGGGAGCCAAGACTAGGTTGGCTGGGCTAGAGTAAGGCAGTGAGTATATAAGTAATAACACGAACATTTATCTTGGGCCTTTCAGTGTTGAAAGGTTAGATGTTTATGTGGAGCTACAAACTATTAGCCTTCAGCTAAATGGATGCCAGCATGTCACTTTGATTTTGGCATGACTTTGTTCTTTGTATTTCTCTATTGCTTTCTCTCCTTCTCCTCTCCATCCTCCTCCTCCTCTTCCTCCTCCTCCTCCTGTCTCTCTCTTCCTTTTCTTTCTTTCTTTCTTTCTTTCTTTCTTTCTTTCTTTCTTTCTTTCTTTCTTTCTTTCTTTTTTCTTTCTTTCTTTCTTCTTTCTATCTCCTTTCTTTCTTTCTTTCTTTCTTTCTTTCTTTCTTTCTTTCTTTCTTTTTTTTTTCTTTCTTTTGGTGGACTTGAAACCTGGGGTTTGGTAATATTTCACATTGACTCCATTTGGCAGTTTAGGAATTACAACCTTAAGCAGTGCCCTGCTAACATAATTGGCTTTCCTGTGGACGACAGGTCCTAAAGACAATTTAATTTGTTCTTTTTCCTCAGTCATATAGTTGAAGTATTTTATATGACATCTAATTTGGAGCACCACATTTTCACATATGAATTCTTATCCAAAAAAAGCCAGTGGAGTTGCTTAAATATAGAATAAACTATAGAAACTGAAATCCCAATACAGAATAAACTACAGAAAGCAGATAATTTTTCAGAAGGAGCAAATTTTCTCAGAAGAGTTAAGTATTAAAACAAAGTGATTATTGGTTTTAGATAGCAATCATTACTTACATATTGGAGGATTACCAAAAGAATATGGCATGGCCCACTCCTTAGAAGCCAAAAACCTTTGTGGGCATAAAAATAGAAGTCTATTTGCTGATGTCTACTCTGAGCTAGATGTTAAATATTTAGCTGAAAAATGAAAGAAAAATCCCTTTCTCTGACCCCTCTCTCTTGATCTGGTGAAATTGTTTTTTGCAAAGACCAACACATCTGTGGTCTTGATCATAACCTCTTCCATTTTCCAAGATTGTATTCCATCAGCCATTCTTATTATTCTTACATCTCCAGGATGACTCTAGTTAATCCTTATCTTCAGTCTATCAATGTGCTTATTATGTCCTCCCTGTTCTAGAAATAACCTTTAATCTGCTCTTAAATTACTGATCTTTCTCCTCTTCTCTTCTTTGCAGATCTTTTGAAAATACTAATTTATCCTTGTTGCTTTACCTCTTTTTCTTCCCATTCTCTCCTAAATCACTTGTGGTTTGGAATTTTCATCTATCACTCTAAGCCATGTTTTCTAGGATCAACAGTGAAGTCCTAATTATCCTCCCAGTTGTTATGATGGGTTTCTGGTTAAGGAATTATTGGGTAGGTGGGTGGGTGGTGCCATAATAGGTGTGAGTGCAGGGACCAGATCTCCTACGTTCAAAGTCTAGCTCCTTGACCAGCTTATTATTTGTGGGAAATTATTTAAAATTTTATACTCTGCAAAGTGGGCAAAAATTGCATCTATCTAAGAAAGTTGTGAGGATTATATAGGATACATAAAATCAATGTAAAATGTTTAGCACAGAGGAGGACACATAGAAAAAACTCAGAAATTTTGAAATATTTTTATTTTCCTTGGAAAGAAATGTGCTAAAGAGTTTCAAGAAAAGAATAGGTGACTGTTATGAATGTGTTCCCCCCAAAGACACTGAAATCCAAACTTCTAGTACCTATAAATGTGACCTTTATTTTTTACATTTGTTTTTATTTAAGTTCGATTTGCCAACACATAGTATAACCCCCAATGCTCATGCCATCAAGTGACCACTCACTGCCCATCACCCAGTTACCCTATCCCCCCGCCCACCTCCCGTTATTTTTTTTACATATTTTTTAATAATAAATTTATTTTTTATTGGTGTTAAATTTACCAACATACAGAATAACATATGAATGTGACCTTATTTAGAAATAGGGTATTTGCAGATGTAATTAAGATCTAAATTTAACATGAGGTCAAAGGTTCACCTTTGATGCAACGACTGGTCTTAAGAGAGGAGCAGATATAGAGAGATATATAGGGAAAACACCACATGGTGATGAGGGCAGAAAGTGAAGTGATGAAGCCATAAACCAGAGTATCCCAAGCGTCAGTGGCGACTACCAGGATCTAGAGAGGAAAAAAAAAAATTCTATTTAAAGTCTTAGAGGGAGCATGGCCTTTCTAATACCTTGATTTTAGACTCTGGCCTCCATAATGGTGAGTATAATACATTTCTTTTGTTTTAAGCCACTCAGTTTGTGGTACTTTACTACAGAAGCCCTCAAAAACTAAAGCAGCAATCAATGGTCAGATGCTTCAGGAATGGTGGATGAAAATGGAAAGAAGATGATGAATTTGACAACAAAGAGGATATTAGTGTCTTTCAAGAGAGCTGTTTTGCTGATCTTATTGAGAAAGATTATAGGGAGTAAAAAAAAAAGTCTCTTCATGGTGTGAGTTTAGTAGGAAGAGGAAAGTTGGTGGAGTCTATCATGGTGTGAAGAGAGATGGGGCTCTAGATATGGAGCTGAGTCAGTTTTCCCTTAAGCTTTTTAGATGAGAGAAATAGGTGGTTTGATAGAGGATGCAACAGGATAAAGAATAGGACTCTTCAAAAACAGAATTGTCCATTTTTTGGGAAGGAGAAGACAATGGAGAGACCTATTTTTTCATAAGACTGCTGAAGAAAAATAATGTAAACTTTAGAGTCAGATCCCTTAAAAGACAGGGGAATCTATTGATTTATCTACTAGCAAGAACACAGTTGGAAGAATCGGTTTTATAAAGGAGGAAGACACCACTTTAGTCTTTAAGACTAAAAAGTAGAATAAGAAATAAATATAACAAATGTTAAGACAGAAACAAAGTGTAATCATTTTACCACTAATACTTGTTTTGCAAATGTGAGTTTGTTCCAATATGATCAATATGTTAAGGAAAAATTTGAGTATGATTGGAATTTCACATTTGCTTATTATGCACATTCATCCACATGAAACAGCAGGTGAATGGAGTAAACTCTACCCAGCCCAACTAGGTCACATAGAACTATAAAAACCACACCTATACACCTCAAACATCTACCAGGTATCTTGGTTCACTGTATGTGTATTATAAGTCACATCTGTCCATATCTGGTGTTAAAAATTGCCTTCCAATTTCCAATAAGCCTTACACTACTTGACAAAAACTCACAAGCTACAATTCTTTCCATATCTCTTCCACAAGTAAACTTGATGTTCAGTGCTACGCTTATTGTAGTATTTATGAATTTCTTAACCATCAACATGTGTAAAACTTGCTACCATTTTTATTAGGTTCCCAGCCTCTGTCTTTCCCACAAATCTTGTTTTATTATACAATTTTGTGTTGTGATATTTTTAAAGGGAAACTGAAGTCATTGCATTTCTTTAATGTTGTTAGGTCTATTATCCATTTGTTCTTTCTAATTTAAAAAATTTAATCCCTTTTTAAAAATTCAAGTATAATTAATATACAGCGTTACATTAGTTTCAGGTACAATATAATGATTCAACAATTCTATATGTTAGTGCTTATCACAATAAATGTACTCTTAATATCCTCATTACCTATTTCATCCATCCCCTCACCCACCTCCCCTCTGGCAATCACCAATTTGTTCTCTATACTTAAAAGTCTGGTTTCTTGTTTGTCTTTTTCCTGTGTTCATTTTTTTGGTTTGTTTCTTTTTTTTTTTTTAATTTATTTTTTATTGGTGTTCAATTTACTAACATACAGAATAACACCCAGTGCCCGTCACCCATTCACTCCCACCCCCCGCCCTCCTCCCCTTCTACCACCCCTAGTTCGTTTCCCAGAGTTAGCAGTCTTTACGTTCTGTCTCCCTTTCTGATATTTCCCACACATTTCTTCTCCCTTCCCTTATATTCCCTTTTACTATTATTTATATTCCCCAAATGAATGAGAACATATAATGTTTGTCCTTCTCCGACTGACTTACTTCTCTCAGCATAATTCTTAAGTTCCATTAATTATGTGGTATTTGTCTTTCTCTGGTTGATTTATTTCACTTATCACTATACTTTCTAAATTCATCCTTGTTGTTGCAAATGACAAGATGTCATTCTTTTTTATGGCTGAATAATATTCCATTGTTTAGTTTCCTGGAATTTTATTACTTGAAACAGTCACAAATTACATTATGTAGATTACGCCAATTAGTAAATTGAGTTTATAGCTCACATAGTTTTCAGGCATAAGGTAACAGAGGAAAAAGGTCATCATGATCACATGATTTAGTTTGGGGGATTAAAAGTGAGTTGTATGAATTTGAAGTGATTTGTTTTTAAAATATTTCAGTTATCAAAATATATACTGTAAACATTCTAAATCTTTTTGGTTGTCATTTAAGGGAGTAGAAGTATAAAGTTGTTCTTATCCTGGTTTCACAACATCACATACACTTGGATATCAATGTTGGTTTCTATTTTTATCTTCATGTTCTTTTAAAATATGCAGTCTTAGCTTATACAATATTTTGTATATCTCTTTTTTTATAGATCTATGGTAGCAAAAGTTATTAATGTTTTCCATACAGTTATTTTATTCAGCATTTTTGGGACTTGGTTTTCCCTACATTAGCAAAATCTATAAATAATATTATGAAAATAAATGTCTGCATATTTTGAGATTATGCTAATTGATTAGAAAAGGTTTTTTTTATGATGGAATTCAATAAGAACTTGGTGATGTTTTTTGCTATTATATAAAAATAAAATGATAGAAAGCTATGAAGTGACTAATTTTAATGCCATATAAATTTGGTAATAATTTTTAATTTTAATTTAAAAGGAAATAAATCTCAACTATCCCAAACAAATTCGTTCAAAAACATTTATTAAGACATTGTTTTGCTAAATACCAAAATGCCAAAATGTTTAGTTTCTTTTTTAAATTAATATTTATAATATGTCTACATATTTATAAGTAAAGTGGGTTTCTTGGGGATCCCTGGGTGGCGCAGTGGTTTGGCGCCTGCCTTTGGCCCAGGGCGCGATCCTGGAGACCCGGGATCGAATCCCACATCGGGCTTCCGGTGCATGGAGCCTGCTTCTCCCTCTGCCTATGTCTCTGCCTCTCTCTCTTTCTCTCTGTGACTATCATAAAAAAAAAAAAAAAAAAGAAAAAAAAAAAGTGGGTTTCTTTTTTTTTTTTTTTAATTTTTTTTTTTCTTTTCACATTTATTTTTTTTTTATTGGTGTTCAATTTACTAACATACAGAATAACACCCAGTAAATAATGTATATAGTCAAGTCTTGCTTTTTTACCTTCTCTGGCAATTTATCATTTAACTATGTTTAGACCATTCATATTTAAAGTAATTATTTATGTGATTGGAATAAAATATATCATCTTGCTAGTTGCTTGCTTTTCCTTCCTTCCTTCCTTCCTTCCTTCCTTCCTTCCTTCCTTCCTTCCTTCCTTCTTTCCTTCCTTCCTTCCTTCTTCCTTCCTTCTTTCCTTCCTTCCTTCCTTCCTTCCTTCCTTCCTTCCTTCTGCCTTCTCTGGATTTTTAAAAAAGATTTTATTTATTTATTCATGAGAGACACAGAGACAGAGAGAGGCAGAGACATAGGCAGAGGGAAAAGCAGGCTCCCTGTGGGGAGCCTGATACAGGACTTGATCCCAGGACCCCGGTATTACAACCTGAGCCAAAGGTGCTCAATCACTGAGCCACTCAGGTGCTCCTGAATTCTCTGGATTTAATCAAACTTTTAAAAATTAATCAGTTTTAACTCCTTTATTGAAATCATTTATGCTTCTTTTTTTTTTAATTTAGTGGTTATCCCATAGTTTACAAATAGTCATTTTAAAATAATCTGAACCTCCCTTCAAATAATATTATACCATTTCATGTGGAATGTAAGGATCTTATAACAGAATAGTCCTAATTTCTGCCTCCCATTTCTTATACCATTGCTATCATACATTTTAGTTTTACATATGTATAAATATACAACATATAATTACGGCTTTGCTTTAAACATAAATAGTAAGTTACTTTTTAAAGAGTTAAAAATTAGAAAAAAAGAACATTTTATTTTTTTATTCTTTTTCTGACATTCCTCATTTCTCCTTGTAAATCAAAGCTTCTGGCATATTCATAATATGAAGAACTCCTTTCAACACTGCCTACTGAGTAGGTCTGTTAGTGGTGAATTTCCTCAGTCTTTGCTCCTCTGAGAAAGTCTTTGTTTCTCCTTGATTTTAAAATGATATTTTCACTGGGTATAGAATTCATTACCAGGATTTTTTCTTTTAGTACTGGAAGATGTCACTCCATTGTTTTCTTGTTTGCATATATTATGACATGAAGTCTGCTAAAATTCTTATCCTTTCTGCTGTTTAAGTGTCTTTTCTCTTTCACCTCCTTCAAGATTTTATCTGCCTTTGGTTTATAGCATTTTGAGTATTTTGTGCCTAGGTGTAGTGGTAGTGGTAGTGGTGGTCCGTGTGTGTTAGTGTTATCCTGCTTGGTGAGCTTTTTGGATCTGTGGTTTGGTTTCTGCATCAAATTTTGAAAAATGTTGACTATTATCTTTTCCAAATATTTCTCAGGCCCTATTCTTTCTCGTCTTTTTCTTGATTCCAACTGTATATCTATAAGACTGTTCAATATGTCCTACAGCTATTGGGTTCTCTGTTGTATTTTTTCTATTTTTTCTCTTTGTGTCTATATTACCCTATCTAAAAATTTATTGATTCTTTCCTATGCCATGTTGAATCTACTGATGAACCTTCAACAATCTTTTTCATGTCTTGTTACTATGTTTTTGATATTTAGAATTTGCTTTATTTCTTTCTTATAGCTTCTAATTGTTCTATCTAAACTTGTATATTGCCTGCATCTTCTATCAGAGACTTAATATACTTATAATTATATTAAATTCCTTGTCTGATAGTTTCAGTGTCTGTGTCATATCTGAGTCTGGTTTTGAATATTTCTTGGTCTTTTCAGATCGTGACTTTCCTTTTTCTATGCCTTTTAATTTTTTTTGTTGGCAACTACAGATGTATGGAATAGAATACACTAGGGTCAGTATTGTTCATGCTTGCAGATAAGCACACCTTCCTGTGCTTAGCATTTAGTTTAAGAGTTTGTGCTAATGTAATTAGGAGTTGGGCTGAGATTAAAGATTACTATTGCTATAGTTATATTTAGTGTATCATAGTCTTCAGATTCCCTTAATAACACTCATGTTTAGGACATGCTCTAATTTGTTAGGGAGGTTTTTTTTCAATGTTTGTTTACCAACTGGCTTGAACACCCCTACTTGGATTTGGCCCTTCTGATCTGCCTGTTGTAACTCTCACACCTGTATTCCATTGTTATTTTTACTGAACATTTGTTATCATGGTGATGAGAAGATAGGAAATAGATATGTATGTTCTCTAATATTCTGATTAAGCCTCGGTCTTGGTGAACATTATGAACATGGATCTGGGGTTATGGCTTTCTCCAGATTTAGTGGGCTTAGCACATATTCCTGCTCCTCCCTCAGGACCAGAGATTAGTTTTCTTCATGTTTCTCTGCCCAAGCTGCAGTGGGTTTCCACCAGTATCCTCAGGTGACTACTTTTGTTGCTCTTCCTTCTGCAGATTAAATTTTCTGGTCCAAAAGGGAGATAGGAAAAATAGATCTGGGCAGAGTTTCAGCAATGACTGCTGTTTCTCCTTCTAGCCAGACCAGGAGGGAATCTTTCTTAATGTTCTTTCTAATCTTCCCTGCAAATGCCTGGTGGGGTTTCTAGAGTAATAGTCTGTAAGTAGGTGCAAACTTTCATAATAGTTCACACCCGGCCTTTGGCAATTTGTTGAAAATTTCTAGGTGAATTATTCTAGGTGAATAATTGTACTAACTTATATGAGATCTGTTGGCATCTGCCCCAGATAAGCAAATATTCAGGTCCTGTATGTCCCTGTAAAAACCTGTATCTCTCAATTTGGGTTAGTTTTTAACCCTGGAGACTAGCTTTTAAGAAAAGTTACTAATTTACAGCTTACCCTGGTTTTTCTTTGTTGTAAAGGTGGGAGGGTTACCATCCTTTCCAACTATCTACATCTCTCAGCTCAAACTAGGAATGTGTGTGTGCCTGTGCCTGTGTGTGTATGTGTGTATGTGTAGATAGATAGACTTATTAACTTTTGTAAAATTATTTTTATAATTATGATAAAGAGGTAAAAATTCTATATTAAAATTTAAAATGTATAAATGCTCAATAACCAATTGGGCAAAAAAAATATTACTCAGAAACATAAGTCTACATGCTCCATCTTCTCTGAGAAGAAAATAAATGTCTGAAATTGTAGCAAAAGAAATTAAAGTAATATTCAAGAAATAACTTCTAAATAATAAAGGTAGAATAGCTTTGGAATATTATGTTTTTTTCTTCCATAACAATATTAAATGACAGCTGGAGCATTTTTAGTATGTCCTGATTTAAAGATAGATAGATAGATTGATTGATTTATGAAAGAGAGAAAGAGAGAGAACACAGGGAGGAGCAGGAGAGGAACAAGCAGACTCTATGCTGAGTACAGAGCCTAATATGGAGTTCAATATCATGACTCTAAGATCATGACCTGAGCCGAAATCAAGAGTTGGACACTTGACCCAGTAGCTCCTTAGTATGTCCTTATATAGATGAAACCAACCTATCAGTGAGATTTTCATTTTTGAATTACAAATAGGCTGCTTAATAATAATATTCAATAGACAGACATTAAAAATGTAGGCTCTTTAATGAGAAAAAAATGAGAAATAGCTTCAAATACCCATTTGGAGTCAGGAGACTAGAAAGTTCTTAGGAAGGATAGAGTAAAATCTAAATGAAACGTTTCATTAGAAAGACCAAATTGTTTCTTCCCCAGAAGATAGTCTTCAAAGGACATTATTCACTTCAGTATAGTTTAGCAAGTGTTTATAGAGCACACACAATATTTTCAACACTGTGCTAAGACCTCTGATAGGTATAGAACTATAAAATAAGGAACAGTCACATTGAAGAGAAGGGACATGTGCACATGAAACAGGTAAGATGCCAGAAATTTTGAGTTAGTGTCCCATTAAGCAGTATAGATAAAAAAAAAATGTTTTAGGCACTCAGAGAAAGGATCCATAGTTCTCCTTTGGGACTTGCTAAAGCAAAATCTTTTATAGCTGTTGACTAGTGGACCTTTCAACTGGGATCAAGGTGTGCTGCAAGTGTCATTCTATAAAAACAGGGTAGCTTACTAAGCTTAAGGGAGACAAGAAATTTGCCTCTCTTTGGATTCATAGCTCATTTTTTTCCTCTGTGCTCCTTTATGCTTCTTAAACATAATATGAGCAACTCCAAACTCAGCAGCAATAATTCCTTTGCTAATACTCCCTACATTTACTTAAACTTACCAGGCAACTAAAACCTCAAAGTATTAAAAAATCTTACTGAAAAATTTGGCTTATTTTTCAGTCTAATCAGAATTCAGCTTTCAAAATAGTTTTCATAGCTACTTTGGGAATCAATGTGATACATGCACTGGGACTCTATATAAATATGGGGAGAAACACACGGGCAAGATTTTGGACTATTGATAAGACAATTAGATACCATAGGTAAAAATAGAAAAATAAGATAATGACACCAATGGTCATGAGGGGCCTCCTAGGGTCCATGAAAATTATCCTGACCCTATAACAGCTAATGGATTTGTTGTAACATAAGGACTCACCTGAGAAAACTAAAGATTGAGAAAAATGCATAACAAATAATGAAATTATGCAGTATTATCCCCAAAATGCTATTCAGAAAAGGATATCATTGAATAATTTTCTTAAAATAATTATTTACTATATAAAGGAATGAAGTTTATTTCCACAGTATTATGAAATGATTTCCAGGATAAATTATATAGTGAAAAAAAGGAGAGAAAAATATGTGAGGAAAAGGAGAGAAAAATAGGTATGCTACCATTTATTTAAGAAAAGAAATGTTACATGAATATATGGTGTTCTCAACTTTTCCACTAGAGGTATAAAAATAAAGTAAAACCAATGATAGATCAAGATGAAATGGACCAGTTCCATGAGAGACACAATTTACCAAAACTCATGCAAAAAGAAATGGACCATCTGAATATATTATATTTATTAAAGAAATTTAATCAATTCATAACCTTTCAAAACAGGAAGCAATGGGCTCACTGGTGAGTTCTACCTTTAAGTAAGAAATGGTACCAATTCTCTACAGTTTCTTTCAGAAAATAGAAGCAAAAGACTCAGGATAGCTAAGAGAGTATTGAAGGAAAAGAACAAAGTTGGAAGACTGACACTATCTGACTTCAAGAATTACCATGAAAATAAAGTAATTATGATAGTGTGGTATTAGTGAAAGAATAGACAAATACAGCAGTGTAACAGAATAGAGAGCCTAGAAATAGACCACCATAAATATAGTCAACTGATCTTTGACAAAGGGGCAAAGACAATATAGTGAAGCAAAGATGATCTTTTCAATAAATGGTGCTGTCACAACTGGACATCCATATGCAAAAATATTGTTTATAGACATAGACCTTACCAGCCTTCACACAAATTAACTCGAAATGAAACATAGTATATAAAACACAAGCTATAAAACTCCTATAAGTTAACATAGGAGAAAACCTAGTTGACTTTGGGTTTGGCAATGACTTTTTAGATACAAGACAAAGGCATAATTCATGAAAGAAATGATAAGCTAAACTTAACTAAAATTAAAAAATTCTGCTCTACAAGACAGTGTCCCACAGCTTGGGAGAAAATACTTGCAAATACACATCTGATAAAGAACTGTTAACCAAAATATGTGAAGAACTCTCAAAAATTGACAATAAGAAAACAATCTGATTAAAAATTGAAATAAAGGACAGAGACCTCACCAGAGAAGATACACAGATGGCAAATAAACATATGAAAAGATGCCCCACATCAAAGGTCATCAGGTAAATGCAAATTAAAACAATGAGATACCACTCTATACCTATTAGAATTGCCAAAATTTGGAACTTGTAACACCAAATGATGGTGAGGATGTGGAGCAACAGGAATTCTCATCCATTGCTGATGGGAATGCAAAATAGTACAGCTACTTCTGAAGACAGTTTAGCTGTTTCTTACAAAACTAAACATACTGTTACCTTACACTTCATCATTTGCACTCTTTGATATTTACCCAAGGGAGTTGAAACCTTATGTGCACACAAAAAGCTGCTCATAGATGTTCATAACAAATCTACCCATAATTGCCAAAATTTAGAAGCAACCTAGATGCCCTTCAGTATGTGAATGGATAAACAACAGGCTACATTTAGACAATGGAATATTACTCAACACTAAAAGGAAATGAACTATCAAGACATGAAAGGACATGGAGGAAACTTGAATGCATATTACTGAATGAAAAAAGCCAATCTGAAAAGGCTACATACTATATAATTCTAATGATATTACACTTGGAAAAGGAAAAATATAGAGACATTAAAAAGATCAGTGGTTGCCAGAGTTTGGGTGATGAGAAGAAATAGGCCGAGCACAGAGGATTCTAAGGGCAGCAAAAATACTCAATATGATATCATATGATGGGTACATGTTATTATACATTTCTCCAAACCCATAGAATATACAACAGCAAGAGTGAACGTTAGTGTAAACTATGGGTTTGGGAGTGAGTGTGATCAGTTAATGTAGGGTCCTTGATTGTAATAAATGTACCATTCTGATGGGGGATGCTGATAGTGAGGGAGTTGGTGCAAAGGGTATATAGGAAATCTCTGGACTTTACTCCTCAATTTTGTTGTGAACCTTAAACTTCTCTGAAAAAAAATCTTAATAAAAAAAAAAAGGAAATAAAACCAACGGCGCTTTTACACTTATAACTCAAATCCTCTTATGCTGAATAGCTTTACCTGTTGTATATTATACTCTATGAAACTGTGCCAAGTTAATTGAGCTTTGTTTCAAAAAGTGACTGCGTTTATACAATTGGAAAATACAAGCAACCTGGTTGGACCTTCAGTGTTTTGTCCATATATTAGTTACGACATCCATGGCAATGACAGCAGCTGCATGCTCATGTAGTGGAAATGTTTCTCATTTACCTAGATTTTTCCATGTTTGCAGGTGCCACAGAAGGCAAATGAAAGTTGTCAGTGATTTACAGGCTGTTAGAGAATCCCGCCATTATATAGAGCATCTGAAACTTGGTGAATGATGGGTCTTTATGGGCGCCTCATCAAGTGTTGTTTCCCAGAAGCCTCCAGGATATATGTTGGGTGCTAGAAGGCAAACACTGGTTTTTCTGAGTGGAGACTATTCTGCTTTTGCACAGAATGTCTGTGTATAATACAAAAATAGGAGAAGATAATAAGTGTATAGTTTTTGTTTTTTCTTAACATAGCATCAACTAGAAAGCTTAAAGATGGACATTCTCTCAATGTATAATCATAGATATTTATCTTAGGTATGACTGATAAAAAAAGCCATCTCTCATTACAAGGTTTCCCTGGTTACCTCTTAGCAAAACATATAACTGGTTTTTGTTTTTGTTTTTGTTTTTGGCAAGTAGAATGGCACTGGTTTAAAATTTCAAATAGAGTTCTCATTTTCTTCACTCCCACATTTGTTTCATGAACACAATTCCTAAAGTTCTACACCTTGCTATATGTTAACATATGTGCTTTAGAACTCATATTTTATATAATTAGGCTTACAATTTATTTGGTGATAATTTTGGAGAGAGAATGGGAATATTAGCCAACATAAAAACTCAAAGAATGGCTCATATATTCCCCTCCATTTCCCTCCCTGTATTTTCACTAAAAATATTATTAGTTTTAAAAAATTTTTTGTCAGTAATGGGTAAGGAAGAACATTTAATATCTCGAGAGGAGATGGATAGTTTTTGTCACCCTGAGAAAATACTGATGTTAAGGTTACTGAGTGCTGACTATGTGGTGCTGGAAATAAACTGTAGTGAATCAATTTAAGTTACCTTTGTCTTTAAAGTTTGATTTGCCACAGAATTAGGTTTCTGAGAAAAAAATCGACAAAATAAGCAGGTCCTTGGTGGCAGAGATGTATCATTCTTATTTGCACGACAGAGTATCAAAATTAATATTTATTGACTGCCTGCAAGGGGCCAAGTTTGTTTGAGGTATTCTACATATGTCATTTAATTAAAATCTCCCCATCTGCTGTGATGTAGGCTGCAAATGAACAGGTACTTAAAAGAGCAATGGGAACACACTTTTGTGGGTCCAGGTCTGTCAGACTCTGCCAGTCTGTATTATATCATGTTACCTATTGGGTCAGAGACTGAGATACTTTAACAGATCTCAAAGAACATGGCAGAAAGGTATCACTTGTCCTTCAGAGAGCAAATTCTTCTGAACTGAATGTTTTATTAATGATAGGGATGATAGTTCCTCTTTTTAGTCAGAAGTAATCATGGTAGTTATATGGCTAGAGAATTACATTGCTAAAAAGCACCTCAACCATCTCATGAAATCCATTCACTCCTTTGTCTGCATGAGTATAAATATATGGTATATGGATTTCTGATACTTGTCTGTTCATTTGTTTGGATTTGAGCTTATCCCTTAATTTAGAGAGGTACCTGGGTACAGTGCACTCGTATTAGTCGGGGTTCTCCAGAGAAACTGAGCCAACAGGTTGTGTTTTCATATACACACACATACACACAGGTTTTAAGGTACTGGATCATGGAGATGGAAATCCAAAATCTATAAGCAAAAAGCTAGAGTCCCAGGAAAGAGCCAGTATTATAGGCCAAGTCCAAAAGCAGTCTGCTGGCAGGATTCTTTCTTGCTCTGGCGAGATCATCCTTTGTTCTGTTCAGGCCTAAACTGATTAGATAAGGCCCACCCATATTAAGGAGGACAATCCTCTTTACTCCAGATTCTTTAAATTTTATCTCATCCAAAACACCTTCACAGATACATCCAGAATAATATTTGACGAAGTATCTGGGTACCATGGCTTGCCAAGGTGACATACAAATTAATCATCATAAGCCCTGAAATTCCTTCTTCAACAACCAAAGAGGAACTTATAGGATATGGAGTTCATTGAGGTACAATGAAGTTCTCTGTCTCCCAGATTCAAGAGTAGCAAAATGTTGGCCACCTGATAATCCTTCAAGAAGTCCTTGCCCTTTACTGCATGAAGGTTTACTGCATTCCACTAACTAGACTGATCTGTCCACAGCTCTCTGCAAGTTTCCTCAGGATGCCTAGTGTGAATGGAAAAAGATGGCATTGCTTTAGCTCCTTAACCAGCATCCTACAGCTGCCAAGAGTGTGAAGGTAGGTGTATTTGAATCTCTTACCTCTTCCACAGATTTGCCATCAGCTAAGCTTTGAATGATTTCCATTTATTTATTTTATTTTAAAAAAGATTTTATTTATTTATTTGAGATATATAGAGAGAAAGCACAAGTGGGGAGGAGGGTCACAGGGAAAGGGAGAAGCTGACTCTGCTGAGCAGGGAGCCCGATGTGGAGCTTGATCACAAAACCCTAAGATCATGACCTGAGCTGAAGGTAGACCTTAACTGAACCCCTGAGGCATCCCCCACCCCCGCTTTTTGGATTTTATTAATTGTTTTGATTTAATACTGAGGTTCATAACTTATAGGAGCATCATAATCCTGATCCGAGAACACTTGGTTGTGTGATAGGTTAAGATACCTAGTTGGTCATTACCAACCATTTTTTCCATTATTAGGATTCTTAATAAATCAGGAGGATATGAGCAAAGCTCTTTTTCCTTTATTTTTCATTTGGATTCATTCTTTTTACCATTTCTTTCTTAAAAATTTTACTTCTCCATGAGAAGTTCCGCTAGAGCCCGGGAGGGTCTGATGCACAGACATTGACATAAACTTTCTTATCTGTTTTCCTTTCTACCTGAAAACTCTGTCCCTTGTGTTATCAGAATAGTCCTTCATGGCCATACCCCATTCAACTTAGTAAGCTTCACTAAAGTTTGCAAATTCTTTCTATCTACAAATATTGCGTATCTTATTGCATTAAAAATTAGTACATATCATTTTGTAATGTTAATGAAGAAGAAAAGCTATATGGCTAAAAGCTCTAATTCTAGCAAATATTTGAATAGTTTTAAATTTATACAGATGATTTCACTTGGCACTTCAACCTTCATTTCTTGAGTTACCTACCTCTTCCTGTCTTTATTTTTAAACTCTGGGCAATCATGTTTCCATCTTTCTTGCCTTTACCTAGAAAGAATGTGGGCTTGGACAAGATTGAATTTGGCTTTTATTAACTTGGAGATCTTTCTGAAGTTTAGAAGTACACACAGCTTGTTAGTACCTATGTTATCATAAACAGCTCATATTCTTACTCATACATTCTCTTTCTTCATTCTGCAATGCAGAACTTGGATCAGGATCAGTGTGAGTTATGTATATGCTTCCTAAAGAGGCCTCATTTTCACAGGGCATCAAAATAGTCTGGGAAGATAGTATCAGCAATAGGGGTTCAGTGGGAGAGATGGAGTCTACTGCTGGCATTTGAATTATGTAATAGACAGATTCATGTAGTTTGTAAGTCGTAGGGGACTGTGTTGTTCATAAAAGCCTTAAATTCAAATATATTCTATGTATTTATTTCAACCTTATGCCAGAAAGGCATGCTGTACATAAAGATGACTGTTTCTTTCACAGTCATTGTACTGTAAAAGAAATAAAAATCTATCTTTTTGGTGGCCTGGCTGGGGAAAAAATAGCCCTCTCTCCTAGTACAGACTGTATAACATACATTGAGGCTGAGAACTGCATGTGTGACATTTGCAGTGGTTAGGTAGAGGCTGGAAATTAAGTAGCAACTTCAGCTGTATTACTTAAGGTGGGAACAGGAAAGTCATTTGTGATGCAGTGTGATAGCAAGAGCATTTTCTTCTGAATTGCAGTGTGAAAGAGAAAGCTGAAAAACGTTTGACAGTATTCCAGTTGGCAAACGGTAGCATTTTAATAAGTCAATACTGCTGAGAGTGCAATGCAAAAGCTCATCTGAAAGTGAAATAAATTGATGGAAGCTCAGACCAATGAATACTATCACCATTCTAAACAGCATGTACATATGTGTTTGGAGCACATGTATGAGTAACCTTTCAAAATAATGCACACATCTGACCATATGCTCTAGTGAATGCCATTAAAATCCCTGCCACAGTTTTCAGAAAGAAATAAACAAAATTTACATTTGGTACCAGCATGAACTTATAATTTTCTTGGGATAAGAAAGATACGAAGCAATATTTTCAAATCACTTTTATGCTGCAATGCCCAGCTTCTTGTAAGGCAATCACTGAGATGATTTGATCTCAGTGTACAGATTTTTAGGAAGAATGTTTTTTGAATGTTTGTAATGCTTAATCCTATATCTTGGGCAATTATTTCCTTACATATAGTATCTGATCACTTTCTAAATAGATTTTTTAAAGTTTCATTATTCTGTCTTTTGCTTTTTGCCATTATCATCACTATTACTATCACAATTATTATTTTCAAGTGATTGTAGTGTTGTTCCCAGGAATGTTCAAATCCCTTTCACAGGCATGAAGCCTCTTAAGAATCACCATGTATTGATTTACTTTGTCCCTTCTATTGGAAAACAGTTGGAAATAAATTGACTGTTAACTATTGTTGCCAAGAAAGTCCCACCAATCCATGTGTTCCTTTCTCAGAAAAATAAATTTCATATTATTGCAACAAAGGAAACACATGATGCTTGCACTGTTCCTGTGGAAAATCCCTGTTCAAACACCATGCTGCTTAATGTGGCTACTGGAGAAAAGAGAGGGATCTGTCCACCATGACCAGAAACTTCACAATTTCTGCCACTCATAGAAAAGGGTATAAAAGGTGGCACTATCCCATCCCTCTGGCCTTGAAGCAGAACCAAATCTTTGTTTCCTCCACTCCATAGGGTAAGAGATTCAAATCTGTGCACCTGGATGAATGAAAGGATGGAATGCACATATTGAGGCTGAAACAGAGGGGTTTGTCTTAGTTCATTTGTGCTGCCATAAGGCAGCACAACAGACCAAGTGGCTTATGAACAACAGAAATTTACTTCTTCCAGTTCTGGAGGCTGGACGTCTGACGTAAGGCTGCCTGTACGGTAGGGTTCTGGTGAGAGACCTCTCCCAGTTGCAGACTGCCAACTTCTCATTCTCATGTGGCAGAAAAAGGATGAGAGCATGCTGAGGTTGCTTTTATAAGGCACTAGTCCCACTTGTGAAGGCTCCACCTTCATGACCTTGTGACTTCTCAAAGGCCCACTCCTACTACCATCACCTTGGAAGGTTAGCATTTCAAAATATGAATCTGCGGGAACATGATAGTGGTAATCTTTGAATATTGTGAAATGTAGTTTTGTATACAGAATGAAGAAATAGTAGAATAAATCCTTGTCAAGTCAGATTGCCTCTAGGTCAGTTGCTACCCTGAAATGCCCTTTTCTTTATTTACTTTAAAAGAACCAAAATAAGGCCTCGCTTAGAAAAGAGACAACACTGTCCTGATTTTGACAAGCATATAATATACAAGGTTCTGTCCATTTTGTTTTGCTGTGATGTATAGATATGCAATTTTCCTTGAAATTGTTCCTGCTTCCATCCTAGGCCTGGCCTTCCTTTCTATGCCGGCACTTCTTCAGAGTCCTTATTACAGAGCCCTCCTGCCAGGCTTTTCCTTGTATTTGATGTCCTTGTACCCAACTTCAGCAAATTATCATCAGCACTATTTACAATTTTAACAAAACATGCCATTCCTTGACACCTAGACTAGTTTAAGTCAATATTTCCTTCATCTCCATGGCTGCCTCTTGCAGTACCCATCACGTTGGAGACTAACACTTTTGAGGTCTGAGTCCATGACTGAGTTGTGTGCTGAGAGAAGGGGTTGTATGTGTTTCATACATTGTTGCTTCCTCAGCATTGGGCATCGGCCAGACTCAGGCCCTCAGATATCCGTGAAGTGGATAAAGTTGAGCGGGAGAGTGAGTTCTGAACATATATGCCAAACCTCATATATCCAGCCATTTTTTTTTAAACTGGTGGAATCCAGAAATTTAGAAAGTTAGAGGTGAGGAACACTCTCTAAAGTTTCCAGGATTCAACTGATCCAAGTTTATAATATGATCTTGACATTTTCCATTGAACTCAGGATTGCATAGATAAACCCAAATGGAAAGTTCGCTTACAACATTTTCCCTCTGTTCATGGTATGCAGCAAGGCTCAGCTTCTGATTGTTCTTCACCAAAGACCTGAATTGCAGTCTTGGGGAGGGAGCTCAGTTATAATTGCATAAAAACAGTTTATAAAAAAACAGTATTTGTGGAATCAGTTTCAAGAACAGTTTGTATCCTCGTGTCTAAAACTTGTCTGTAAATTACAGAGTGAGCACAACTGTGTTATATCAAGACCAAGAGAAAAACTTACAAATGTCATCAATACCATGATGAAATGAGAAATGTGGACATTCACCAGGTTTTTATTTCCTTATAAAATTCACATATTTTCTGCCAGCTATATTGGCTCCAACCATATAATAACAACACAGATTAATGTTCAAACATCTTATCCTCATGTGTGACTTCTCAATAATCAACCTTAGAAACATCCATAAGGCTATTTGAATCTTCACTTCCATTTGTTTTCCTTTGTCTCTTAAGTATATTTAATTTTACATCTCAAGCATGAATAGATTCTCATTTACATGATTCTAGGTACTTCTCTTTTTCTCCCCCTCCTTTTTACATTTCTTTACATCTATCTATCTATCTATCTATCTATCTATCTATCTATCTATCTATCTATCATCTATCTATCTATCATCTGTCTATCATCACCTGTCATCTATCTACCATTTATTTGTTGAATTAGAAAGTAAAGGACATAGAAATGATATTTCTCGATAATTTTCCAAAGACTCCAGCTATAGTTATTTCAGTTTCTTAAATGCCTGTGGGAAGTCATTCTTACTAATCCATCTGGCCAACAGATTTTATTGGTATCAACACTTCTGTGCCACAAGTCAAAATTGAGTTTTTTTCTTTTTTTTTTTTATGACAGTTTTATTGTGGCAATGATGAGGAGCTATGAGGGGGGAAATCCAGTCCAATTTTTATAGCTTGCAGGCCAGGAAAGTAAGTCATGGTTTGAGTGTGAGAGGGAAACCTTGTGTATTGAACTTTAATTACAGTCATCCTCCCATACTCAATTGGGGTGTTTGTTAATGCACCTCCTGTCCTCCCTTTCAGTTACCCATGGTCAACCATGGTAAGAAAGTAGTTATGACTTGTCATCAGGTCACTAGTAGCCAGTGCTATGTCAAAATGCTTATGTCCTTTGTTTCACTTCATCTCGTCATATAGGTGTTTTGTCACCTGATGTCACCATCAGAAGAAAAGGGGTGAATACTGAACACATATGCCAATATATGTTGTAATTATTCTATTACTAGCTATTGTTGTTAATCTCTTACTGCCCCTAATTTAGAAATTAAACTTAATCATAAGTATGTATATGTAGGAAAAGAACATCGTATCAGCATTATCGGTGATTTCAGGCCTCCTCTGGGGGTCTTGGAACAGGTCCCTATGGATAAGGGGGCGACTGTGCACCTCAGCTGTTTCCAGCACTTTCCTAGGACTAGTAGTGGAAGCCAATCAAATCAGTATCTACTTTGTTCCCACGGAATATATTTCACTCTTCTTTGCCTGGACCTAGAGACTAAGTTAATGGCCAGCAACCTAGCATGCTGAGAAAAGAGGCCCATATTTCAGGTCTGTCACCTCATTTAGGCAGACTGAATTCCGTGAACAAACAGCTCTCCTGTATGCTGTAGGGAGACACAGACTGAGTGCCTTGCTGTACCCTGGAGGCTTCTCTGCCTTTAGCTTCTCAACAAGCTCCATCTCTGACCCAGGACAAAGTGGATTCTATTTTGCTCATGCAGTCTACTTTTTGTGTCACCATGCCTGTGTTTTACTGCTTAAGTGTCCCCTAATATAGCATCAGCATTTACAGAAATGGTCAACCTTTGCTCCAAATGCAAATAGAAATACCAGTGCCAAGGTAAAACCAGGCCACTGCCCAGAGAGCCCTGGAGGATTGGAATGGATGCTGTCAACCTTCTTCAACTTAGAGCAGAGTGGCAAAAACATTCCAACTCAGTTGATGTAAAGAGCATTTTAATTTAATCAGTTGTGACATTGTTTAATTTTTTGGTCTTACACATGATTAGTATTACTGAATTAGGTAATACTGGAAAATTTTCTCTGGAAAATACTGTAGGATATTTGAGAGCTGGTCCTCACAGATACAGTCATACACTTGTACTCATGCATATGACATTCACACACACACATTTATTTGATAAAGCACAGGCTGTATCTACATAGAGGATAGTCGTGTAGGAAGTGATGGGAGAAGGGAAAAGGAGGGAAATTGATTTACTCATGTAATGCACCAGTTATGCTTTTGTTTCCACTTTGTTTTGTCTTATTTTCCTATATGGATCAGGTTCACCTCTCTCTCTCTCTCTTTTTTGTTCACCTCTTGAGATAGAGTTACCCACCTGTGTTAGTGTGCTATGGAGTGGAAAGTATGTATACTATAAAATTAGTCATCCTGAGTTAAAATTCCTGCTTGAAATTTAAGGGCGTGAGGGCTTTGGGCAAATGACATAACCTCTTTGATGCTCAGTTTCCTCTTTTGCAAGATGGAGAGAATTATGTACATCTTATACATTTGCTGTAAGGATTTAAAATAACATATGTGAAGTGTTTGGCAGAAAATCTCCTTTCCTCAACATGTTCTCATCACTGGTGTTATTAGACCAGATAAACATCTTGAATCTTGACTTGATTTTGATTATAAAACTGGACTAGTTTTAAGTAAAAGCTCCAAAATTCTTATTATAATTCTGAAAAATGAATGGAATATGAAATTCATGGTATATTAAGAATGAACAGAGCCTTAAGCAGCATCAACCTAGAATGAATGAGCACTCAAAATAAATCAAAAGTAAACAAAATGAAGAAAAAGCAACAGTGCAAACAAATAGTCCAAAGTAACACCGAGTAATGGTGCTGTCCTTTGGAAGTATTTCAGATTATGGTGTCCATATAACATGGGGTGGATGGTGGTTTCTCTATGGAGAACAAACTGCGTGATGGATATCATTAGAACATAAAACCTAGTGTGTGTACTCAGAATTCACCAAGTAAGTTCTGTGGTGAATAGGTGCTGTACTAGGACTCCTTATATGGTGGTGGGAGGCATGAACATGGAATTTAGCTTCCCAACTTGCCCCATGAAGTAAAAGCTCTGGTTATTGTGTTTTTAAAGTTCTCTCTCTCTCTCAGGTGTGCTGGTTACTTAACCCTTTTTTATTTGGTAGATTTTAACTTTGTTAAGCTGACATTTGATACTGCTTAAATTGTTTGAGCTATTTTGTTCTCTTTGGAGAGGTTTACCATTGATCACGAAATTATAGTGCCCATGGGCCCATTGAAAACAGTGGAAATACTACCAGAAAAAGAACCTCAGCATTTGGCCTAGCCTTCTTTTGTAGTGTAGGTAATTTGACAGACACAAAGAGCTCTGCCCTCCTCCAACCCACCACTGCAGAATTCTCTCCTTTGTGACCAAATTATTCTTTTTAAGTTACTTGGCTTATGGAGGAACTATTTTCAAAATATTCTATGACATATTTGTTGAATGACTCTAAATCTTAGAAAAGCTTATTGTCTAATTCTCAAGTTAAAATCAAACTTTAAAACTCTCTTCTTTGAAGAGTGATAAACATGCTTGAATGTGATAGACATGTTTATCACCTTGATTTCAGTGATGGTTTCACGGGTATGCATATGCCATATGCATCAAACCCATCAAATTGTGTACATTAAATATGTACAGCTTTTTGTATATCAGCTGTATCTAAATAAAGCTGTTAAAATAAATTAGAAACTCTCTTCTTGTACTTTTATTTTATTTTTATTTTTATTTTTATTTTGTTTTTTTTTGTACTTTTATTAAATTAAAAAATAACCTATTAACCATTATTTAATTTCCACATCAAACCAAGGAAGGGGTTTACTCTTGATATTCTAGCCTATGAATATGTCTAGTACTGATTTGTTATGCTCCCAACAATGTAGTTTAATAACAATATTCCTAATGTAAGGTGTGAGTATTGAAGTAAATTACCAGGGAAGTGTGGAATTTTCTTCATGGTCTGGGATGGTCTATTTGTAGGCTTCTTAATGTCAAGATGAGTAGATTAGACAGCATTGCAAACTGCTTTTCAGCCCTTTATTTCCTGTAGTACTTTCACAACAAACGTGTGTGTGTGTGTGTGTGTGTGTGTGTGTGAGAGAGAGAGAGAGAGAGAGAGAATGAAGACTAGCAGTTCTAACATTTCAAATTTTAAAAATAGAAACCTGCTTGAAGTTCTATTTGCTAATATTAATATTTTAGAGAATGATGGTTCATATTTAGCTAAGTTGTGGGTAATTATTATAATGGGGATAACTTATGTCTACATATGAGCATTTTGCCTTTGCTTGTAGTGGGATTATTACTTCAGAAACTTTAATACAACATGACTATGAACCTGTAGCATACTGATATATCTCAATTTGACCATAACATTGGGTGTTGTTGCAGATCTCTTGTCTACTAGCTTTGAGATGGATGCTGAGTCTTAACTCTGTCTTTCACAGGTGTAAATGTGAAACCTAGGGGGATTTGGCTTACAAAGAAAGGTAGACTCTTAAAAATAAAACCCTTAGCCTTCAATTATAAATAGAACCAAGTGGAGAAAAGGGGAAACTACTTAATAAAGTAACTATAGCTCCACAGAGATTTCTTTGATGAACTAAAATTTTGAAAGCTGGTCTAAAATGTATGAAGGGCCAGAATTAAGAACACATAAAAATAAATAGCAGGAGCTTTCAAAATAGGTCTATATAAAGCTAAAGCCTTATTTAACTAAAGATGTGTGGAAAATGCTGGGAGCCATTAAAAGCCAGGAAGATAAAAGGGTAGACTTCTTGCTTCGGTCAAATGGATAATGTGAACAAAAACCAGGGAAAAGGGGGAACATCATGAAAATTATTTTAATGAGAATAATCTCTAATCTGGAAATATAAAGGCAAATCAGGGAGAATTTCAGTCCAAGAAATTAAGGATGTGGTCAGATAAAATATGGGGCATAGAATGTGCTCCAAGTATATTCAGGATCCTTTTTCACTTCCATTTCCAACACCTTAGTCAAGATACCCATGTTCTGTCACTCAGATGAAGCATTGGTCTGTTACATGGTCCTTTTGCTTTCACATGGACTTCCTTGCAATTCCTGCATTTGCAGAGCAGTCAGGGAAGTGTTTTACAACCATAAACCAGCTCCTGTTATGTCATGCTTACAGCCCCATCCCTGATGGATGGGACCTCTCTACCTCCTTGTCCTTCACCCATTCGGTGCTTCCCTGGCTACAGGAGCCCATGGAACTTCTTTCTGCTCAACGCTTGAACATTCCAAACTTATTCTCATTTTAGGACCTTTAAGAGACCATGGTAGCTATTCCTTCTACATGCAATGGTTTTTCTCCTAGTATCCACCAGCTGGGTATCTTCACATCACCCACACCTCCACCTGGGTATCACTTTCTCAGGGAGGCCTTCCCAGGACATCCTATGTAGAACAGTCATCCATTTGTCTGTGTGTCTACTGTCTGTCTCACCCCATGAAAAGGTCTACAAGGGTAGATACCCTGTCTATTTTGTGCATTGCTGTGTCTCCCCCATGCCTAGAACAGTGCCTCGTATATAATAGGCTCTCAAGAAAAGGTTTGCATGACTGACTGACTGACTGACTGACTGAATGTATGAATGACTAAGAGCTGGGAGAAATCAGGGGTGCCTGGGTCGCTCAGTCGGTTAAGCATCTGCCTTCAGCTCAGGTCTTGATCTTGAGGTCCTGGGATGGAGTCCCGTGATAGGCTCCCTTCTTAGTGGGGAGTCTGCTTCTCCCTCTCCTTTTCCCCCACCCTGTTTGTGCTGTCCGCTCTCTGCTCTCTCTTGTGCTCTCTCTCCCTCTCTCTCAAATAAAGAAATAAAATCTTTAAAAGGAAAAAATGCTAGGGGAAATCAAAGACAAAGGAGCTTAATCCAGGGGATGCTTCTGGAAGAGGCTGGAATTTTGCCCAGGGCTTGGAAAGGTGGAAGAGAGACCTGGGCACATATTCTGGGCCAGGGGATTGGTAGAAGGGGAAGGCCCCCGGCATCTGGAAACTGGTGAAAAATGAACCAGCCTAGAGAGAAACTTGCATGACAGGAAGTGATAGGGAATGAGACTAGACAGAGTGGGGTCCAATTAATGGCAGGTTAGTTTGCAAACTACACAGAAAGATCAGTGATTCTGGAAAATAGTGTATATTCTGTGTATCTGTTATATGCAAAATAAAACTATGTTTAATACAGAGCACATTTTGTCACAACTAATTTTCTAAATAATTTTGTCATTTACTATACAGACATTTTTGTTGTTAAATGACTCTAGAAACCCTTATTATTACATCTGTTAATTCTACTGATGTTCACACAGATGTAAAGTAAACGATTTTTCTCTAAAACTAATATACACTCTTTATTTTAACTTATTAGACTTGAGTTGTAGTATTACAGAATTCCACTTGCAGAGAAGGTCATAATTAATATGTGGCCCATTTCATTTTATTTTCACAGAAGAACCATGAAAGACATTTCATAATTGGAAAATGTGACAGTTCCTCACGGAGCTTATATTTCCTATCACAAAGCTTGACCAACCTAAATGCTTACAACAAGAGTTTCTCAATAGAATAAGAAAAAAATAAACCAAAGCATACAAATAAAAACTCTCAATCATTTTTAACATTGCAAAGATTCAATATGTTAACAATTGCTTAGGTCACTTTCTCATGCCAAGGTCATTGTAAGCTGCCTCAGTCAGGATTGAGCTTGATTGACGGTTTTGAACCAAATATGGGCTGGAGACCTTCGTTGTTAATTTGCATGCTTCCTGTGCAACCTTGGACTACCTACTTTAGCTCAATTTCCTCAACTGTGAAATGGATTCAATAAACAGTGTCTTTGCAAAAATGCAAACTGTAGCTGAAATAAGCCTTATGCTAATGATGGCCTATTCTGACAGGAACTTTCCTATCCACTCACTTCTATCAACACTGAGAAGTGCTATTTTATAAAAATCCCTCAGATTTATTTAGGTTGAGACTTTTTGTTCAGAATGGCATCTATCTCACAACAAACACATGAAGACTCAGTAACAGTGAAAAATTTCAGCATGGACTACTAAGAATAACAACAGACCTCTTGATCACAAGGGCATCTGAATGGAGCTGAGTTAGAATGGCAGTCTCAGCTTCAGTCCAGGTGAGCAGCTGCCAAGGTAGTGAGGTGGGGGGTAGTATACCTGCATCTAGTCTTAGGGTGCATAGCCACTGGAAAAGCCAGCTATGATGTTCATCCCCATGGAACTACTGAGGCAAACTGCTGTTTGCTCTGTTTTTTCTTGAAGCCCTAGGATGCTGTCTACCAGGATCCCAGAACAAGGCAGATACTGCAAATCTCAGGAACCATGGAGCAAAAAGTAGGAGGAAATTGGCAGTCTAGATTGCATTCTGTGAGGTGGAGTCTTTAAGAGCAAAGCCCTGGAGATAGTAGGGCAGGTAGCCCGCAGGGAGCAGTCCATGCTTACCACACCTGGATGTTACAGATAAGTGGGGCTGGGCTGAGGCAGGATCAGAACAGTGCAGTGCCCTCCTGCAGCACCCAGAGCGTGTTTGGAAGATTGGTTTCCTCATAAGAGGAAAAGAAGCCATGGTCTCCAGGAATCCACAAGATGAAGCAGCAAGATGAGAGGTAGAGCTGGAAGCATCTTTGAAACAAAAATGCAACCAAAGAGTGAAAATTTATATGTAAATCAGGAAGAGTGCAAAACTGCACTGCCTAGGATCTAAATCATGTCATGGGGCATGCCAGAAGCAATCCCCCAGAGAGAAAGAGAGAAAACGGAGAAAAGAAGGCAGGGATAGAGGATCAAAAACCCAAAGTAAGCCAAGGTGTTTTGGAAAAAGAAACAAGAGAATAGGTAATAATAGCCATAAAACAATGATGGAACAAACTTTCTAGTGTTATGGAAAGACTATCATATATAAATGAAGGGGCTCATCAGGTTCTATACAAAACCAGGGGAAAGGGACCCACACAGACACCTTGTCAGCTTTTTGGAATGCTAAGATAACCCTGCAGGTCTCTGCACACACACAAAAAATAGATGCTGCTGAACCACACAAATAATTTACATAAATCTACTGACACCAATTTCAGTAGACTTACATTGTCTAAAATAAATTTTGGTATTTATGGGCTTGATTCCATATTCTGCTTTACTGTGTAAGGAAGGTCAATTTAATACTTTCCAAAACTCTGCCTTCTCATTTATAAAAAAGGGATACAGATATTTACTTCTTATGTGGATTGTGGACATGAAGCTATCAGCATAGGTGGCCGCAGTGGTTGATAAAATTTCAGACTCTAGGAAAAGTAGGGAGAGTAACTTCATGTGTTAAATTGGAACTATGAATGTGATCTTGTGACCTTAAAAAGTTGCATATTTTATAGTCTGTCATCACTAATTTTCCCTGCAAGAGCCGCACTTCCACCTACCTGCAACTCTCATGTGTCCCATAGTGCCCATATTTTGTCTCTGGTAATGTACACCACTAAAAAAAAAAAAAAAAAAAAAAAAAAAAAAAAAAAAAAAAAAAAACCAAAAGCAGAATTCCTGGGTAGGAAATTGATCCTATGTCTTGGAGCAAAAAAACCCCCCAAGACCAAAAAAACACCCCAAAACACCAAGCCAGAATTGGTCTGGAATATCCTTTTGTTGTCTGGAATCCCAGTGATAACTTCAAAAATGTCAAGGGCAGTGCTAAAGGACAGAAGAGCAAATTTGAAGGGGGCTTGTACTAGCTAAGCTGCAAGTACCATCTTCATAATAGTGATAATAATCATAATAGTTAATTGAAACAAGTGGAGACTGTGAACAGCTATGAATTAGTAATTATATTCAAAAGAGAAAAGTGAATGTAAAATGTATAAAATGTAGATGTAATACAAAGAAGGGCATATATAATAGTGTATGTTTAATTATTTATTGATTTTAATAAATAAAGGAGTGTTAATAAATGGGATGCCATGTGAAATTTTAATAAATTCACTTCTATAAAAGATGTAAACAATCTGCAAAATGCAACAGAAAAAATTACCCAGAGAGTAGCATATTTGATTGCAGGAATCATCTTTCAATATATCCACCGTGATTTTGGATAATTTTGATGTTATTCAGCATGATTTTTATTACCTGGAATATAAAAGAAAGAAATTGGAAAAAATGAATCATTAACAATTTAATTTAAATTATGAGTCAATTCTGACTCTCCTACATTTTGCAAATTGTTTATATCTTCTATAGATGCAAATGTATTAAGATTAAAACTGCACATTTATTTTATGGATATCTTGAATATATGAGTATTTTGTTTCTTATTTTAATTATGTATCTATTTATAAGTACAAAAATGTTTGTATTTCTATTTGTGTGGGAAGGAAGGAAAAAATACAGAGAATTAGGAGTAATTCAAGTTACTCAGGAAAAAGTAGGAATTATGCCAAGGTGAGGAAGGTCTGCCTTTGCCCCACTTTGCCCCACTGACATCAGAATAGCCAAATGAAAAAAAAAAAAAAAAAGATTAGCCAAATGAAGCAGCCAGTTACCGGGTGCTTCAAAATGACGAATTAACCAAATGCCTAGAGAAATTGCTATGCAGACAAATTCTCTCATCTCCTAAGGGATGAGACCCTGGAGGGCTTTGCTAATTGTAGCAAAATGCTGGTAAGGACATGTTTTTTGACCTTTTTATTGTTGTATAATTATAGATTCACAGCAAGTGGCAAAGAACATTCAGAGAGATCCCATGCACCCAATTTCTTTCCCATGGATTCATCTTACATAGTCATAGTTCAATATCAAATCAAGACTTTAACATTGGTACAATCTGTGTGTATAGTTACATGTTACTTTATCAAGTTACTTTACTTTATGTAACCACTAACACAGTCATGACATTGAACTATTATATAACCCAAAAGATCTCCCTTGTATCATTTCTTTATAGTCTCAGACCCCACCCCCACTGGTGCACCACTGCCATTCCTGGAAAAATACTGTTCTGTTTTTAATCTCTATTATCTTGTCATCTTGTGAATGTTATATAATTGAAACCATACAGCTACATTAATGTTTTTTCATTTAGCATAATGCTCTTGAGATCCACCCAAGTTGTTGCCTGTATCAGTAATTCATTCCTTTTTATAGCTGAGTAGTAGTCAATGTAAACTATTCTATCATTGATGAAACTGGAACCTAAATACAGAATAGGTCACAATCTGTTTACATTTATCCAAAATGTATCAAAATTTATGAGGAAATCCAGAAAAAAATATCTCTGTTTTGTTGGAATAAGTCCAAGATCTATAGCATAGGACAATGGCTTTAAGCCTTAATCATACAACCCTTTTTATAAAGATACCAGCTTTTATTTCCCTTCAGAATTCATTCACTGTCAAAAATACAGATGGCATGGGGTGCCTGGGTGGCTCAATTGGTTGGGTATCTGACTCCTTATCTCAGCTCAGGTCTTAATCTCAGGGTCTTGGGTTCAGGCTCTATATTGAGCTTAATGCTGGGCATGGAACCTACTAAAAAAATACAGATGGCATAATAAGCTAAAAGCCTTTTTTGTTCATTCATTGGGGCAGCATTAATTGGATTATATAATATTACTAAATTTTTTAAAAAAGCAATAATTTCATAGTATGACTAAGAACTTTTTTCTAATAATTACTGGGACTCAGATATTTACCAGAAGTATGTCATAGCAAATTATCATAATTTTGCAAATTATCATCAGTTTTTTTCACCTAGCCAAATTTTGATAGAAAGCAAAGAGAATGAAGGAAACTTATGAAAATTTAAAAATATCAAAATTAAATTATGTATGCAACAACTGTTATATTCATTTCTACATGCTCAATGTTTGTATATACTAAGGATACAGAAAGGAAGACAGAGTTTAGGTCCTCAAAGAGTTAAGAGTCCAGTAGGGAAGATAAAGCAACAACCAAAAGAGTACCAAAGCCTGAGGTTTTCTTAAGAAACTGAGACTAGGGACTGTAATGTACCTATACTTAGTTTAGAGCTAGTAGCTACTATGTCTTTAGGGTCTCTGGGTAGCCAATTGTATGAGAAGCTGTTTACTCTGACAGATGAGGTCAGTGTCAGGGACTGGGGACTGGGAAAACCTATTCACATCTGAGATAATGAAGCTCTTTAAACCTTTTAAGATTAGTTAGACCAGTGCTCTTGAACTTGGCTTGTGACTGACACCAAGAATAAAAAATAAGGCATTCTTCAATTCAGGCATTCCTATCTCATTTTAGAAGAAAGCCTAAACATTCTAGGACGTAAAACTGTCCCCCCTTAAAAAAAAAAATCTATCATTTACTAATTAAGCCAGGAAAGGTTTCTTTTCCAGCTCTTTCAAAAGGAAAGACATTGGTGGTATACAGAAGAGGCCAGTGGGTGGGGCTTAGGGAAAATTGCTCACCAGTGTTAGCCTGCAAAAAATTATGGGAGTATCGGGGCTTCCTACCTCTTTGGGGGGTGCACTGGGACTGATCAACATCAAGAATTTTTGCGTAGGACATGTGGAGGGGAAAAGTATCTTATTTTCATTGTCATGTCATACAATATAGCAAATTGTCTATGCTTATGGTTTTCGTATATTTGTGTTTAGTGGCGTTGCTTACTTTCTTTTAAAAATTTACCCTGATAATCAGTTTTCAGTTCTAACATATTAAAGCCCAAGTTTTTAGTCTACACTTCCATGTTCCTGTCCTGAGCTTTTAAGCTATAATGTTCTTTTGAAAGGCAATAAATATGTAGAATACTGTATAGATTGAGATATTGAATGGAGATGAAATGCCCCAGATGGGATTCAGTGATCACAAAGCTAATTTGTATTCCAGTATGTTTTTTCCAAACTATGAAAGAGTTCTTAAACAGAGAAAAGAGACTTTGTAGAACATGAAATTTGCTTCTAGAATAGAATTGTTTAAAAAAATAACTTTGTTGCCATTTATTGAAAAACTAGTGAAGTGTGCATGAAGAGATTTAGCATCTCCAAATTAGAAAAATCCAACTGGTCAGTAATTACATATGCAAAAATGTCTGGATTAAGATCTACATCTAAGGGCACTGAGGGGGGCACTTGACGGGATGAGCACTGGGTGTTATTCTGTATGTTGGTAAATTGAACACCAATAAAAAATAAATTTATTATAAAAAGTAGATACCTGATGGTAGCTATATTTGTGGTGAGCACAGTATAACATATAGAGGAGCTGAATCACTATATCAACTCAAGTAAAAAAGTTTAAAAATTTTTTTACAAAAATTTTCTGCAAACAAACAAAAAATCCCAAAACTGGATACCTGAAGAGGGAATATTTTTTCCATAAACATTTTTTTTTTAATCCATGATAGTCACAGAGAGAGAGAGAGAGACAGGCAGAGACACAGACAGAGGGAGAAGCAGGCTCCATGCACTGGGAGCCCCACGTGGGACTCGATCCCGGGTCTCCAGGATCGCGCCCTGGGCCAAAGGCAGGCGCCAAACCGCTGCACCCCCCAGGGATCCCCTCCATAAACTTTTTATATGAATATTCACAGATCCACCAGTCATGTTGTTTTTCTAGACAATACAGGTTATTCCTTCACGGTTCTGTAACTCAACATTCTCTGATAGATTATACAACTCTTAGCATATAAAAGCCTTCATCTTTGGGTAAGGTAGGATACGCATTGTATTATGCAGTTTGCAAAGGGAATGTATTTTATTCAACTTCATTTTTCATCTTTGAGAATCTTTTCTGCTATTTTTTGCATGAATATTTCCATTTCCATTGACACATGAAAATGTCCTTTCTTCAAATTCTTAATCTTGAGTACCCCACAAATTACTACCTAATTTTCCCAACTATTTGAATCAAGGGTGCTCCAAATAAAGGGGTGGTCTGAACACAAGGTGCACCTGGTTATTCTCCACACCTCTCTACCCTGTTCTCTGTCCTGAGGTCTGCATTGACTGTCAGTCTATGAATTACAACATGTTTTCACAAGATGATCTAATTTGGTACTTACAAAAGCCCTCTTTTTACAAAGAGAAACTTGAGACTCAGGCATATGAAATGACCATCCTTCAGCCTGGTTTTCCTTTAACAAGCTCTGTGCTCTTCCTCTCATGCTTTGCTTCCGAGAGCCAGACTCTGATCTAGTTAGGCCCACCCCGTGGTCAGGAAGCCCAGGCCCAGAGAGGTTGCTGGCTGGTGAGGACTTGATGGGTGGAGAGGACTGATCTCCCTTGGCATATCTCCTCTTCCCATCTGCCCAGCTCAGGGCCAGAGAATCAAAGGTGCTGAGAAAGAATACCTGTATGACTGAAGTAAACAGACGTTCCTTTCCTTCTCCCCACTGCATTCTTCACCTCCTTCCTTCCATCTCCCTTTAGGAATAATAACAATTACTAAGATCACTGCTATTTACTAATGACCTAATATGTGATTATTTGACCAATTTCTGCTGATTCATGTGTCCCTTATCTGCACAATTTCCCAGTAAAGTGATTCTTAATTACTGCATTTTGTAAATGAGGAAACTGGCGTTTAGAGAGAAGATACCACTTCTTCAAGATCCCAGGGCCAGCAAGTCTCAGTGCCTGGGTTTGCAGTATGTCCCTCTGTGTGCCGATGTGTGCTGCTAGACACCTCCACCCCTGTAGTTGTTCCTGGGCCACGTCTGGGCAGCAGCATCTGCTTTTACTAAGTACTTTTTTCCTACCTGAAAGGATACTAGATTCCATGCAGGAGAAGAGCATAAAACCCAGACTTATAAAATTTCAAGAACAGTACACTCAGATTCAAAAAGTACATTCACTCTTCTTGGTTTCACTCAGACTATTTTCTGTCATCTCTCCTTCATGGACATGGTGCTTAATCTTCAAAGTCCAGATTCCTTGCTACCTGCCCTATTTGCACTGAACCATCTCATACTTTTCTTTTTTTTTTGAAGATTTTATTTATTTATTCATGAGACACACACACACACACACACACACAGAGAGAGAGAGAGAGAGAGAGAGAGGCAGAGACACAGGCAGAGGGAGAAGCAGGGTCCATGCAGGGAGCCTGACGTGGGACTCGATCCCGGGTCTCCAGGATCATGCCCTGGGCTGAAGGCAGCGCTAAACCACTGAGCCACCCGGGCTGCCCCATCTCATACATTTCTTATACTTCTCCTCTGTTTATTTCTCACTTTGAATGCATTGGATTAGTGGTTCACATGAATGTGAGAGCTGTTTTTCCCCTGTTTATCTTAGGGTAGTGTTGTATGTAATAAAAATTCATTAAATGTTTAAATGGTTTAATTTGCTTAGTCCAAATTTAAGATGTTCTTGGGAGTAGATATATAATAAACAGAATTATACAAAACGTGTGGATATACAGAGTACTTTGCTTTCTTACTTAAAATCAGTGTAGACTTAATCCACTTTTGTTAATAATTTCAAGTACCCAAATCAGACATTTTTATCATCATATTCTGGTTATATGGTGGAAGTTTATTGGTATTATTATAATTTTCAGTATGTGACATTACAACAATGGGACTGAACTATATTTCTTCTGCCTTTCTCTTTCTGATCTTGTATGTCTTAATCCATATGCCTCTTTGGTCTTCAGGTTGAAAACAATTTTATTTTAATCTGTGACTCTATACTACTTTAAGCAAGTTGTCTTTCTGGAGAATAACTGAGCCATGATGTGGTACATATATATGAAGAAAAGCCATCATACATTATGGAATACCTGTGTGTGTGTGTGTGTGTGTGTGTGTGTGTGTGCGTGCGTGCATGTGTGTTTTCAAGTGAGGAAGTTAAGTGCAGAAAACTAGAAACAGTTATGTGCAAGAATAATTTCTTGGCATATTGCATTTATACTTTATTAAAGCTGAAGTGACCCAGGTTGACTATATTAAACCAGAACAAAGAGTTACAAATCAGTTTGGCTAACATATTAGAAGTAATTTGGGAGCAATCTACAGCACTAGCCAGACTGTGGGACAGTCATTTGTTTCTGATTTTAATTGGCCAACCCATGCATGCGTGGTGTGTGAGTAATGATTTCATTTCTGGACCATTGCACCATTAGGGTTTTGTTGACAAATACCTACTTTTCCCAGCAGTGTTAGACATGGGCTTTATCTATTTCAATTTCATGTATGATGGCCAAATACTAGCTTTAATTTCCTTCTGTGAATGCTGGACCCTGTCTTTAGATTAATTGTCTTTAAATTAGGTAGATGTAGGCATTTTTCAGTTAGCATTTAATTTCTGGATAAAACAATGTCTGCTAAGACTTACTGAGTGCTATAGAACTTTATAAGATTGGCACTATTATAGTGTTCAGATGGGGAAACTAAAGCTTAGAAAAGTAGGCATAGTTGCTGTGGTTTACACAACCAGCAAGGACAGAGGAACTTTCAACTCCAGATTTCATTTCAAAAACCAGGGTTTTAGTCACCACACAATTTTGCCTTTGAATCTGTTTTGGGATGTGACCTCTATTTTCATACATGTGTCCCACTATCTGCATCTCTAACTCTGTAGGAGGTTAGTTATCTGTAAAAAGCACCAACATCAAGATTTTCTACATCATAGTACTTTTATAACCACTTCATTCCAGAAATAATAGGAGGGGCACAATTATTTAGCTCAACTCTGTTGAACTCTGCATCCTGACCAAAAGGCATTTTGGCTGGAGGACAGAATTGATTAACAACAGTTTTCACCAATGCAGCAACCCCAAATTACATTACCAATAAGAAATACTTTAGTAGAAAAAAAATGTGGCAGGTCTGCATAAGTACCTTTAAGTACCTTAAAATAGGGAGATAAAACTGATTTATTTAGGTGGGCCTAATCTAAGTCGTATATGCCCCTAAAAGCAAACTTCTGGTAGCAGAAGGAAAGCCAGAGACGCCAAGCATAAGAAGGGCTCTGTATGCCCTTTACTGGCCTGGAGGGGAAAGGGCCACATGTCAAGTGAAAGGAACCTTGATTCTAAATCCACAAAGAACTGGATTCTGCCACCAACCTGCATGAGCCTAAACAGAATTCTCCTCAGAACCCCCAGAGAAAAGTCCAGTGCAGCCCACCTCTTGAGTTCGATTTGTGAAGCCCTGAGCAGAGAACCTAGTTAAGCCACACAGTGCCCTGATTTCTGACCTACAGAATCAGGAAGCAATAAAGGTCCTTGTTTGCACTAGAAAACTAATGTAGCATATAAGTGATCAATTTTTTTTCATACGACCCCTGTAAGAATTTTCAAAAGAAAATATTACTCATTCTGAATAGTGAATGATACTTGAGAATATTTATCATGCCAGGTAATTAGTTGTTTGGGAGGTGCAGAGGGATATAAGGGAGAATTACTCTTTTTTTTTAAGATTTTTTAAAAATTTATTCATGAGAGACACACGGAGACAGGAGAGAGAGAGAGAGAGAGAGAGAGAGAGAGAGAGAGAGAGAGAGAGGCAGAGATACAGGCAGAGGGAGAAGCAGGCTCCGTGCAGGGAACCTGATGTGGGACTCGATCCCGGGACTCCAGGATCACGCCCTTGGCCAAAGGCAGGCACCAAACCACTGAGTCACCCAGGGATCCCAGGGAGAATTACTTGTTAATCGTATTACCGACACTTTTTTGCAAAGTCATAGTCTTTCCAATGCCACTCTGTTTCAGGGCTACCTGGTTAGTCCTAGTTTAAATCCAGAAGCATATCTTCTTTTCCTTACGATCCCTCTTTAATGGGAATATCCAATCTATTATAGATACCAGAGAATTAAATTCTTTTTAAGATGTAACTACCAAATAAGCAGTGTATTTTAATGATCACAAAAACCCATTTATTTTGCAAGGTAATAATAATGAGTTGCTAAAAAAATGTGAAAACTAGCTGGATTTAACCTATTGGTTTCCCATGGTCAATGGATTCATGCTTTGCCATATGTAACAGCATTTCATAGTGTTACAAGTAAATAGTTCTAAGAAAAATTAGTAAGGAGTATGTGTGGGAAAACAGATATTGAGTTCAAAATTGAATATGAATTTTTTATTTGAAAAATTAAATCATAAATGTGAGGACTTTTATTTCCCTTTTTGTTCCCTTTAAGATTAATCTTAAAGATACTGGTGAAATCTATAAAGTACGCATTGGACATGACAACAGTGGAAAGGATCCTGGGTGGTATCTGGAAGAAATTAGCCTTGAAAATATAGACACATGTGAGTCGTTTTGCCTAACTGTTGACTTTTGGATATCTGAGAATGGAAGTGGAGACCTGTGGAAAGAAATGCCCATTGTGAGAACTAATAAGGCACCTTTGCCAGGTATATAATTTCCTTTCCTTTTTGATATGTATTAACAATTAAAATAATTGAGATGATATAGAATGGAGATCAACAACCTTTTTCTGGAAGGGGCCAGACACTAAATATATTATGGTTTGTGGGCCATAAAGTCTTTCAAAACTGCTCAGCTTTGCCAGAGTTTTGAGGCAGCTGCCAGAAAGATAATATGTAAACTAACAGTGTGGCCACATTCCAATAAAACTTTATTTGTGGACACTGAACTTGTAATTTCATATAAATTTCATTTGTTAAGAAATAGTTTTCTGTTTTCAATTTTTTTAACGACTAATAAATGTAAAAAGCATTCTTCACTCCTGTACCGTATAAAAACAGGTGCTGGCAGATTTGACCCACAGGCCATAATTTACCTACTCCTGATTTAGAATATTAGGCTTTAGGATTAGCACTCATATGGCTGTTCAAAGGTGAAAGTGTGTATTCAGGGATGTATGTATGTCATCAGTTCATCTTTCTGCAGTTGGCTTTATTAGCCATTTAAATGTGGCTTCCTTCTTGCTATACTGTGTTAACAAGTATCAGCAATCATGAATTTGGGAGCACCTGAATTTCCTTACTCAGTTTTGTTTTGCCTAAAAGTGAACTCACATAATGCTTTAATTGTCTCTCCCTCCATTCCCTCCATCTCTCTGACAACCACCTTATTTTTGCCTCCACTGTTATAGTGAAAATGTTCTCTCTCAAAGGATACCACTAGCCATTTTGTTCCAAATTAAATGATTGTGTGTGTATGTGTGTGTGTGTTCTTGCTGTCCTAGACCTGTCTACCGTGTGTGTGTGTGTGTGTGTGTGTGTGTGTGTATGTATGTGTTCTTGGTGTCCTAGACATGTCTATTATATTTGACAGTGTTCAACCTTCATTTGAAGAAGAAGATATTTCTAGAGGCTCTGGAACCAGACTCACTGAAGTTAGTCTTGGCTTAGTGATGTGTGTTTTGTGTTTAGCTACGTCACCCTGGGCAAGCTACTTAGCCTTTCTTAGCCAAAAATACTTCATCTATGAAAGGAGATGAAAAATAGTGCCTAGGTCATAGGATTATTTGGAGTACATGAGATAATGCACTTAATCTTTAGAATAATGTACTTACAGTACTTTGCTCCTGGTACATAGTAATCATTCAATAAATACTAGCTATTACCATCATTGTTATTAAACATCTCTCCAACTTTACCTCTATCACATAATACCAACCTAGTTCTTCCCTGTTTTCTCTATTTTTCTTCTCTTTCTCTCACTGGATACTTTTGTTTTTTGTTTTTGTTTTTTTCCTTGAACATAAGGATTTAAATTCTTGATTTTTTTCTGCCCTTCTGAGCCTTTCTCTAACTTCTGTTATCAACTCTACAGAGAGGTGGAATACTTCATCTTCAGCCCTGTCCTCTTCCTAGCTTGAGTCCCATGTTCCATGGGATGATTCACCACCTCATCATCTGTAATACCCATCCATGGTCTATTTAGCCATTCCACACAAATAAAGGTAAATACATGTATACAAATAGGTATTGGGTACCAAGTGTGTGCCAGGAGTATGGAGAACCAGAGGATAAAAGATGATTTAGAAAGGGCTCCCATTCCCCACAAGTTGTTCTGTTTTGTGGTTTCAGTTATTATTTTTCGCTCTAATGACTCCCGTCTTTCTGCCTTCTCATCAGTTTCTTCTCTTCAATTTCCCTCACAAATCTTTACTCCACAGCTCACTGATACTTTGAACCCACCACACCCCCAACAGAAATCACCATCCTGCCTCTCCACTTCAGACTGTTTCCTTTAAGCCTACATGGAGAGCCTGGTCTTACTATACCAAATTCATGTTGATTAGCCTTTCTCCCAGCAGTGGCCCCATTTTACATATTCTCAATCCCTGTTAGATTGATGCATGGCACAGGACACATGGGCTGTGTGCCACAGAAATTCTTGTAGATTAATTCAAATATAGAAAAAATATTTAGGGTAATACCAGCTTAATGAAAGGAGAAATACTTAATATTAATTCTTTATATCTTTATATATTTTCACAGTTTATGAAACCATTTAATCATAGAAAATCTCATTTAATAAATAAATCCCTAGATCCTAACAGTTTTAGTTGCCCTACAGTCATATGAGGGTAGCAGTAGTGTCCAGGAATCAGAAAGACTGAAATGGAAAACATAAAAGGGACCCAAGAAATTAAGAATTACACATCAATCCCATGATGAACATAGATATAGAAATCCTCAACAGCATATTAGCAAACTGAATTCAACTATATAGTAAAAGGATCATTCACCATTATCAAGTGGGATTTATTTCAGGAGTGCAAGGATGATTTAACACCTACAAATCAGTTAATATGATATGCCACTTTAACAAAACAAAGGATAAAAATCATATCATCTCAAAAGATGCAAGAAAAGCATTTGGCAAAATTCAACATCCATTCATGATAAAAACTCTCAAAAAGGTGGGCATAGTGGGAATGTATGTCAACATAATAAAGGCCATGTATGAAAAACCCACAGCTAACATCATACTCATTGTTGAAAAGTTAAAAGGTCAAGAACAAGACAAGGATGCCGACTCTCACCATTTTTTTTCAACATAGTATTGGAAGCTCTAGCCAGAGCAATTAGGGAAGAAAAAGAAATAAAAGGCATCCAAATTTGAAAGGAAAAAGCAAAACTGTCACTGTTTGCAGCTGACATATATAGAAAGCCCTAAAGACACCATTAAAAAACTGTTAGAACTAATAAGTGATTTAGGTAAAGTTGCAGGATACAAAGTTAATACACAATAATCTGTTGCATTTTTTTAATTTTTTTTATTTATTTATGATAGTCACACAGAGAGAGAGAGAGAGAGAGAGAGGCAGAGACACAGGCAGAGGGAGAAGCAGGCTCCATGCACCGGGAGCCCGATGTGGGATTCGATTCCGGGTCTCCAGGATCGCGCCCTGGGCCAAAGGCAGGCGCCAAACTGCTGCGCCACCCAGGGATCCCCATCTGTTGCATTTTTTTACACAATCACAAACTATCAGAGAAATTAAGAAAGTAATCCCATTTACAAATGCATTGAAAAAAAATAGGAATAAATTTTACTAAGGAGGCAAAAGACCTGTATATTGAAAACTACTAGACATTAATGAAAGACATTGAAAGACACACAAATAAATGGAAAGATATTACAGTGCCAAAACAATTTTGAGAAAGTATTGCACTCCTTAATTTCAAACTCTATTACAAAGCAATCATAACAGTCTGGTATTCGCATAAAAACAGACCCATAGCTCAATGGAACAGAAATAGAGAGCCCAGAAATAAATCTGCCTACATGTGGTCAATTAGTTTATGACAGAAGAGCCAAGAATATACAGTAGGGAAAGGACAATCTCTTCAATAAATTGTGCTGGGAAAACTGGACAGCTACATGTAAAAGAATAAAACTGGACCAGTGACTGACACCATGCACAAAAACTAACTCAAAGCAGGTTAAAGGCTTGAACATAGACTTGAAACCAGAAAACTCATAGGAGAAAATGTAATAGGCAAGCTCCTTAACATAGGTCTTCATTATTTTTTAAAAAATCTGACATTTAAAGCAAAAACAACAAAACCAAAAATAAACAAGTGGGATTACATCACATTAAAAAGGTCCTGTACAAAAAAGGAAACCAGCAACAAAACAAAAAAACAACTTACTGAATGGTAGAAAAGAATTGCAAACCATATATTTAATGATGGGCTAATAATCTAAAATATATAAAGAACGCATACAACTTGGTAGGAAAAAACAATCCAATTAAAAAATGGGAAGAAGTGATGTATGGAACAGATAGTAGCTACACTTGTGGTGAACACAACATAACGTATAAACATGTCAAATCATTACCCACTGTATAATTGAAACTAATATAACATTGTCAACTATACTTCAAGAAAAAGACATTCATATTGCCAATCAGCACATGAAAAGATGCTCAAATCATAATCATCAGGGAAATGCATATCAAAACCAATGAGATATCACCTCACATCTGTTAGAATGGATATTATAAAAAAGACAAGAAATAACAAGTGGTGGTGAGGATGTGGAGAAAAGGGAGCCCTGGTACATTCCCATTGTTGGTGGGAATGTAAATTGGTGCAGGCACTGTGGAAACAGTATGGAAGTTCCTCAAAAATTTAAAATTAGAACTACCATGTGATCCAGCTATTTCACTTCTGGGTATTCATCCAGAGAAAATGAAAAAACTAATTTGAAAGGATATAAGGACCCCCAAGTTTATTGTAGCATTATTTGTGAGAGCCAAGATAGGGAAACAATCTAAGTGACTATCCATGGATGAACGGATAAAGAAATTTTGGTGTATATGTATATGTCACAAACATACAAACACATACACATACCAAATATATACCAATATTATACCAAATAATTATATATGTTATAATTATATAAACCAAAATTATATATACTATATATGATATGTAATTATATGTACTAGTGTATATTATGCCATAGTATAATATATATATATAATTTTGGTATATATAATTATATGTATACAATTCTATAATTATTTGATATAATATGTATAATTTTGGTTATATATTATATATAATGAACTATCTATATATATTATTCAACCATAGAAAAGAATGAAGTCTTGCCATTTGTGACAATATGGATGGACCTTGAGGACATTTTGGCAAGTGAAATAAGTCAGACAAAGAAAGGCAAATACTCTATGATCTGTTTTATATGTCGAATCTAAAAACAAAAAACCAAAAAGCACTGAGCTCATAGATGCAGAGCCCATGTTGGGCTCCATGCTGGATATGCAGCTGGCTTAAGATTCTCTCCTTCTCCTTCTGCCCCTCATCCCTACCTCCTTTTCTCTCCCAAAATGATGTATAGGAAGATTTTGAAATCCCTAATATGAATAAGAAACAGATGAAATCTTATTGGCTTGATATAGTAGTTATTTGTCGAATTATAGTGTTTTAAAAAGCTATGTTTTTTGAAAAATGAACTTTATTTAAACTCTATTTGAAAACTATTTTGTATTTCTTCCAATTGCTACCTATTTGACATATGCACAGTTTGTTACATGTAAAAAAAAAATAGTGGAAAGCAGTTGTATGGGTTTTTTAAAAAAAATCCAAGATACAAAAGAAACTCCATTGTGCTTTAAATGAACTATTGATTTTGGGTTCATTTAACTTTAGCAGCGATAAAGACTCAGCATGTCTCCCCTGCATCATTCTGTTCATCCTTTTCCCAAACTAGCTAATGAAACTTTATCCATTAGCACTTCTCATTTAAAGGGCTAATTTCTTAGCTGAAGTACATAAACCATTTCTGCAGCATTTTCTCTTACAAAATAATATAATGTAATACATGATACCCAGAGCTAGTCTAGACTAGTCATTTTTTTCCAGTACTGACGAATCTATCCAGCTGTCCTTTTCTCAGTTTGATTATTTACTCATTTGGGGGAAAATCATTCAAATAAGAAAACAAAAAGACAATGGCACCTCAGTGTTCAGGTTTAACTAGGGATCAAAATCTACTGGTGAGCAAAAAGCAGTCCAGGCATGCTGAGTATTGCTTTTGGAAAGTCATTCTTGATGCCAAGAGGTACATTTACTATTCTTGTGACATCAAGGAAAGCCATAGCAGAATCAAACCACTGAATTGATGCTTCTCTGGTTTAGGTTTGAAAGGAGGACTAAGGAGGGGTTGACCTTCAATATTTTGGGATTGTCTGTTCGTCTGTCAAAATATTCTGAAGCTGGCCCAGGGAAGAGCACAAAGAATGATTGTAGAGGAACTTCTTTTTTAAAATGAAGCTATTAATACTTAGGTTTGAGTCCTAGGGACACTTGAGGGTTATATTTTTTTTTAATTTAGTTGCACAAAAGGAGTGCTTTTCCTTGCAGTTGGCACTTATACTCCGAGCCAATTAATTTTGTGACTTTGCCTCTTCTTTTCAAAAGATTATTGGAATGTTTTCAAAAGAAAAGGGTTTTTTTGAGACTATTAGTCTATAAACCATCACTCTTTGGGGGCTGAGCTGGATTGCTGGTGGGATCAGAGCAATCTCCTCTTGGAGACCAGCACTGCCAAGCTGAGCCTGTTCACATGCACGGTTTCCACACCTTCCTCCAATTTTGCTCACCATCTGCCATGTTTGTGGGAAAAGGCATCAAGAGCTGCTGATCATCATGGCTTGGTTGTTCTTAATAATCTTTAGTTAATGGTCTGGTGGGCATGCCCAGGGCTGATAATAATGCTAACTCAGCTCACTGTGGCCTCTTTACAGGTTCTGGCTCCAGGCTTTCTTCAGGAGAGACCCATGAAAATAGGAGGGAAGGTTTGGGGCCACAACTCTGGCCAAAGAAATATTTGATGCTAGGTTTTGGTAAGCCTGCAGGAAGTGTGGTTCATTTCCAAGCAAGAGATAGCTCTGAGAATGTAAGAAAGTACCATCATGATAGAAATGTATCTGCTTTAAAATATTTGTATTTATCAGACTTTAAGTAGTGAGAAAATAAATGTCTTTCTGAACACTTGCTGGCAACCTACAGCAACAACCCCACAACCAGAATGGCCTTCTTAAAATCTCAGTCAGATTATGTCACCTCTTTGCCTATTACCCTCCAAGGTTCCCCAGCATACTAAAAGTAAAAGCCAAAGTCATCACGATTCCTACAAAGCCTGCTCACTCGGACTCCCTGTCAGTGTTCCTTGCCAGGCAAGCTGTCCCCTCAGCCCTTAGGACTTGCCCTTCTGTCCTGTCTGCTGGCCTATGCCTCCCCCAGCCCTCTGCATGGCCAGCTCCTTCACCTTCGATCACATTTCTGGTCCAGTGGGGCCTTCCTGGAGACATTCTATAAAATATGAAGAAATTCCACTCTCTTCCCACCCTAGCACTTCTCTCTGCAGTTCAAAGGTATTTCTTTTTCAGCAATAAGATAAATATTTGCAACCAAGAGGCACATGAAGATTCAGTCCTCAGCTGCCAATGTACATGGTCTTGGACCACAAACCTTCAGTGCAGACTGAAGTATCCGCACATGTTTAACACTGAATCTCATTTACCATCTGTTCCTGAGATCAGATTTCTTTGGGCAGTTTGTGTCAACATGATCACACCGTGATGAGTGCTGAGAAAGCTTAATTCTTGGTGACCTGAGAGAAAGCACTAAAACAGTCCATTAATTAAATCAAAGTAAAGCTTCAGCCATGGGGTTTGTCTTGGGGAAGTTCAGAAGTGCTGCCTGGAGAACTCTATAGGTACCAGAGCTCGTACTCCTGAGGTGGTGCTCACCAGCACTGCAGATACTTTGTGCAGAGTGGAGCTGTCTCCCATGGGAAGGAATGCAGAAGGCTCTGGCAGGGCAAAGTCATTCAACAGTACCTAGAAACAATTGAGCATAACGACTAACAACATGGCAGGAAGAAGTTCCCCCAAAAGTAGATAATTACATTTCATTTTTCTGATTAGGAAAGTCTTCAGAAAACAAAACTAAACAAAACTAAAACTTACATTCACTAAAAATATTTTGTGCACTTTGACAGAGATGGAGGCACAAATGCAAAGTTCATGGCCTTCTAAACTTTTTTCCTTATACTCTGTGATTGTTTATGACAACCAAGGTTGGTAGACCTGAGATGTTTTGAGAATTTGTCTCCCAGGATAGAGAAAAGAGCACTGACAGATGATGGCCCCAGGACCATTTGTTAGATGGAGAGAGCTGGGAGACTGGCTGCTCCAGAGACCATTTGGTGCCACTGTTTCTAAATTGGAGAGCTAAATATTTGGGAAGGCCTAGGTGTACAGTCTTCCAGTGAGGGCACTACTTAAGATTTAAGGTCCCATGAGTTTCACTGAAGTATGCATGTATTTAAGCTCAACTCAAGGCATGGAGTGTGTGTGTGTGTGTGTGTGTGTGTGTGTCCATCTACACAAAATTGCACAGAAGCATGTCTCTCTAAGATAAGTCCCAAAGTCACCAGCCAATGAAAATTTTAACAATGTACCCTGGGAGGAGATCTTAGATCTGGTTAGTGGTGATCCTGTCCTTCTCAACCATGGCCCTATGGACTCCATTTAGTTCTGCAAATAAACTTCTGGTGCCTAAATATTTAAAACATTCCATTCCAGTAGCTTTGTGAAAAGGCTGCCTTATCACCATAGAACTTGAGTATATGGTACCTTAGGTAATTAAGATATGGGCCACCAAGGGAATGAAAAGCTTCTTGGCATGATAAAATATTAGGAGGTGATCCTTCAAATGGAATTCAGATTAAAATTATAGAGCTGTACTAAATATATTTTATAAACAGTTAATTGGATTCAATTCCTTTACATGTTCATTCAAAAATCAGGCAGGTAAATGTATGAATAAATCTTTCTAGATATCCTCCAGGTTACTCCCTATGCATTGTTTTCATCATCATGTCATGGATTTGAATCTTCACAATCATGACTTTGAGGGGTGCAAAAATACAACTTTTTCCATGCTCCATAGCTGATTAAAATCACACCTCTCCTAGAGAAACTTTTTGGGGTGATAGAAATAACTCTCTATCTTTTTTTTTTTAATAACTCTCTATCTTGATGGTGGTAGTAGTTACAGAACTTGTAAACATTTCCCAAAACTCATCAAACTATATTCCTTAGAAGAGTGAATTTTAATACTTGTAAATCATATCTCTACAAACCTGATATAAAAATAATCCAAGCCCTTATTTCCATGGGTGATGGAAATCTTAATCATTTTAGCTCAAAATAGGCTCACTCACTTCCAAAATAAAGCTTAGTTTCTTTTGGTCAAAAGTCGGTCAATTCAGAATTCTTATTCTGCTCCCATTCCTATTCCATGCAGGTACACTAGTTCCTGGATGTCACCCTCAGATGTGAAGAGGACTCTTGGTGTGGCTATCCCTTAGGCATCTCATTCTACTTCCTCTTTAGATACCACCTTCTCCCTCTTCTGCCAGAGGAAACATGTCCTACCCTGGCTTTGTTTCCCCCTCTCCTAAACTTCCAGTGAAAAATCACATTTGAGGAATTTTTTTTCAGCCCCCTCCTCAGCCATATGACATTTTAAATGTATACTTGTGGCTAAGAAATTATATATATCCCTATGAAGAACAAATATAATATGTATATATATTTAACTCTATGCTGCTCTAATAAGCAGAGGGTAAAGAATCCAAGATCTCTTGAAAGGAAATCTTAAGGATACTGTTTATGGAGAAGTTAATGCTTGAAGTTGATGCTGATAAATCATCATTAACAAATGCTTGGCACAGATTCTGGCCTAAAATGATGTTTGAGGGGAAAAGAACCTGCAGGTGAAAATTGGAGGGATTTTTGTGTCACTAGAGATGATGTTGAATCTTATTAGGTAGGTCACAAGTGTATCACCCCAAAGAATGCTGAGCTTTGACAGCAATATGTGTGCTATGCATTCCTTAAAAGATGGGAAAAGTTTTGGAATGACAATAAGTATAGGTAAATATAAAGATGAAAGAGTTGATGATATTGAGAACACAAATGAAACAAATGCCCTCCCCTCCAAACATGAAAAAAATTTTATAGTTTAGCGATGAATTGAATGGGATGACAGTTGTGGCAAACAGGCAGATAAGCAATGTTATTGGGTGCCTATGGCAGACTTTAAGAGTAAGTAAGGCTCACAGCTGCTGATGCTCCTGACTAATTGCCAGAAAGAAAAATTTAGCATCAACTATGGTAAAAAGAAGATAAAAAATTAGGGGCAAAGATGTCCAATATTTATGGATAACCTAAACCAACAAGTTAGTTCTTTCAATACTGTCACCTAAATCATGATGAGAGATATATATTAATAACTACTTAAATCTGGTGCTTTAAGAGTAGTTATTTGCAGCCAGAATAATTTATTAGTAATTCTGTCTTTGAATATGTTCGAGTAAAATGATCTCTTCGAGTCTGTAAAACATCCATGTCTAGAAACCCAGCCTTGTATTTTTCAAGTGTTTGAGATAATCATAAATTTTCTTCTAACTCACATTTTTGTTTTGTTTTTTTTAATTTTTATTTATTTATGATAGTCACAGAGAGAGAGAGAGAGAGAGGCAGAGACACAGGCAGAGGGAGAAGCAGGCTCCATGCACCGGGAGCCCGATGTGGGACTCGATCCCGGGTTTCCAGGATCGCGCCCTGGGCCAAAGGCAGGCGCCAAACCGCTGCGCCACCCAGGGATCCCTAACTCACATTTTTGACTTACTGTTGCACTCCGTCAGGTTTTCACCTTCCTCTGTGTGGGGTCCCTCTCTTAGGATAGAGATAATTTGTTAATATTCTATATTTTTACAATAATGCAGGTCTTTTAGCCAGAACATATGGCCCTACCTTTGAATCAACAACATTGAGACCTGACTTTTACGCCCAAGGAGAGACTGAACAAAAAATTCTCTGAGATCTTCACTTGCTAAGACTTGTTTAAAACACATTGTGTTTTAGGGTGCATCTAAGTAGCATGTTAACTAGGCATTCTTTAAATCCTCCCTTTCTTTAAGTTAAAGGAAGAATTTTGTATTGCCTTAAGGATCATGAAAAAGTTTGGACTTAGAAACTATTGTTATGAATTTATCATTTAAAACAACTGCATGCTTTTGTTGTACAACTACAGCAAATGGTTAGTGAATTATATAAATCCGTACAATTAAAGTTGAATCAATGTTAAAGATTTCAGCAAAAAGTCTGTTTCTGTGGGTAGGATTATATGTTTTCTTTCAATTTCTAATTCAAACTATCGTAATTCTTTTTGATGTGGTTTGAGAATAAAATTTAGTGATCAACTATGATATCCACTCTGTTCTAAATATGTGGTACATTTAATTCTCTTTGAATTTTAGATGGCAAGTGATTTTTTTTGTTGGTCCATGAGTATTAAACTTAACTTATAGGAGCTCCTGGGAATATAGTGTTAAGAAATATTTGAGTTGTATAGGTTGCCTGCAAGGTGCATGATTTGATCATAGGGTAACATGAGTTACTGTTGTCTTTGTGCTCTAAGCATATGATTCCTGTCTAAAATAATTTTCTATATATCTTTTTTCAGTCCTTTATTTTTTTTTACTTTAGATGTGTTTTAATAGTTTATGTCTTCTATTTTTTTTAAAAGTTTTAAACAACCTCACTGTTCACCTGAAATAAAAAAAAAAATCTCAGTAAACAGAAGCATGACTTCCATAGTAAGACTTCTGATCACACCTGCCCACATTACTGTTTTCATAAAGAATTCTAGTATAAGTTTTGGGTTAATGCAGTTCAGGCAGTTACCCACGTTGTAAGACTAGATCTTCTTTATAGGAAGTTTTAAAGATTTCTTTGGTTGTCCTAAATTCATGAGAAGTGTTCTAATTTTTTGCTTAAGCTCAGCTGAGTTTCACTCTAGGGTATTTTAGAATATGTAAGACTCCTCAAAGAAACTGATTTATCTTCTCTGCTTACACCATTTCCCAGTATACCACATTTGTCTTTTTAAAGGTCAGGCACGATGGAAACAGGCAATGTTTCTCACTTACCTTGTTTTCTTACTTGTTGGATTTTCATGTCTGAGTTCTTTGGAAATCCAAATGTTAATGTGAATTTCTATAAATGCAACTGTTCAATTGCACAGAGTATGAATTATAAAGCATCCTAGGACTTGGAATAAAAAGTACTCATTGTGTCCAAGATATTACTCATATTAGTTGTATCAGCAAGAGCAATCTCTTTCCTAATTAGCGACTTCTACCAATGTCTCAGAAATTGCCTTAATTCTAAGATCAAATATAGTGGATTATAATTTGCTGGTACCTCCCTGGTCTCTTTTTAAAAAATTTAAATTTGTATCTCTCTAAGATCTTTGTATTTTTTTATGTCAAGAGCACTATTAAACATCTCCATTATTGGAGTGTGATCTCTATGAAATAGCAGCATGAGTGGCCAGCTGTGATTAGAACAGCCAAACTTCGGGAGGAAAGTTGCCACTTTCATCTAATTAAGAGAGAGGAGAGTTATTATTTTTTTTTAATATACAACTTTTCATAACAGCCGTGAAAGTATGGTGGTTAATGAAAGTGCATAATTGCTAACAAAAATCATTTTGCAGCAGTAGTTTTGGGAATAGCTGAGAGTCTTATGAATGAGGTAAACATGGAGTAGCCGAGAGTATGTTTGAGTAGGGGTCTGCGTAAGAGAGGCTTCTGTCAGCTAGATCAGGCAACATTCAGCTGTTTTTCAGGTTGTCTAATACATTCAAAGAGAAAATAAAATGAGAAAGTTAATATCAGATTTTTGACATTGCAGTGGTGGTCTATGAGATCTGCATGTACACAGGCACTAAACCAGGGGCAGAGACAGAGGCTAACATACTTATCAACCTCATTGGCACCAGAGGAGATTCTGGGAACCAAAAGCTTCATCAATCCAAAAATAACAAAGTCAAGTTTCGGCATGGACAGGTAATAGAAAGATCTTTATTGATTCTTACCAACCATCTTTCCTCTAATTTCTTTAACTAAAAAGACACATAGAAAATTCTGGAGGTGCTCATTTGATACCAATTAGGAAGTCTGGGGAAGTGTGGGCACTTTTCAGAGTGTATTGTACAGTCTGGAGCTGAGTGGAGGTGGGCTTAACCAGGGACAGTGCAGCCATGAGTAACTCCTAGTTTTTTCTGCTATTAAAGACAAACCAAAACCAAAAACAAAACTGCCAAGATTCTACTTCCAACTAGAGCACTCTGGTTCATAACAAAGTGACTATCTTGCTGACTGCTAGAAACATTTGATGAATACCTTTTAAAATTGGTGTTAAAGGCATTGGGTGGCTGCCAGGGCAGTTAGGGTGTGAGTCCAAGATCCTGGAGAGAAAGGAAGTGTGCAGAAGAACCTGATATTCATCATAGCTTTCTACCATTTGTAAGTGGAATCAGGAAGCCAATCAGAGAGTGGCCATGGAGAACTCCCAATGCTGTGTAGAGATTTAGAAGGTCTCATCAGGCTGGGATTCAATCTGGACCCAGCAGCAAAGATAGGCCCTCACAAACTCCCACTTGAAAAGTAGGACCTTCATGTGAGTTCTCCCAAAGCAGAGACTGGGACAGGTCCTGTGGGTGGTTAATGGAGGGAGGAGGAGGGATCCTAGGAAGCATAGTGAAGGCAAGAATGTAAAGGAGAGAAGGAAAGAGGAGGAGCAAAGTTAAGTATGCATTCTAGAGGTCACCTCTGTTGACAACAAGGACTGGAACTTCCAGGACCTCTGCTGACAGATGGGCACCAATGTCAGTGGTGGCTAAAGCCATTGAGCAGGAAGGAGCACAGTCCTGGGGCCTTGCACAGGCGGCCCTGCCCTGAGGCTTACTCCATTCTTAGGCGCAATACACAGCAGGCATCCAGATGGCCAAGGCAAGACCTCTACATGGAAAATGACAAAATATTACTGGGAAATTTTATTTTTTATTTTATTTTTTATTTTTTTAAAAATTTATTTATGATAGTCACACAGAGAGAGAGAGAGAGAGAGAGAGAGAGAGAGGCAGAGACACAGGCAGAGGGAGAAGCAGGCTCCATGCACCGGGAGCCTGATGTGGGATTCGATCCCGGGTCTCCAGGATCGCGCCCTGGGCCAAAGGCAGGCGCCAAACCGCTGCGCCACCCAGGGATCCCACTGGGAAATTTTAAAAAGTCATAAATTAATAGAGATAAACTATGTTCTTGGATTGGAAGAGTCAATATTATAAAGTTCTCACTTTTCTCCTAATCTACAGTTTCAATGCAATATACCAATCAAAATTACCTATTTTTTATTTTTTATTATTTTTTAAAGATTTTATTTATTAATTCACGAGAGACACAGAAAGTGAGAGGCAGGGACAGGCAGAGGGAGAAGCAGGCTCCATGCAGGGAGTCTGACGTGGGACTCGATCCCAGAACTCCGGACTACGCCCTGACCTGAAGGCAGACGCTCAACCGCTGAGGCACCCAGGCATCGTCCTTAATTTTTTGTATGGAAATTGGCAGTTGAATTATAAAATTTATGTGGAAGGGTAACAAGTCAAGTACACCCAAAATAATCTTGAAGATTATTAAGAGAAAAACAAAGCTGGAGGGCTCACACTACAAGATATTGAGATTTATTGTGATGTTGAAGTAATTAAGACAGCATTAATTGGTACAAGGCAAGACAAATAGAACAAAGAAAAAGGATAGAGAAAAAGATCCACTTGTCTTGATGTGCAGCATCAGGGAAAGGCAGTAAATTAGATATTAGAGAAAAAAAAAAGAAATCATGAGCCCTATTTTACACTAAATCTTAAAACCAACTCCATACAAATTTAGGTCTAAATGGGAAAGGTAAGACAATCAAGTATTTAGAAGACAATATAAGAGAAAAATCTTCATTGGTCTTGGGGGTAGGTTAGGATTTTTGAAAAACTTAATGGTCATAAAATACACACATGAAATTTGCCACTTTAACAATCTTCAAGTGTATAATTCAGTGGCTTTGAGCACATTCTTTCGCACTGTTGTGCAACCATCACCACATCTAGCTCCAGAACTTTTCATCTTGTGGAACTGAAACTATGCCCACTAGACAATAACTCCCATTCTCCTCTCTGTTTCCCCCAACTCAACCCCTGGCAACCACCATCCTACTTTCTGTCTCTGTGACTTTGACTCATTTATGAACCTCATCTAAGTGGAATCAGAGTATTTGTGTTTTCGTGACTGGCTTATTTTACTTAGCACAATGTCTTCAAGGTTCATCTGTATTGTAGCTTGTGTCAGAATTTCCTTTTTTTTTAAAGGGTGAATAATACTCCATTGTGTGTATATACAACATGTTGTTTATTCACTCATTAGTATGAATGCAACTTGGATTGCTTCCACCTTTTGGCTACAGCAGCATTGTGAATAATGCTGCTATGAACGAACATGGGTGTGCACATATAGAGTAAGATTTTAAAGACAAAACAGAGAAAGCACTAAGCATAAAGGAAAAAAGATAAATTCACACCACTTTATCAAAGACCTCTCTTCCTTAAAGAGCACCATAAAGAGAATAAAAAAGGCAAGTCACAAAGTGGGAGAAGATATTATAAAATATATCCTAGCAAAGGACTTGTTTCCAAACTATAAACAGAACACTGACAGATTAACAAGAAAACAGATAACCCAATTTAAAACATGAGCATGACACTTGAATATGTCCTTTCTAAAAAGAGGATATCCAAATAGTCAATAAACACAAAAAGTGTACCCTACTTTGTTAGTAATCAGGAAAACACAATGAAAACCATAATGAAGTGTCACCATGCATGATCAGATGGCTTAAACTTGAAAAGAATGACAGTATTGGTATTGAGTAGCTGTGGAGCACCTTGAGTTTTCATACACTGAGCATGCACAGTGTGTGGTGGTATAAGCATTTCAGAAAAGTAGACTCTCTACTAATGTTCATCAGAAATGTATTCCAATATATACAAAAAGGCAAGTCAATAATGGTCTGGCAAAACTAATTAAAAGTCAGGATAGTGGTTACCACTGGGGGAGATTATAACTGCAATGGGCCATGGAGGGATCTTGGGGTGCTGTTAATGTTGTATCATTTACATTGATGTGTGCATTGAGTGTGTTATGTATTTTAATTTATATATTTTATGTCTACTTAATAGTCTTTTTTAAAATTTCATTTGTATATGCATGCACATGTGAATATTGCAATGCATAGTTTATTTAGAAACAAAAGATACCAAGAGGCAAACATTCCAGAGGCAGACTACTAGGGTCTGAGTCCTGGCTGGGTCCCTCACTAGACATTGACTTTGAGCAAGAATTGAACTCTGTATGTCTCCATCTCTTCAACTGTAAAATAAGACCATGAGTAGTACATACTTCATAGTTCTGAGGATTAAATGTATGAAAAACAAGAAGAGTTTGCATTTAGTGAGGGCAATATTAACTGTTATTATCACTACTATGGTAAACTTAACTGTTACGATTATATTTTGGAAATATTTTTCAGATTTATTTAGACTGTATGATTGAGGAGGGCAAAAATTAGGTTACTTGCTTGTATTTGTCTCACAAGGCACAGTGTAGGACTGCATATAAAATAGTAAGTGGAAAATTTTTATAGTATAGTAATAATAATTTAGCAATACATGGCAATATAGTGATGAACTTAATATAGTAGTAATAATGCTACTTTTTCCTAGAGAAAAGAAATATCCTAATGGTCATTCAGTTTATTTTCATTATTGTACAGGTTGATATTTTTCCATCGAAGTGGTATCTCTTGGAAAATTGAAGAAAGTTCTGATGAGTCATGATGGGACAGGTCCAGGTAAGATGTGCTTTCTTAGTAAGAAATCTGTTTTGAAAATTTATTAAATGTAGCATAAAAGGCAGGTGAAAGGAGATAAATGTACAGGTCATGTAAAATTGAGATGAGAAAATAATTTTTAAGAAATTTAATTAATTAATTAATTAATTTTAGACAGACGTAGGAGGGACTAAGGGAGAGGGACAGTGAATCTCAAGCAGACTCCCTGCTGAGCGCAGAGCTGGATATGGGGCTGTCTCAAGACACTGAGATCACGACCTGACCCAAAACCAAAATTAAGAGTTGGATACTTAACTGATTGAGCCATTGAAAATAATTTTCCTTTAATAAATTATAGTTAGGTGAAGTTTTGGCTGGTTAGGTTTAATTTCCTACGAAGACAAAAGTTTAATTGGTTTGTGTGTGTGTGTGTGTGTGTGCACATGCATGTGTGCCTATACATAAAATTTCCACACCTATTAGGCAGTGTTCACAATTGCATCTATCATGTTTCCTGCAGATGTGTTTCTCCTGGGTCCCCCAACGCATACTCTTTGGCAAACCAGCAATTTGAGAATCATTTTTGATTCCTCCTTTACTGCCTGCCTTTAACCCTTTAACCAAGACCTTCAACTCTACTTCACTATCTCCTATAGAGCCATTTTTTCAAACTTATATGCTTGTCTCTAGAACCTATATTCTTTACTGCTAGAATACAGCTGCATATTGTAACAGATCAATGTACCAAAACCATTTATTACATTTACTTCTATACTCTTTTTTTACCTTCTGCTTGATTTTGAGTTTTTGAAGTCTGGTATTATATTTTATTTACCTTTGCTCTCTTTCCTAGTATAGTGCTTAATAGTCTGGAAGTTTAGTTATTGACCATTTATTGAATGAGTGGATTTAAATCAGTGAAATGATTTTGAGTAAAATCCTTGAAAAGGAATGAGGAGAGTTTAAAATGGCCTTTGCAAGAAAGAAGGATGTTTATTCTGGATGTGAACCAACAGGAAGAAGAAAAGGGAAGGTAGTGGTGTATGGAAAGAATGGATATGTGGTAAAATGAGTTGAGGGTCATAAACGGCAAATTACTAGAAAGAGAGAGAAATAAGAAATTAAATAGAAAGACACATGCTGCCTTCTCTACACAGTGTCGCTACAGAGGGATATGATTTTTGCATTATTTTCATGATGGATGGAAACTGGCATCATCTTGACTTAATGCCAAATCTCTGCTGCAAACAGCTCAGGGATTTGCAGAACAGCTAATGAGAGGTGAAACTGGAGATTGGGGCATGGGTCAGAACAGAGCAGTTAGCAGAAATCCCTGGCTTCACCAGGCTGTCGTTTCAGAAAATTATTTTGAGACTCCTCTTGGACATGAGCGAAGGAAGCCCTGAATACTGAAAGGGCCAGTGTCAAGGGAGTATAGAAACAAGAGTCATAGCACAGCAATCACAGGGGACTGTTGCAGGTAAAAGGAAGCAGAATCAGGGGGCAAGTGGGACATGTGAAGGCTGCCCTGTCATTACCAAGGCTGGTTGATACAAAGAATAAAAATGACAGAAGGTAAAAGGAAAGAAACATTGTAATTTTAAATATTTTGAAGGACCTAAATTACTCACATAGAAAAATGCTTTGGGCTGAGGATGCAACAAACTGCTGAATATCATTTTTTCCCAATGCATTGATTAACAAAACCTATGCAGTATGGGAATGATTTCAGCTAAATCCTCAAGGCTTCCCCCCCCCCCCATCACATTTGTAAAAAGAGAGGCTACTTGCCACATTATATTTTTAGACTTGAATGTAGTTGTATCTGTAGATATCTAATCTCAAATAGAATAAAGAAAACTTCAGGAAAGCCCTACCATTTTAGCAAATTTTGCAAAACTTCAGGATGTTCAGGAATTATCTGAGTGTCTTAAAACAAACAAAATAGACTCCTTGGCCCACCCCAGAGATTCTGATCCAGTAGATACTGAGTTATTAGAAATATGCTTTAAAAATATATTTTATAATATATTTTAATATACATTACACATGTAATATGTATATGTAAGCAGTTTAAGGGAATCTGATTCATGTGGTCCTCAAAACAGTCATTAATTAACAAGCACTGCTTTCTGATATAAGAGTTCTTTGCTAAGGGGCTGCTCTGTGCCAGGAACTTTGCCAGAGGCTGGGCATTCAAATGTGAAAAAGATGCGGGTGGTCCCTGCCCTCACAGGCAGGGCCAAGTGGGGGCAGACACATATGAAATAAGCGAATGTCATAAAATATGGTTCATTGTCTGAAAGTGACCCTTGGAGTGCCGTTGGACATATGGCATGGGTACATAGCAGAGTTCAGAAGAACATGAAATTCTCTGAGAAAAGATGAAAATGTGGTAGGCTTGTGGTAAGAGCTAGGTTTGGGTGTGATACTTGGAAATCTTAACAGTTTTCTCTGACTAATGGGATAAGACTACTTGAAATTCAATTTCAGGAAGTTGAAAGGACAGGCATACATCCTAGGTATTGTGGATTCCATTTCAGACCTCTGCAATAAAGGAAATATTGCAATACAGTGAGTCAAATGAAGTTTTTGGTTTCCCAATGCATATGAAAGTTCTGTTTACACTACCCTGTAATCTCTTACGTGTGCAATAGCATTATGTCTAAGGAAACCATGTATTTACCTTAATTAAAAAATACAAACCATCATTTGAACTTGCACTAAGTAGTAGTTGCTGATCACAGATCACCATAACAAATATTATAATCATGAAAAGTTTAAAATATTGCAGGAATTACCAAAAGGTGACATGAGGTGAGCAAATGCTGTTGGGAAAATGGTGCAGATAGACTTGCTTTGTGCAAGGTTGCCACAAATCCTCAATTTGTAAAAATTGCAGTATCCGTGAAGTGCAATAAAAGGCAGGATAAAATGAGGTATGCCTGTAATTACCTCAACGTTCTTTTTAAATTATTTAAACTATCCTTCCTATATTCTGCAAACTATTTTCATTAAAAGAAAAAAATACTATGATAGGGTATCTAGGCCATGTTTGCCTTTCTTTTCTTTTCAAAATGTGTATTATATAAATTTGATAACCCACCTTACAAGTTAAGCCTAGAACATTGTTGGTACTAGTGCTCCTACCTGTATTCACTGCACCCATTCCCTCCTCCTAAGTTTTTTCTTTATAATTTCTTGGTATTATTATCCTGGCATTTTTTTAAAAAGGAGGCTCTATTAATTATGTAGGCTTTCTTGAAAATACTTTTGATAGTTTTTGTGCTTTGTAAAAACCATGGCATGTTACATGGAGTCTTACATGACTTGATTTCTTTTTTCACTCAAGATTGTGTTTCTAAGATTCATTCACTTTTTTGTGTGGTGCTATAGATAATTTTTTCATGACTGTAATATTCTATTGCATGATTACACATAATGAATTTATTCATCTCTTAATGGGTGATTGTGCTGTTTCCAGTCTGGCTGTCACAGATTGAAATGAACCTTCTTTCTTGTGTGTGTCCCCTGTTTCATGGAAACAAGTTACTCCAGGGTGTTAGTTCCCAGATGGAGGTGATTATACCTTCCCTGGGGACATTTGGCAATGTCTGGAGATTTGTTTTGGTTGTCACACTGGGAAGGAGATGCTACCTATATCTGGTGGGTACAGCCCTGGGATGCTGCCAACCAAACTATAATGCACAGAAGAGCCCCCCCTAACAAAGAATCATCAGGCCCAACAAACATCTCAGTAGTGCTGAGGCTGAGAAATCCTGCTCCTGAGTAAATCCATAGAACTTAAATGCTAGGCGAAAACTATGGATTCTATTCAGCTTCATAAAATGGTGACATTACTAAGTTTTATCTGTGGTGTATTAAGAATTTCTAGGGGCACCTGGGTGGCTCAGTGGTTGAGCATCTGCCTTTGGCTCAGGTTGTGATCCCAGGGTCCTGGGATCGAGTTCCGCATCAGGCTCCCCCAGGAAGCCTGCTTCTCCCTCTGCCTATGTCTCTGCTTCTCTTTCTATGTCACTCATGAATAAATAAATAAAATCATTTTTTTAAAAAAAAGAATTTCTCTTGTGTCACAGTCTCACAAACACCTGGGACACTTAATTTTGTAATATAATATGGCATCTCAGTGTGGTCTTAATGTGCATTTCCCATTTCCCTATTTCCTAAGAAGCTTTCTTTTTTTATTTTTTATTTTTTTTGGTTTCTTTTTGTCTATTGAATTTCCTTTTCTGTGGAAATACATGTTCTTATCTATAATATTTATGGTAAAGGTAAAGTATCTCTAATGAAAAATACTCAAAAAGGGTTTTTAAAAGATAGAAGCTTGTCTCTCACTGAGGTAACAGTTCCAAAGTGAGTAGTTATGATGGGTCTGCTCTAGCCAGTCACTGGGGAACTAGGGTCCTTTCATCTTGTTATTATACCATCTCCTAGGCCTCTTCCTCCTCTGAGGGGTCAGCGCTGGTCACAGAATATAAAAAAGAGAGAAAATCCCTGGCAACAATATCTTTCAAGCAAGTGAGGTAGAAACTCCCCACACTACTTCTGGTTAAATCCCATTACTGAGAAATTAGTCATACAGTTATCTCTAGCTGCAAAGCCATCTGGGAAATGTGGCTCTAGTATCACAGTGACTGAAGAAGGGGACAGCAACTAGAAGTTACTACCACAAAATCTTGTGCAGTGTGGTATATTTTTTGATAAACTGAAATTCCTAATTTTAATGTCTTTCAATTTAACCATGCGATATTTTTTCTAATGATCCAATTTTATATCTTAAGAAAGCTTCTCTACCCCTGGGGGTATTGGATAGAAAGAAAGAAGAAGAGAGGAGAGGAGAGGAGAGAAAGAGAACGAGAAAGAGAAAGAGAAAGAGAAAGAGACAGAGAAAGAGAAGACAAAGAGAAAGAGAAGAGAAAGCAAGCAAGCAGGCAAACACAAGTCTTTAGAATCTAGATATTTGATTTCTGGGTATAACATAAGGATGTAATCCACTTTTTCCCACATGGATAACTAGTTGTAATATCATGATTTATCATCTACTCCATCTTCTCCTGTGTACTCTACAAAGTAACTTTTGTCAGATATAGGGCAGTTCTTAACTTGCATGGTTTCCATATGTACAAATTTTAGTGACAATGATTTATTTATTTATTTTTAAGGATTTTATTTATTGAGAAAGAGATTGAGGGAGCAAGAAAGAGCAAGCAAGAGAGAGGAAGAGCATGAGTGGGGTGATGAGCAGAGGAGAAGAAGGCTCCCTACTGAGCAGGGAACCTGATGTGGGGCTTGATCCCAGGGTCCTGGGATCATGACCTGAGGCAAAGGGAGATGCTTAACCAACTGAGCCATCCAGGTGCCTCAGTGACAATTATTTAAATAACACAAGTCCCTCAACAACATGGTCCAAAGTTCAGTTATTGTGACATATTAACTGTAATTGCATAAAGTGCAAACTTCATTGCCAGGTCCTCAGTCCACAAATCACTACGTACATTACAGGTGTGCATCCTGATCAGTGACCAGTCACTTTATGTTTTTCACAGTCTGTTATGCAATTTAGGCACAGACAGCAAAGCTTATAGTTGTATTGACTCCTTGTCTGTCAGTGATAAATCCATATGACATTTTACAAAAATGTACAATTCAAAGATACAAGCATATCAAAGAAATAAAAGTGATAATGCTGGATGGAAGTTGAAATCAAACATAGATGGATTTAGGTATAGAAGAAATATCTGATTGTGGTAATGTTGGTACTGTCACCATTTGAGAGACTTTAGATAAACAGCTAAAGGAAATCAGTGAAGGGAACTTACAATCATGAATAAGGGTGACAGAAAAGGATGAACATGTCCCGGAGGAAGTGATGTTGCTAAAAACTTCACATTAAAGGAACTCTAAGGGATGGTTTAGGACATTGGAAGCACAGAGGGTAAAAGCAGAAAGCTGATGGAAGCTTAGAAAAAATTAGAGAATTTGCAAGGGCATAGAAAAGATGCTTGCTATTTTTTTATTTTTATTTTTCAGTTTATTTTTTAATTTTTTTTTAAATTTAAATTCAGTTAACACTTAGTGTATTGTTAGTTTCAGAGGAAGAGGTCAGTGATTCATGAGTCTTATATAATACCCAGTTCTCATTACATCTCGTGCCCTCCCTAATGCCCATCCCCTAGTTATCCCATCCCCCCCATGTCCCTCTCATAAGAGTCTCTCATGATTTTTCTCCCCCTCTGATTTTGTCTTGTTTTATTTTTCCCTCCCTTCCCCTACGATCCCCTGTTTTGTTTCTTAAATTCCACATATGAATGGTAACTGTCTTTCTCTTATTGACTTATTTCACTTAGTATAATACCCTCTGGCTCTATCCATATTGTTGAAATGGCATGATTTCATTTTTTTGCTGGCTGTATGCCACATCTTCTTTATCCATTCATCCATTGCTGGACATCTGGGCTCTTTCCATAGTTTGGCTACTGTGGACATTGCTGCTCTAAACATTGGAGGGTAGGTCCCCCTTCAGATCACTACATTTGTATCCTTGCAATAAATACCCTGTAGTGAAATTGCTAGGTCATAGAGTAGCTCTATTTTCAACTTTTTGAGGAACATCCATATTCTTTTCCATAGTGGCTGCACCAGTGTGCATTCCCACCAACAGTGTAAGAAGATTCCCATTCCCCTTTCTCCACATCTTTGGCAACATTTGTTGTTTCCTGTCTTGCTAATATTAGCCATTCTAACCAGTGTGAGGTGGTATCCCAATGTGGTTTTGATTTATATTTCTCTGATGCCAAGTGATATGGAACATTTTTTCATGTGTCTGTTGGCCATTTGTAGGTCTTCTTTGAAGAAATGCCTGGTCATGTCTTCTGCCCATTTCTTGACTGGATTATTTGTTCTTTGGGTATTAAGACTGATATGTTCTTTATAGATTTTGGAAGCTAGTCCTTTATCTGATTAAACATTTGAAAATATCTTCTCCCATTCTGTCGGTTGTCTTTTGCTTTTGTTGACTGTTTCCTTTGCTGTGCAAAAGCTTTTTATCTTGATGAAACCCCAATAGTTCATTTTTACCTTTGTTTCCCTTGTCTTTGGAGATGTGTCTAGCAAGAAGTTGCTGCTGCTGCCTGTGTTCTTCCCTAGGATTTTGATTGATTTCTGTATCACATTTAGGTCTTTCAATCATTTTGAGTGTTTTTTGTTTTTGGTATGGTTTAAGAAAATGGTCCAGTTTCATTCTTCTGCATGTGACTGTCCAATTTTTCCATCGTCATTTGTTGAAGAGACTTTTTTCCAATGGATATTCTTTCCCACTTTTTTGAAGATTAGTTGACCACAGAGTCGAGGGTCTATTTCTGGGTTCTCTATTCTTGTCTATTGATCTATATTTCTGTTTAATGCCAGTGCCATACTGTCTTTATGATCACAGCTTTGTAGTATAGCTTGAAGTCTGGAATTGTGATGCCACCAGCTTTGGTTTTCTTTTTCAATATTCCTTTGGCTATTTGGAGTCGAAAAGATGCTTGCTCTTAATTGTAAGTAATATATTGAGAGAAGGAAGGCAAGCACCATTCAGATTATTCTTGATAAGTTTCTTTTTGCGTATTTTTTTATTGGAGTTCGATTTGCCAACATATAACACCTAGTGCTCATCCCATCAAGTGCCCCCCTCAGTGCCTGTCACCCAGTCACTCCATCTCCCCACCCACCTCCCCTTCCACTACCCCATGTTCATTTCTCAGAGTTAGGAGTCTCTCATGTTTTGTCACCCTCTCTGATTTTTCCCACTCAGTTTATTTTTTTTAACAAAGAAATATACCTTTTAATTCTCACTATTTCTAATGTTTTTGAATTACCGTGTACTAAATATTAGTGGTTTTTTTTCATTTTCCTATACATTTATAACCAACAGTAAAGGAGTTTTTTTATATTTTGGCAAAAACGTTTAACAAGTGAACAGTCATAATTTTCTTCATTGATGAAGATGGTGTTCCCAGTGAGCAGTCCTACATATACTTCTGCACTGAGAACAAAGCACAGACTATCCAGAATAAGTTTGTGTCAATATTCAGGTCAATTCTGAATCCTTTCTCTGGTTCCATCAGTCAGTTTATCTGTGCCAGCACCAATTCTGTATTGTCTTAATTAGTATAGATTTATAATAAATGTTGGTGATTGGAAGGATGATTCACCTACCTTACTCTAATTCAGGAGTGCCTGGGATATTATTGGGCTTCACACATCCATATAGGTTTTATCATTTGCTTGTCAGTTTTCTTGTAAAACCTTATGATGTATTTGATTTAATTATACTCAAGCTTTAGATTAGTTTGAAAGAAACTGACACCTCTATAATCTTCACTCTAGGAATATGGAATAGTTCTTTATGTATTCTTTGCTGTTATGCTTAATTTAGATTTTTTCTTTTTCTTTTTTAAAAAATATTTATTTGAGAGAGAGAGAGAGAGTGCCAGAGTTTGGGGGGGGGCGTCAGAGTGAGAGTGAGAGAGAGAATCCCAAGCAATTCCCTGCTGAGCATGGAGACCAAGGACAGGCTTAATCCCACTACCAATGAGATCCATGAAATCATGACCTGAGCTAAAATCGAGTTGGATGCTTAACCAACTGAGCTACCCTGGTGCCCCAATAGTTTTTCTATAAATTATACTGCATCTGTTTTTAGATTTACCCTTACATTTTTTAATTTTTATAGCAACTCAACATGATAGCTTTTGTTGAACTATGCTTCTTAACACTTCTTTTCTGGTCAATAGAAATGTAATAGATTTTTACATATTTATTATGTAATCATTTTTTTCTCATCTCATCTTCTGAAGCTTCTTGGGGTTCTTAATTTAGAAAGTCACATTATACATGAATGATGACTGTTCCATTTCTTCTTTCCCAACACTTAGTGCTTTTCATTCTCCTTCCTTTGTTTCTCTTTTCTCTTTATTTAATTGCTTTGACAAATGCAGTAATAAGTGATATCTTCTAGATTTTCACCATTAAGAGTGATAATTATTGTGATTGTACATCATGGTGTAAATATATCGACCTTCTATAAATAATGCTCTGAGATGCATTTATCTGAATTTATTTCTTTTTGTTCTTGGCCCTTAAATACTTAGAAAATAATTTAGAGAGTGTGTAATCCTGAGAGGAATCTTCTTTTCCTCTGCTTCTGCTACTCTGAATAATTGGGTTGCTCACTCACACTTTCATTTCTTTCCTGGTATATTTTGAAAGTGCATGTTTTTTTCCCCAAATTTTGAACATTTGGAGAGTCTATGAATAAAATCACAATAGTAGCATGTTTTATGCTAAAGAATCAAAGTGATCTCCTTTGTACATTTAAACAGGTAATGGGTGGTTTCTTGAGAGTATTGTTGTTAAGTCTGAAGAGGAAGATGGCAATCAAGAGGTGCTGTTTCCATGCAACCGGTATGCTGTTACTTAATTCCTCATATGCAGAATTATGCTCCCCTCTGTCCAGTTCATTTCAGCCACATCATCAGCCAGTCCCACCCCCAATGCCACCCATCTGTCTATTCACATCACCCCTTTATTTAATACCAAAGCTGAAGGCCTCAGCGAGCTGTTCCTTATAGCACTAGCAATTCTCTTTTTATTTGTACTATTTAATATTTTTCTCTTCTGGAATAACCATGCCGAAATGGGAAGAAATCTGGATAAGGATTTAGAAAACTGGTTCTCAACGTGTTTCTCAAATACTTACGTGCTCCTGCTAGTTCTGCAAACATGGGTGCTACTGTCAACTTCCCAGACATTCAATTCCCTTGTATGTAAAATGGGAATAATACCTGTTCCTCCTAGCTCATCAGACTCATTTAAAATTAAATGAAGTTATGTATGTGAGCTGTGAACTCGAAAGCATTATTCTAATGTGGTGTAGGTAGAATATAAATTAGGAGAATCAAATTGCAAAGGCAGCTCTGTAACTCCTGGGCCATTTATAGGTGTATCACTTACATTTTCTGATCCTCAGTTTTCAGAATTTAAATCACAGTTTTCAGATGTTTAAATCACATCTACTTACTTTTTTTAAAGGTTCTTATGAACAGAATATCCAATACATCCTAAAACAAAGTACATTATGGATAGAAATTACAAACTGATTTCCCTCTGTTATTAGTTGGTCAATAGAATATACTAATTCATTCATTTGGTCATTGTATAAATAGTAACTGACCACCTGTCTTTTCAAGAAATGGAGTAGAGGGCAGCCCAGGTAGCTCAGCGGTTTAGCGCCGCCTTCAGCCCAGGGCCTGATCCTGGAGACCCGGGATTGAGTCCCACATGGGGCTCCCTGCATGGAGCCTGCTTCTCCCTCTGCCTGTCTCTGCCTCTCTCTCTCTCTCTCTCTCTGTGTCTCTCATGAATAAATAAACAAAATCTTAAAAAAAAAAAAAAAAAAGAAATGGAGTAGATAAAGAGATCCAGTGATATGGTCCTGGCCTGAAAGAAATCAGTGGGTACCCATGTGAGAATGAACATTAATGTTCTTGGAGCCATGTCTTACCTATGTAAGAGCCCAGGTGCCAAGGTGGATGTGTATGTGATTGCACATTCCTTAAACCTAAAGAACTCATGCATTGTGTTTATTCATTTGTTCATTTATTTATGCATGCAAAAGCATTGCATGCCTCCCAGGTGTTGGGCCCTATGCCAAATTGTGGACATATAGAGATAAAAAATGAAGCACCCTTGTCTTGAAGGAGCTCCCACTTAATGCTAGAACAAGGCAAGAGAGATGTGGTACTAAATGAAGCCAGAAAGCTGGGTGTGCTCTGAGTTTAGCAGATGTTTTGGCATCACTGTCTCCTAAAGTGTTGTATACTCTTTCAGACACATAGAGAAACATGTCGGCTGACTGAGTGGATTTTACCTTACAATAGTGGATTCTAGGAAATATCGATTCTTTTGAAACTTAATAAGGAGTTGCATTCTGTATGAACAAAATGTTTAACACTTCTCTGATATTCTGTTTGTTTTCTTAATAAACGTCCATTTAAAATGCACATGCATCATAGTATTTGTTTCCATTGTGTAACATTCAAGCTCTGGAGAGAGACTCTATATTTTTATTTTTGCAAGAATTTTTTTTTTATTTTTATTAATGGAGAATGAAAAGGGCAATGATTGAAGTTCTTCAGAACTGGGTTTGAATTCCAGTTCCTTTACTGACTAGCACTATGAGTCTCAGTTTATTCTTATGTAAAATAGCAATAATAACACCTATTTGGCAGGGTTTTTTGAAAACTGCACACAGTATACACAAAGTAACTGCAAAAGTGTTTCACAATTATTGGAAGCTCCCTGAAGATAAACATTATTGTCATAGAAGCAATTTTGAATTAAAGAATTTTTTAGATACAATGCTATACATGCAAATAAAGCAGAAAAGCTTACTTTTATTTCTAGATCACATGTTGAATAATTAGAAGTCTCCAAATAATTTACTAACTTTATTTTTTAGAGATTTAGTTGCTTATTTGAGAGAGAGAGAAATAGAGACAGGGAGAGAGAGAGCAGGGCGGGGAGGGAGTAGAGAGAGAGGGAGAGAGAAACTTTAGCAGACTTTTATGCTGAGTGCAGAGCCCCGACACAAAGCTCAATTTCAGGACCCTGGGATCACAACCTGAGCCAAAACCAAGACTTGGACGCTTAACCGATTGCACCACCCAAGCATCCCACTAACTTTTATTTTTAAGCATCTAGTTATGGGAGGCCTGGGTGGCTTAGTGGTTGAGCGTCTGCCTTTGGCTCAGGGCATGATCCCGTGTCCGGGATGGAGTCCTGCAACAGGCTCCTCACAGGGAACCTGTTTCTCCCTCTGCCCGTGCCTTTGCCTCTCTCTCTCTGTGTCTCTCATGAATAAATAAATAAAATCTTAAATAAAAAAAGGCCAACATTAAAAGAAAAAAAAACATGTAGTTATACGCAGCCCAATATGGGAGCCACTAGCTACATAGAGATAATACATGTAAATTAATTTAAATTAAATTAAATAAAAAAATCAGTTCCTGGCTCATACTAGCCACATGTCTATTATTTTTTTTTATTATTTATGATAGTCACACACAGAGAGAAAGAGAGAGGCAGAGACACAGGCAGAGGGAGATGCAGGCTCCATGCACCGGGAGCCTGATGTGGGATTCGATCCCGGGTCTCCAGGATCGCGCCCTGGGCCAAAGGCAGGCGCCAAACTGCTGCGCCACCCAGGGATCCCGCTAGCCATATTTCAAGCATTCAATAACCACAGATGGTTAGTGGCTATTCTATTGGCCAGCATATATACAACATTTGGTTGTATATCACATCTAGATATTTTATATCATATGAAGTTACATTTAATATTATACAACATAGTTTTATTTCTCAGTATACTGTGATCCTATAGAATAACATAAGGAACAAATAAAATATTTTTATTTTTATGAATGTGTCACATTTTAAAAATTATAAATGTGTCACATTTTAAAAATGAAGAATCATCCTGAACAGGTGATAATAGTCATATTCTCTTAAGAGCTGAAATTAATGTTATTGGCAATGCAAAGGAGTAGAAGATGTTAAGATAGAGGTGCCTTCTTTGTTTAGGGCTTGCCAACATTTTAGAATAATTACAATCTTTGGGAATTGGATTTGTAAGGAACAAAATGATACAAATGAAAAGTGTTAAACATTTTACTGCATGAAGCATCATATTAAATACTGCAGACAGAGATACCACTGCACTGTTATCATCAACTGAACCATAAGAGTATTAACAGACTTTCCCTTGTTTATTCTCTCTTACGGCCTTGGGTTACATGATTAAGAAAAGAGGGACATCTTGTTGCTAACATTCCCTTAAAGGTGAAGAAACCATAACAACATTTAATCTCGCACCTCACTGACAAATCAGAAAAATATCACCTAAAGAGATTAAATGATATGCATAAGTTATAGATGAATTAGTCAGGTCTCTTGATCCCTTGGACACTTTTGGGAATTTTAATTTCCTATCTATCAATCTACTGTTCCCATTTTATCACCGGGATTTTATGCATTATCCGCTAAGGAGAAAGTCCCTGTGCAAATTACTGAGTTCACTATAAAACTGATTTGTTGGAAATTCTACTGAGATTTGAAGTGTTTAGAAGACACAGGTTTTGCTAAATTTTCACAGCTTAACTTAGCCATTTAGACTCAAGTCCCCTTCTACTTATGAGAAAAGAAAAGGTCTCTGGAGAGGAAATTGCTTACTTTATTGTGGAATAAAAAGGCAAACAAAGCATCTTCTGCTTGGCTGGGAGAAAATCAAGGAGTGCCCATCACTAGCATGTAGTGTACTGCTATCATGGGATGATAGGAGCCAGAGTTTCACATGTAGCTCATGTGATCCTCACAGGTGACCTCCAGGAGGCTCTGTGATACTTGTGGTTTACAGATGAGGAAGATGGGGAACACAGAGATGAAGTTTCTTACCTAACTGTGATCAGTGGAATCAGCATTCAGATGGAGATGAGTGTAACTCTAGAATTGCACTGTGTCATGTGGGAGCCACCAGCCACATGTCTACTGAACTCCTGGACTGCGCCTAGTCCCATCTGAGATGTGGTGTAGGTATAAGCTACATAGCAGATATCAAAGATGTGGAATGAATATGAATGTAATTGTCTTAGTCTGTTCAGGCTGCGATAGCAAAATGCCATAGGCTAGGTGGCTTATAAACAACAGAGATTTCTTTCTTACAGTTCTAGAGGCTGGAAGCCCAAGATCAGGGTGCCAGCAGGGTTGGGTCCTGACAAAGGCACTCTACAAGCTTGCTGTGTTCTCATGTGGTGGAAGAAGCAACGGATCTCTCTGGAGCCTCTTTTATAAAAGCATTAATTTCATTCAGCAGGGACCTCATGATGTGAAACACCTCCCAGAAAATTTTGACATATGAATTTGAGCCAGGGGTGGAGGAAACAAACATTCACATCTTTTATAAATTTATTAAGATGAAAAATATTAAAATTAATTTCACCTTTTTATTTTTTACTGTCTTTATATGCATGGCTGATATTATATTTCTCTTGAAGGATGGCATTCTAGAATCTCAGGTGTGGGGCACTGTATACATCTACCAGTCACACAGAAGGAGAGAAATAAAGGCTTCCACTAAGAAAACCCCAAATGAGAAATTTTTACTGACTTTATGATATATTAGAATATTTGCCATGTTACCAAAGGAATTCCTAAAATCCAGCATTTTAGGATGAATCAATGTAACCTTGCAGCTAAAGTATAGAAGGACAAAGGTTTGCCAAAGTCGCACTTGTAAAGATCATTTGGTGTAGCATGACATCTTAAATGCTGTTAAAAATCTCTGTGCTTCTCCCTGAAGGCCTCTTTAATTCCTTTCTGTATTTTATTTTCAGTTTTAAGTAACATGCCTTCTTTAAATTCTCTCTCATATTAATTATTTTCCCTCTTCCCATGGCAGATGGCTAGATGAGTACCAAAATGATGGCAGGACTGAACGAGAATTGTTTGCGGAAAGTAGCTACATGCAGGAGAGACTGAATCAGTGGCCTCCTGATGGGGCCCACATGGGTCTGTCTTTCCTTGTGCTTTCAGAAGGCTATTGATCTGATGGAGATAGTGTGTTTGTCCTTCCCTCATACTGAAGCAAACACCTGGGAAGGGTCACATCTACTGGACTCATCCATTGCTTTTGACAACTTCAAAAGTTGGGAGAAGAATCAGTCAACAACTGACAGAGATTAGTCTATGATGGCTGGGATAGGTACATACCTTTTTTCTTCATATGGGTGAAATAGGTGAAGGGGATTAAGAGTACACTTATGATGAGCATTGAAAAATGTATAGAACTGTTGAATCACTATGTTGTACAACCTGAAACTAATATAGCACTGTATGTTAACTACACTGGAATTAAAAAAAATAAATATTGTTTCTACTTCTCATTACTTTTTAGCAAATCTGACACCTACTGTTTACTGAAATGTTTAGGTGGCTTTAGTAGAAGGTAACTGAAGAGGTACATAACATTTGATTACTGTAAAACACTGTTAGACAACATATGTTAGTTTTAAAGTAGAAGTCTTATTCTTAGATAATGGTATGTCTCTCTTAGTATTGGTGGTAATATAAAGAATAAAATGTAAAAAAGAAAAAACCAGATTGGGTTAAATCACATTCTTACTGCATTTCACGCCAATTCTTGTCACCTTGGTCACTGGGGCTGTGGTGGACAGCCACCGAGCACTGTGGAGGGGACACATATGGAGGCAGACATCTGTCCATTTGTCGTTTCCTTAAATTAGCCTCAAATACTTTCCACTCAGTGCCACAAGCAGCTTCTTCTAAACCTTCAAATTGGCACATTGAGGTAAAACCCATCTGCCAGCCTAGATGAGGCCACGGCCTGGCTTTGATATCAAAGAGATCTGTGTTTTTTTGTTTTTGTTTTTAATATCTGTGTTTGAATCAGTTCTCCCACTGTGAAATGGATAGTATCATCACATTTTGCAGATGAAGAGCTGAGACTTGGAAGGGTTTGCCTAAGCTCAGAAAATTAAATAAGGGGATCCCTGGGTGGTGCAGCGGTTTGGCGCCTGCCTTTGGCCCAGGGCGCGATCCTGGAGACCTGGGATCGAATCCCACATCGGGCTCCCGGTGCATGGAGCCTGCTTCTCCCTCTGCCTGTGTCTCTGCCTCTCTCTCTCTCTCTGTGACTATCATAAATAAATAAAAATAAAAAAAAAGAAAATTAAATAAATAGGAGACCAGAATTTGAACCCAGTGGTCTAGTTCCACAGCCCCTATGCATACACACAGTGACCCTATACCTACTGCCTTCCTCCACCTGGTTTCAGGTATCCCATGAGATCACACAGATGGTCCCACATAGTCAAATCTTGCACACCACCTTCATGTTATTGTCATATGTAGGTACCACCTGCACCAGTATATTCTTAGCATTTTTTTCCCTTTAAACTCTCTTTAAATCAGGTCATTTGGGGCTAAAGGGAACGTAGCCTCATTCTAAACTATGTTAATAACATCCATGAAATCATTGATGTTGTCATATTTTTCCGTAAAACACATTAAAATGAATTTGTATCTAACAAAAATTTTAGATTACTCTATATGTTCCCTAAAATTATCTTTTAAATGCCCAGTGGTCCTGGCATATAGTGATCAGTAAATAATGTTTCAATAAATAAAAGCCATCATTGTCATGGTTTACCTTTTACCAATCCATGACTAAAAACTAATCCAGTCCTTACATCTTAATCTAATTAAATCCTGTACATTTTACATCTAAGTTTGAAAACACATCAAGAATATAGCTTTAGTGGGATCCCTGGGTGGCGCAGCTGTTTGGCGCCTGCCTTTGGCCCAGGGCGCGATCCTGGAGACCCGGGATCGAATCCCACATCGGGCTCCCAGTGCATGGAGCCTGCTTCTCCCTCTGCCTGTGTCTCTGCCTCTCTCTCTCTCTCTCTATCATAAATAAATAAAAATTAAAAAAAAAATTAAAAAAAAAGAATATAGCTTTAGTGATTTGAAGTTAAAAGTAATTTTTTTCCCCTTAAGTGGTCAACAGACCACCTTAGGGGTGAGATAGTTGATAACATTTCAGCAGGCTTTGGGAAAGTGTGATGAACTACATTTAGCGCTTGATAATGCTTATTGCATGGTGCCTGTACAAAGAAGATAGTGAATAAACAGTCATTTATTAAGCAGAGTTGTTAAGCATCTCTTGTGTGCCAGATGCAGAGTCAGGTATTGGGGATAAACTGGCAAACAGCTCAGTTATTTTCCCTGCCCTCAGAGGGGCTTCTGTCAGAGTAGGGAACTGAGTGAATAATGCATAATTAAACATAGATCAGTATCGCTCACTGCTAAATTGCAAGCTCATTGGAGGTAGAGATCATTTTGTGCTCCTTTGTATATTTAGTTTTTGGCATGCTGCCTGACTCATAGTAAGTGCTCTGGGTCTATTAAATGCATGAATCACCCCTGCCTTAAATTACAATACACCTTTTAAGTGATTAGAATATTAAATTATACCTGATTCAGCTCATAGTTGTATGGAATATGTACTCACAAATAATTGCACTCTATTCCTCTATTTTTACAAACTTTTCTACAACAACATGTTTCAATACTGAACATAATCCTACCCCTCTCCCCCCACCATACACATTAGAGTTGGATGTGTCCCAATTATATCCAGGTGCATATTTACAATCTTTCTCCTGAGAGGAGAAGTGGTGTAAATACAAATTTGATCCATTTTGTGTTGGTTCTTGTTTACTTCATTATCATAGCCCTTGTCTTCTTGGACATGGTCCAGATTCTGGGACTACCTTAGTGCAACCCCTTTATATAATGAATAAACCCTGAAAACTGGAAGAAGGAGAGAGAATCTGTGTTTATTTCTGAGTTTGCTGAAAAGACAAAAATTAACAGAGTACATAGTAGAAAGAAGGTTTTTCCTGTGGAGAGAATGATGTAAACTCCTAATCCAGAAACCTGTCATGTGTATCCATTGGAAACGTTGAAGAATGGAAAACAAGTGCAAACACAAAGGCCAAAGCCAGAATGTGGCTCATTTTATGGGGTACCATGATTGTCTAGCACAGCCATGGCACTTTTTCATGTTTTCCTGTTTCTTGGGCAAAGTCAAGAAGTGAAGAGCACTTTTACCTGATGGGATAAATCTTATATTTTAACCAGAAAATTATAGTAATGGTTCTATGATAATGTGGCTGGTCCTCAGGTTCTAATGTGTTTTCATATAAACTTGTCAAGCAGACTCAGGTGAATATTTAAGTGATGCATTTGTTATACCAAAAGATAATGCAACTTCTTTGTGACTTTAGGTAATATAGTATCTTGGAGAGCTAAGTTAATTGTTCTTTAATAGGGAGAGAGGCTTTTCAGAAAGCCTACCAGAGTTAGGTTTATCCTACAGTTATCAGGACTGATAACACTTTTGAATAGTTACATTTTAAATTACTTTTAGAAGCAGAGAAACACAGCAAAGTAGGTCCTCCTTCATGCTGATGTTTTTAAAAGATTCATTTTAATTCCCTCAAGGCAGTGGAATAAAGTATACTAAGCAAAGGCCCTTAAGTTCAGAAATTAATCTTGGTTCTCTACCACAATGAGTCTGAAGTTCTAGGACTGTAAATCAGCTTTCCTGGGCTCTTTCTGTGCCTCTGTGACAGAGACTGTAGGGTACCAATTAAACTGATTACTAAGTTTATAAATATGCAAAAAATGATTATATAAAGTAAACATTAATATGTAGCAGCTCAGCCTTATCAGTGGATTGAAACCTTGCAAATACACCATTCTCTGGACCTTAACCCATGTCATTTATTTTGCTTGAAAGGTACTTCCCACCTTGTCTGGAAAACTCCTACCCAACTTCTAAGACCACACTTGAAGTTCTCATCATCAGCCAACGTTAAGGCATCCCATCTTCTGTGTCCATATTACTTTGTCCTTCCTCTCTAATTGTAATTACCATTTCTATAGTGGGCATATGTCCTAGTTTACAAACTCAGAAGTGTGACAAATGGTGATACTTCTTATTTTCTATAAATCAACTTAATGTCTGACTCCAAGTCTCCATCACACAGCCTGGTAGAAAATCCTTTCTTAAACATAACTGTGGTGTGTTCTCCTTCCCAAGGGGCAACAGAATCCTACAGGCTAATGCTGTGTTTGGAAAAAGAAAAAAAAAATGCTTCTCCCACCAGTCTAACATTCTCCCTGCTGAGGAATGTTCTCTCTCTGTTTCTGGGATACTTATGAAGTGCTGGAGTTTGTGGCAAGTTTGGAGACCTGAGTGCTTCAGGTCCCACCTTCCTAGGCTTCTGTGTGGCTCTCTCTTGGGAAGACCCTCTCAGGGTCTCTCCTTATCCCATGATGACAAATCCTACAGGGATCCCATGACTCAGGGACCACAAATCTTTCTTTCTGGTAAAGGAAAATCTCTTCTCTTTACTGTGTCACTTCTCAAAAACTCTTTCCCTTTCTCCTTCTGTAGCACAACCAGTGTAAGCTCATTTACACATTTTGGCTTTTATAGAAGACAGGACTTTGTTACCAATATGAACATGGTGATAGCAGAGAAAAGAAGCTTTCCCGTCTGTTCTTACTCAAATTAACAAAGAGAATGAAACATACAATCTCCAATTTCAGTGAAAGCACGAGAGTGAAAATCTGCCCAAAGCAGATAAAATAGGAAATTAAAGGGCCAAGCAATGGCAAATTTTAGGAAGTGCCAACAAAAATCCACTAACATTGCACACCCTCCTAGGAAGTAAAAAAGCTATATTTTTAAATTTATAACTGCTGGAACAGGCACATATATGAAGGCTGGCAGATAAAGAGGAGGGCTGAGATCAAGCAGAGGCTGTATAGGGAATGTCACATCCACTAGCTTCAAAACATCTCCACAAATAATTTGCCAAAGAAAATGGATGGTGCACTGTAAAATCAAAGCTAAGCCTTAAATAAAAATAAAGAAGCCATGAGGAGTAATAACAGATGGCAGACATAGAGCTACAAGGCCTTCAGACACTGGAATTGTTGAAGTAGATTATAAAAACATCTATAGTACTATATTTAAAAGTAAGCAACAGGCTTGAAAATATCTGCCTAAATGGAAAATATAAAATTAACCTAACATTGAAGAAAACCAACCAAATAAAACTTGTAGTAATTAAAAAATAGAGCGCCTAAAATTTAAATCTCAGTATCCGGGTTTAACAGCAAAGTATGCTCAAGGTGAAAAGAAAATTTGTTAACTGGAGTATAGGCCAGAAGGAATTTTCTGGAATGTAGCAGAGAAGAACAAAGAGATAATATATATGAATGAGAGGTTAGCAGACTTTGAGAATAAAATAAATTCTAATATGTCTTATCAAATTTCTAAAGAGAGCACAAAGAATGTGGTGGAGGCAATACTTGGAGAGAGAATGGTTGAGCAGTTTCCAGAAAAGTTGAAAGATACCATTTCATAGATACCTCACTTTCCAGAAGACCAATAAATCTTAAACAGAATACATTAAAAGAAATACACACCTAAGAAAAACAGTAAAAACTTCCTACAACCAAAAACTTTGGAACATTCAACGAGCAGCCTGAGAGAAAAGCTTAACTTCAAGGAAATAGAAGGTAAACTTACAGATGATGTCTTAAGAGCAACAAAGCAAAGCAGAGAATGGAGGGATATCTTCAGAATTATGAAAAATGATAATGGCAATCTAGAATTCTTCAGAATTCTTCAAAAATATATTTCCTGAATGATACTAAAGTGAAGATATTTCAAACACAAAACACACACAAAAATTCTAAGACTTGGCCACTAGTCTCTCACTAAAGGACTTCTGAAGCAGGTACTTGAGGCAGAAAAAACATGACCCTACATGGAATGACTGACATGTTACGAAGAATGACGGTCATAGGAAGTGGCCAACGTGTAAGCAAATCTAAAATAACATTGTCTGCATGCATGTAATGATATTGAGTTCAAAATAAAAGGAGGTAGAATTTAAATTGGAGACAATATGTATGTAATATGTAAGTCTATATGTGGGGAGGGAGAAGTGAAGCACTGTATTCTAAAGCCCTTGTATTATCCAGAGGAGATATTAGATTAAATATGTGTGTTTGAACTTCTTGAGTAACCACTGAAAGAAAAAAAACAGATAAAACTTCCAAACAAGTATATGTGAGATTAAAAATGTTTTAATACACCAGGAAGATATTATAATATTAAATTAGTATGTCCCTAATAATATACACTCAAATTATATGAAACAAAACTAAACATAAGCATAAGAAAAAAAAATATATATAATGGCATTGGGAGATTTTAGCACATACCTCTCTTGTTAATTGAGAGAATAAGTGGGGGAAAAAAGATACAAAGCATTTAAGTGACATGATTAGCAAAAGACCTAATAAACAAATGCAAAACACTGCACCGAACAAATACCAATGCACAATCTCTTTATATATACATAGATCATAAATTCTGAGCATGTGTGGGGCCATAAAACAACAGTAAAACTGAATGAACTACAGATACATCAATAACACGGATGAATTTCATAAACACAATGAGCAAAAGAAACAACAAATATATAACAGTAATTCTATTTATATAAATTTCAAAAACCAGCAAATATTTCAAATGTAATGTTTAATTCATTAATATATATACTTGTTTTAATAAAAGCCTGGAAAAGATTACAAAAAAGTAAGGAAAAAATGGCAGAGGCTCAGTGCAGGAGGGGCTTCCAGACAGCTGGCAGTGTTCTTTTATGGACCTTTTAAAAACATTTTTATTTTATTTAAATTCAATTTGCCAACATATAGTATAATGCCCAGTGCTCATCCCATCATGCGCCCTCCTTAGTGCCCATCATGCAGTTACTCCATCCCCTCACCCACCTCTCCTTCTGCAACCCTTTGTTTCCCAGAGTTAGGAGTCTCTCATGGTGTGTCTTCTCTAATTTTTCCCCACTCAGTTTCCCTCTTTCCCTTAGGATCTCTTTCACTATTTCTTGTGGACCTTTTAATGATGATTGCATGAATGCTGATTTTTATAATCATTCTTAACCCTGTCCATATGTGTTTTGTAATAAAATATGCATAACATAGAATTTACCACATTAGCGATTTTTATATGTATATTTCAGTGGCGTTAAGTATCTTTGCATTGTTGTACAACCATCACCATTATGCATTTCTAGAGCTTTTTTTTTTATCACTGCAAATAAAAACTCTCTACCCATTGTTGACCTTAAAAGTAAAATAGCCATTTATTTTACTGGCAAAATGGGTTTATTCAGGAATAGCAAAGAAATTGCAATTCAGGACATACAAGCAAGCTATAGCAAACCATAAGCACATTGAGAAATCAGAGGAGAGGAAGGTTACTTTATAGAGAAAAAGAGGAAGTTGGGAGGGGGTGCTTTAAATGAAATCCATTTGAGGAGAGTGAGAGTTCAGGGTAGTGAAGATTTCTCATTGGCTGAGTTGTGGTATTTTCTTATTGGCTGAGCTTGTCGCTGGGTCAGAAAAAATTCTCCCTTCTTCCTTCTGAAGTAGTAAAGTAGGCTTCTTCCTGCTGGTAATTCAACCTACGTTTCTTTCTGCCAGAGCCTACAATGGACAAGGGGTAGGATATGAGAGCTTCCCCTTCTGGCCTCCTAGCTCCATTTCAAATGAAGTTTCCTTTATTCAATTTCACAGGGTAAAATAGTGTCTCCCTCTTCCTCCCTTCCCCCAAACTCCTGGTAACCTCTAACCTATTTTCTATTTCTGTGAATTTGCCTATTCTGAGCAGACATGAAATTAGTTAAAAGCTTTTTAATGGTTGCCAATGGCAAGACAGAGGTAGGGATGGAGAGAATGGAAGATGATGGTAAGAATGTCTTTTTGATTGTTTTGAATCCCTGAATTTTTATAGCCTATTTAAAAAGTTAAGAATGAATAAATGAATGATTAAAAATGAATAGGAAGTATTTAGACTAACCACATAAATAAAGGCTAGATTCTTGGGGAACTCCAATCTTCCCCCTGACTACTGAACTTCTGGGGGCAGAGATTTACCTAGTCTGACCTGCTGCTTGAAAGGAGTTGGAGGATGAGGGAGCAAATGAAAGAAGTCAGGAGTTAATAGCTCACAGCAGTTTCTGACATATTAGTCTATTCCTCCCACTTGACAATGAATTCCTTGAGAGCAGGAATTCTCATCTTCTTCATCTTTGTGTCCTTGAGCACAGTGACTGGTCAATACAGGCACAACAAAAATCACTGTTTCCTTATTACAAATTAAACATACTTAGGAATAAAGGAGATTAATAGGAAGGCCAAGAAAACTGAATTACTTTAGGAAAGATATCTTGATTTCTTTTTCCCCAACAGTTGTTGCTATTCTGTGTTAGCCCAATAAGATTTTCTTAGAAAAGAGATTTGAGAAGTATTTTGCTTAGCCAAGTGTCACAGTTAATAGAAAGGGACAGGTTCCTCAGAAAGACTCAGGAGGCTAAGGATGTATCTTGAAGTGACAATTCCAGAAGTTGCGGGTCAGAGTGCACTGAGAACATGCAAGGATTTCCTCAGAATATTCGGAAATTTTTAAATTGATTGATGAAACTCTTGCCATATCTTTCTTGAGGTATGTGGCTAACATAGAATCCATGAAAATGGGATCCAGCTCCTTGAAATGACACACATATTAGTAACATTGCTCTGAATAGTGTATTGAGAAAAGAAGACTCAGGGTAAGCTCATAAAGTGGCCGTTAACCTTAAAAATAAAAACTGCCAGTTATTTTACCAGGAAAAATGGTAAAAAAATGGGTTTCTTTGGAAAGAGCAGGGAATTCCAATTTGGAACAAGCAAGCTACAGCTAAACCATAGGCAAGTCAACAGAACTAAGAACACTCACAGAGGAAAAGGGGTGAGGGCAGTGAGGAGGGCTCTTTTAAACAAAAGTCCATTGGAATAACCTGGGAGCTTGAAATATTATAACGGTTTTTCAGTGGTTGAGTTGTGACAGTCTCTCATTGGCTGAGCTGTTGCCTAGGGAGGAGGAAACTCTTCCTTTTGGAGGCTAGCCTGAAGTCAAAAATACCTCTCTTCTTGTTGGGTCGGCGGTGGACCAGGAGTGGGAGGGTGTTAGAGCTCCCCCTGCTGGCCTCCTAGCTCCATTTTAAATGAGGTTTCCTTTTATTAATTTTCACAAAACTTGGCGTTATTTTACTACCACTCTCCCCGTTGTCATAATTTTTATAACTCTCTAATTTATTTTACTGCTAATCTCCCTGTCAGAATTGATGATTCCTGGCTTCCTTAATTTTAGCAATAAAATTGGTGATTGTTGAGAGTAGTCAGCTTTAAGCATGACACAATTATTTGAATGTTTTACAGATTATAAATATAATCTCAGCAGATTGCCTAATTTAAAAATGTCTCTCCTCTTTTACTAGAGTTTTGTGGTATGACTAAGGATGGTGTGTTAAATTCTTAGAGCTCTTTGTTAATAGTTCGTGTGTTTTGTCTGACCAGCACCCATTTTCCCTTTCTAAGAACACCTGTTTTACTTGAGAGTAATTAGCTCTTCCTAACACCCATGGATTATACTCCTCATGCCCCTGTGTTTCCCTCAGTTGGGCTCAGATTTGTGACCCAGGCAAAGCTAATGCTCAACTTTGAGTCTTCGATTGGCAAAGAGATGGGAAATTGTTGCATTTCAGCCCAAGCCAGGAAAAGGCCCCCTAGGAGCAGAGCATTTATGGTTGAGTGCTTGAGCAGAGCCAGCTGCCTGGGTCCGTCCCACAACCCCAAGGCTGGTCCCTTCAAATACATTTCCACAACCAATTAAGTATCTAGCATGGGTTCCACTTTCTCTGTAATTGAAGTGTTCTAAAAAATGCACCCAACCTTTATCCTCCCTTTCTTTTTCTTCAGCCTTAAGGTTTTTTCTGCAGGCCAGCTCCTCACTCACAGGCTCACAATTGCTGACTCCTCTTCCCATCCCAAGGGCTCCTTCCTTTACCTTCAGCTCTTAAGGAGTGTGCTGGCAAAGACAATGCTTTAGAATCAAAGCCCTTAGACAGTAGAGGTAGTGGTTTTTGGCTTGTTATTTTATATTACTTTGATGATGATGTAGACGTAGACAAAGACCATCCAAAGGAGAAAAGCAAAGCAAAGTCTGTTTATTCAGAGCTTGCTATAGTAAGACAGCCAGCTGCCTTGCTTTTTTTTTTTTTTTGGTAGAGACAGTGGAGATGGGGAGCTTTATAATAGAAAAAGGAAAGCTTCAGGTTTGCCCAGATGGGGAGCTGTTGACCTGGGGAAGCTGCAAAGGGCTGATTAGAAGCTAGCATTCTGTGTGATTGGTTAGGGGTGTATATTGCTGTATACTTCCTGGTTGATCCTAATTTGCAAAAAGGGACAGAAATTAAGAAAGCTGGCAGTCACTGATCAATTCCTGGCCATTTATGGCCATTGCTGTGTAGGTTGTAGTTGGCTTCAGGGCTGGCTGCTGGGGGGTTCTGAGTCTGAGTTCCACTGTCATATATACTCGGCCTATTGTCTGATTGTGTAGCTAGTCTCTCAATTAGTGGTTGAGTTTGTGATTTAGGTTTTATCTATATATAAGATGCCTTCTAGTTGCTGTTCTGTCCCAAACTTTCATTTCCATTTCCAATGCAAAAGAAAGAATGCTAAGAAAGAAAACTCTTTACCCAAAGTCACCTGTTGAAAAAGGGAAGTTCTAGTTTTTAATCATATGGTATTTTCTGTTTTAGTACACGAAAATTTTCTTTTAGTTTCCCTCTGTGGTATCTAAGTGCAGGTGGTCAGGGCCTGCACATAAGGAGATTTTTAAATTCCTTTTGAATCCCATCTTCTGCCTCTGAATACATTTTTAAAAAGAGTCTGCAAGATAGTCCGAGTAAGAGTTTTCCTCCATGTGTGATTCTGATCAAGATATTATTCCCAGACGTCATTGTACATCAGAATAAGCTGGGAAGGTTGTTTAAAATGCAGACCCCCCAGGGCTCACCACAGACTTCATGCACCAGACTATCTGGAAGGGGATTCCAGGGCTTTTTTGTTGCTTTGCTTGTTTGTGTACAAGAAGCGCCTGGAGTGATTCTTAATACCGTCTGGCAGGTACTAAGGACCGGGCTGGCGTTTGGCAACCACTGAAATAGGAATTCCACTGCTACATGTTGCTGAGACTGAGGCTGTCACATCATTTATCCTTTTTTTAAATGTTGCGTTTGACAGCGTGTGCACATTTACATCTGTGTTTTTGGAGGCTTAGAGATTCTGTGGCCCAGGGGATTTTCTGATTGGCCCCCGTCATATCTTTTTCACTATACGTGGAGGTAGGGACAGGATAACGCGGGCCGTATTGGGCCGCTGTTACTTTTGGCCTTGAACATCTTGCCAGATTTCCTGAACCCAGAACAAATGTGAAGAACAAGTCTTCCCAATGTTACAAAGCTCAAGAAAGAGCAGCACAGTAGCATCCTAGGCATATGTGTAACATCTCACAGTTAATTTAACGAAAGGAGTGGCTCTATCAATCTAACCATAGTGCCTAAAATAGCTCACTCTAAATTCTTTCAAGCCTGGCAGTACAAAAAGACAGAAAAAGTTCCATATTGTGTCAGACAATTAGTCACCTGCTTCTTCCAGAGTTGTTCTTGACTGAATGGTAATTAGAATTCCCTTCCAAATACTCCTGACAAGGCTTCACACAGAGCGAAATGAAACCCAGCTGGGTGGGGACTCTCTTTTCCTTGGAGATTTGACCCAGTACTATGCACCCCCAGGGCCTCTGGACCTTCCAATAGATTGCCATTAGTAAAGAAACTCACTGCCTGTGAGTGTCAGCTCTGCAGTGGTCTCCCTGGCTGTCATGGGCCATGGATTTAAGAAATGCCAAATGTCTTTGCAGGATGCCCAAGGTGACCTCTCAGCCTCTTGAACCTCAGGCACTAGGGCCCAGCCAGCCAGCCAGCACTCCTTTGGCAGGGCTGCATGGATTCATCCAACCATTCTTCATGCAACAAGCCTCACAAAGTTTGTTGTAGGAGGCTGCACCCAAGCTAGGTCTGGGAACATGAAAGAGGCCTGGTACTGCCCCCAGCTGCTCAGAGTATAATGGGGGATTGATTCACACACCCTGACAGTATGAAGTACGTACTCTGATGGGAGGTGACAACCAAGGCACATGCAGAGGCTCTGATGTGATGGGCCTGACATCGGCCTGCACCTGTGATCACAAAGGGTATTGGGCTGAGGAATCCTCTCTAGAAGCGTCCAGGCATCTCCATCACAGTGTGATATGTGATATCTGTTCTGTCAACCTGGGCTCTCATGTGTGCTGCAAGGGCCTTTTCCTCCTCACAGACTCAAATACCAGTGTGAAGATGGTCACTTGTCCTTTACAGACTGAAGCCAACTCAGTCACTTGCTGGCATTTATGTTATCGTATGCCAGGCCCTGTTCTAAAAGATTTGCCTGAAGTATCTTATTTCTCACATGATCCAAGAGACATACACTGCTGCCTATAGTAAAGATGAGGACAGCAAGGCACAGATTAAGGAACTTGTCCAGTTGATGCCCCCATGGGCTGGCATAGACCTGAGATTCAAGGCCAAGCCATTTGCTCCCAGTGCCTGAGCTCTAGAGGACTCTGCTCCCTGGAGGTATGTGATTGCCCATGGGATATGGACCCACTGGCTTGATCTTTTATTCCAGGCCATCTTGCCCCATCTGCCTCTTCAGTGATCCTGAACTAATTTTCTACAATTTTATCCTGAGGCCAATGTGAGCTCAGCCCTTCTTGAAAGCATGGTGTCCTTTCTTTCTGGTGCTAAGCAGGATCCTTCAGTCAGTATGTGAAATTCCTTCTTTCATCTTTAATCTGCATATTTTTGAATCACACCTGTCTTTCAAAATCTGACTTTCTTTCTTAATATCCCTTTAAGTGAACCATACAGTGTCCCTGGGCATATCTTTAGCATTTAAAATATTGGCCTTTGGTTTTCCCTGTAAATCTCTGGATGAAACATAGTATATAAATCAGGGTGATTGCAGAAATATGGACATTTTTCTATAAAGCTGATGTAAAGAAATATCACATAGAGTTAAAAAAAAAAACTCAATCAAATGTTTAAAGAGAGTAAGTCATTTCAACTTGTATTCTACCGTGATGTGATCTTTAGCAAAAAGTGCTAAATGTCATCTTTTTAAGCAATAGTGATCTTTATCACCAGTGCATGTTAGCACAGGTGGTACAAAACATAACTGACAGTTCTGAAAAACTATATAAAAATACCTGAAACTCTCAATGTAACCATATTAAATGTTGCCACAGAAGAAAGAATAGATTTTGGGAAATCATCTTTATAGCATGCTCTCTAAAATCTTTGCACTTGTTAAAGTTGTATTTCTTCTCTTGGATTTTAAGTTTCCTTAATATTTTAGTCTTATTTAATTAAATTTTAACCTATTTAATTTAGGTTTTGTAATTGGAATAATTTTAGTGTTTTTAAGATGCTGATGGTTTAAATCAATATTCCTACTTCTGTTGCTTTAATTTTATTAATCTTAAGGAATCTGATTGGTCTTGATGAATTCTTTTAAAAGGTACTCTTTTTATAATTTTTTAAGTCTTTATTTATTTGTTTTAGAGAGAGAGAGAGAGAGAGAGAGAGAGAGAGTGTGAGCATATGTGTGCGCACCGTTAGGGGAAGGGCCAGAGGAAGAGGGAGAGAAGCAAACTCCCTGTGAGCAGTTAGCCTGATGCAGGACTTGATCCCAGGACCCCGAGGCTATAAAATTCTTAGAAGATAAAAAAAGGAGAAAATATAGATGGCCTTGAGTTTGATCGTAACCTTTTAGATGCAACACAAAAGGCATTGATCTGTGAAAGAATGAATTGATAAGTTGGAATTGGTTAAGATTAAAAGCTTCCATTCTGTGAAAGTCAGTGCTAAAATAAAAATGAATGAATGAATGAATCTGACTCTTTAAAAAATAAATCTTGAGTGTCAGAGACAATATTGTTCACACCAACCAAACCATGTCAGAGACAAAATGGAATTTTTTGAGTTGCCTGAAAAGTGTAGCTCATCCTCAGCAGATAAGACACTATAACTTGTTGGTCAAGAGAAGAGAGACAGATTGTCCTGAGTAAGTTGGACGTGTGTTTGCAAAAACAAGCAAGCAAACAAACATTACCAATCTACATCTCAGTTGTGAGATAAAACCAGGAGACTTCTGATAAGTTCAGGGAAAATAATCTGTATTTTATGAGTAGTAATATGACATAGAATTGATAGATTTTGAGGTAGATTTTTTTAAAAAATAAGTTGTATTCCTAACTTATATTCCTTAATTTTAATTATTCTCTTCTTACTATAGATTTTGTTCATTAACTCACAGATTAATTCCTTATTTAACATTTTCTCTGCGGATTTTTTTCATATGCTTTCAAAGTTCCCTGGTACTTCTGTAAATATGCATGGTCAGCAGCATATGGTCAGTCTATGTGCTTTGATGAATCTGTACCTGACTGTCACACAATGTAGATCTTGTCATTAGAATCCACTTGTAGTGCAAAGTATAGAAATATGCTTTGTGTAAAAGGGCAGCCTTTGAAAAGAAATGAATCTGGGAACATGAATGGAGAAGACATTTTCCCATTTCATTCTTGGCATTCAATACATTTAATGCCATTCTAAATAATTTATTCACAAAAACTCAGAAACTTTGTATAATTTGGAATATTTAAAGAGAGATACGATTAGGTTGGTGGTCTATCCTATGGGTGATTTACAGAAAACATTTGTTTCTTACGAAAAAACCCCTGGTGGAATAATGTTCACAGATGGGCCAGAATCAATATCATTAATGGATCATTTTCACTGTTTTATTTCTGGATGAATATAGCAGGGTTAATGGTTACACCTTTCAAGAAACCTCAGGCAAAGCAGGTTAGATGAAGCTCAGGAAATTACTAAACTGTTTTCAAGTGTGGCTATACCATTTTGTATTCCCATTGCTTGAGTATGAGAGTTCAATTTACCCCACCTTCTTGCTACTACTTGGTACTGTCAATTTTTAAATTGTAATCATTCTGCTGTGTTTAGTGGTATCTCAATAAGTTTTAATTTGCATTTTCTTAGAAATGAATGATAATAAGGATGTTTTCAGATGTTAATATTTCATCTATATCCTATATCTCTTCTTTGGTGTTGTGTCTATTTGAATACTTCCATTTTTTCTCATTAGGTTAAGAGTCATATAAAATACCTTTCCTTATTTTCCCAAAGTTGACCAAGAACAGGATGTATTTCTCTAATATATCTAGGATATTTCCCCGTGAGCTTAAAATTAGGAATACTCTTTTCTTCCTCCACTTCTACCTTTTCTTTAAAAATTGGGTTTGAGGAAATTGGGAATGTGGTGGTAATATGAAGACCCAGTATCCCTAGTCCCATTCGGTCCATGAGGCCACTTCTGCATTTTCCATTCTTTACATAATCTTTCCCTTGTGAGTAAGGATTATTCACCCGATTTGTGGGTAGTATGTTGACAGAATGACATTCTCTGCTTCCTGTTAGGAGGTCTGGCTTTCCCAGTGGGCAATTTTTCTCACTTTCTGGCCCACACATGGGCTCAATTTTTTTTTGCTTCCTTCCCTGTAGGGTGGAAAATAGGGACCTGGCTGGAGTCTGCCATATAGAAACATCTCTTGCCTTACTTCTGTCAGTCCCTGCTCTCTTGTGTTCGCAGTGAGAGACATATAGCAATCAATTATCTTGACAGCTAGTTTGGAAGGGTCTGCACAGTGGCCCAGAGGCCCTATGGATGAGTCCCAGGTTCATATCTCATATTGGCACCATGGCTAAGGCGTATTGTTCATTCCATTTTACCAAGTGTAAGACTCATATCTAATATCTGTGTCTTCTCATTTTATTTGGAACCCACTGGGAGACTGGATCCCAATCACCTCAATATACAATTTCAAATGCATCCACTGTTTATGGAATGTCTTTCTCACTCCCTCCCTTGCACTGATTTTGTAAATATTTACCAAGTACTGACCATGCTCCAGGTTTTAAGGCAATAGAGCTTTGGAAGTTTATGTGCCTGACCTTGGAAGATTAAAATACACTCATATGTGAAAAGGGAGGAAATCTCTATATTGCAGTTTCTTCAGAGCATCTTTCTTTATCTGTGTCACATCTATTTCCTTTACTCTGCCTTTGAGTAAAAATAGAAGATTTTTTTAACCTTTTATCTCTCTTTAATGCTTAGTCTCTGCTACTTCTCAAAATGTATCCTTTCCAAAAGCAACTGAAAATATTGAATGTAAGGATAATTTTATGTGGAATATTTTACCTTGATATAGATTAATGTTTGCAAACATTATCACCATTAAATTTTAAGGTCTTACAGATGACACCCTCTTTTGTTCAGTATATCACAGTTAGTTACAGCATTATTGGCACTGCAGTTATGTGTGCTTTTAAAGAATTGAGTTTTGAACAATCTGCTGTAAAAAAAATTAAAAATCTTACAAATGAAATACTGAAAAAAATTAATTATATTTGTTATTTGGAAAAAGTTAACTTGGAGTCCATTTCAGTTTTTGGTGTGATCTTTTTCTCCTTCAAAATTTTTTCAACTTTGCAAGCCCTCCTAAATTAGAAGGATAATGAATCATGATGTCTGAAAGTCCTTGATGCCAACAAACATTCAACAACATTTATCCATCTGCCAAGCAAAGTGGATTGTATGGGTTAAGTCAGTTGAAGACTCTGCAGAAGCTCAAGAATGTAAGAGAATACAGGTTGTTGATGGCCCAAGAGGAAGAAGCCATAACCTCTTCCTTGTCATCAATTAGGCCAAATCAAGGTGTTCTTCTTGGAGCAACCAGCGAGTTCTTTGGAAGCCACCAAGAGATGTTCTTTGTATATTAAATTATGGAAATCCAACAGAAAGAAAGGGGTCATTTGTAAGAAGGTTTTGGTGTACTTCAGATTCAGGTATTTTGTGCCTTCTGTGGATTTTAAAATTAAAACTTATCAGGATTGTATGTATGTGTGTTTTCACTTGGTAGCCTATTTGATGGGCTATTTTATGGATCAGATGGTCAACACCATGGTGTTTATTTGGCCCTGCTTCAGGATCTTTGAGTCATCCACTTGGAATTGCACCTGTGGTCTTCCCATGAAGCAATTTCTTACTCACCAGATGCCAGCTGTATGTCACCTGCACACAAAAGGCTCCACTGGCCACTTCCAGTGATCCCTTTCTCTCATCCCTTCCCTGAGGGCACTTCCTAAGCACATTACCCTGCATATTCTCTGTAGATAGCACATTTACTGGTTTGTTTCTTGGCTCTCTTTCCCACTATAACATGGACTCCAGAAAAGCAGTGTCCTTTGTCCTACTTACCACATAATCCTTAGGACCTAGACTATTGCCTGGCACACAGTAGGATCCCATAAGTATGTGATGAAGGATTGAGTACAAGGTGACTAGCAATTATAGTTAATAAGACCAGATAGACCATTCTCCAACTGGGATTTCTTTATCCTTAAATTATGGATAGCTTTTAACTGAGCCTAATATTTTATCAAGAAAGAAGAATGGGGCTAAATATTCCCATGGCTAAAAGCCTAAAGTAACGGCCTTTGGCAGGACTCATCCCGAGATCCCTGTCAGTCTGTGCCTGCCACTGCTGACCACCAGTTCTTGGTGAAACAGGAGACTGAGTGTCCATGATAGAACCATATAGAAATCTAGTCTGTTCCTGTGTGGCCAGAAAATGTTTTCTTCTTCTGAGGTGAGTGACAGAACTGACAGGAAGGGGCCCTCCATGGGGGCTTCTCTCATCCAGCTGTTACTGAGAAATGCTTTCTCAGTTACACCCCACTCCCATGCCCACTCAGACATGAGAGTGAATGCGAGTAGGATGGGTTCCTCTCTCAGGGTGCAGAAAAGCTCCTAAATGGCTGCAGGTTGTTTCGTGGTCTGTTTGTCATATAAAATGTATGAAGCCTGAGAATTTCATGAAACAGAATGGACAGAAAACATGATGAGATTTCACCAGCCTCATAGCACTCTGGTCAGAAATGTCTACTTCGGTTCTGTTCCATTGAATCATCCTTCAGGGGAGACATTTCAGCAAACTGTGATCATTTCTTTTACTTTTGTCTTCATGGTGTTGTATTTACTCCACATTTGTACTTGGATAGGTACCTCCCTGGCTGCTTAGAAATGCAGGTCCTTACTTCTCATCCTTCCAGATCTATGAGGAGAAGAGGTACATTTCATCCTTGTTTATACATGAACTTCACAGAACATTTGTATTCTTGAAGTGATTTTTTTTAATTTAAAGTTTTGTTTTCTTAATTGTGATGTTTTATCAATTTTTAAATATACAATAATCAGAAGAGCGGGCACAACATTAAGAAGGTGATGTTTCGCCAAGACACCTGCACCCCGATGTTTCTAGCAGCAATGTCCACAATAGCCAAACTGTGGCAGGAGCTTCGGTGTCCATTGAAAGATGAATGGATAAAGAAGATGTGGTTTATGTATACAATGGAATATTACTCAGCCATTAGAAATGACAAATACCCACCATTTGCTTCAACGTGGATGGAACTGGAGGGTATTATGCTGAGTGAAGTAAGTCAATCGAAGAAGGACAAACATTATATGTTCTCATTCATTTGGGGAATATAAATAATAGTGAAAGGGAATATAAGGGAAGGGAGAAGAAATGTCTGGGAAATATCAGAAAGGAAGACAGAACATAAAGACTCCTAACTCTGGGAAAGGAACTAGGGGTGGTGGAAGGGGAGGAGGGCGGAGGGTGGGGGTGAATGGGTGACGGGCACTGAGGGGGACACTTGACAGGGTGAGCACTGGGTGTTATTCTGTATGTTGGTAAATTCAACACCAATAAAAAATAAATTTATTATAAAAAAAGAAGGTGATGTTTCATGGATAACATTCTAGTTAGAAAGATTTGACTACAGATGCTACATTGTCACTAGTCATTCTTACTATCTTTATCAATAAAGATTTTATCTGAACTAGAACATTCATTTCTGAAGAAAACCAGGAGGACTCAGCATATCTTATTTTTTTATAATAATACCAATGTCATGATGAACGCAATAGAGTTAATTCGGGTGAGGCGCAAGTGGCTGGCATGACAAAGTAGAGTATATCCCTAAGACAACAGAGATTAGAAAAGAAGATAAATTGGATAAAATCTTTGGTTACTCAATTATGAAAAAAAGTTTGATACACTCTAGGTGGTAAGGAGGAAATACATAGCAAAGTAATGAAACAACAACTAGCTGGAGGCCAAACTGATGAATTTAACTAGAATGGTAAAGCATTAAAAAAACTGTTTATCTAAGAACATCTTAAAATTAGTGAGTAGGAGGGAAGTTTGGTTGCAAATGTATTTCTGTTGTGTATGTATGCAATGAGAATTACCAAGTAAGTGAAAACCATGACTTTGAGAAGTCAAGTTAAAAACATAAAGTCATTTTGACAGCAATCCAAACAATCAACTCAACAAAATATTCTTTTAAATGGCTTCCAGGTAATTTTCAATGTTTGGGTGCAATGCTTGTGACCCAGTCTTTTTATGAAAGAGGGGGAAAATATATCCAACAAGACGTTGCTGTTCAAAATCCCATTTATGAGTAAGAACTGGAAACCAGGGGAAGATTCTTAGGTTTCAAGACAGTCTCCGCAATGAGTAGGCCGATTTGCAAGATTCATTATCTTCCTAAACCAAGAGATTTCACATACATTTTTTTTCCTGAGAGGTCCAGTGTGATATTGACATATACTAGAGGGCTGAGTCTAATGCTGTGAAAAACATGGCCTTTAAAGGGTCTCTCAGAGGCATGGTAATGAAGCCATGTTTACCTTTGAATAAGAATCACATTCATGGGAGAAAATACAGAGCATCCACTCTGAAAACCTTCTCAGTCTACATTACTCCAGTCATATCCATGTACAGGCTTGCAAAGTTACTTTTTCTATTTGCAGTCTGTATTTTAAAAGCTACTTTGCTATTTTTATCATTCTTCCTTAAATTTCCAAAAACACTTCTAAGGTTTTTGAGTGCTGGAACTCCTTTTAACAAAGGCTCTAATCTCTGATCAGAGAATAGCGATCAGCTAGCTCTGTAGTTAGAATTCTCATACCACCTGAGTTCCAGAAATCCTTCCTTGGTATACTCTGAGCTAGCCTTCCTGGCAACCAGAAAAGGCCAGGTGGAATGAAGCAATGAGCGCACACTGACTTCATTCTTTCTAAGGGAGTTACTATTCTTCCTAAAACTCACCATGATAGTGATAAGAATGAGCTGCTCTCAGCTCTATAACTTGTTGTCGAAGTGGCCTTGATAAATCATTACCTCTCTCCAAGACTGATGCTTTCCTCTACAACATGTGAATAATCTTGTCTATCTCTTTGAACTAATGGCAAGCATGAAATGAGATAATATATGTAAAATTGCTCCTAAATACGAAAATAATAATGATGATAATGACAGTTACTGTAACATGGTTCATTTTTAAACTCTTGATCTTGTCATGAAATCAGATGTATCTCTCCCTGGGCATAGCTAGTGACAGCATTGGCTGACAAGCAAAGGTTTCAGTAACTGTTCCTTTTTGAAGTGCAAATGGTTAATATGTGTTTTATTTTCAGCTGTACTCTTGATTGCAAGCATTTTGGTACATCCAACAGTAAGGATACATACTGGATAGCCTAAATTCAACTGTTTTACAGGGGACAGAAAATCTGAGAAAAAATTTTCTAAAGACTTTATGACCACTGTTATGTTACCACCACAATGGGATCACTATGGGTGAGATGGAATTAGATGAAGCTCTCTGTATTCTAGAGATGACCAAGCTTTTATTTTTTTTTATAATGGGCTAAAATTCAGAAATCCAACTGTATGTAGTACACATAAATGTTTAATTGATCATAATGATATGATTAACAGTAGTCTGTTAATTATTTAACATATGGATTATTCCCAAATTATAAAAGCAGGCTTTAAAGTATTTAATAACTTTTTGCACAAAAGTGAGCTATACAACCTTGAAAGTAGTCCTTGAAACTTCAATGACATTATTAGAATTTCTGGTCTTGAAATTGCAAGGATTAGGAAAGGTGTTAGAGTATATTTAATATGTGACCCCAAATCTACATCACCAAAGATTTATTAAAGAGGGAATGCATTCCTGGAGCTAATTGCTACTAAAAATTGTCCAGTCTTTGGCCACATTGCCAGATCTTTTAGGAGACATCTAGAATTAATGGACTCATCACTATTATCCTGGAGACCCTTTGTCTTCTTGATAGACATGATGATGTGGAGTCACAGGCAGAGTGATTAATGATAGTTCAGAGACATTTGGAATCCTATGGTCCAGAGGCAGTGAAAGCAATTGAACCACTTAAAAAAAAAATCTGTGAATCTTCCTGGAAGTTGTGATGTCATCTCTGTTAACTGGTTCTGCAATTTTTCAAAATCCACAATTACATCAGAGCATTCCTGTAAAGAGGAGACAAATGTGGCCTAATGGGTGGCTTTCTGTTCAATGCATGTCTGAAGACCTGGACTATCTTTAATAATCCTTCAGCCTTGCTTTGGTTCTTCCTGCAATGTAAGATCCAAAGTGTCCAGATGGCTTGTTGCACTGGTAAGAAACTTAAATCTTGTGAACCACTTAATGTCTAACAAATTGACTTTCCCAGAGCTTTTAATTTAAAGAAAAAAAGGTCCTTAATTGGATAAAATAGTTAAATACATTCTCTTCAACAAGTTTCTACAATCTGTCTATAAACAATAACAACAGCAGCAACAACACCACCCCATCACAGAGGGAACCCACCATTTTCTGCTCAACTTGCTTTAAGCATTGCATAAACCAATAGTGGTTAATGGCACAAGTATAAAGCAAAGGAAGAATGGCTGTATTTTCTGTCAGCATCCTGCAGAAAGGCAGAGGCCTCAGGCCAGACTCCTGGTGGCTGACTCCATGGAAATCGGACACATCATCTTCTCTTTGACTTGAATGATTTTACCCACACTTTATCCCTTTTATTTTTTCATTGCTGGTGTTGAGGGCAGATGGATGACTTTTGGTGAGTCACCTTTTATAATGCCTCAATTCTATGAAGAAAATGTTTGTGGAATTTAATTCTAAAAGCTCAAAGTAATATTATTTAGTTATATTCATCTTCCCAAATATCAACCAACCTAAGTCCTATAGATCAACAAGTAGCAGCACACTGTTTTCTAACAGCTAGTGGGTGTTAATACCAATCATGAACTAATTGCTCTAACCACAAATATTCCATACCACACCCAACTGCAGGTGGCCTGCCTTCAGAGCATCCTATTTCCCCAACTACAAAATATCTTAGGGACATCCTTGGCTTTCTGGTTTCACTAGTCTAGTACATGTTCTTAAGGGCTAATCAGTCACAAAATCAGCAAAGAAATCATGATTGTTCACATCATTCTAACCAGATATGAATGGTACCTTTACACTGGCTACAGGTTGGCTGGTTGGTAGGCTGAGAGGGAGGGATCAGACTGACCAGGATGTGAATATTAATTTTCCTACTTGTGACTGAGCTGCAATTTCCCCATTTGGAAGATGAGCTTAATGGTCCCTGATTTCTAGGGCTAATAGATAATAGTGAGGATTAAAGGAAGCCTCATTGTAACTATTTAGCACAATATTTGTTATGTAGTGTGCATGGTATTCCAGAAGCTGAAACTGTTAATATACTTAGGTCTCTACAGCCTTGATAATGTGTCCCCTCTCTTCCATACTCTCTCTGCTGTAGATGTGGGAGACTGGTACAAGATTGGACTCAGCTGTGAGGCCTCACCAGTCCTTGGCGTTTTTTTCACACAGAAAGGGAACATCTAGGGGGGAGCGCAAGGTGGCTCAGTTGGTTGAGCATCTACCTTCGGGTCAGGTCATGATCCTAAGCTCAGGTCGTGATCCCAGGGTCTTGGAATTGAGCACCACGTTCAGCTCTAGGGAGCCTGCTTCTCCCTCTCTCCCTACTCATGCTCTCTTTCTCTCAAGTAAGCAAATAAAATCTTTAAAGAAAAAATAAAAGGAACATATAAAACACATGGTAAACTTTGACCATAAAAGGAGGTTCTTAACAGAGAAACGGGGAAGTGGTGGAGGAATTCCCTGCAAAGAGAAAAGACCACAACGTTTTGTCAGGTACGCATAAGGTGAAGACAGAAAGTGTCAACTAGGCTTTGGAAGTAAGTCAACAGAGCTCTACATTTTATTTTTCTCTCCTTTTGATATCTGCTTCTGTGACATCTTCATAATCATTTTGAAAATGTATCACTTTTTTAGTGTACATGTTGGATCAAAATTCAATTTTCACCTAAGTCTAAATTCCATAATAATCTTACAGGTAAGAAATAGTATGTGTTCAAAAGTGCAAACCATTTTAAGTTAAACCCTTGTATTTAATACTTTGTGCCCTGGATCGATGATAGAAGTGACAAGTATTTATTATAATCCAATGATGAGTTATTATCAAGGGTGTTTACATAACCTTCACATTATCTTGTTTCTAAAACACATTGATGCTTAATTATGATACTATATGAGGAGAGGAGGGGCAATTTGGTGGAAGAGTAGGGTCCCCAAGTCACCTGTCCCCACCAAATTACCTAGATAACCTTTAAATCATCCTGAAAATCTACGAATTCGGCCTGAGATTTAAAGAGAGACCAGCTGGAATGCTACAGTGAGAAGAGTTCGCGCTTCTATCACGGTAGGAAGACGGGGAAAAAGAAATAAAGAAACAAAAGGCCTCCAAGGGGGAGGGGCCCTGCGAGGAGCCGGGCTGAGGCCGGGGCGAGTGTCCCCAGGACAGGAGAGCCCCGTCCCGGAGGAGCAGGAGCTGCACCGACCTTCCCGGGGGAAAGGGGCTCGTGGGGAGGTGGAGCAGGACCCAGGAGGGCGGGGATGCCCTCGGGCTCCCGGGGACACTAACAGACACCTGCGCCCCGGGAGAGTGCGCCGAGCTCCCTAAGGGCTGCAGCGCGCACGGCGGGACCCGGAGCAGCTCGGGGGGCTCGGGGGCGGCTCCGCGGAGGGGGCTGCAGGGCGGGAGCAGCTCGGGGGGGCTCGGGGGCGGCTCGGCGGAGGGGGCTGCGGGGCGGGAGCAGCTCGGGGGGGCTCGGGGGCGGCTCGGCGGAGGGGGCTGTGGGGCGGGAGCAGCTCGGGGGGGCTCGGGGGCGGCTCGGCGGAGGGGGCTGCGGGGCGGGAGCAGCTCGGGGGGGCTCGGGGTGGGGGCTCCGCGGAGAGGGCTGCGGGGCGGGAGCACGAATCCAACAGCGCAGGTCCCGGAGCCCAGGGAGCCGGGACACAGCCCAGGATCCGGCCTCCCCCAGGACAGCGAGGAGGCTCCTGCCCAGAGCTGAGCAGATCAGCGGCCCCGCCCGGAGCCTCCAGGCCCTGCAGACGGAGAGCCCCGTGGTGACTGCGGGAGCTGACTCCAGGGCTCCAGGGCTGGCCCCGCCACTGCGGTTGTTCCTCCTGGGGCCTCACGGGGTGAACAACCCCCACTGAGCCCTGCACCAGGCAGGGGGCAGAGCAGCTCCCCCAAGTGCTAACACCTGGAAATCAGCACAACAGGCCCCTCCCCCAGAAGACCAGCTAGCCGGACAGGCGAAAAACATATTATTGACCAAGCAGCACTGAAAAGTTCCAGGGGAAGTCGAGAAATTTACAGTATACAGAATCAGAAAATACTCCCCCGTGTTTTGTTTGTTTGTTTTGCTTTTTGATTTGTTTGCTTCCCCCACCCTTTTTCCTTTCTTTTTCTTTCTTTTTCTTCTCTTTTTTCTTTTTTCTCCCTTTTTTCTTTTTTCTTTTTCTCTTTTCTTTCCTTCTTTCTCTCTTCTCTTTTTCTCCTTTTCTCAGTACAACTTGTTTTTGGCCACTCTGCACTGAGCAAAATGACTAGAAGGAAAACCTCACCACAAAAGAAAGAATCAGAAACAGTCTTCTCTCCCACAGAGTTACAAAATCTGGATTACAATTCAATGTCAGAAAGCCAATTCAGAAGCACTATTATACAGCTACTAGTGGCTCTAGAAAAAAGCATAAAGGACTCAAGAGACTTCATGACTGCAGAATTTAGAGCTAATCAGGCAGAAGTTAAAAATCAATTGAATGAGATGCAATCCAAACTAGAAGTCCTAAGGACGAGGGTTAACGAGGTGGAAAAATGAGTGACATAGAAGACAAGTTGATGGCAAAGAGGGAAACTGAGGAAAAAAGAGACAAACAATTAAAAGAACATGAGGATAGATTAAGGGAAATAAACGACACCCTGAGGAAGAAAAACCTACGTTTAATTGGGGTTCCCGAGGGCGCCAAAAGGGACAGAGGGCCAGAATATGTATTTGAACAAATCATAGCTGAAAACTTTCCTAATCTGGGAAGGGAAACAGGCATTCAGATCCAGGAAATAGATCCCCCCCTAAAATCAATAAAAACTGTTCAACACCTCGACATTTAATAGTTAAGCTAGCAAATTCCAAAGATAAAGAGAAGATCCTTAAAGCAGCAAGAGACAAGAAATCCCTGACTTTTATGGGGAGGAGTATTAGAGTAACAGCAGACCTCTCCACAGAGACCTGGCAAGCCAGAAAGGGCTGGCAGGATATATTCAGGGTCCTAAATGAGAAGAACCTGCAACCAAGAATACTTTATCCAGCAAGGCTCTCATTCAGAATGGAAGGAGAGATAAAGAGCTTCCAAGACAGGCAGGCAGGAACTGAAAGAATATGTGACCTCCAAACCAGCTCTGCAAGAAATTTTAAGGGTGATTCTTAAGATTACCCTTTAAGAAGTTCAGTGGAACAATACACAAAAACAAGGACTGAAGAGATAACATGATGACACTAAACTCATATCTGTCAATAGTAGTTCTGAACGTGAACGGGCTTAATGACCCCATCAAAAGGCACAGAGTGTCAGACTGGATAAAAAAGCAGGACCCATCTATTTGCTGTCTACAAGAGACTCATTTTAGATCTAAGGACACCTACACCCTGAAAATAAAAGGTTGGAGAACCATTTACCATTCAAATAGTCCTCAAAAGAAAGCAGGGGTAGCCATCCTTATATCAGATAAACTAAAATTTACCCCGAAGACTGTAGTGAGAGATGGAGAGGGACACTATATCATACTTAAAGGATCTATCCAACAAGAGGACTTAACAATCCTCAATATATATGCCCCGAATGTGGGAGCTGCCAAATATATCAATCAATTAATAACCAAAGTTAAGATATACTTAGATAATAATACACTTCTACTCGGTGACTTCAATCTAGCACTTTCTACACTCGATAGGTCTTCTAAACACAACATCTCCAAAGAAACGAGAGCTTTAAATGATACACTGGACCAGATGGATTTCACAAATATCTACAGAACTTTACATACAAACTCAACTGAATACACATTCTTATCAAGTGCACATGGAACTTTCTCCAGAGTAGACCACATACTGGGTCACAAATCGGGTCTGAACTGATACCAAAAGATTGGGATCGTCCCCTGCATATTCTCAGACCATAATGCCTTGAAATTAGAGCTAAATCACAACAAGAAGTTTGGAAGGACCTCAAACACGTGGAGGTTAAGGACCATCCTGCTAAAAGATGAAAGGGTCAACCGGGAAATCAAGGAAGAATTAAAAAGATTCATGGAAACTAATGAGAATGAAGATACAACAGTTCAAAATCTTTGGGATGCAGCAAAAGCAGTCCTAAGGGGGAAATACATCGCAATACAAGCATCCATTCAAAAACTGGAAAGAACTAAAATACAAAAGCTAACCTTACAGATAAAGGAGCTAGAGAAAAAACAGCAAATAGATCCTACACCCAACAGAAGAAGAGAGTTAATTAAAATTCGAGCAGAACTCAACGAAATCGAGACCAGAAGAACCGTGGAACAGATCAACAAAACCAGGAGTTGGTTCTTTGAAAGAATTAATAAGATAGATCAACCATTAGCCAGCCTTATTAAAAAGAAGAGAGAGAAGACTCAAATTAATAAAATCATGAATGAGAAAGGTGAGATCACTACCAACACCAAAGAAATATAAACGATTTAAAAAACATATTATGAACAGCTATACGCCAATAAATTAGGCAATCTAGAAGAAATGGACGCATTTCTGGAAAACCACAAACTACCAAACCTGGAACAGGAAGAGATAGAAAACCTGAACAGGCCAATAACCAGGGAGGAAATTGAAGCAGTCATCAAAAACCTCCCAAGACACAAGAGTCCAGGGCCAGATGGCTTCCCAGGGGAATTCTATCAAACGTTTAAAGAAGAAACCATACTTATTCTACTAAAGCTGTTTCGAAAGATAGAAAGAGATGGAGTACTTTCAAATTCGTTCTATGAGGCCAGCACCACCTTAATTCCAAAACCAGACAAAGAGCCCACCAAAAAGGAGAATTACAGACCAATATCCCTGATGAACACGGATGCAAAAATTCTCAACAAGATACTAGCCAATAGGATCCAACAATACATTGAGAAAATTATTCACCATGACCAAGTAGGATTTATTCCCGGGACACAAGTCTGGTTCAACACTCATAAAACAGTCAATGTGATTCATCATATCAGCAAGAGAAAAAACAAGAACCATATGATCCTCTCAATAGATGCAGAGAAAGCGTTTGACAAAATACAGCCTCCATTCCTGATCAAAACTCTTCAGAGTGTAGGGATAGAGGGAACATTCCTCAACATCTTAAAAGCCATCTATGAAAAGCCCACAGCAAATATCATTCTCAATGGGGAAGCACTGGGAGCCTTTCCCCTAAGATCAGGAACAAGACAGGGATGTCCACTCTCACCACTGCTATTCAACATAGTACTGGAAGTCCTAGCCTCAGCAATCAGACAACAAAAAGACATTAAAGGCATTCAAATTGGCAAAAAAGAAGTCAAACTCTCTCTCTTCGCCGATGACATGATACTCTACATAGAAAACCCAAAAGCCTCCACCCCAAGATTGCTAGAACTCATACAGCAATTTGGCAGCATGGCAGGATACAAAATCAATGCCCAGAAATCAATGGCATTTCTATACTCTAACAATGAGACTGAAGAAAGAGAAATTAAGGAGTCAATCTCATTTACAATTGCACCCAAAAGCATAAGATACCTAGGAATAAACCTAACCAAAGAGGTAAAGGATCTATACCCTAAAAACTACAGAACACTTCTGAAAGAAATTGAGGAAGACACAAAGAGATGGAAATATATTCCATGCTCATGGATTAGCAGAATTAATATTGTGAAAATGTCGATGTTACCCAGGGCAATTTACATGTTTAATGCAATCCCTATGAAAATACCATGGACTTTCTTCAGAGAGTTAGAACAAATTATTTTAAGATTTGTGTGGAATCAGAAAAGACCCCGAATAGCCAGGGGAATTTTAAAAAAGAAAACCATAGCTGGGGGCATCACAATGCCAGATTTCAGGTTGTACTACAAAGCTGTGGTCATCAAGACAGTGTGGTCCTGGCACAAAAGCAGACACATAGATCAATGGAACAGAACAGAGAACCCAGAAGTGGACCCTGAACTTTATGGTCAACTAATATTCGATAAAGGAGGAAAGACTATCCATTGGAAGAAAGACAGTCTCTTCAATAAATGGTGCTGGGAAAATTGGACATCCACATGCAGAAGAATGAAACTAGACCACTCTCTTTCACCATACACAAAGATAAACTCAAAATGGATGAAAGATCTAAATGTGAGACAAGATTCCATCAAAATCCTAGAGGAGAACACAGGCAACACCCTTTTTGAACTCAGCCACAGTAACTTCTTGCAAGATACATCCACGAAGGCAAAAGAAACAAAAGCAAAAATGAACTAATGGGACTTCATCAAGATAAGAAGTTTTTGCACAGCAAAGGATACAGTCAACAAAACTAAAAGACAACCTACAGAATGGGAGAAGATATTTGCAAATGACATATCAGATAAAGGGCTAGTTTCCAAGATCTATAAAGAACTTATTAAACTCAACACCAAAGAAACAAACAATCCAATCATGAAATGGGCCAAAGACATGAAGAGAAATCTCACAGAGGAAGACAGAGACATGGCCAACACGCACATGAGAAAATGCTCTGCATCTCTTGCCATCAGGGAAATACAAATCAAAACCACAATGAGAGGGATTCCTGGGTGGTGCAGCGGTTTGGCGCCTGCCTTTGGCCCAGGGTGCGATCCTGGAGACCCGGGATCAAGTCCCAGATCGGCTCCCGGCATGGAGCCTGCTTCTCCCTCTGCTTGTGTCTCTGCTTCTCTCTCTCTCTCTATCTCTCTGTGTGTCTATCATAAATAAATTAGTTTAAAAAAAAAAGGATTCAAAACCACAATGAGATACCACCTCACCCCAGTGAGAATGGGGAAAATTAACAAGGCAGGAAACCACAAATGTTGGAGAGGATGCGGAGAAAAGGGAACCCTCTTACACTGTTGTTGGGAATGTGAACTGGTGCAGCCCCTCTGGAAAACTGTGTGGAGGTTCCTCAAAGAGTTGAAAATAGACCTGCCCTACGACCCAGTAATTGCACTGCTGGGGATTTACTCCAAAGATACAGATGCAATGAAACGCTGGGACCCCTGCACCCCGATGTTTCTAGCAGCAATGTCCACAATAGCCAAACTGTGGAAGGAGCCTCGGTGTCCATCGAAAGATGAATGGATAAAGAAGATGTGGTTCATGTACACAATGGATTATTCCTCAGCCATTAGAAGTGACAAATACCCAGCATTTGCTTCAAAGTGGATGGAACTGGAGGGTATTATGCTGAGTGAAATAAGTCAATCGGAGAAGGACAAACATTATATGTTCTCATCCATTTGGGGAATATAAATAACAGTGAAAGGGAATGGAAGGGAAGGGAGAAGAAATGGGTAGGAAATATCAGAAAGGGAGACAGAACATAAAGACTCCTAACTCTGGGAAACGAACCAGGGGTGGTGGAAGGGGAGGAGGGCGGGGGGTGGGGGTGAATGGGTGACGGGCACTGATGGGGGCACTTGATGGGATAAACTTGGGTGTTATTCTGTATGTTGGCAAATTGAACACCAATAAAAAATAAATTTATTCTTATTAAAAAAATGATACTATATGATACAATAGTATCTCTGACCTCCTAATATCTGCCTATATATGAGAAATATTTTACATCCGAGTTAAACGAAAAATGAAGATATTGCCAGTTCTCTCAATCTCCTACATGTATGACTAAAATTGATTGTTAGGATGTATTAAGAAATTAGAATATCCTAGGGCTAGGAATGCCTGGGTCGCTCAGCATTTGAGCATCTGCCTTTAGCTCAGGGCGTGATCCTGGAGACCCAGGATCAAGTCCCACATCAGGCTCCTTGCATGGAGCCTGCTTCTCCCTCTGTCTCTGCCTCTCTCTCTCTCTCTCTCTCCCTCTCTCTCATAAATAAATAAATAAAATCTTAAAAAAAATATCCCAGGGCCTGTATGGTTTTTTGCTCTGGCATCCATTTAGGTTGTATACGTAGTGACCTGATGAACAAAAAAAGAAATGAGTTCTATTTTTTAAAGAGAATTTCGCTTGATACCTGTTGCTTTTCAGTTCATGTTTTTTAATCATCATACTCATTTTTCCAAATGGTCAGTCTTAGCATTTATTTTAATTAAGGGTGTCAACAGGTCTGTGTTTTTTTCTTGAATATACTCTTTCAGCTTGTAGAATAAAATTCTTTACGTTTGTATATTCTTTGCAAGTTTACAAATCATTCTCATACATATTAAAATTTTTAGGCCTGACAAGAACCCTGAATGTTGGAAATTAGCATAACTTAGTAGGAGAGAACACTTAATCTGAGAGAGGTTAAGTCCAGTCAAAGGTCATATACTTTGTAGAGTTTGGGCTGGAACCTAAATCATGAATTCCATATAGAATTATCAGTAGGGAATTTTTTGTTTAGACAGTTTTATCTCTGATCAGAAACTAAAAAATATATTTTCTTTTCTGATGATAGTAACTCTCCTTTTCCCCAAGTTTTTTACTTTTAATTAGACTTTCCCGTAAGACGTAAGACAATAAATAGGATTTATCTATATGCTTTCCCCACACCCTACAGAAATTGGCATGGAATATGGCTAAAAATAAGGACCCTGGGAAGACCACAAGGTGTAATTCTTGGCTCCTACACCTATTGATTGTGTGACCTTGGACAAGTGCTTGCCTGCTCTGCACCTCCTTTTCCTTATTTGAAAAGTTGGGATGATAATGATGCTTATGAAGCTAGATTAAATGGTATAAAATTCACAAAATACTGAAAACAGTTCATAGTACAATTGTAAGCATTTTATATGTGTTACTAAATAAATAGAGCAATAGTATCTCCCATGTTCTATGAATCCCTTTAAAATTGATTTGTATTCCCATCCTTCTTCAAAACTATTATTTTGAGGGTCATGAATGAGCATCAATTACCACATCTATCAGGACTTTTCTTTGTTTGTCTATTCAAACCTCTATTATCTATTTAAAAATTGGGTTATTTGTCTTTTTATTATTAGTCTTAGGGGTTTTTAAAAATGTATTCTGAATATATGTTCCTTGGGGGATATTTTTCTCCCAAGCGGTGAGTTGTCTTTTCACTTTCTTGGTGGAGTGTCTTGAAGTGCAAGAGCATTTAATTTCTTATCAATTTAAACATTTTATGTGTTTTTTTTCCTTTTATCACTTGTATTTTTTGTATCAAACCTTGGAAGTAATTGCTTAATCCAACATCACAAAGATTTATTCCTGTGTTTTAAGAGTTCTATACTTTTAGATCTTACACGTAGGCTTGTGATCCTTTTTGAGTTAATTTTTCTGTCTAGTGTGAAGCAGTTGCCCCAGTACCATTTGTTGAAGAAACTATTTCTCTCCCACTGAATTTTCTTGACACTTTGGTTAAAAATCTCTGACCATAAATGCTAGAGTTTATTCTTGGGATCTCAGTTTTATTCCATATGTCCATCCTTATGCCAGGACCACACTGCCATGATGACTTAGCTTTGTAGCAGCTTTTGGAATCGGGATTTGAAATTCTCACTTTGTACTTCCTTTTAAATTTTTTCAGTAACTGATTAGTTTTTTTATTGAGGTACAATTGACATACTATGTATTAACTTCAAGTGATTTGACACTTGTATACATTGCAAATGGACACTGAAATAAGTCTAGTTACCATCTGTCACCTTTCAAAGTTATTACAATATTAGTGACTGTATTTCCTGTGCTTCACATCACATTCCCATGATTTATTTTATAACTAGAAATTTGTGTTCTTAATACCTTTCACCTATTTTGCCACACCCAATCCTTCTCCCCTCTGGCAACCACCAATCTATTTTCTAGGTTTTGTTTTATTTGTGTATTTTGTGTTTTAGATTCTACATATAAGTGAGATCATATGGTATTTGTCTTTCTTTGTCTGACTTATTTCAATTAGTGTAAACTCTCAAGGTCCATCCATGCTGTCACATATGCCAAGATTTCATTCTTTTTTATGGCTGAGTAATCTTCCATTATATATATACCAACTCATATACACATATATATGTATGTGTGTAATAAATATAAGTGTATATATATATACACATATACATATATCAGTGCTATCCTGATATACTTATATTTATACTTATATTTAAGTATATATATATATTTATATACTAACTCTTATTTATCCATTCATCTATCAATGGACCTTAGGTTGTTACCATATCTTGACTATTACAAATAATGTCACAATGAACATAGGGGTACATATATCTTTTTGAGTTAGCGTTTTTGTTTCTTTGAATAGATATCTAGTAGTGGAATCACTGGATCAGATGGTAGCTCTACTGTTAATTTTTCAAGGAAACCTCATACTATTTTCCATAGTATCTCACCAATTTACATTCCTACCAAAAATGTACTCGGGTTCTCCTTTTTCCACATCCTCGCCAACACTATCTACATGTCTTTTTGATACTAGCCTTTCTGACAGATATAAGGTGATATACCAGTTTTGATTTGCATCTATATGATGATGAATGATGTTGAATATCTTTCCATGCGTCTGTTGGGCATATGTATTTCTTCTTTGGAAAAATATCCTTTGTCCATTTATCATCAGATTGTTTGCTTTAAAAAAATTTAGTTCTATGAGTTATTTTTTTAAAGATTTATTTATTTATTTTAAAGAAACACAGAGAATAGGAGCAGGAAGGGCAGAGGAAGAGGAGAGAGAATCTGAAGCAGACTCTGCGCTGAGTGCAGAGCTCAATGCAGGGCTCCATTTCACAACCCTGAGATCATGTCATGAGCTGAAACCAAGAGTTGGATGCTTAACCAATTGTGCCACCCAGGCCCCCCTCTATGAATTATTTTTTATATTTTGCATATTAATCCCTTATTGGATATATGATTTGCAACCATATCTTCCCATTCAGTAGGTTGATTTTTAGTTTTGATGATGTTTTTCTTTGCTGTGCAGAAGATGAGATCTCATTTGCTTATTTTGCATTTGTTTCCTTTGTATTTGGACTCAGATCCAAAAAAATAAAAAAAAAAAGAAACATTGCTAAGACCAATGTCAAGAAGCTTATTGCCTATATTAGGAATTTTATGGTTTCAGGTCTTACATTCAAGTAGGTAGTCCATCTTGAGTTAATTTTTTTTATATGATGTTAGATAGTTGTACAGTTTTGTTCTTTTGCATGTAACTGTCCAGTTTTCTCAACACCATTTACTGAAGAGACTATCTTTTCTCCATTGCATATTTTTGCCTTCTTTGTCAAAAATTAATTGACCATATATGCATGGGTTTATTTCTGAGTTCTCTATTCTGTTCTGTTGATTAATGTGTCTATTTGTATGCCAATACTACACCATCTTAATTGCTGTTGCTTTTGTAGTATAGTTTGAAATCAGGGAGCATGATACCTCCAGTTTGTTCTTCTTTCTCAAGATTGTTTTGGCTACTTAAGGTCTTTTGTGGTTCTGTACAAATTCTAGAATTATTTGTTCTAGTTCCATGAAAAATGTCATTAGAATTTTCATAAGGAATGCATTGGAGGTCTATATAATTTTTGAGGAGTAGGGACATTTTAACAATATTCATTTAATAAATAAACAGAGAATATCTTCCCATTTATCTGTTTCTACTTCCATTTCTTTCATCAATATCTTATTGTTTTCAGTGTACAAGTCTTTCACCTCTTTAATTAAATTTATTCTTAGGCACTCTATTCTTTTTGGTGTGATTGTATATGAGATTATTTTCTTGATTTCTGTTTCTAATAGTTCATTATTAGCATATAGAACAAAACAAATTTCTGTGTATTAATTTTGTATCCTGCAACTTTAGTGAATTCATTTATGAGTTCTACAGTTTGTCATTGGAGTCAGGGTTTTTCTATATACAATATCATGTTATCTGCTAATAGTAACAGTTTTCCTTCTTTCTTTCAAATTTGTATAATTTCGTTTCTTTTTCTTGCCTAATTGCTGTAGCTAGCACTTCTAGTATTATGCTGAATAAAAGTAGGGAGTGTGCCATCCTTATTTTGCTCTTGAGCCTAGAAAAAACAATTTCAGCTTTTCATTGTTAAGTATACATTAACTGTAGGTTTGTCATATATGGCTTTTATTATGTTAAGATACAGTCCCTCTATACACATTTTATTAAATTTTTATCATAAATTGTTATTAAATTTGTCAAATGCTTATTCCACACCTATTGAGATGATCACATGATTTTTATCCTTCATTTTATTAAAGTATATCACACTGATTGTTTTGTGGCTGTTCAGTCATCCTTACATCCCTAAATAAATCCCACTTGATCATAATATATGATCCTTTTAATATATTATTGGATTCAGTTTGCTCATATTTTGTTGAGGATTTTTGCATATATGTTTATCATGGATATTGGCCTGTAATTGTCTCTCTTTTTTTCCTTCCTCCCTTCCTTCCTCCCTCTCTCCCTCCCTACCTCTACTCTTTCTTTTCTTTCTTTCTTTCTTTCTTTCTTTCTTTCTTTCTTTCTTTCTTTCTTTCTTTCTTTCTTTCTTTCTTTCTTTCTTTCTCTCTCTCTCTCTCTCTCTCGTCAGTAATCCAAGGATAGGAAAGTCATTTAGCACCTACTTTCAGGCTGATTGAAAGCTATATGCTCAATAAGCAGCTTTTAAAGTAGGCAAATATATACAGTCTTATGGGACTATAATCATAATCCTTGCTGGCCTTCAGAACAAAAGATCTAAAGATGTCCCTTGGGTGACATTTGCAAAAATGAGGGGGTCCAGATGAGTGTATAAGCCTCCTCTGGGAAGCCTTGTTGAGATATATCAAGGCCAGGGGGGTAATGCAAGGATGTTGTCTCCCTGCTCACATTCCTTAAGAATGCCTCCTTAAAAAAAAAAAAAAAAAAAAAAAAAAGTGCCTCATTCACCTTTACATGGGTGGGAAACCTAAAGCTTGCTCTCAGGCTGAAGCTCCAGGCTAACTAAATATAAGACTTTTTTTTTTTTTTTTTTTTTTTTTTTTTTTTACAGGAAGATTGGGGTTGTGTTTAGTCTGCTGTCTATGCCATGCCTGAGCTTAGTGGCCTGCCAAGAACTGTGACATTCCAATTATGACAATCCTGTGGAGCCCTAGAGCACCGCTCCTCTTGACCACCAGAGCCAGGTGATCAAGGGGGTGTCCTCTGTATTTTTCACCTACCTCCTGGCTTTAGTAAGCGGGCTGGAGAATGTAGAGAGCAGTGGTATGTTTAATGGCTTCATTTAGGTAGCAGGAAAATGCCTTTATTATGCATGCCCATGGGCTCCAGTAAGGCAGCTGGAGAGTGCCTGGCCTGTGCACATGTGGCAGCTTTAGGCTGTGAGCAGAAAGATGTCTTGACCACCTGTGTTCACCATCCCCAATCAGAGGGTGGGTAGTGTTGAAACCACTTGTGCTCACATGCTCTAGCTGGGGAGCCAGAGAACCCTATGCCCTTTTGCTCTTGCTCAAGCCAGCCAAGGAGTGGGAGTGACCCATGCAACTGCCCTGACTCTCATGCCTTAGCAATCACTGTGATCATTCACTTCTGTCCATCCCAGCAAGGTGGTGGGAGTATGCCACATCTGAACTCACTTGCCTATCTTAGGAGCCTATGTGCAGAGTGTAACAGTGGTGTCTGCTAGTACCTCCATTCCAGGGAGCATCTCAACTGTCCTTTGCCCTTCCAGCTGATGCCCCCAGAGCAGCAAATGAATCTCCCTCACATATAGTTTAGGCAATTTCCAAACTGCTGCTCTTTCTCAGGACTAGTGGGACCACACAGAAGCCCTCTAAGAGGGGAATCTAAGTTTCTTATAGCACTTTGGGACCCCTGGGCATCAGCTTTATTGATTTTCCAAGCCAGCCATTCTAGAGGCTCATCTCTCTGAGGCAGATCCCAGGGACCAGGTTGCTTGATGTAGGCAACCACCCCTACCTAACTGCTCTTGGAGAAGCACAAGTCTGGGGAGATCCTTTCCTATTGTGTGTTGTTGCTCTGGGGGGTTGGGGCAGGATTTTTTTTTTTTTGCAAGACCATGTCTTTGTCTTTCCTACCCACCTGGATGTGGCTCTTTTATCCTTTGAGGTGGAGTGGAGTTAATCTAAATTTCTGATCTTCAGAGGGAAATGATATATATGTAGCTATAAATTGCATATGTCTGGGAGGAAATGACTTCAGGAACTTCCTGTACTGCCATCTTGGACCTCATGCTCTATTAGAACTTTTCAGTCTTTATGTTCTTATTCCTCTGTGAACCATTCCAACTACTACAGAGTGCCTACTCTTTCATAAAACATTTTCTTTAGTTGGTAATATCTTTTCATATGATTTATATATTCTTTTGCTTGTTCTCTTACATTTCTTACATCTCCTCAGAGTTTCTATTTTTGTTACCCAGCTAGAGGTATTCTTCTTGGTTAATTTTGTGTATTCTGTCTTGGATATCCCATTCACACCTCTGGAGAAATAAAAGCAAATCCATTTATCTGACCCAAACTTCATTTTATACTAGATCTCTAGCTGCCTATTGAAAAGGTTCACACTAATATTCTACCAACATCTTGAACCTACCATGTATCTCTATCTCTGCCTATCTACCTTTTATCTGTTTACCTATCATCTATCTCTACCTATCTATCTAAACTCTTCATTACAGATTTGTTTCTCTTTATGTCTTCTTTACATTTACTAATTGCATTAATACACACATACTTTTGCTCTGGATTTTCTCATTTTTAAAAATGAAGAACTGAAACTTAGTACTCCCTAACATCCCTTATAGCATTAAAATTCAGTGAATTCATGCTGTAATATAAAAAAATGTGTAATTTAGAAAAAAATGGAATCATGGGATTTATTTTAATGAATTTGCTTAAAATCAATGATAAAAAGAAACATCTTTTTTTAAGAGAAACATCTTAAATGCAACATGAAGATAAAAAAAGACATTATATACAGAGAACGAAGATAGAAATGACATCAGACTTCTTGTTTGAAACAATGCAAGCAAAGGCAGTGAAGCACCATCATTAAAGTACTTAAAGGAAAATAAAACTTGTCAATTTGGTGTTCTATACTAGGTGAAAATACTTTTACAATGAAATTAAAGTAAAAAAATTTTCAGATGCATAAAAAGTGGAAGAATTCACTACGCATAGACCTACAGTACAAGAAACCTTAAGGGAATTCCTTCACAAAGAAGGAAATGATACTCTATAAAAATATAGTCCTCTGCAAAGAAAAGAAGAGCATGGGAAATGCTAAATTTGTAAGTAAATATTCTTGTGATAATAGATCTAGAGAAGCTTTTAAATATAATATTAATAAAATTTCAACATTGAATAAAACAAAGAACTACTATTCTTATAATTGTGAGTAGTGAAAAAATTTTAAAAATTGTTTATTTCATGAAAAAGGATTTTTAAAAAATTGAAGTATAACTGACATACAATTTTAAACTAGTTTCAGGTATGCAACATATTGACTCAACACTTCTGCACACTACTCATTGCTCATCATGGTAAGTGTAGATTGAAAATCTAACTAAGCACCAAACTAGATTTTGTTTAATTCCACTCTTAGGGTGAACTCAGTCGCATTTTATTTTCCTGACAATATTTATCTCATATTTAGGATTTCTCTTTATACTTACTCTCTTAGTTTATTATTCGTACTTGTCTGTCTTTTCTCTAGATCCTATTTCTTTTTTCTTTTGCCTCTTGCCTCTGCCTTTCCATTTATTCTTTCCACCTTCAGTTTTATCATTATGTATGTCTTTGTGCCTTCCTTATTGGTTAGTATGAAGTTTTAGAAACCATCTTATCTTCTTTTCTTAAACCTAGTCATAAATTTAGCAAGCTTAAGAAGACTGAGAAGTGGCATAAATACCTTTGCAAGTATGGAATATAAAGTATAATATTGATCATTCAGACATATTTATTGGGCACCTATAATTTACTATTCTAAGTAAGTGCAATACCTCAGTGAATAAAACAAAGTAAGTTTGTGTCCTTGTTTATCTTATATTTTAGTGGAAGGAGACAGACAATAAATAAGAAAGATGATAAATTAGAATTTTTAAGTTTACACTAAAAGATGATATAAATTATAGAAAAAAATTAAAGCAGGGGAAGTAGATGACAGTGAGAGGCAAAAGTTGGAATAGTAAATGAGGTGGTCAAGTCATACATCACTGAAAAAGTGAGATTTGAGGAAAAGTTTGGAGGTATTTCCAGGCAGTAGTATAATTCAACAAGAGCCAGAGGCCACATAACAAGAGCACATCAGGAGAGTTCAAAGATCAAGAGGATCAGGATGGCTAGAGTATAGTAATCTGGGGTGAGAGACATAGGATAGAAGGTCAAAAAAGTAATGGAGACCACTTGAAAGACTTTTACATTTATCTGGGTAAGATGGGAGCCATTGCCAAGTTTTAGGCAGGTAAGTCATAAGATCTGACATATTTTAAAAGGACCACTCTGCCAATTATAGTAAGAATAGATTTTCAGAGATAAGAGAGCGAGAGTAAAATAAGGTAAGCCTTTTGTAGTCATTCAGGCAAGAGACGTTGATGGAGCAGACCACATGGTAGCAGGAAAGGCGATGATGACTAATTGGATTCTGGGTTTATTTTATTTATTTATTTATTTATTTTAATTTTTATTTATTTATGATAGTCAGAGAGAGAGAGAGAGAGAGAGAGAGAGAGGAAGAGACATAGGCAGAGGGAGAAGCAGGCTCCACGCACCGGGAGCCCGATGTGGGATTCGATCCCGGGTCTCCAGGATCGCGCCCTGGGCCAAAGGCAGGCGCCAAACCGCTGCGCCACCCAGGGATCCCGGATTCTGGGTTTATTTTGAGGAAAGATTCAATGAAACTGGTTAATTGATTATCTGTGAGGTGTGATAGAAAGAGGGGAGTCAATGATGATGCTGAGATTTATTTACACAATTGGACACACACTTGAGCTGGAGAATATTTGGAATTAATTGTGAGATTTCTCTCAGGTATACAAGTGAAGATTCTGAGTGGTAATCTAATTCCCTAGTTAATATTACAGGGGAGAAGTCCAGGCTGAATATATAAATTTGGAAGTTATTAGCATATGGATATTACATAAAGCCAGAGAGAGACTTTATCAAGACAGAATCACTAAGAGAGTAGTGTAGATGAAAAGAAGATACCCAAAAACCAAACCTAGAAATCTCTGCCATTAAAAGGTTGAAGAGAAGGGGAGGAATCTACAAAGAAGACCAAGAGGAACAACCAGTAAGATCATTTTCCTTATGCTTCTACATTTAATCTTTGCAAACAGGATTTAAGCCATGTGTATAAAACAACCATCTTGCTTCCAGTTTCGTGTGGGACCAGAGTACCTCCTTCTAGAGCCATGCAGTTTGATGGCACCACATGGGGCTCCTAGTGCTCTGTTCCATGGGATCCCTAAAATATACCCATCACCACAGTGCCCTGTGAAGGCAGTCATGGAGGCTACATCATGGATGGCTGAGAGATGGGCTGTTCAGTCAGATAGAGGTGGGTTCAAGCCCATTTGTATTAGCTCTGTGGACTCTGAAACTTGTCTAACTCTTTGAGCCACAATTTCTTCTGTAAAATGGAGATGATAATCCTACCACATGGTGTTGATGAAAGGATTAAACTAATCTGTGAATCAATGAGTTAATCTATGCCAAGTACATTTAAAAGAATGATCACTCAAATAATTAACACACCTTTCTCTGGGCACTGTGGGAGATGCTGAGCCATTAGTGTGACCTGGAGCAATTAGTCCCCTTCCTCATGGTACATACATCCCCTTTGGGGAGACAAATGATAAACAAGTAGAAAACTGAAAGCGTGGTCAAGGAAACAAATGAGGGGCTACGTTGGAATAAAGATTAAGGGGAAACGGCTTTCACAGGGAAGTCTGAAAGGGCTTTGAAGTGATATTTAAGTTGCAATATGAAGACTGAGGAGGGTTCAGATGTGGGGAGCTTGGGGCAAGTCAGAAGGGTAAGTTGTGACAAGTTGTGTACTCTGAGCTTGGCTTTCTAAGTTGACTGACAGTCAGCTGGGCTTTTCCCTAAATGTCAGTGTGTCAGTGTCTGCAAACTCTGTGGTTTTTCTCCTCTCCCTTGAGGCTCCCCTGTGCATTCTGTTACCATGCCTCATACTTGGCTTGGGACTCTTTGTCTTCTGTCTCCTTCTTACCTTTTCTTCTGTGTTCTGGACTCTAAATAATCCAAATTAGGACACTATGCATAATTAACAAGTGGGAATATATATATATATATATATAAAATTTACTCCTAGTATGGCTTCCTAATTTAGTTTGGATGAGAAGAAGGCATCTGGAAGATGGAGGAATTATTGGGAGAGTAACAGCCAAGCATGCCATCCATGGGCTTTATGGGTTGTGCCCAATGCCAATACATTTACATACACCTCTTTATTTAATGTTCATGGCAATCCTATGAAGTGATGTTAATAATACTTTCTCAACATGAGGAAATTTTAGGATGGAATAATTAAGTTACTTGTCCTAAATCACACAACTCTTAAGTGGCAGAAAGCCTCAAACCCGTGGTGATCTAATGCTGTCCTACTGCTCATGTCATTTTGATCTCTGTTTGTACTTGGATATTCTTGTGGCAAGTGAAGAGTCTGTGAGCCATAGGGAAATATAAGGGATATTAAATCCATTAACTCTTCTATCTACTGATCACTTATGAGTTGTTTATGGGAAAATAATAATAATAATGACATAATGTTCCATATATTATTATAATTATCTTGTTTAATTCCTTTTAGTCTTTATAAATATATATATATATATATGATTTTATTATTTATTTATTTCACACAGAGAGAGAGAGAGCACACACAGAGAGAGAGCACAAGCAGGGGGAGCAGCATGCAGAGGGAGAGGGAGAAGCAGGCTCCCCACTTAGCATGGAGCCCAACTCTGGGCTTGATCCCAGGACCCTGGGATCATAACCTGAGCCAAAGGCAGACACTTAACTGACTGAACCACCCAGGAATCCTGATGTAGGATATATTATTACCTCTATTTTGCAGGTTAAGAAACCAGCACTTAGGTTGCCCATGCTAACAGTGCTTGGTATGGTGGTTGGGTTTGAATCCTGGCAGTCTGATCATAGAGGCATGGAGTCTACAGGGGTTTCATGCTTACATAATGTTTCATTGTCAATGGTCAAAGAAAAAAATTCTATTGTGTCTTCACTGAGTCTGCCGTATCTCCTATATGGTTCTTTTAAAAGGAATGCCTAGATTTATACGTGTACATGTGTGTATAAGCTATAAATATTGTTTAGTGACTACAATAAAAATTGCTTTTTAAATTTTTTTCTGAGTTGTTTCTTTCTCAATGTTCAAGATTAATAAGTTAGTCTGTATCATTTGAATTGCCTTTATTAATTAATTAATTTATTTATTTATTTTTAAGTTTTCATTTAATTTCAGTTAGTTAACATACAATGTTATATTAATTTCAGGTGTAAATATAGTGATTCAACCTGGCGCTCATCACAGCAAATGTTCTCCTGAATCCCCATCACCTATTTCACCCACCTCCACCCCTTCCCCTCTTCAAAGAAGATATCTAGATGGATAACAGACAGATGAAAAGACGTTCATCACAACTTTCCATCAGGGAAATGCAAATCAAACCACAGTGAAATATCACCTCACACCTGTCAGAATGACTAAAATCAATAACATAAGAACAACAGGTGTGGGGATGCCTGGGTGGCTCAGTGGTTGAGCGTCTGTCTGCCTTTGGCTCAGAGCATGATCCTGGAGTCCTGGGATCGAGTCCCACATCAGGCTTCCCACAGGGAAGCTTCTCCCTCTGCCTATGTCTCTGCCTCACTCTCTGTGTCTCTCATGAATAAATACATAAAAATAAAATCTTAAAAAAAAAAAAGAACAACAGGTGTTGGTGAGGATGTGGGAAAAAAAGGAACCCTTGTGCACTGTTGTGAAGATGCAAACTGTTGCAGTCTCTGTGGAAAATGGTATGGAGCTTCCTCAAAAAGTTAAAGATAGAACTACCCTACCAACCAACAATCACACTGCTGGGTATTTACCCAAAGAATACAAAAACAGTCATTCAAAGGGATACATGTACCCTTACCCTTATGTTTATAGCATTATTTACAATAGCCAAATTATGGAAACAGTCCAACTGTCCATTAATTGATGAATGGGTAAAGAAAAATGTGTGTGTGTGTGTGTGTGTGTGTGTGTGTGTGTGTGTGTACACGATGGTATATATTAGTCAGCCATAAAAAGATGAAATCTTGCCATTTGCAACAACATGGGTGGATCTAGAGGCTATCATGCTAAGCAAAATAAGTCAGTCAGAGAAGGACAAATATCATGTGATTTCACTCATATATGGAATTTAAAAAACAAAACAAATGAGCAAAATGAATTACCTATTTACTTGAAGTGAAAACCTGTGATCTTTTCAACTTATTTCTGAAAGTGGGCTTATTCTTGGGGGAATCTTCATTGTTCCCTTGCAGGTGATAATGATAGGTGATGGGGAAGGTCATGGAGCTAGGTTGCATGTGGACATAGTAACAGCTTATCTGTCTTAAGGCACTGCCATTGAGTGGATATTCTTACTTTGAAACTGGCTGAATACTCCCTTGGGAGGTTTTGAGCCTGCTTTTGAACTGAAGGCTAGATGTCCATTATCATGAAATTGGTAAGAACATGAGAAGAAGACTGTGTAGAACTAAGGATTGGTTGTTGGTAAATCTTTTTTTTAGAGGCTCCTGTTTAAACCTGATCTTACCTCTGTGCCTTTGCATAAATTGCCCCAAATGAAACTGAATAGGAGGAAAACCACATCTTTATTATTTAAAAAAATTTTTTTAAAGATTTTATTTATTCATGAGAGACAGAGAAAGAGAGAGAGGTAGAGACACAGGCAGTGAGAGAAGCAGGCTCCATGCAGGGAGCCTGACATGGGACTCGATCCCTGGTCTTCAGGATCACACCCTGGCTTGAAGGCAGGCGCTAAACTGCTGAGCCACCCAGGGATCCCTAACATTTTTAAATGGAAATATGTACTGTATCATTGCATAAATTTACTCCTCACAACACACATAAGGTAATTACTCTTATCTACATTCTACAAATAAGAAACTCAGGTTTGAGTCAAAGACTGATGGCAGAGCCTGGACCATTGCCACACTCACCACTGGCCAAAGAAGCCGTAGGGAAGTGGAGGTCCTACTATAGCTAGTGGCAGCTTGGGGAGGCATATACTCACAAGCTGCAGGATTGCATGATTTACTAGCTGACAAATGTCATGTGGAAAGCTGAAGAATGTGATTAATAACTTTTTTCCTGGCTGATATAAAGACATCTCCAAAAATTCAATATGATCATTAAAAGCTCAATAATATTTAATGATTAACATAATGAATAAATGAAACTAATTTGATAGTGATACAGGCTGCCTGTTCCATAATATAAAGGCTGCCTGTTAGAAAGGACTTGTCCAGAGGATGAACTACCTGACATGTTGTATTCCCTTTTTATTATTTATGATACACCATTACAACAAAGACTTCCAAGGTACTACGCCAAATACAATTTGAACCTCTTTTAAACCAAGATCTATGAAGCTAGACTGGAGAAGTTTCTTTAACCTTAGAATTCCTATTAAATTCTTATTTTTAGGATTTATTTATTTATTCATGAGAGACACAGAGAGAGAAAGAGAGGCAGAAATATAGGCAGAGGGAGAAGCAGGCTCCCTGCAGGGAACCTGATGTGGGACTCCATCCCCGGACCCCGGGATCACACCCTGAGCTGAAGGCAGACACTCAACCGCTGAGCCATCCAGGCATCCCAGAATTCCTATTAAATTCTTGAAGGATGAATTCAGGCATACTACTGTAAGGAAAAGAGCATGGGCATTAGCATTCAGACTTTAAATTCTTTCTTTCTTTCTTTCTTTCTTTCTTTCTTTCTTTCTTTCTTTCTTTCTTCTTTCTTTCTTCTTTCTTTTTCTTCCTTCCTTCCTTCCTTCCTTCCTTCCTTCCTTCCTTCCTTCCTTCCTTCCTTCCTTCCTTCCTTCCTTCCTTCCTCCCTAACAACAACTTACTGGGCATCTATAGCAAATCAGGCATAGTGTTTTGGTAAGTATGAAGAATGAAGATGGCATGGTCCCTGCCCTCTTGGGGTTTACATTAAGTAGGCAGGATTGTGGAAGGAAGAGTCATATCAAATATATTTATGAAAGAAAGTGCTAACGGAGCAGTCAATTCATTTATTTATTTTTTTCAATAAATGATTACCATATACCTATTCTTCTTTAGTCTATTATCTAGGATATAGAAACACATTGAATGAGAGAGGTATTTATTTTCAAAGAATTTACAGTCACGCACTACTGGGTATTTACCCAAAGAATACAAAAACACTAATTCAAAGGGATACATGCACACCTATGTTTATAGCAGCATTATTTACAATAGCAAAATTAGGGAAGCAGCCCAAGTGTCCATCAGTTGATTTATGGACAAAAGAGGTGTGGTATAGATATATGGTGGAATGTTATTCAGCCATAAAAAGAATGAAATCTTGCCATTTGCAACAACATGGATAGAGCTAGAGGGTATAATGCTAAGCAAAATAAGTTAGTCAGAGAATGACAAACACCATATGATTCCACTCCAATGTGAAATTTGAGAAACAAAACAAATGCACATAGGGAGAGAGAGAGAGAGAGAGAGACCAAGAAACAGACTCTTAAGTTATAGAGAACAAACTGATGGTTACTAGAGGGGAGGTAGGTGTTGGGAATGGGTGAAATAGGTAATGGGGATTAGGGAGGGCACTTGCTGTGGTGTACACCGTGTGTTGTGTGGAAGTGTTGTATCACTATATTGTACATCTGAAGCTAATATTACACTGTATGTCAACTAACTGGGATGAAAATTTTTAAAAAAGGAAAAAAAACGTGTCTTCAATAACTCTATACACAACTTAATCATTATTTCATTAATGGGTCCAAATGGGTTTATTTATGCAAGGGTTCATGTTTTTTAAATTTATAAACTTGATTTTTTTAAGGGCAGGTTTAGGTTCACAGCCAAACTGAGTGAAAAGTACAGAGAGTTCTCATTACTCCCTATTGCCTAGGTGAACGATGTCCCCCAATATCGACATCCCACACCATGTAGTACATTGCTACAATTAATGAACCTACAATGACATAGCAACATACAAAGCCCATAGTTTACCTTAGGGGTCACTCTTGATGCTCTACATTCTATAGGTTTGGGCAAATATATAAAGATCTGTATCTGCTATTGTGTTATCATAGAGAATAGTTTCACTGCCTAAAAATCCTCTGTGCTTGGCCTGTTCATTCCTCCCCCTTCCTCCCCTTGGCCCAACTCCTGGCAGCCTGTGGTCTTTTAACCATCTCTGCAGTTTTTTGTTTGCCAGAATGTTATATAATTGGAATCATGTGGCATATAGCTGTTTCAGATTGGCTTTTCACTTAGTAATATACATTTTAGTTTCTTCCATGTCTTTTCATGGCTTGATAGATCATTTCTTTTAGGCACTGAATAATACTCCATTGTCTAGATATACCACAGTGAATTATCCACTCATCTACTGCAGGACATCTCAGCAGCTTCCAAGTTTTGGCAGCTACAAATAAAGCTGCTATAAACATCTATGTGCAGGTTTTCGTGTAGACATGAGTTTTCAGTTCATTTGGGTAAAAACCAAGAGTGTAAATGCTGGAACATATGGTAAGAGTAGGTTTAGTTTAGTAAGAAACTTCCAAACTGTCTTCCAAAGTGACTGTACCATTTTGCATGCCCTCCAGCAATGAATGAGAGATTCCGTTGCTCCACATCCTTACCAGTATCCAGTGTTACCAGTGTTTGGGATTTTTTGCCATTCTGATAGCTGTGTAGTAGTATCTCATTGTTGTTTCAATTTGCATTTCCCCAGTGACATATGATGTGGAGTATATTTTCTTTTTTTTTTATTATTTTTTTTAAATTTTTAAAAAATTTTTATTTATTTATGATAGTCACAGAGAGAGAGAGAGAGAGAGAGAGGCAGAGACACAGGCAGATGGAGAAGCAGGCTCCATGCAGGGAGCCCGACATGGGACTCGATCCCGGGTCTCCAGGATCGCGCCCTGGGCCAAAGGCAGGCGCTAAACCGCTGCGCCACCCAGGGATCCCTGGAGTATATTTTCATATCCTTATTTGCCATCTGTATATATATATTTTTGTGAAGTGTCTGTTAAGATCTTTGGCACATTTTTTTAATCAAGTTTTTTTTTTTTTTTTCTAATTGCTGACTTTTAGAAGTTCTTTATATATTTGGGTAACAGTCCTTTATTAGGTATTTCTTTTGCAAATCTTTTCTCCCAGCCTGTGACTTTTCTTCTTATTCTCTTGACAGTGTTTTTCACAGAGCAGAAAAATTTTAAACCTTAACAAAGTCCAAATTATCAATTATTTCTTACAACGATATTACCTTTCTTATTGTGTCTAAAAAGTCTGTCATAACCAAAGTCTTCTACATTTTCTTCTATGCTATCTTCTAGGAGCTTTGTAGTTTTGCATGTAGGTTTATGATTTATTTTGAGTTTATTTTTGTGAAGAGGATAAGGTATGTGTCTATATTTAAAAAATTTTTTTTCATGTAGATTTACTTGTTCCAGCACCATTGTTGGAAAGACTTCCTTGTTGCCTTTACTTCTTTGTCCAAAATCAGTTGACTATATATTGGTCTCTTTCTGGGTTTTCTGTTCCATTGATTTATTTCTCTATTCTTTCACCAGTACTATACTGTCTTGATTACTGTAGATTTACAATGAATCTTCAAGTCAGACTGTGTCAGTCCTATAACTTCATTCTTCTACTTCAATATTGTGTTGGCTATTCTGGGTCTTTTTCCCCTTCCATATCAGCTTTAGAATCAATTTGTCAATATCCACAAAATACCTTGCTGGGATTATGATTAGAAGGCATAGAGCCTATAGATCAAGACAGGAAGAACTAATAACTTGAAAACATTGACTTTTCCTGTTTATGAGCATGCAATATCTCTCCATGGATTTAGTTCTTCTTTTGTAGTTTTCCTCACACAGATCTTATACATATTTTGTTAGATTTATATCTAAGTATTTCATCTTAGGGGGTACCAATATAAATGCTAAACTCTTCTTAATTCCAAATTCTACTTATTGCTGGTGTATAGGAAAGAGATCAACTTTTATATATTAACTTTGTATCTTGCAACCTTGTTATAATCACTTATTAGTTCCAGAGTTTGTTTTGATAATTCTCAATCCATATACCTTTAATTTCCTTTTCTTATCTATTTGCATGAGCTAGAACTTCTCTATGATGTTGAAAAATAGTGGTGAGAGGTTAAATCCTTGCCTTGTACCTGATCTTAATGGGAGTTTCAAGTTTCTCACCACTTCATCAATATTAGCTGTAGACTTTTGTTGATATTCTTGACCAAATTGAGAGACTTCTCTATTGTTAGTTTGCTGAAAATTTTTATCATGAATGGATGTTGGGTTTGTTATATGCTTTAAAAAAAATCTATTGATATGATCATGTCCTATTTCTTCTTTAGTCTGTTGATGTGATGGGTTAAATTAATTTATTTTCAATTAATCCCAGCCTTGAACACCTGAGATGAATCCCACTTGATCATTACATATAACCAAATATGTTATTGCTATTATTATTTTGAACAAATTATAATCTGTTAGATGAATTATGAAAAAGAAAAATTAAAGCTTATATTTACTTTTACTTATTCCTTTTCTGATACCTTTCCTCTATGTAGATCTGAATTTCTCACTTATAAATTTATATTTACATTTTCCTTAATATTTCTTAATATATTGTATTTTCTGTATGGTTTCCTTCTGTCTAAAAAACTTTTTAAACAGTTCTTACAAGGTGAGTCTACTGGCATCAAGACTTTACAATTTTTATTTTCTCAGAAAGTATTTCTCTTTCACTTTTGAAGCATAATTATTCAGGGTTTAAAATTCTACGTTGGTGGTTGTTTTCCTGCAATACTTTAAATATTTTGTTCCGTCCATTTCTGGGGAGGAGTTAGGTGTAGTACTTACTTTTGCCCTTCTGTAGGTAAGATGTGTTTTTCCACTGATCTTTCAGGATTTTTTCTTTGTCTTTGATTTTCTGAAGTTTAAATATGGTATGACTAGGCACAGCTTGTTCATTTGTTTGGTTGGCTGATTGTTTTGGCATTTATTCTGCTTGGAGTTCTCTGAGCTCTCTGAGCTTCTTAGACCCATGTTTGGTGTCTAGCATTAATTTGGAAGAAAAAATCTCAGTCATTATTGCTTCAAATATTTATTTTGCTCTTTTCTTTCTTTCTTTTTCTTCTCATATTCCCACTAGAGGTATAATTCATCTTTTTTTAGTTGTCACACAATTCTTCGATTTTCTGTGTTTTTTTGTAGGTTCTTTTTGTTTGTTTGTTTTTTAGAGAGGGAGAAAAAGAGAGTAAGAATGGTGGAGGGGACAGAGGGAGAGAAAGAATCATAAGGAGGCTCCATGCCCAGCACAGAGCCTGACTTGGGGTCAGATTTCATGACCCTGAAATCATGACCTAAGCCAAAATCCAGTCAGATGCTTAACCAACTAAGCCAACCAGGCACCCCCTGTATTTTCTATTTTCTATTTTCCAGTCTTTTTTTTCTGTGCTTTTTGGTTTTAAAAGTTTCTATTGATACACCTTTAAGTTTAGTGATTCTTTCCTCAGCTGAATTTAGTTTACTAATAAGACCATCAGATGCATTCTTCATTTTTGATATAATATTTTGATCTCTAGCATTTCTTTTTTATTCTTTTACAGAATTTTCATTTGTACTTATGCATCTGTTCTTGCACGTTGGCATTGTAATCATATGTTTAAATTTTTTTTCTGTCTGATAATGTAAACATTCCTTCCATAACTGACTGGTTCTGATGCTTTTGAAGTTCTTAAAACTGTTTGTTATTTCCTTTTAGTGAGCTTTGTAATTTTTTATTGAAAGCTAAACATGATTTACTCCTTATTTATTTATTTATTTAATATATTTTTAAATTGGAGTTCGATTTGCCAACATATAGAAAAACACCCAGTGCTCATCCCATTAAATGTCCCTCTCAGTACCCATCACCCAGTTACCCCACCCCGCCGTCCACCTCCCTTTCTACCACCCCTTGCACGTTTCCCAGAGTTAGGAGTCTCTCATGTTTTGTCACCCTCACTGATATTCCCCACTCATTTTCTCTCCTTTCCCCTTTATTCCCTTTCACTATATCTTATATTCCCCAAATGAATGAGACCATATAATGTTTGTCCTCCAATTGACTTACTTCACTCAGCATCCACGTTGAAGCAAATCATGGGTATTTGTCATTTATAATGGCTGAGTAATATTCCATTGTATACATAGACCACATCTTCTTTATCCATGCATCTTTGAATGGACACCAAAGCTCCTTCCACAGTTTGGCTATTGTGGACATTGCTGCTATAAACATCGGGGTGCAGGTGTCCTGCCATTTCACTGCATCTGTATCTTTGGGGTAAATCCCCAGAAGTGCAATTGCTGGGTCATAGGTTAACTCTATTTTTAACTCTTTGGGAAAACTCCACACAGTTTTCCAGAGTGTCTGCACCAGTTCACACTCCCACCAACAGTGCAAGAGGGTTCCCCTTTCTCCACATCCTCTAACATTTCTTGTTTCCTGTCTTGTTAATTTTAGCCATTCTCACTGCTGTGAGGTGGTATCTCATTGTGGTTTTGATTTGTATTTCCCTGATGGCAAGTGATACAGAGCATTTTCTCATGTGCTTGTTGTCCATGTCTACGTCTTCCTCTGTGAAATTTCTGTTCATGTCTTTGGCCCATTTCATGATTGGATTGTTTGTTTCTTTGCTGTTGTGTTTAATAAGTTCTTTATAGATTTTGGATACTAGCCCTTTATCTGATAGGTCATTTGCAAATATCTTCTCCCATTCTGTAGGTTGTCTTTTAGTTTTCTTGACTGTTTCTTTTTTTTTAATTTTTATTTATTTATGATAGTCACAAAGAGAGAGAGAGAGGCAGAGACATAGGCAGAGGGAGAAGCAGGCTCCATGCACCGGGAGCCCGATGTGGGATTCGATCCCAGGTCTCCAGGATCGCGCCCTGGGCCAAAGGCAGGCGCCAAACCACTGCGCCACCCAGGGATCCCCCTTGTTGACTGTTTCTTTTGCTGTGCAGAAGCTTTTTATCTTGATGAAGTCCCAATAGTTCATTTTTGCTTTTGTTTCCCTTGCCTTCATGGATGTATCTTGCAAGAATATGCTGTGGCCAAGTTCAAAAAGGGTGTTGCCTGTGATCTCCTCTAGAATTTTGATGGAATCTTGTCTCACATTTAGAGCTGTCATCCATTTTGAGTTTATCTTTGTGTATGATGTAAGAGAATGGTCTAGTTCCATTCTTCTGCATGTGGCTGTCCAATATTCCCAGCTCCATTTATTGAAGAGAATGTCTTTTTTCCAGTGGTTAGTCTTTCCTGCTTTGTCGAATATTAGTTGACTATAGAGTTGAGGGCCCATTTTTGGATTCTCTATTCTGTTCCATTGATCTACTAAAGCTATTCCAAAAGATAGAAAGTGATGGAGTACTTCCAAATTCATTCTATGAGGCCAGCATCACCTTAATTCCAAAACCAAAGACCCTACCAAAAAGGAGAATTATAGACCAATATCCCTGATGAACACAGATGCAAAAATTCTCAACAAGATACTAGCCAATAGGATCCAACAGTGCATTAAGAAGATTATTCACCATGACCAGGTAGATTTATCCCTGGGATACAAGGCTGGTTCAACACTCATAAGGCAATCAAAATGATAGATCATATCAACAAGAGAAAAAACAAGAACCATATGGTACTCTCAATAGATGCAGAGAAAGCATTTGACAAAATACAGCATCCATTCCTGATCAAAACTCTTCAGAGTGTAGGGATAGAGGGAGCATTTCTCAGCATCTTAAAAGCCATCTATGAAAAGCCCACAAACAAATATCATTCTCAATGGGGAAACACTGGGAGCCTTTTCCCTAAGATCAGGAACAGGACAGGGATGTCCACTCTCACCACTGCTATTCAACATAGTACTAGAAGTCCTAGCCTCAGCAACTAGGCAACAAAAAGAAATGAAAGGCACTCAAATTGGCAAAGAAGAAGTCAAACTCTCCCTCCTTGCGGATGACATGATACTCTACATAGAAAACCCAAAACACTCCACCCAAATTGCTAGAACTCATACAGTAATGCGGCAGTGTGGCAGGATACAAAATCAATGCCCAGAAGTCAGTGGTATTTCTATACACTAACAATGAAACAGAAGAAAGAGAAATTCAGGAGTCAATCCATTTACAATTGCACCCAAAAGCATAAGATACCGAGGAATAAACTTAACCAAAGAGGTAAAGGATCTATACCCTAAAAACTACAGAACACTTCTGAAAGAAATTGAGGAAGACACAAAGAGATGGAAAAATATTCCATGCTCATGGATTGGAAGAATTAACATTGTGAAGACATCAATGCTACCCAGGGCAATTTACACATTTAATGCATTCCCTATCAAAATACCATGGACTTTCTTCAGAGAGTTGGAACAAATCATCTTAAGATTTGTGTTTAATCAGAAAAGACCCCGAATAGCCAGGGAAATATTGAAAAAGAAAACCAGAGCCGGGGGTATCACAATGCCGGATTTCAGGTTGTATTACAAAGCTGTGATTTACTCCTGTAAATAGGTCTTTAGTAATGTGGATGAGGATTTTTCTCAGATCTTCACTGTGAAACCTAGTAGATCTCTCTCTTTTTTAAAGATTTTATTAATTTATTCATGAGCAATACAGAGAGAGAGAGAGAGAGAGGCAGAGACATGGGCAGAGGGAGAAGCAGGCTCCATGCAGAGAGCCTGATGTGGGACTCGATCCCGGGTCTCTAGGGTCACGCCCTGGGCTGAAGGCAGTGTAAACCTCTGAGCCACCCGGGCTGCCCCCTAGTAGATCTCTTAGAGATAAAACTCACAAGTGTTGGCTTCCCTTTACCATGACAAGAACCTGGAACTTTCAGGCTCTTCTGCAATGAGATTCCAGTAATTTATTCTTTATAGTTCAGATGTGCCTACCCTTTCACTTGTTCCCACAGATTTCTGTTTGTAAGTTTCTGGTTTGGTAAATTGTGATTCCCTGTTTGTCCCTTTTTGTTTTTCTAATTTCTGGGGCAGCAGTTTGCCATATGAACTCTCTTCTCTAATAGATTTAATAAGTGTTTATTTTTCAGTTTGTTTAGCTTTTTGCTTATTGCTAAATGGAATGACACTTCTAAACTCCTTATATGCTGGACCAAAAAATCTGAAGTAATTTATGCATTTTTGGAAGAGTCTTTTGTAACTAAACTTTCATGTATAACAATAAATGTTAGTGTTAATAGCTGGAAACCAAAAACCTATTACAGAATTCTTACTGATTTCTGATTAAATTATAACTCTAAAAAATCTTTATATTCTGAAGAGTAGATGACAGATTATGCATGGAAACAGATTATATTAACAGCGAACTGTTGAATTGAGCTGAGCAGTCTTTAATAGGTCAGTTAACAGTTAATAATACATAGCTAATTTGGGTATATTAACTAAGTTTATTTTCATTTATCCTTTGCTCACTGAATTGACCGTAAGTGGAAGGATGACTCATTTGATCTTAAGGATAATCAAGTTCTCTGTGTTTTGAAAATGTAATCACATCAGAGTTTTCAGTATGTTGTCAAGATTCGCTGTCTTCCAGCTCTTTTTTCTTAACAGTTTGGTAAAACTTTACTTAAACTAATAGCCTTTACATTGGGAATTATAATCAGGAGAGGATTAAAATCATGGATTGTGTTTTTGGTGAGGAGAGAAAGTCATTGAAAAGACTTGGAATTTCTTGATATCTGCACAAATATTTTGTAGGAGAGTGTGTTGATCTAGGGCCAATGACACTGCATTTCCTTGGATGGTTTTAAAATAGTCACTTTAGCAGAACTGTGCTTGGATACCAAGGTAACAAGTTGTATAAAAGTCAATAAGATCAATAGTAATTTTTCATAAGCACAAATGATTTCTAAGTGAAATGGTAGGGTTTTTCCCCTATTGAACATTTTTGGAAATTACTTTTAGGAATAATTCATGCCCTTTAACAAATAGTTCTTAAAGAAAAGAATTGTATACAATGGAATATTACTCAGCCATTAGAAACGACAAATACCACCATTTGCTTCGATGTGGATGGAACTGGAGGGTATTATGCTGAGTGAAATAAGTCAATTGGAGAAGGACAAACATTATATGGTCTCATTCACTTGGGGAATATAAATAATAGTGAAAGGGAATAAAGAGGAAAGGAGAAAAAATGAGTGGAAAATATCAGAAAGGGAGACAGAACATGAAGACTCCTAACTCTGGGAAATGAACTAGGGGTGGTGGAAGGGGAGGAGGGCGGGGGGTGGGGGTGACTGGGTGGCGGGTACTGAGGGGGGCACTTGACGGGATGAGCACTGGGTGTTATTCTGCATGTTGGCAAATTGAACACCAATAAAAAATAAATTTATAAAAAAAGAAAAGAATCAAAGTAACTTGACAACAAGATACAACTATCCAGAAAAGTTTAAATATCTAAGAATGCCCAAGTTTCAAATCCTTTCAGCAATGAAAGCAAGATAAGTATGGTAGTGATCTGGGTAAATTGTTGCTATATATACAAATGTAACCTGCAAATATAGCTTTGTTTAGACTTCATAGTGTTCAGTCCTTTATCCTTGTATCCTAATACTTGCTCTCATACTTTCTCCTTTTCTTTTACCCTTATTTCTTGAACACTCTAAAGGAAAAGATTCATTTGGAATCCACCTGAGCTTAAAATCAAGGAACATTCCTCAGGTTTATGGAAACAAACGTCATGGATGTGAGTTGAACATAGAACAGAGATGACATCTTGCACTTGATCTTTTATGAACACTTGAATTTCAAAGACATAGCCCTGCAAATTTCAGGAAGTGGAGCACAGACCAAGTGATGGAGCCTTTGCTGATTAATTCAATATCATCTGTGAATGTTTGAGAATACTCCTGACTCATGGAGAAATCATAATTAATTTATAGATATTGTCACCTGTTGAGAAATAATTTCTGTTAATACTTAACTGTCACTTCTAGTTTCTTCTTTCCCTACCAAGCATGTGTTTTTGTATCACTGTTTTGCCTTAAATTTCTTTTGCCCCACAGAAGCTATCTTCATGACTCCAAATAACTGTTTTAAATTAACTTATATTTTTAACTCAAATTAGTTCTATATCACCTGGAAAAAAATCATCTGTAGAAGAATACTCCCCTCATGGCCAGTGATCTGAGCCCTTGGACATCTTAGATTTTAATGATGAGACATTTTGTTTTAGTTCTCTTCACACATAGTTACTGAAAAAGAGTGAGACACTTTTTAAATTCACTCTTTTAGCAGCAGAGTTCTTGTCCATAGTGAGAAATAGGAGCGATGGAAAGAATGAACTAATTACTGGATTTATAACTCTGTTTTATCCTTCTTGTATTGACCAGCAATTAGGGTTCTTCACAGATCATTGACTTTTATTTCAAGTAAACGAATTCCTGCAAGTTCTGGACATTGAGGACCAAAATTTATTTTACATTACCAAGTAATAACTGTCCAGAATTATCTGCATTGTGAAGTCTTTTAAATACTGTTTATGGAGCAGTGCTTGGGCTTAGAGGTTAAACAATTGAATGTACAAATGTACTCTTTGGGTAGACAGATAAATAGCTATTGCTAATAGTTAGCATAGTTTAGAAGAATCAGATTTCAAAGGGTTTTCAACAGCTAGACTGTCTAAAAATCACTTGTACTTGTTCAAATACAGATTACTGGACCCAGCATCTTGGAATCTGCATATTTTTAAACAAATGCAATTCTTATATACAGTCGTTCTTGGAACTACTGGACTTGCCTTTTGAGGTCAACTTTAAATTAAATATACCGTCTCATTCATTTGGGGAATATAAATAATAGTGAAAGGGAATAGAGGGGAAGGGAGAAGAAATGGGTAGGAAATATCAGAAAGGGAGACAGAACATGAAGACTCCTAACTCTGGGAAATGAACTAGGGGTGGTGGAAGGGGAGGAGGGCGGGGGGTGGGGGTGACTGGGTGGCGGGTACTGAGGGGGGCACTTAACGGGATGAGCACTGGGTGTTATTCTGCATGTTGGCAAATTGAACACCAATAAAAAATAAATTTATTATTAAAAAATAATAAAAATAAAAATAAAATGCATAAACAATTGGGAAAAAAAAATATATATGTTCTGCCTTTCTGTTCCTATAGTACCTGGCAGTTCTGAAGCAGAAATAATCAGACTTCTCCAGTGTTTAAATCTGAGATTTGTCTTTGTAAATGACTTTCCTCAGAACATAAAAAAAATTTTAATATAGCCACCATTTAAATAAATCTTTGTTAAGTATATACACATTCAGTATTATTAATTTAATTCAAAGTTCCACTGATATATTAATCTGTATTTTTGCCAATTGGGGATTAATAAAACCATGAAGAAACTACTATGTTGTTTTTCATAGGATGAACCTAAAAATACTGATCAATCATTAAGTCTTAGGTTTCTGAAGTGCAGTAGAATGAGCTTCAGGAACTAGAATTGACTTAGACAGTCAACTACCTAAATTCAAGTTTCATTGATCAATACCTTTTTAAAATTAGTTTATTTTTTAATTGAAGTATAGTTGACACACAATGTTAAATTACTCTCAGGCATACAATGTAGTGATTTGATAAGTTTATACATTATGCTATGCTCACCACAAGTGTAGCTGCCATCTGTTACCACACAACACTATTACAATACCATTGACTGTGTTCCCTATGCTGTGCCTTTCATCCTTCTGACTTATTCATTCCATAACTGGAAGCCTGTACTCCCACTCCCCTTCAACAGTTTTGTCCATCTCTGTACCCCAATTCCTCTAGCAACCACCAGTTTGTTCTCTATATTTATAAGCCTGATTCTGTTGTTTGTCTGTCTGCTCATTTGTTTGTTTGATCCGTGACTTTTTGATTAATCTGACAAAGTAGTGAGTTCATCTGGAATCTGAAATAATGAAAATGAGATTGATGAATCTTATGTGATTAAGACAAGTATAATATGCCTCCAGCTATTGTCAAATGTTTCTTTTAATACGGCATGAGATTTTCTTTTTGCTCTGAACCTCATTACCTAGGGGGATAGACATGTTTTGTCTGAACCTGAATATAGAGTAGGAAATTCCACATGGTTCTCTTCACTGGGCCCAAACCAGTAGTCTAATGTTTTTTTTAAAGAACCAAGATGATTATTCTGTAATAATGAGTTCTCTCTTGGTGCTTAAAGAACTTTGTAAGTGACCATGGAATGCACTTATGTTCAGCAACCAAGAGTGAAGGGGAAAGTCCTCCTTATGGACTTAATAGCTCTTATTTAAGAACCTTGAAAGTTTGTGTTTTAATTTTGTATAATAAAGAGGTAGAGGTTGCAGGGATTGTATTCACAAATTTACGTTATATTAATTGGAATTAAGAGAATATTCACCAAAGTTTTAAGGAAAAAAAAGTATAGTGACAAAATATATTGAAAGTAGGTTCTGTGTTCTTTTTCCCAGGAGGAAGGATCAATATGTTTTAGATTGGAGCAAATCTGTTCAATCCTCACTGCTTATCCCAGCCCTGTTTACACAAGTTAGAAACTGGGCTTGTGTAAGTTTCTTGTTCTTTTCCCCCAGGTTTATTATTGAGGTATAATTGAAAATGAAATTGTATATATTCAAAGTTTATAACATGATGATTTGATATACATATATATTTTATGTTTGCATAAAAAGAATCAGAACTTCCCATCTGTCCTGCTCATCTCCAGACCTGGGCTGTTCAATACAGTAGCCATTAGCCACATGTGACTACTTACATTTAATTTAATATTAATTAATTATTAAATTAAATTAAAAATTCAGTTTCTCATTGTACTGACTACAGGTCAAGTGCTCAGTAGCCAGCTAGCATAGAATATAGAATATTTCTATCGTTGCAAAAAGTTCTAGAGTATTAGTGCTCTAAAGTCATAGCTGATCCTTTGGCTCAACAAATGGCTTCTATTTGAAAGAATATGAAAGTAAGAATCTGCTCAAACTGTCTCCCTATGCAGGAATGTAGCAAACAACTTGGTAAAATAGTGGTAGGATGAAATTGGCCTTTGCAGAAGCATTTATACTATGAAAAAAGTCTCAAATCAGTGTTTTATTTTTGGTTTTATTTCTGTTTTGTCTCCGAGAGCTAGTTTACTAGCAAACTACTGCCTGACAATGTTCATGTCAAGGACTTCCTAGAAAAAAAAGACCCAGGCAATTAATATCCTTACTAGGGAGCTGCTTAATGACTAGGGTAATATCATTAAGAAAGCCCACAAACTTCATACTGGTGGAATTTACATATCAGAGTAACATAGATAAATAGAAGAAGATAAGGAATCACAGTGCCCAGAGAGATGGGGTTATAGATGTTCTGATTTGTAAACTGTCTTATAGTTTATATCCCACTTTTAAGTTATATCATATTACTATGCTATTACTATACATAATATTCTAGAAAGCATTATCCAATATAAATATAACACAGCCACATATGTATCTTAGTTTTCAGTTCTTAAGATGAACAGCTATATTAATTTAATAATATATTTTATTTAACTTACTACACTTATTATTTCAAAATATAATAATATTAAATAGTATTGATCTATTCAACACTTGTTTTTTCATACAGAGTACAAGTTTTTGTACTTATGGTACATCTTAATTCAGACTAACCACACTTCAAGTGTTCATTAGCCACACATAACTAGTACTAGACAACACAGCTCTAAGGAAAATGATAATACAGCTTCAAAATTGACCAGGTAGGATTGGTAGACCTTGGAGGGTGATACAAAGGCCATACATTTGGAATGGAAAGAAGCCAAAGAGAAGGACTTGGAAGAGGAGATTCAATGACAACTTCATTTCTTCCCATGACTTAAGCTCCCCCTTTGCACAGAATTCTCCAAGTCTGACTACACTTCTCTATGCGGAATGGCTTAGGTGTGCAACCAGAATCAGTCTTTACCTGTAGAAGTTCTCCTTACTATAGTCTTGTCAAACATACAGGCTAGAAATCCCAGACACCATGGATTCTTCTCTCCTGCCACATCAAATAGCAGATCATTTGAGTATCCCACTCCCCTACTGCCAACTTGGAGTGCCTGGCACTACCACTTACTGAACTGCGCTAGTATTTTACAGATCCCAGCTAGCCAAGCTGCCTTCTGACCTTATATCCTTTCCTACCATCCTTCATTCAGTGGCAAGATCCCACTCTAAATGGTGTCACGGGGATCCCTGGGTGGTGCAGCGGTTTGGCACCTGCCTTTGGCCCAGGGTGCGATCCTGGAGACCCGGGATCGAATCCCACGTCAGGCTCCCGGTACATGGAGCCTGCTTCTCCCTCTGCCTATGTCTCTGCCTCTCTCTCTCTCTCTCTGTGTGACTATCATAAATAAAATAAATAAATAAATAAATGGTGTCACGGATCACGTAGCCACCCAAGAGATAGAAAATAAGACCAAAATTCTTCACATGAATTTCAAGGTTCTCACTTTCTTACCACTTCATCTCCAGGACACACTACCCAGTTTTCTCTTCTCCCCCATGACATAGTTTCACCCTTTGTATGCTGTACTTCTCATTTATTATTAATCTAACTGATTTACATGTTCTCATCTCTGTGCCCTTAATCATCCAGTTGCCTAAATCCCAATCTTCCCATAACTACTCCTCAAAGTCTGTTTACTCCACTCCCTTTGTGGCTCTGCTCAGTATATGCTATCTGCATAGGCTCATTTCTGTCTTCCTTCCCCCACCCCATGACACATTTTTTGTACTCAATTGAAGTATTCCTCTTTGGAAAGCCATTACTAACTGCCCTTCCACCTGGGACTAGATAAGGTAAGTCTCATGTGGACTTACAAAACCTACCTGTCATATCTGTATCATTTCCTTACTACATGATATTGTACTGTTCTCATGTGTCTCTCTCCTTCACCCCATCCCTGGCACCACACTCAGTCCCGGCATACTGTAGACAATCCGGTGCATATTCAGTACATGGATCAGTGAGCAGAAGCCAGTTCCTTTGAAAAGCCTTGCCAGATTTTCCCAGGCAGATCTTATTCCACATTCCTCTAGGGCTCCCCTTTGATGCCTATAATATGTGGTATGTTCCTGAACTTCTATTTTCACCTATAAAATTCTGCCCTGCAATATACATTCTCTTTATGCTCTGAGTTCTGTACTCAGTGAGGATAGGGATCCTTCTTTTAATTGCAACCTCAGCTTTGCCTGCAGTCATTTGAAAGTTTCAACAAGAAACATGTTTGAGTCACTTCAGATATGCATAAAACAGGATCCGTGGAAAGGAATGTTTCATAATCACCAAGATTATTCAGTTTTAGGTCTGTTCATAATGGCACCATGCCTGGACACAGCAGGCTACCCCATTAGCTTTCTCACCAATCTCAGCTCCCTCATCAGCAGGGATGCATTGGAAATAGACCATTTCTAATCTGCCAGTCATTTTTCTCCTTTCAACTCCAAACTACTTCTCTTCTATCAACTCCTAGCATTGTGTCTTGCCTTTGAATAGTGCTCTGAAAAGAAATGTTTTTCAAGCAAATGTAAAATTTAAAATTATATTTCCCTCCAAAAGGAATCCCATATATTGAACAGGCTCTTTGTAAGGAAACCAAGAATGAGACATTAAGGACTCCCTTTTAGGCACTCATGGGGGAGGATTCTGGAGCTCATAAATCTCTTCAGCAAAGTCTACACCTCTAGAAGTGTTGTTATAAAAGGTGTCCTGAACCCAGCCTACCAAGGCCACCCTCCCCACCCACTCTCCAATCATTTTCCTCTGTCTGCACATCAGACCACAGGACCACAGTCCCACAAGGTATTGAAACTAAATGACCTAAGGAAGAAATACTTAACTCCATTGTAAAGCTACATGTAATATTTGTGAGGAGTATAACTTATGTTTAAGAACCTTGAATTGTTGACTATAGCCCTAAAAATATATGGGTTGGTGTTTTTTAATGTTGAGTTTTAACTAACAGCATATTTAATGTTTGAAACTACTGTTGTATAAAAGCTACCAAAAGGAAGATTTCTAGTTACACTGAAAATTTGTCATGACTTTTATGGGTTTTATTCACTTTACAATTCATAGAAAATCAAGACATTATTTTTTTCTTCTAGATGTGTACCTTTCCAGGCCCTATACCTCTTTATTAGGTATATTAATTCTAGATTTACCTCCCCTCCGATTAGAGATTATCTTTTTCATTCTAACTTTGTCAAGACTAGGCAAAATTGCCTTTTTCTCATTATCATTATGCTCTTTTTGGCATTTTAGAAGTATTTTAAGTAATGACTGCATAAAATGTCATAATATTTGGAATTGAGCCCTTTCATTATATCATTCAATGTGAAAAGCTTATGAAAAGAGCTGCAAGAAGACTTTAAAAATAAATATCTTGGAGACATTTTCTCCAATCACCTGTGAACCAAAATAATTACTGGTATCTTGTTTGCCCTTAGCAACTCCTCCCTCCACCATTCAGAACACCTCCTCCAACCAGCCACCTCCCCTATGGCACATATCCAATGTAAAACTTGTTTTGTTTTAAACTCTTGTTTTGATTGGGCTTATTAAAAATCACTTTGTGATTTTTTTTTTTTTTTTTTTTTTTTTTTTTTTTACCAATCTAAGATATCTTGAAAAGAGAGGATGTAATGCTGGGAATGGGATATATGGTCACATAATTCAAAGAGCTTCCTCTTAACGTGCCAGATTATACCAGAAAAAGGCTGAAAACCTCACAATAAGCTTGCCACTCATTTTTCCCCCTCAATAGTGAATTGCCACTGTTTTCTTTCTTCTTCTTCTTCTTCTTCTTCTTCTTCTTCTTCTTCTTCTTCTTCTTCTTCTTTTTTCCAAAATTATACCAAGGGGGAGGAGCAAGATGGCAGAGGAGTAGGGTCCCCAAATCACCTGTCTCCACCAAACTACCTAGAAAACCTTCAAATCATCCTGAAAATCTATGAATTCGGCCTGAGATTTAAAGAGAGACCAGCTGGAATGCAACAGTGAGAAGAGTTCGCGCATCTATCAAGGTAGGAAGACGGGGAAAAAGAAATAAAGGAACAAAGGCCTCCAAGGGGGAGGGGCCCCGCGAGGAGCCGGGCTGAGGCCGGGGCGAGTGTCCCCAGGACAGGAGAGCCCCGTCCCGGAGGAGCAGGAGCTGCACCGACCTTCCCGGGGGAAAGGGGCTCCAGGGAGGTGGAGCAGGACCCAGGAGGGCGGGGATGCCCTCGGGCTCCCGGGGACACTGACGGACACCTGCGCCCCGGGAGAGTGCGCCGAGCTCCCTAAGGGCTGCAGCGCGCACGGCGGGACCCGGCGGGACCCGGAGCAGCCAGGAGGGGCTCGGGCGGCGGCTCCGCGGAGGGGGCTGCGCGGCCCCGGGAGCAGCTCGGAGGGGCTCGGGCAGAGGAAGAGGCTCCGTGCGGAGGGGGCTGCGCGGTTCCAGGAGCAGCTCGGAGGGGCTCGGGCGGCGGCTCCGCGGAGGGGGCTGCGCGGCCCGGGAGCGCGAATCCACCAGCGCAGGCTCCGGAGCACAGGGCGCCGGGACACAGCCCAGGATCCCGCCTCCCCCGGGACAGGCAGAGGCCGGGAGGGCCCAGGACAGCAAGGACGCTCCTGCCCCAGCTGAGCAGATCCGCGGCCCCGCCCCGGAGCCTCCAGGCCCTGCAGACGGAGTTCCTGCCGGAGCTGAATCCAGGTTTCCAGAGCTGCCCCGCCACTGGGGCTGTTCCTCCTGCGGCCTCACGGGGTAAACAACCCCCACTGAGCCCTGCACCAGGCAGGGGCACAGCAGCTCCCCCAACTGCTAACACCTGAAAACCAGCACAACAGGCCCCTCCCCCAGAAGACCAGCTAGACTGACAACCTCCAGGAGAAGCCAAGGGACTTAAAGTACACAGAATCAGAAGATACTGCCCCGTGGTTCTTTTTTTTGTTTGTTTGTTTTTTTTGTTTTGCTTTTTGATTTGTTTCCTTCCTCCACGCCCTTTTTTTCTCCTTTCTTTTTCTTTCTCTTTTTCTTCTTCTTTTTTCTTTTTTTTTCGTTTCTTTTTTCTTCCCTTTTTTTTCTCTTTCTCTTTTCTTTCCTTCTTTCTCTCCTCTCTTTTTCTCTTTTTCCCAGTACAACTTGCTTTTGGCCACTCTGCACTGAGCAAAATGACTAGAAGGAAAACCTCACCTCAAAAGAAAGAATCAGAAACAGTCCTCTCTCCCACAGAGTTACAAAATCTGGATTACAATTCAATGTCAGAAAGCCAATTCAGAAGCACTATTATACAGCTACTGGTGGCTCTAGAAAAAAGTATAAAGGACTCAAGAGACTTCATGACTGCAGAATTTAGAGCTAATCAGGCAGAAATTAAAAATCAATTGAATGAGATGCAATCCAAACTAGAAGTCCTAACGACGAGGGTTAACGAGGTGGAAGAACGAGTGCGTGACCTAGAAGACAAGTTGATAGGAAAGAGGGAAACTGAGGAAAAAAGAGACAAACAATTAAAAGACCATGAAGATAGATTAAGGGAAATAAACGACAGCCTGAGGAAGAAAAACCTACGTTTAATTGGGGTTCCCGAGGGCGCCGAAAGGGACAGAGGGCCAGAATATGTATTTGAACAAATTCTAGCTGAAAACTTTCCTAATCTGGGAAGGGAAACAGGCATTCAGATCCAGGAAATAGAGAGATCCCCCCCTAAAATCAATAAAAACCGTTCAACACCTGGACATTTAATTGTGAAGCTTGCAAATTCCAAAGATAAGGAGAAGATCCTTAAAGCAGCAAGAGACAAGAAATCCCTGACTTTTATGGGGAGGAGTATTAGGGTAACAGCAGACCTCTCCACAGAGACCTGGCAGGCCAGAAAGGGCTGGCAGGATATATTCAGGGTCCTAAATGAGAAGAACATGCAACCAAGAATCCTTTATCCAGCAAGGCTCTCATTCAAAATGGAAGGAGAGATAAAGAGCTTCCAAGACAGGCAGCAACTAAAAGAATATGTGACCTCCAAACCAGCTCTGCAAGAAATTTTAAGGGGGCCTCTTAAAATTCCCCTTTAAGAAGAAGTTCAGTGGAACAGTCCACAAAAACAAAGACTGAAGAGATATCATGATGACACTAAACTCATATCTCTCAATAGTAACTCTGAATGTGAACGGGCTTAATGACCCCATCAAAAGGCGCAGGGTTTCAGACTGGATAAAAAAGCAGGACCCATCTATTTGCTGTCTACAAGAGACTCATTTTAGACAGAAGGACACCTACAGCCTGAAAATAAAAGGTTGGAGAACCATTTACCATTCGAATGGTCCTCAAAAGAAAGCAGGGGTAGCCATCCTTATAGCAGATAAACTAAAATTTACCCCAAAGACTGTAGTGAGAGATGAAGAGGGACACTATATCATACTTAAAGGATCTATTCAACAAGAGGACTTAACAATCCTCAATATATATGCTCCGAATGTGGGAGCTGCCAAATATATAAATCAATTATTAACCAAAGTGAAGAAATACTTAGATAATAATACACTTATACTTGGTGACTTCAATCTAGCTCTTTCTATACTCGATAGGTCTTCTAAGCAAAACATCTCCAAAGAAACGAGAGCTTTAAATGATACACTGGACCAGATGGATTTCACAGATATCTACAGAACTTTACATCCAAACTCAACTGAATACACATTCTTCTCAAGCGCACATGGAACTTTCTCCAGAATAGACCACATATTGGGTCACAAATCGGGTCTGAACCGATACCAAAAGATTGGGATTGTCCCCTGCATATTCTCGGACCATAATGCCTTGAAATTAGAACTAAATCACAACAAGAAGTTTGGAAGGACCTCAAACACATGGAGGTTAAGGACCATCCTGCTAAAAGATAAAAGGGTCAACCAGGAAATTAAGGAAGAATTAAAAAGATTCATGGAAACTAATGAGAATGAAGATACAACCGTTCAAAATCTTTGGGATGCAGCAAAAGCAGTCCTAAGGGGGAAATACATCGCAATACAAGCATCCATTCAAAAACTGGAAAGAACTCAAATACAAAAGCTAACTTACACATAAAGGAGCTAGGGAAAAAACAGCAAATAGATCCTACACCCAAGAGAAGAAGGGAGTTAATAAAGATTCGAGCAGAACTCAACGAAATCGAGACCAGAAGAACTGTGGAACAGATCAACAGACCCAGGAGTTGGTTCTTTGAAAGAATTAATAAGATAGATCAACCATTAGCCAGCCTTATTAAAAAGAAGAGAGAGAAGACTCAAATTAATAAAATCATGAATGAGAAAGGAGAGATCACTACCAACACCAAGGAAATACAAACGATTTTAAAAACATATTATGAACAGCTATACGCCAATAAATTAGGCAATCTAGAAGAAATGGACGCATTCCTGGAAAGCCACAAACTACCAAAACTGGAACAGGAAGAAATAGAAAACCTGAACAGGCCAATAACCAGGGAGGAAATTGAAGCAGTCATCAAAAACCTCCCAAGACACAAGAGTCCAGGGCCAGATGGCTTCCCAGGAGAATTTTATCAAACGTTTAAAGAAGAAATCATACCTATTCTCCTAAAGCTGTTTGGAAAGATAGAAGAGATGGAGTACTTCCAAATTCGTTCTATGAAGCCAGCATCACCTTAATTCCAAAGCCAGACAAAGACCCCGCCAAAAAGGAGAATTACAGACCAATATCCCTGATGAACATGGATGCAAAAATTCTCAACAAGATACTGGCCAATAGGATCCAACAGTACATTAAGAAAATTATTCACCATGACCAAGTAGGATTTATCCCTGGGACACAAGGCTGGTTCAACACCCGTAAAACAATCAATGTGATTCATCATATCAGCAAGAGAAAAACCAAGAACCATATGATCCTCTCATTGGATGCAGAGAAAGCATTTGACAAAATACAGCATCCATTCCTGATTAAAACTCTTCAGAGTGTAGGGATAGAGGGAACATTCCTCGACATCTTAAAAGCCATCTATGAAAAGCCCACAGCAAATATCATTCTCAATGGGGAAGCACTGGGAGCCTTTCCCCTAAGATCAGGAACAAGACAGGGATGTCCACTCTCACCACTGCTATTCAACATAGTACTGGAAGTCCTAGCCTCAGCAATCAGACAACAAAAAGACATTAAAGGCATTCAAATTGGCAAAGAAGAAGTCAAACTCTCTCTCTTCGCCGATGACATGATACTCTACATAGAAAACCCAAAAGTCTCCACCCCAAGATTGCTAGAACTCATACAGCAATTCGGTAGCGTGGCAGGATACAAAATCAATGCCCAGAAGTCAGTGGCATTTCTATACACTAACAATGAGACTGAAGAAAGAGAAATTAAGGAGTCAATCCCATTTACAATTGCACCCAAAAGCATAAGATACCTAGGAATAACCTCACCAAAGATGTAAAGGATCTATACCCTCAAAACTATAGAACACTTCTGAAAGAAATTGAGGAAGACACAAAGAGATGGAAAAATATTCCATGCTCATGGATTGGCAGAATTAATATTGTGAAAATGTCAATGTTACCCAGGGCAATATACACGTTTAATGCAATCCCTATCAAAATACCATGGACTTTCTTCAGAGAGTTAGAACAAATTATTTTAAGATTTGTGTGGAATCAGAAAAGACCCCGAATAGCCAGGGGAATTTTAAAAAAGAAAACCATATCTGGGGGCATCACAATGCCAGATTTCAGGTTGTACTACAAAGCTGTGGTCATCAAGACAGTGTGGTACTGGCACAAAAACAGACACATAGATCAGTGGAACAGAATAGAGAATCCAAAAGTGGACCCTGAACTTTATGGGCAACTAATATTCGATAAAGGAGGAAAGACTATCCATTGGAAGAAAGACAGTCTCTTCAATAAATGGTGCTGGGAAAATTGGACATCCACATGGAGAAGAATGAAACTAGACCACTCTCTTGCACCATACACAAAGATAAACTCAAAATGGATGAAAGATCTAAATGTGAGACAAGATTCCATCAAAATCCTAGAGAAGAACACAGGCAACACCCTTTTTGAACTCGGCCATAGTAACTTCTTGCAAGATACATCCACAAAGGCAAAAGAAACAAAAGCAAAAATGAACTATTGGGACTTCATCAAGATAAGAAGCTTTTGCACAGCAAAGGATACAGTCAACAAAACTCAAAGACAACCTACAGAATGGGAGAAGATATTTGCAAATGACATATCAGATAAAGGGCTAGTTTCCAAGATCTATAAAGAACTTATTAAACTCAACACCAAAGAAACAAACAATCCAATCATGAAATGGGCAAAAGACATGAACAGAAATCTCACAGAGGAAGACATAGACATGGCCAACATGCATATGAGAAAATGCTCTGCATCACTTGCCATCAGGGAAATACAAATCAAAACTACAATGAGATACCACCTCACACCAGTGAGAATGGGGAAAATTAACAAGGCAGGAAACAACAAATGTTGGAGAGGATGCGGAGAAAAGGGAACCCTCTTACACTGTTGGTGGGAATGTGAACTGGTGCAGCCACTCTGGAAAACTGTGTGGAGGTTCCTCAAACAGTTAAAAATAGACCTGCCCTACGACCCAGCAATTGCACTGTTGGGGGTTTACCCCAAAGATACAAATGCAATGAAACGCCGGGACACCTGCACCCCGATGTTTCTAGCAGCAATGGCCACTATAGCCAAACTGTGGAAGGAGCCTCGGTGTCCAACGAAAGATGAATGGATAAAGAAGATGTGGTTTATGTATACAATGGAATATTACTCAGCTATTAGAAATGACAAATACCCACCATTTGCTTCAACGTGGATGGAACTGGAGGGTATTATGCTGAGTGAAGTAAGTCAGTCGGAGAAGGACAAACATTATATGTTCTCATTCATTTGGGGAATATAAATAATAGTGAAAGGGAATATAAGGGAAGGGAGAAGAAATGTGTGGGAAATATCAGAAAGGGAGACAGAACGTAAAGACTGCTAACTCTGGGAAAGGAACTAGGGGTGGTAGAAGGGGAGGAGGGTGGGGGGTGGGAGTGAATGGGTGACGGGCACTGGGTATTATTCTGTATGTTAGTAAATTGAACACCAATTAAAAAAAAAAAAAAAAAAAAAAAAAAAAAAAACAAAATTACACCCAGACAGGAAGACAACTGAATGTACTGTTCCAAAGCAATAGAACCATCTCAAGGCAGTGAATGTAACAGTGTTTTTTCCTCACTGGCACCCTTCAACCTATTGCCTTTTTCTAGTTCTGAAGATTGTGGCAACTTTGAAGAGAACAAATTACTGTTAGTAGCTTCCACAGCATTAGCTCCTAATCATTCCCTCAGATATTGGCTAATGAGATATTTATCAAGGTGCTCTTGAGGTAAAACATAACTCCTGTTTTCTGTAGGCTCAATATTTTTGGAAAGATAAGACATGGACCCCTTTGGTAACACATATTAAAATGTGAAAAACAGTAGTTTTATAGTAAAGATATCTCCACATAGTTTTGATTTATATTTTTTACAAGTGAGGCTGAGCATCTTTTCATAAAGATCCATTTTCATTTTTGAAACTGTACAATTGCTTGATAACACTGTCGATCTTTTTTCCTTTATTTTTAGATAATCTGTATATTTAAGGGATATCAACTTTTTTGCAAGTTATATTTTCCCTCGCTTCCATTTAAAATTCTTATAACTATTTTTAGAATAGTGTGATTACTTAAACTATATTTTATTTATCTAAACACTATAAATTTGATTAAATATCCATGGACAATATGGATGAACCTTGAGGGCATTATGCTAAATGAGACACATCAGATAGAGAAAGACAAATACTGTGTGATCTCATTTATTTGTGGAAACAAACAAACACCGGGTTATTAGAAACAGAAAACAGATTGGTTGGTTCTCTGGAGTGGAGTTGGGGTTAGAGGGAATGAGCGAATGTGGTAAAAAAATCTCATCACAGGGATACGTGGCTGGCCTAGTCAGTGAAGCCTTGGGATAGTGAGTTCGAGCCCCATGTTGGGTATAGAGATTACTTAAAATATAAAATGCATTTCAAAAAATGTTCTCATCACAAGAAAAAAATCTGTAACTATGTGAAGTGATGGAGGTTAGCTAAGTTTAATGAATTAATTTCATTGCCATATATATATGTGTGTGTGTGTGTGTGCGTGTAATCACATCGTTATGTTGTATACCTCCAACTAATTCATGTTAAATGCCAGTTATAACTGAATACAACAGGCAGAAAAGAAGTGGGTGCTATCTGGGCTGTTGCTCTATATATAAGGATGTAATTATTCTTGATCTTAAACAAAATTTAGACATGTTCCTGAAAGTATGAAGACTTGTTATTCTCTTCTGTGCTAATGTTTCTTTTAAATTAAACTTCAAAAACAAAAAAAAAAAAACAAAAAAATAACAAAATTTGCAACCAACATAGGGCACGTTATTCTACAAACTTGTAATTTGCTGTCAATACTAGAGAGCCCTTGAAGTCATTGCCAAGGGAAGTGACCTGATGAAGGCAGAGCTCTGGGGTGCAGGGCAGACTGAAGGGAAACTGAATGGACAAACAGATGAGAGCAAGTCCCCTCTCCAGGAAGGCACAGGAAGTTCATGCCCTGAGTGACTGTCCCATGGCTTGACATTGGCTTCACCCTAGTCTCTCACTTCATCTGTAGCTATCTCATTTTCCTATGATCTGAGCAGCAATCATGTTGCATCATTGCTTCATCAGAAAGGAAGCAGCTTAGGAGTTATTCACACAGTTCAGTTCAGGATTGCTAGACTGAAGCTGTCTGGCCAAGTTGGGTTGTCTACATGGAGAACAGCAGCTATTGACAGAGAAGGCTTGGGAGCAGCCACTGGAAAGTGACATGCCATCAGGGGCTGGTTGAACACACTGTGCTAGGGCACCTGGGTGGTTCAGTGGTTGAGTGTCGCCTTTGGCTCAGGTCATGATCCTGGGGTCCTGGGATCAAGTCCTGCATCAGGATCCCCGCAGGGACCCTGCTTCTCCCTCTGCCTGTGTCTCTGCCTCTCTCTGTGTGTCTCTCATGAATAAATAAATAAAATCTTTGAAAAGATGAAAGAAAGAAAGAAAGAAAGAAAGAAAGAAAGAAAGAAAGAAAGAAAGAAAGAAAGAACTGTTCCTGGGTACCAGTTGTGTTGCTTCATAGTTGTGTTGCTTTGAGAAGTCACCTCATATCACTAAATCTGATTTTCTTTATCTACAAAATGGGATGATACTCTTTGCCATGTCATTTGGCAGGACCACCCCTATCAAGCAGGATAAAGAGTTGAAAATTCTACGTAAGTTAAAAGGTGGTATGTAAGGTATGCATTGACTTTGTGGAATGAGGGCAAGGCACCCAAGTGCCTCCTCTTCCAAGTAAAATCCACCCCACCCTCAGAGTTCTTCACTATAGACCAAGGTAATCAGGGAGCAGTGCTTCTTACATCATTGCCTGGCCCATGCCAGAGAGAGCAAAACTGGCTAGGAAATTTCTCTCCACTGTACTTGGTAGGGTCCAATCAATCAGGGATATCAACTATCACTGACTGCCTTGTGGTAGAATGCTTAGGGCAGAGGAGGCACGGACTTGGGCAGAGTATGGCTGGGCCAAGTCCTCCAATCCTGCCCCTGTCCCAGAGCCTGGCATAATGTCCATTTGCCGCTGTCCTGCCCTTGAGGACACTCTGCTGCCTTTTGGGAGTAGGTAAACTGAGACTGAAATTCAAAGTCAGCATGGGAATAGGCTGCAGTCTAGAACCTTGATTCTTCCTCTCCTTTCCCCTCTCCCCCACAATCTTCTAAGATCTAACAGCTTTTCTCTAGAACCTCAAACTCAAAAGGATAATGCTGCCTTGTGAGTAATAGTCTGGCTGTTCTCCTAAAGGTGGATGCCCTGAGCATCTTCTGGAGACCACCTGCCTCTGGGAACAGCCACTGTTTTACTCAAAATACAAGAGTTGATTACACTCTTCACATATGGTAAAGTCATTCCCCCTTGTCCCACCTAAAGAAATGTAACTGAGTATCTTCAGGAAAGGACTTACTCTCTTCCTTCCCTTGTCACCCTGGTGGCAGCATGTTGAAAACTGGAACACAATGCAGTCAGTGTATTAGAAGTGAGGTTCCTTTGGGACTTACCAAGTTACCCTCTCAACAGAGAAGGGAAACAACATACATTTAATATCCCAAAAATAGTCTTTCTCTGTTTCTTCCTTTCTGTCTACACACACACACACACACACACACATTGTATGCGTTTGCATTTCTTCCTTTTTTCTTATGGGAATGTGAAGGTATTGTTTTCTGTAAGAATAAGTATCTTAGGGATCCCTGGGTGGCGCAGTGGTTTAGCGCCTGCCTTTGGCCCAGGGCATGATCCTGGAGACCCGGGATCGAGTCCCACGTCGGGCTCCCGGTGCATGGAGCCTGCTTCTCCCTCTGCCTGTCTCTGCCTCTCTCTCTCTCTCTCTCTGTGACTATCATAAATAAGTAAAAATTAAAAAAAAAAAAAAGAATAAGTATCTTATAAATTCTTTTCCTTTTATGTGGCTTCAGTTAACTTCCAAATAACATGCATCCCCTTCTCTCGTCAGCCATTTCTCATTGCTGGTTTAAATGCAGTGTTTTAGTTATAAATATTGACTCAAAACATGCAAGGGTTGGGACACTGACCCCCACACAACTGAAAAATCTATGTATAACCTAGTCACTTCCCTAAAACGTAACTACTAATAGCCTACTATTGACAGGAAACCTTACCAATAACATCAACAGTTGATTAACACATATTTTACATGTTATATGTATTATAACCCGTATTGTTACAATACAATAAAGTAAGCTAGAGAAAAGAAAACGTTATTAAGAAATCATAAGGAAGAGAAAATACATTTACAGTACTGCACTGTAAAAAATCTAGTATAAATATATCTGTGCAAGTTCAAATGCGTGTTGTTCAAGGGCAACTGTGTTTTTCACTAAATTTCTAAGCTGTCATTTTCATATCTTTATTTTGGTTTTATGTAATGCCACTGTGGAAAAGACCATCTGGCCTTTCTTTTGGCATAAAAACTGAGAAGACCCACCCCAAAAGGGAGCTCCTGTGCTCAAAGCTGCTCTCTGATCAGGCTGGGATCAAAGACTTGCCTTGCGCTCCTTAATGGAAATGCCTTACCTGTAAACTAAAGTTTGAATAAGAAAATGATGCAATCAGGTATTTTCATATTTCTGTTTAAATAAGCCTTAGTTAAGGAGCTAGTTAAGCATTTTGTGGCAGTGAAATCCTAGGATTCTGTAGTCATCTTTGGAAATAGGCATAAAATCAGCGCCCAAATATTTTTTTTCAATTTTACTGAGACATAGTTGACATACATCATTGTATAAGGGGAAGGCATCCAACATGATGGTTTGAGTTACAGATAATGTGAAATGATTACTACCATAGGTTAAGCTAACACCCAGCATCTCCTATAGATACAATAAAAACAAAGAAGGAAAAAATTCTCCTTGTGACAAGAACTCTTAGGATTTACTTTCTCAATGACTTTCCTGGATATTACATGGCAGTGGTAGCTGTAGTCCTCATGGTGTACATTACATCCCTAGTACTTATTTATCTAACTTAAAACTAAACTAAGTAACTAAAACCTACTGGAAGTTTTCACTTATTGATGACCTTCTTATAATTCTCCATTCCATCATCCTTCACCTCTGGTAACTACAAATCTGATCTATTTTTCTATGAGTTTTTGTCTTTTAAAAGGTTTCATGTGTAAGAGAGGTCATTCAGTATTTGTCTTCCTCTGCCTGACTTATTTTACTTAGCATAATATCTTTAATGTCCATCAATGTTATCCCAAAGGGTAGGATTTCCTCATTTAATAAAATGACTGAATAATATTCCATTAGATGTGGATGATAGATAGATGATAGATATCGCAACTTCTTTATCTACTTATCCATTGATGGATATTTAGTTCTATATCTAGGCTATTATAAATAATGAAAATGAGGGTGCAGATATCTTTTCATGTTTGTGTTTTCATTTTCTTGGATATATTCCTAGAAGCAGAATTGCTCGGTTTATTTTTTTTTTATTTTTTATTTTTTTGCTCAGTTTATTTTTTATGTTTTACTTGTACTTTTATTTTTAATGTTTTAAGGATCCTTTTCTTTCCATAGTGGCTGTAGCAATTTACAATCCCACCAACAGTGCACAAGATCTCCCTTGCATTTTATATCTCTTGTTCTTTTGATAATGGCTATTCTATCAACATGAGGTGATATCTTATTGTGGTCTTAATTTGCATTTTCCTAATGACTAGTGATGTTGAGCATCTTTTTTCTAGTACCTGTTGGCTTCTCATATCTCTTCTTTTGAGAAACACCTATTCAGAAACCTTGCCCATTTTTGCAATTGCGCTATTTGATTTTTTGCCACTGAGTTGTATGAGTTCTTTATATATCTTAGATATTAACCCCAGATATGGCTTGCAAATATTTTTTCCCCATTCCATAAGTTGTCTTCCCACTTTGTTGATCATTTCTTTTGCTGTGCAGAAGCTGTTCAGTTTGATGTTTTCCCACTTGTTTCCTTTTTATTTGGTTGTTTATGTTTTAGGTGGCATATCCAAAAAATCATTATGAAGACCCACGTCAAAAATAACTTTATTCCTATATTTTCTTTTCACAGTTTCAGGGTTTCAGGTCTTACATTTAAGTATTTAATCCATTTTGAGTCAATTGTTGCGAGTTTATATAATATGGGTTCAGTTCCATTCTGTTACATGGGAATATCCAATTATCCCAGCACCATTGTCTTTTCTCAATTGAGTGTTCTTGGCTTCCTTGTTAAATATTAGTTGTCCATATGAATGAACCACAGAGTTTATCTGAAAGCAGATTCCCACCAGGTTTCAGGATAAATGCAGTGCTAAGCAGCTTACATGGAAGGTGTTCACAACCCTGGATTCACAGGATTTCCCAGAATCCAGCATGTTAGATTTCCATAGGGGAACATAGCTTAGGTGAAGATGAGAGCCATAAAAACTCTTAACACACCACATAAAGAAAGTGGGTCATGATAGAAGGAAGTAAATATCATAAACACCAGAATTAACCCTCCTGGAAATGAACTCTCTGACATTATAATTATACTTGAAGTGAGTATAAGATAGAAGAAAGAATACCCCATAAATAAATTGGACAATATTTTAGAAATAGGTTGATTGAAAACAAGGCCAAGCAGAATTACCAGAAATAAAAATGTACTCACTGAAAGTGAGACAACATGACTGAAAGATAGAGCTGAGGAAATCATGAGATTTCCTGAGATAAGAATGTGCTAAACACATTCTTAGCAACATGCAATGAAATGAACAATCAAAAGCAAGACAAAAACAGAAATAAAAGGAAAATGGTGCTAAAACTCATATGTGGATATTTAAAAGCATGCATAAATATTATATGGATCCTCAAACTAAGGGTCATTATAAAGTCTTCAGAAGTAAACAACAAAAACCACTGCATATATCAAATCTTTTGAGATGTGGCAAAATTTCCTTTGAAGGACATAGGTTGTCTTATTTCAAAAGGAGAAAGATTAAAAATTAATGACCCCACCATTTCTGAAAATAGGGGAAAAACATAAACTTGAAGAAAGGTGGAGGAAAGAAATAATAAAGAAAAAAAGCAGAAAATAATTTTTAAAATCTCAGAAATAATAAATAGCATCAATAAAACCAAAAGCTATCTGTGTGAAGGAATTAATAAAACAGACATGCTTCTGGCAAGAAAACAAATGGGAGAAACTACATTAATTTATATAAAACATTTGTATATAAAAGTTTTATATAATGTATATTCAACAAATATATTTATATCTGTGTGAAACACATATATATGTGTGTGTATATATATATATATTTATATGAACGAGAGTGTAAAATTCTAAATTAAATATTTACCAAATGAGTTTAGAAATGGTGCCAATATGTTATAAATTGGCTTTATTTCAGCAACCCTGTCTGGTTTGACATTAGAAAAACTTGTTGAAGATATTACATGACCAGAGGAAAAGCCATCTCCCTATAAGATCAGAATGTGCTGATGGGATACCCATCACTGCCATCATACCCCAGTTGGCAACTCACCTCTGTCCCACTCATTTCTAATTCCTCTGTTGAGAAGTTGTAGGAAAAAGAAATGGATTTCATGGTATCGTCTGGGGATTATTTGACAAAGGGAGAACATGTATTTTAGGACAATCCGCTGGAGGCTCCTAACTCCTGACAGTTCATATTGTAGGTAGAGAGAGAAAGTTGAGAAGCTCTAGGTTCAAGGAGAGTATTTAATGTAGTTTCTTGTATTGAGTTTTTGGAGATCTATAGAATCTATCTCCTATAATGAGTAGGTCATTGTGCTGTAAGAATAAGAGCTAGTGTGAAGAGAATTTAAAATTCTGTCTGTAGTATTTAGAAGAGTCCTGTGTCTCATTTGGTTAACAGTGAGGGCAGTTGAGGTATTAAGTTGCTAGAGCATCAGTGTCAAATAGAGCCTTCTCTAACCTTAAATGTCTCAAAGGTGCTGCAGGGGATCCCTGGGTGGCGCAGCGGTTTGGCGCCTGCCTTTGGCCCAGGGCGCGATCCTGGAGACCCAGGATCAAATCCCACGTCGGGCTCCCGGTGCATGGAGCCTGCTTCTCCCTCTGCCTGTGTCTCTGCCTCTCTCTCTCTCTCTCTGTGTGACTATCATAAATAAATAAAAATTAAAAAAGAAATATATTCAAAGGTGCTGCAACCAACTGGATCAAATTAACCACACACAAATGTTAAAGAAAAAAATCTTAGAAAACAAAGAATACAGGGAACTTTCTCAGCTTGAGAATATCTATAGTAAATAATAATGAAAGAAAAATTAAAAGAATATGCATCAGGGTAGAAGAAAAATTGTCTTTATTCACAAATGATATGATTATCTACATAGAAATTCCAAAAGAATTATATACGAACAATTAAGAAAGATTTAGAAATCATGTTGGATTTAAGATTAGTATATAAAGATTAACTATATTCCTATATACTAGCAATCAGTAATTAGAAAATATAATATATCAAAGGAAAAAAATCATCAAGCTATGGGGATAAATCCAACAAAAGGTGGAGAAGAAAAGAAAGCTATTGAAAAAGAGAAAATTGTGCTTAAATATATGGAGAGCAATACCATATTCATAGCTTGGATAATTTAATAATCACCTTAATCTAAAGAATTCATTTTCAGGCAGCCCAGGTGGCTCAGCAGTTTAGCGCCACCTTCAGCCCAGGGCATGATCCTGGAGACCTTAGATGGAGTCCCATGTCAGGCTCCCGGCATGGAGCCTGCTTCTCCCTCTGTCTGTGTCTCTGCCTCTTTCTCTCTCTGTGTCTCTCATGAATAAATAAATAAAATCTAAAAAAAAAAAAAAAAAATAGAATTTGTTTTCATTTTAAGAAAATACCAACAAATCTATACATTTATCTTCCTCTGTTTTCCCTCCTTTCTCCCTCTCTCCCCCTTTCTTTTTCTTTCTTTCTTTCTTTCTTTCTTTCTTTCTTTCTTTCTTTCTTTCTTTCTTTCTTTCTTTCTTCTTTCTTTCTTTCTCTTTCTTTCTTTCTTTTTCTTTCTTCCTTTCTTTTTCTTTCTTTCTTCTTTCTTTCTTTCTTTCTTTCTTTCTTTCTTTCTTTCTTTCTTTCCTTTCTTTTCTTGGAATTCAGCCAATTCTCAAATTCATGTGAAATAATAGAAGACCAAAAAAAGCCAAGACAATTTTGGAGAACATTTGGGAACAACCCTCCTATGTACCAATGTGCATTATTAAGCTTATTATTAAGATCATGTAGAATAGACACAAGTGAAATCTAATGGAACAAGCAAAATAAAGGACCCAGAAATAAATCCTGGAATATGACAGTGTCATCACAAATAAGTGATTATGGACAAACTTTTAATGAGTGGATAACTGACTGGCAATATTGAAGAAGGTAAAATCCAATCTCCACCTAAGGAAAATAAACTCCAGTTCTGTATAACATGAAAATGTGAAAAATAAAATAGAAATGTCAGAAGAAAATATGTCAATGCTTTCATTTCACAGTAAAGTAAGATATCTTAATCAAGATGCAAAGATTTAAAAATTTAACCATATTAACACTTAAAATTTCTGTAAAATAAAATACACTATGTATGGGTTAAAATAGAAGCCTTGAGAGAAAATGCTTGCAATTCATACATTTGATGCATTCATACATCAAATATTAATTAATTAGATTAAACTAATGCAATTCATATAACAGATAAGAAATTATCCAGATTAAGAAAGACAGAAACCCTCATAGATAAATGGCTAACAGGCATGAACAGGTAATTCACAAAAAGAGAAAGCTGAATGCGGGCACTGAATAGTTATGCTTCAGTTTTGATAGTAATTGATAAAATGGGTGGAGCAGAGGAAAAAATGAGAAAGGGAACTGAGGATGATGGGAAAGAAATGTTCCTGTTCCAGTAACTGCCATTATGAACTAAGTTAGGAGATGAAGTGAGCCCAGCACAACTGGTTAATGGCTAACTGGCAAAAAAAAATTAAGGAGGTAAAAAAAAAAAAAAAAAAAAAATTAAGGAGGTTAGGGGAGTGAATGAGCAGATGTGGTGGGATGACATTGAGCAGTAGTCTGTGTTTGGTCGGTAGAGAGAGAGTGATCCTGGAGACCTTAGAGGTCTCCTGAAGACTCCAGAGGTTGGAGGACTCAGATGATAACTAAGCTCAGAGTTTGTCCTTGAAGGTGGGAAGTGGAAGGTGAAGACTTGGGCTTGAGAAGGTCAAGTGGTTGTGGATGGAACCAGCGAACGCTGAGATTGCTAGAAGCAACAGGTTAGGAGACAGGTTAGGCATAAAGAAAGTAGTGCTTAAAAATTTACCATCTAAAATAGTGCTGTTACACTGATAGATAAGAACAAAAACAAAATAACATGAACTAGTACTGGATACTTAAGAATAGAATCTTTGCAGATGAAACTTAACAAGTACTTTTTTCCTCAGGCATTGACCTCTCATGTTAATATAATGTAGAAATCTAATGGAGACAAATAATTGCTCTACTTGCCTCAAGGATAAAAAGTAAAGGAAAAGTATTAGCTTCTTTATTAGAATGCAGTAGAATGTTGGTAGTAGTTCCACAGCTCTCACCCTAAGATGAGTGGATCTTCACAAGTTTTCTTTTTGTCCTTTATAAACTGCTTGATTACTAATTGAGCTTGTACTGTTTTCCAGTTCTATTGCTTCTGAAGAAAAATACCTTCAGGAAAAACAAGGCTTTTCTTTTTCTTTCATCTATCCTGCTGGTGGTAAGATTAAGTGGTTTCCCAAGTTTGGGTTTCCTTCTGTACTCTTTGCATGCTTGTTCTCAGCTACTGAGACTTAAAATCAATTCTAAATCATTCTCCGTGGCCCTATGAGCTCATGCAGGCTGAATGCTGAGTATTTAGAGGCTGTAATAATTGATGGGGCCTCCAGTTCTCCTTGAAGATACACTGCCTGTCTTCCTTCACAAGCGATCATGTGTCACCTTACTTAGTTATGTATGTCCTGACAACTGACAAGCAATGATATGCTTAGTAGAACTTTAAACAGAGCATGGAAGTTTTTGAAAACACAGTTTATCATTGACAGTGGCGTTGCTTAAAATTACTAAGTACCTCTCAGAGTAGTGGAGGTGAGAGTCCCTGACTGAAACTCAGGGTCTCCAAGTTTCCATCCTCTCTCCCCTCCAACCAGCACTGTACCCATGGGCAACTCACTGAGAGTCCCTGTGCTTTCATCTTTTCACCTTTAAAATTTTTTTAATCTATACAAGATTCTCAAAGGTCCCAATCAAACACGATAGGATGATTTGAACCATATCGATGTATGTTTAAGAAGTGAAGGAGATCGATACAAGTTAAATGCACACAAAAATATTCACAAGCTGCCAAAAAACACTCATTTTCAAATCAATTGGTATGTTACAGTGTTATGTCTCTTCTTTAGCATCTCAAATTTGCTTGTTCTTTAATTATAAGCTGAGGTTTTCAGAGTTGGAGCAGTATAGCTCAGCAGGCTGCAGCAGTTTCAAAAAAGAGACGGTGTATCAAAATATAACATAATTACCTGTAGGCTGACCACACCACTTTGTTATATGTTAAATATATTAGGGACATTTAGGAAGAAGTTGCTATTTAACTTCTTTCATTATTTTAGATTAATTTCATATTATTTTCCAGCAGTAACACATACGATCCTTCTCAAAGCACAATTTAATTTCTAAAATAATGAAACAAAACCAACATGTTAAAATAGAACTGCCTTCATGACGAATTTAATCTGTGTCTAATCCTTATTTTACTATTTTTAAAAAGAAATCTTAGCCCTCTCTTTGAGAAAATAAAAAATACTAGGTTCACTAGTGGAGTTTTCTGTACTATTATTTAAGCTTATTTCAATAAACCCCTGTTTCTCAAAGCAAGTGTGTGTGTGTGTGTGTGTGTGTGTGTGTATGTGTGTGTGTAGTCCCAAAGAGCTATTGACATTTCAGAAATCATCCATGTTTGGAGATTTGGTCATATCCTTAGTTAGTTGATAACAGATTTCCAAACATGGTAATTCTCAATGGTCTTCTTGATCAAAAATATCAGGGTTCACTGAAGAAAGAATAATGGACATTCCTTGGGTACACTTTTGAATATTGAATCAGGCTGGGAGAAACATGGAGAAAATGGCTGTAATTTTCAAACTGCTTGTTTTACTTCCTAGAATTTCACTTGAGACAGCCTGCATTTGAATTTTGAAATATGAAAAAAATGAATTCTTTCCTCTCTAAAAGACCATTATTTCCTTGTCTTTGGCTTTGTTTTGTTTGGTTTGGGTTTTTTCTTTTTTTTCAATTTATAAGTGATTTAGATCACTAAGATTGGAGTCCAAAATGTAGACCAGTTTACAATCTCAACACATGTCACACTGCTTGAGGTCTTTCATTTTATATAACTTCAGAATTCACACTTTGTCTCATCCTTCTTGAATATTATAAAAAATTAATCAAAATACTTGTTGAACCTTCTTAGTATTTAGGAAAAAATTTCCAGGGCACCTGGGTGGTTCAGTCTGTTAAGCATCTGCCTTCAGATCAGATCATGATCCCAGGGTCCTGGGATGGAGCCTCTTGTCAGGCTCCCTGCTCAAAGATGAGTCTGCTTCATCCTTTCTCTGCCCCACCCCCACACTCGCTTGTGTGTGGGCACACACACTGTCTATGTCTCAAATAAATAAATAAAATCTTAAAAAAAGAAAAAATTCCAATGTATCTATAATCAGAACCCAACACTGAATTAAATAATTAAGAAAAAGAAGAGACTAAGAAATCAAGTTGGTTTTCCAAGTTATTTTTTGAAATGCAATATTCTAAAATGAATAGAAATCTTTTGAATTATCTAGTTAGAATGTTAAGGTCAAAATATAATAAAAACTTTTAAGAATAACAAAGGGGAAAAAAAGAATAACAAAGGAAAGAAAACTCGGACAGTGATTGGAACACACCATCAGTGAGAACATATATTTTGTATCCCGCATAGTGTCTTGATTCTTCTCAGCACTGAGAAAGTTTGTTGTATGAATTAATCTTCACCTGCTAGTTCATTATCCATGTCACATACATCCAAAGGTGGGGAATAAAGGGGCAGGGGTAGAATCTCATTTTCCTAGAGAATTATCTTTCAATCACTTCATGTAAAAAAGACAAAACACTAGCTGTAAGTTTTTACAGATGTGACATGAGGTTCTTCTTCCTTTTTCTATAACTATTTCTTCAGGTCAGAGGTGCACTGCATTAATTCTGGTTTGTGTGTTGAATATCAATGTAGGAAGGTATTTAGACAAAGGATTGATTGAATAGCTCAAAGAACTTTGAGACATTATCATATTAATGCAAAGGTCCAAGAACATGGAAGAGGAAAGGGATATGTTGATAGAGGTTAGCAAAAGATGCTTTCGTTGTGTGTAATCTCAGCACACCTTTTGAATTGTGCATTCACACCAGAGATTTTGGTCAGTTTCAGTTTCCTGAGCATGTGCTTTCTTTCCAGTTAAACAATATGCAGTAAACCTGCTTGTCTACAATGGTTACCCTGGGAAGGTGCCCTCCCATGTGAGCAAACTATATCTCTATGAATCCAAGGTAAAATACTGAGATGATTATGCCCCTCTGCTTTTAGAATCTAACACTATATTTTCAAGTGCTCTGTGTGGCTCTTAGCTTCAATGGTATAGTCACACTCCTAGGGATCACAAACAGAAAGTGTATATCAGAGGCGTCTTTCAAAACTATGATTAATTTTGAAACGTGTACATTTATTTTTGCCAGCAAATTTTGACTCATCTAGTTCTTGGCATTCAACTCCAGGATTTTGGCAGATAACGTTATTTTCTATCAAAAGAAGAGATATTTCCTTTCTCTGGCCATGTGTATTTTGAAAATTAAAGACTTAATTGTTTATCATCTAATGTAAAGACTCATTTTCCCTATTAGGATTTCCACCGAATGGGGTCAATGACAGACACTGACTACAATTTGACTCTCTGGTAGCTCCATAGAATTTTTAGAGAAGTCACATAAAATCTGGCTTCTTACATGTTTTCACTTTCCTAACTTGTTTCTTTTGTCTGGCTTCTTTCAAATTTGTCATGATGTGTATTTTGTGCTGTAATACCATCTTATATTTAAAAAATGGAAAGGCTTTAAAGTCATGCTTTTACTTTAAAAGTGTCCCAATTGTCCCAAAGGTAGGAATGTATCCAGTGATGCTGTGCAGAATGGCTTTTTGACTTAACCAAAAGAGGGGGTTACTTTTCACTCACAAAGTGTAACTTCCAAGTTAGGTGGCCCAGGTATTGTGTGGTGACTCCATGATGTCACTGGGTATTCAACCCCTTTCCAGTTCTCGTCTCCACCACCTTTAGGGTGACAGCCATAGTCTCATGTTTTGAAGAACAACGCTGGTGCTGGGTTTTCACCTGCTTCAAGCAAGAAGAAGCACATAGGAGAAAGGGAAAAGTGATTTATGTCAGCTAATCTGTTCTTGTTAAGAGCAGCAACACCCTCTCTCCCCTAGTGGCTTGTGATCATATCTCTTTAGCCAGAACTGAAACCCCTGACAATCCCCAAGTTGCAAAGGAGGCCAGAGTATATAAATATTTGGCTGGGCATATTCTGTCATAAGCAAAATCAGGGAATATGAGTTGTTGTTAGGCAGCTAGCAGTGGTTGACATATGCAGAAACACTAAATTAATTTAGAATTAGCAATCAATAGACTATTTCAGTGGATGCCTCTTCATATGCCTTTTATTTTTTAGAATAAAGATCTAAGTAAATAGACAGTGATGATAATGGTACTGCAGCCATGAACTAGCCCTCTTGCTGACCAAGAAATTGAGTGTTAAATGGGAAAATAAGGCAACAACACATCCTAACCATACACTCTCATCTGGACCATAGGCCCCCTCCAACTAGCAATCCTGCTCTGTACCTTTGATGTGCACAAGATGTCAAAGCAACCAACTCAAATGTGACACTGACCACTGCAGGTTATGTCAACCAAAATTTCTGATAGTTTCACGAAATTAAATGGCCTGACTTTCTTGCACAGTTGGTTTTGCATTTGCTTTGATTTTTTGTGACTTATTTGAATTATCATTTCCATTAGAATATTAGTGGTGTGTTTTCTGAAGAAGCATCATAATCTTCCCAGGAAGTAAACATGCCTTCTTCCTTGTGTTTCAACCAGATAGATAACTGGCTCCTGGTGAAATTAGTCTGAAGGAAGGACAAACCTTTACTTTCTCTCGTGTATTCACTTATAACTGGATCAGCAAGCACTCAAAGGAAGATTTCCAGAAGTTATAATTCCAATGAAAGTCTTATCACTCTTAATAATTTAGATCCCAATGTTTCTTTAATTTCACTTGGAAAAAAATTATAGTTTCCAGAGGAGCACATTTCCAATTATAGCCTAAATTTACCTAATTGTCCAGGACTAACGAAAGCTTTCAAGACACATTATATAAAATGCATAAATAAAAATTTTACATAACTTTTCCCCAGTGTGTTCAATATTCATGCAAGTTAGTTTAAACCCATGATCAAATTGTTTTTATAAAATATTAATCTTATTGTATACATCACCTCATAAACTGTTTACTGTTTTCTACATTTTAATGAATATAAGCTTATTTATACTCAAAATGGAAAACAAATTTCCATGTGTGAGATAATACAGTTTTAGAATTCCTTGGAGGAATGAAGCAAAAAGAGTGAAAACAACCAAGCTGTATGGCCCAGGTGAGTTGCTCATTCTCTCTGCCTGTTTCCTCATTGATCATGCCTCCCTCCCAGGATGCGATAAAAGGCAACTGAGAGGTAATATGTCAGCAGAGGGACCAGCATAAAAAAGTGCCTGATGGCTGTTAACTCCCTTACTTTTCCTACACCCTCCATAATTTGTCGCATATTTCTCACCCCACCTATACTTTCTTCCCCACTCAACTCTTCCCTTTGACCCAACCAGCTTCCTGATGCCTTGTTGACAGTCCATGCTCCTTGTCAATGCTACTCCCCTTCTATTCAGTGTCTATTGTCCTCTCTAAGTATGCAGAATGCATTCATCTTCTCATGGCACTTGCAAGCCCTGCTTCCTCCAACACCCCTCTCTGTGCTTCACAAAGCCATTTTACCGTTCTCTGAACTCTGCTAATGTAAATGTCTTTACCACTCATTTTGACACTTAAATCTGGTCATGAGCACACACAGTGCTTTGAGATCAGCAAATGTTATCTACTGCACTATGGAGGGAAAAAACCATTACACAATGTAATTCCCTCTGTATCACCTACCATAAACAATATTGACAATTGTGGATAATGATTATTTTGAAGCTTAGAAGTAAACAGTCACCCTGCTGTGATAAAAGAAGAAGAAGCAAGTGAAGTCAGTTCCAACGTGGGGGGAGGGGTCCTCCCCACAATCACAAAGTAATCCTTAGATACTTGCAAGGGGTCTGAGAATTCAGCTACACTCTGACACTATCCATTCAGAGATAGTATCAAATTCTACAGATTAAGAGTTCAGTCACACAATACTGCCCTAATCCCCCACTTTGGAGGCTAGTTTCAAGCCCCAGGCTGTTAACCTGTTACTTCTGAACATTGGCTGCAGATTGGAGGTTCCAGTGACCTCTGTGCTGGAGTAGCTCCCAGAACTCAGGGAAACACTTAGGTTCACCAGTTTATTTAAGGATGTGATAAAGGATAAAAATCAGCAGCCAGAGGAAGGCATATGTAATGAGGCATGGTGAAGAGGCATGAAGCTTCCATGCCCTCTCCAGGAGCACCACTTTTCTGGCATTTCCATTGGGTTCACCAACATGGAATGTCTGGGAACCTGGTCCTTTTAGGGCTCTTGTGAAGGCTTCACCGCATAGTCATGATTTACTAAGTGATTGGCCATTGGCTGTTTCAACCTCTAGCCTCTCTCCCCTCCCTAGAGGTCTGGGAAGCTCTAATCCATATGCTTGGTTGATCTTCCTGGCAAGAAGCCCCAGCTGTTGGGGGAAGGGAGGGTGGAATGTCCAGGTGTCACCACCATTAACATGACAAAAGATAACTTTCATTGCCTTCCTTACCAGGAAAGTCCAAGAGTTTTAGGAGTTGTGGGTGAGGAACTGGATGAAGACCAAATACATATAAGGAATATGTTTTGGTCATCTGAATAACCAAACATATATATTTTATAAATCGCAATGTGACAGGCCACATACTCCCCTGGCAAGTGATAGTCCCCATAGTTGTGTTGGACTAAGTGTGAATCTGCTGCATAAATAATTAAAAATTTGAAAAGTAACACAGGGAATTCCAGTTTCTGGTTTCACATAGGAAACTTGGACATCACCACTTGTCCCAAAATTTGGACAAACTGAAAAACGAATAATATTTCTTAGATCTGTAAGAGAAGTGAAGTTTCAGGGCAAAAGTCTACCCCCAAATGTTAGAGAAAGCAAGAAGCAAAAACAGATTTGCAACCCACCAGAGCAGAAACTCAGGAGCTGCAATCTGTAGAGGAACTGCAGCAGTGTAGGAAAAGCTAAACCGTACTTGAGGAATTACTGGATGCTCAGAGTGGACAAGTCTGAGAGCTAAAAACATAAAAACACCAAAAGCACATGGTCCTGTGGGGAGGGGAGGAGGAAATTTTGTGTTTTACCTCCAGGACCTTGGCCATCAAGTTCTCCCAGTAGGTATGAAGGAAAAAAAAATCCCATGCTTCTAGCAGGAAGAAGGGAAATGGAGAACCACTTTTGAAATACACCAGAGCACTCCAGTCTCCCCAACAAGATCAACCCTAGGGAGAAACTACTTAACCTGCCTGTTGGGGTTTCATCGGAGCCTAACTGACCTGGCAGAAAAGAAAAATGATCAACTCCAGCAAGTTCTAACCATCCTGTCCTACACCTAAGGGGAGTAGGGGGGATAACTGAGAAATGCTTATGATATGTACCCAATGAAAAACTGTGCCAAAGACCTTAACAGACATCTCATGAAAGAAGATACGCAAATGGCAAATAAGTGTATGAAATACGCTCCACATCCTATGTTACTAGGGAAATGCACATTAAAATGACAATGAGATACCATTATATACCTATCAGAATGGCCAAAATCCTGAACACTGATAACAACCAGTGCTGGAGAAGATATGGAACAACAGGAATTCCATTCATTGCTGGTGGGAATGCAAAATGGTAGAGCCACTTTGGAAGACAGTTTGGTGGTTTCTTACAAAACTGGACACATTCTTACATATCATAGGATCCAGCAATCGTACACATAACCCTGCATAACCCTGCACGCAGATTTTTATAGCACCTTTATTTGTGATTGCCAAAACATTGAAGCAGCTAAGATGTCTATCAGTGGGTGAATTAATAAATGAAATGTGGCACATCCAGACAATGAAATTATTATTCAGCACTAAAAAGAAATGAACTATCAAACCGTGGAAAGACTTGGAAGAACCTTAAATGTGTATTATTAAATGAAAGCCTCATTGCTAATCTGTTACTCATATTACTAACCTGAAAGCCTACATACTGCATGATTTCAACCATTGGACATTCTGGAAGAAGCAAAACTATAGAGACAGCAAAAATATCAGAGGTTGCCAGGCACTGGGGAGGGGGGAAGAAGGGAATGAATAGGTGAAACACAGGATTTTTAGGGCAGATGATACTCTGTATGATGATACTATATGTATGATACTACAATGTATGATAGTATGATACATACTGTATGATATTATAATGTTGGATATATGTCATTATGCATTTGTCCAAACTCACACAGAATATACAATACCAAGAGTGAACCCTAATGTAAACTATGAAATCTGGGTGATAGTGATTGCCAGTGAGGGTTCATCAATTGTAAAAAATACATCATCTGGTGGCGATGTCGATGGTGGGGGAGGCTGGGGATGTCTGGAGGGCATGGGGGATGGGGCCAATCTCTGTGCCACTCTTGACTTTTCTGTGAACTTGTAACCACTCTACAAAACATAACGTCTTTTTAAAAATGACCCATATTTGGTAGGTTTACTTTTAAAAGCATTCGTTTAAACATATGTTAGTGTTTTAAAGAGAATTTGAAAAGTTTGACGCAAACAGTCAAGGAAACACGGCATTCTTTTTTTTTTTTTTTTTGGCTACGCGCAAACCCAGGCCGGTGAAAAAGCCTCATCGAGAGATGTGGAGGAAAACCTGTGGTCAGAGGAACATTTGGAACTACTGTTCAGACATTTTGGTATGTAGCAAACCCCAGAATTGTCTAAGAAAATTTATTTTGCAACACTCTGCCAAGTCCCAAATGCCAGAGAATCTTGGCAGACGCCTGGGGAATTCAGTGTATCTGCTCCGAATCGCTTTCCAGAGACTGGGCTTTGGGATGTTCCCTGTAGCAGTGTTGAAAGGAAGCAAAACTGCTCAGATATCATCCTATTTTAGAAACAATGCCAACAACCAAATGTGCTTTGAGTTCTACTATGGAAAGATCCTCGTTAATAATGCCTTTTTATTCTATTTGGGTTTTTTGTCATTTTACAGTTGCATGTTGAGGGCACAGTGCTATAGGTGAAGTTTCTTTTCTATTCTGGCCTATGTCTGGAGAGAGGAATTAAGCTACATAAATGCTCAGAGTGGACCCTCTGTTTATATATTAATTTGTTACATTTAAATGGTTATACCTAACATATCACTGACGGATCAAAGCTTTTGGATAATGCTCTGCATTTCATTCTTCTAGGATGTTTCTTATCAACAGTGAAAGGATGATAATTTCTCTAGTCAATGTAGTAGACCTTCACACAGATGGAACTCATTATTTCATAGGCAGGGGGTTAACAATCTAAATGCTATAGTAAACTATAATTCTTTTGAGGCAGGGGAGGAGCAGAGGGAGAATCTTAAGCATGGAGCTAGTTGTAGGGCTCAATCTCACAATCTTGAGATCATGACCTGAATTGAGACTGAGCACTCAAGTGCCTCATAAACTGCAATTTATCTATTGGAACAAAATCTTTAAAAATATGACTTTGTGATTTTAGAGTTAATTTGGACATGTCTTGTGAACTTGGGTCCTAACATATATTTTTCTGAAAAAAAATTTATGGCTTTCTCAGTAATGTGGCCTCATCACCTGACCAATGGCAATACTCATGCAAAACCACAAATACACACTTTTCTTTAGGAGTATTTTTCAGATAAAAGAATCTGATCTCTTTGAGAGTAACTGATTTCATTTTGAGCATTTTGAGAAAGTATCCAGCAGTATGAGGAATTTCTTATTATTGCTAATAAGCAATGATACATAAGAAAACGTCTATGGTAATGCTGAAAGGACAAAGAACCATCTTAAAGCTGTTGTTTGTAGTCAAGATGTAAATAGTTGAATTACATTAAGTTACTATTTCTAATTAAAACGAGTTGCATCTGTGTCTACAAAATGCCATCAATTCACAATGACATTCAAAGAGATAAAAGTTAAAAATGAAGTATATAAGAGCTACTCCTAATACAATTGAAGGAAATATTATAGGGCATATTTATTTTGATGAACTTTACTTGGGTATTGATGCATTTGGGGATTTAATTTTTTTTATCAGATACCTGTTTATAAAGTATTGATATGTACTTTTCTTTTAGGAGATGGCAAAACACTGGAAATTTGCAGTAGGCTGAATAGTTCTAGAAAAATATGGGGTTTTCCTAAGAATAAAAAGAACAAATGACCACTTGTGGTCAACACTTTAACAAGGTGGAAGAGGTCCCATTGTGAGTGGTAAACTGATAGATTAGCCACTTGTCCAAATAAAAAACTGTAGAAATAAATCACTGTAAAGATGCCTTTTCTCCCATTTCCTGGGAGATAAGATCTCGAGAATAACTTTACTAATTTTAACAAAATACCAATCAGACAGACATAGATTTGTAGAATTGTTAACAGGTCAGGTCAATACAAGATATTGATGTAGCAATGGATTACAAAACTTGAAGACACATCATTTAGTTAACAGAAACTAAAATCCATGGGAGAGACAAGAGCTTTAAAAGTTCCTTGGATGTAAAACTGAAGTTTATCTATGCAACAAGGACCCAGCTTGAAGACCAGAAACAAGACAGAGAACTTGCAAATGCAATTTGGTAAGATTGCTGAAAGCTGAGGAAGATACAGAACCACGCAAGTCCTGAGATGACATAGAAATAAGTATCAAGAGGCAGGATGCTGTGTCGGGTCCCTGGGAGATACTGCTGCATGGCCGCTCCAAGCCCGGCTTTGTGCACCAGCCAGCTGCTCACTTCACTCCCGGGAGTCTCCTCTCTTGTCTTCATTGATCAAAGCCTTTCTGAATTCTTCAAGAGACAGATTTTCCAGCTGTTACTCCCCAGGTAGGCTTCTTATAGGATAGCTATCTTATACTACTTTGGAATTTGGGAAAACAGGCCAAACAGGACTCCTTGTGTTAGAGGAATTATGACTCATGTGTAACAGCTTACCACCTTCTAGGCCGGCTGGCTATGTCCATTCCAGAAAGACAAGGGTAAAAGGGCAGAGGATTTCACAAATACAGGCCTACCAGTGTATGCCATTTCTATTTCTGTAGGCAACAACAATGCCTTGGAGACTTACTTTGCTCATTGGTGAAATGGGTCTGCTTCAGTATTTTACAGAATTATTGTGAGATTAAAGAGAGAACATACACGGGGCTGCCCGACATTCTAGAAGTGGCAGTAGAATCTGAGCAGAATCTCACTGCTCTATAATGGACAGTCCTGTAACAACATAAGATTAGAAGCAGAGTCCATGCTGACATTTCTGTCTTCTCTCCTCTAGTCCTGCATCCTCATTATTGTTCCGCACCCCTGTCATAGTTACTATTTCTATCTTCTCTTTACCTACTCATCTTTTTAACTAGAAATCCAGGAATATTACTATTATAACACTACCACTAACAATGATTACCATCTTTTTATTGAGTGCCACTCTGTGCCAGGAATAGTGCTAGATGCTTTACATACATTATTTCATTTTATTGTCATAATCCTCACAAAGTAACTGTAATTATCACCATTTTACAGATGAAATAAGCCAGAAGAGATAACTTCAAATAAACTTTATATTGTCAAAAGGCTATATAATGACCAAACTGAGTTTCCAATGCCAATCTGACTCAAAAACACTTGTTTTTTTGCTGCTACGCTCTTTGTGGAGCATGGTGTGCAGAACATGATAGCACAGCCTTTTTCAAACTGTAGGTCAAAGCTACTATAAAGAAATGAGATAATAAACACATTAGAGCACATCATATATAGTATTATTCTATAAAAATGTTCATTTATGAGTGTGTGCGTGTGTGAATAGGACCACAATATAAATTGGATTCTCACTGTTGTCATAGTAAACAACGCCTGAAAGTCTCTGCTATTATATTTGCCAGCAATACCACTCAGTCTCCAAAGAAGGATCTATAAAACCAAAGGGTTGTACCATGATGCAATGTATTATGGGAAGAAAATGTTAGAATCTTGATTGGATCTATTTGGTTTTAGTGTGAAAAATAAGAAATGTTAGCACCTGTGTTTCATATAATAAACAAAGTTAGAAGAAATCAGGCATTTATTACATGCTTTTAACTACATGAACTTTTACAAAATGGACAGGTATCTAGAAACACCTATATCCTATACGTGGTGTTTCATGGCCATGCAATAGGTAAGGACAAATGGAAATTTGACAAGAAGTCATACAAAGAAACCCCCCGCAAAACAAACAAACAACCAAACTAAATTATCAAGAAGACTGTTCAGAATATGGATTTGCATTCACTATCCTTAATGATAAAAAATTTCTTAAACTATGCATGGTATCCTCAGATACTAACAAAAAGTGGTATGAGGTCATGCCATAACAGTGTGGAAGGCATTTAAAAACTGAACAAATAAGTTATGAAAAACAAATGTCTACATATTTTTATCAAGTTCAAATTATTTCACACACAATCCACTTAGCCAAAGTTTATGCTAAAGGTTTAAAAGTTTGGATTTTACTAATAGCAGAAGACAAACAGCCACATCCTGTTAGAGAAACATTCATTCTTCCTATTATAGCAATGAAAGTGGCTGAAGTCACAAATGGATAACAACATGAAGGCAAAGTAAAGTGCAGTCCTTTGTGAGTAAATAAATACTCAAATTATTGAGATAAGCAGAGAAAACATTGCTTGAAGTTGAAAAAGCTTGTATTAGAATAAATCATGCAGTTTTGGACAAACGTTAACTACACAGTTAATTGTAAGCAAACAGATGTTTCTAATATGTCATAGCTGTGGTATTTAATAGCATAACAAATCAGTTATAAAATGCAAGAAAAGCCACTTTTTGTGTGGATCGCTAAAGGAAAGAGGAACCAGAGAAGGTATAAGAAGTAAATGATCCTTTTAATAAAAAAAAAAAGTTGTCCATAAGTACTTCATCAGGCCTCATCGCCCTCCTGTCTACTGGCTCCAAGTAGACCATATCGGCTTTCCCGCCTGGCTTTGTATCTATGGGTGACCTGTGGTATATGGAAAAGTAACAGGGTGATCAGAGTGAGAGACGCACAAGATGTTTTTATAGTCTGCAGTTGGAGGGTTTGAAAAACCCAACAAAATGTAATTCAATATTTGTTTATTGGCTCTTTTTTGACAGATTGTTGAAATTAAATGAATTGAAAGGAAAAAAATTCCATATTTCATGGAAAAAATGTAAATGTGTAATCACTAATGAAGCAGTTACTTTGACTATAATAAAAAAGGATGTCAGGATAAGACTAAAGAGCTAGAACTTCTCACAATAATTTTTCACTGAATTATTCATAGGCGAGTTATTGTAGCAAAGAAGTCACAACCAGAAATGCACAAAGTTCTACAGGCCAATATCTATATCTATATAGTTAAATTTTACAGTAAGACCTTTAAAACATGATAGAATATTGGCAGTTTTTTTTATTGAAACAGGAAATGATCATTAAGTATTTTAAATATATGATTCACTTATTATTTCCTGGCAAAGCAGCTAAAAGAGTTGTTGAACTTAAAGATATTACTTTTTAAAATAAAAAAATGGCATTCCACATTTGCAGACATTTTCTATAATTTGATGTATTATGTTACTAGGCACCGGTTTTTAAAATGCATCTAATAACTCTCTAAAGATTCAAATAAATTTTAAAAAATGCATGCGATTTTACTACTTTTCAAATGAAACCCAAGCTATAGAAAGAGAATTTAAAAAATAGCTTCCTAGGGATCCCTGGGTGGCGCAGCGGTTTGGCGCCTGCCTTTGGCCCAGGGCGCGATCCTGGAGACCCGGGATCGAATCCCACATCGGGCTTCCGGTGCATGGAGCCTGCTTCTCCCTCTGCCTATGTCTCTGCCTCTCTCTCTTTCTCTCTCTGTGACTATCATAAATAAATAAAAATTAAAAAATAAATAAAAAATAGCTTCCTAAAAATATTTCCTCCATCATAATATTAGGTGTTGAAAACAGTATTTGTGCTACTCATAAAAATATTTGTGAATATGGACTTAGAAAAATTGGACACCGTTTTCTAACCTCTGTAAAAATTTCAAATGAATAATTGCAGTGGATATTCATTCTATTTGCTAAAAGGTAAATTGAACACCTTCTTTGTTAGTTTATAAGAACAACTGATTGACATAATTACTAGCTGAATTTCAACAAAAAAAAATCTTTGCAGTGGGTGAATGGCACTGAAAAAATCAATTTCAAAATCCAGTTAGTACAAACAACAATGTACTTCCTCTCTTTGGATTTACACATAATTTTGTGAAGTGTCTTTCACAGCTATAGATGGCCATCAAACCCAAGGATTAAAAAAAAAGAAATCCAAATGAAAACCAGCACTTCAAAAGGATGTAAGAGTAAGTATTGTAAGTGTTGAACTAAGTAAGTGTATTACTTATAATAATTCTAACTACAAATATACCAAAAATGTCAGTCTTGACAATGTAGAGCTTTATTTCTCATGCATTGTCCCAGGATGGGAGTCCTAGGTCAGTAGGCGACCTTCCTTAGTGTGGTGATTTAAGGAGCCCAGACTTCTGTTGCTTGGCTCTACCATCCCCTATGGCGTTGCATATATATTTCCAGTTAATGGAAACATAAAATAGGAAAACATTGTTTCTTAAAAGCTTTATTGTGGAAGTGGCATATTCATTGAATAAAAAGTTGTAGGACAGGATACTTGTGCTTTTTCATCATACCACAATTTACTAATGAAAGTGACTAGTCTGATAAGATTCCATCTTCACCAAGCTATCAAACTTGATGTTATCAATCACAGGACAAATGACATATGTGCCTTCTCACAGAATGCAATGGAAAGCACATATCACCTCTGTGGTACTCTTGTCAAAAATTCTAACCCAAGTCTAATCATGAGAGGGAATAAAATCAGATGGACCCAGATTGTAGGACATGCTATAAAACAACTAGTCTGGACACCAAAAATGTCACTATGACAAAGGCACAATATGGTAGAAAAGGATCATTTTAGATTAGAAGAGACAAAATGGTCCCTGACTGGATACAGGATTTAAAAAAAATTATAAATGATATTTTGGGTAACTGCAAAATTTTAAGTATATACTGCTAATACAATATTGTACCTAATACAATATTAGGTAATATAGGGAATATTGTATCAATGTCAAATGTCTTGGGTATGAAAATAGTATTGTGTTTATGTAGGAAAATGTTAGGAGATACATACTTAGATATTTATTTATTTATTTATTTATTTATTTATTTATTCATACTTAGATATTTAAAGGTGAAATGTCATGATGTTTATTTGCCACTTATTCTGAAATTCTTACCAAAAAAAGTATGTATGTTTGTATGCATATATGTAGGTGTGTATTTATATATGTGTGTATCTGTGTATCTACCTGGAAAAAAAGATAAAGTGCATGTTGTAAAATGTTATAATTAGTGAATCTCCATAAAAGATACACAGGTGTTCACTGTAGCAGTCTTTCCATTTTCTATAGATTTGAGAATTTTCAAAGTAAAATGTGAGAGAAAAAGGATATGTATCACTTGCTTGACATATTTACATAATGCTTGATTTTATTATCAGTGTTGGCTTTTATAAATGCAAAGTCATACTTGTACTTACAGCTAAACCTTTTGTTTACAAATATAAATTAATTTAAAAGAGCTTAGGCAAGGAAGCTTTTATATTAGAGAGAGGAAGAAAAAGAAAGATAAATTTCAGTTAAACTAATATTTCCAGGCAGATATAAAAAATATAGGAAAGTGAACAAAATGTAACTAATATAAAATAACATTTCTATGGTGTTTCTAATCTTGACATTCAGCAGATTAGCTGTTATTTAAAAATGACTTTGTATTTTTTGACTGATAGCTAAAGGAAGTGACCCAAAAGCAACTGTATGTGCTACACGAAGCCAAACTACCTGAGAAAATTTAGGCGCACATAATCTATTAAGAAAAAAAGTATTTGTAATCACTAAAAATAGTAGTAAACAAGTCACCCAGTTTTCATGTCATTTCATTTTATTTTTACTACATTTTGGAGTTTGCATATAGGTCTTCTTTTTCTTATAGCTTTGGCTCAAAGCCAAGGACATGAGGAAGAGCTAGCATTTCTAGACACCATGTGGGTGGGTGGGAAAATGTGGCAGCATGCTTGTCCATCCAAGTGTCTCCCCAGTTCTTTCTTAAATCGGGTATGTTACTGGCTAAGCAAGCCAGACTTGCAGAACCTTCTCCAAAACACTTGATTTCAAGTGTACTTGGTCACATCTCTAGTTTGGAGATTAGGGATTTCAATTTTATTTCTGTTTACTATTTTAGACTATTAGCATTCTTTACTAAATGCATTTTAAAAATCTGTACTTTTTTTTTTTCACCACAAACGGCTGTTATTTAACTGATCACTTTAAAAAATTCAATGCCCTGGGATGCCTGGGTGGCTCAGTGGTTGAGCATCTGCCTTCCATTCAGGGTGTGATAGGGTCCTGAGTCTGAGTCCCAAATAAGGCTCCATGCAGGGAGCCCTCTGCCTGTGTCTCTGCCTTTCTTTATGCCTCTCATGAATAAATAAATAAAATCTTAAAAAAAATTCAATGCCCAAAAAAGATAAAGAAGAAAAAAGAAACAAAAAAAGTATTTAGTACAAAGGGAGGAAATTTTTACCACATAATGTGTGGCACTGCGAGTAAGACCATCTGACACACAAAGGAGGAGTCTCTGTGGCCCATGGAGACTCTGTTTTTTTTTTATGTCCATTTGGGAGAATGTTGATCAATGATGTTACTCAGAGCTGGCTGGCCAATGAGCTTCAGAGTCAGGACACTAGTGTATTGCATAGGGAGGGCGTCATGGCATTCGATTCTACAATGAGTTTACAGGAGCCCTGTTAAAATATTTCTTACAGGCTGCCTAAGGATCATTTGCTATCTAACTATATGTTGTCATCTAGAAAACACACTCAATGGTAATTACCGTCCTGCATGAGAAAGGTTAGCACAGCATGGTTGGAGAGGCGAGCCCCTTCCCAGATCACATTAATTTGAAGTGACAGTGATTACCTCCCTAACCATCCATACTACCTACTTCTCATTTGGAAGAAAGAAGAAATTCTTCATGGTGAATTTTCTTCTTTTTACTCACGTTGTTCTAAAGCAGGTAGGTAATCTATAACTCACCAGATTGAAGGGGTGTTTTATGCTTTAAACAGAAATCTGAACTAGAATGTTAATATTTGAAGCATTGAAAAATAGCAGTACATAAAGTCAGAAGAGAACACTCAATGGGGTAACTCGGTCCGTACGTCCTCACAGTAAAGATCCTCACATCTATGTGGGAGTTTGGGAGGAAACAAGCATGATGTGCTCAGTATTAAATTTTGAAAAAAATAACTTGAAATAAATATTTCCCAATATTAATTCTGGATTTAGGAAGTAATATGTACTATTATTAAGGCTTCTTTCTCAGTGTTTGCATGAATAATGACATTAATAATGACATTAAGTTTTTTTCCACTAAGTTATTTTTTGACAGCTGTACTTTACTTGGCCAGAGTCCATGCAGGGGTGTAGTTTACATCTGTAACAGACAAAGGCATCTTCCATTTGAGGAACGTGATCATTCTTATAAAACAAAACTCAAGTATTCCAGCATAAGAGCATATTTGGGAAAGGGGAGGTTGGGAGAAACTCCAGAAGACAATTTTATGAATGCACATTCATATGTCCCAGCCTACTTAGCATGAAATTTCTTTAACAAAAACAATTAAAAATAATTTACTTAAAACAATAGTTTAATATGTACAGAATTATTTTTTAAAAAGTCTTTAAAATACCTTGTTAGTAATATTTTAAGTGAAGATTTTAAAAAATGGTAGGGTTTTCCTTTTTGTTATTTCATCATTGTTGGTTCCTAGATGTTGATGTTTGGACTGACATTGGAGTACATGTGTAAAGTGTATGCTGCTTTATTGACATCTCAGATCTTGAAAAATCACAGAGTGTTTAAAGTACCTATGAAGACAGTAATTTCTCTTTAAACAACTGAATGAACAGTTTAAACTAGCATAGACACTATATTCACAAGGCAATAAACAATTCACAAAACAAATAGATCTGATATAAAAGTAAAACCAGAAATCCTTTAAAAAACATATATAAGGGGCACCTGAGTGACTCAGTCAATTAAGCATCTGACTCTTGATTTTGGTTTATGTTGTGATCTTGGAGTCTTGGAATTGAGCCCCACATTAGGGCTCTGGGCTCAGCAGTGAGTCTGCTTGGGATTCTCTCTCCCTCTGCCTCTGCCCCTCCCCCTGCTTGCATGTGTGCTCTCTCTTTCAATAAATAAATAAAAAACTTCAAAAAAATAAAATAAAATAGGGTTGCCTGGGTGGCTTAGTTGGTTGAGAAGACAACTCTTGGCTTTGACTCAGGTGGTGATCTCCAGGTTAGGATTGAGCCCCTTGTCGGGCTCTGAGTTCAGTGTGGAGTCTGCCTCAGATTCTCTCTCCCTCTCCCTCCCACTCACTCTCTCTTTCTCTCTCTCAAATAAATAAAATATTTTTAAAAATACAAAATAAAATAAATAAAAAGTGTATATAAGAAAAAATAAAAGGTAAATAAAATGATTTGAAAAACATAGTAATATTAGGAAGAAAATCTAAGAAAAAAATTTGCAGCTATCATGAAAATAATACTACAAAAAGTTATCATCTCAACTTATTGAATTAATTTGCTCCTGGTCTAATAGAATGGCTTGCAACTGATTTTTGTTTTAGACTATGGACTATTAGGAACACGTGTATCACAGTTCCCATGTTTCAAGAGAAAAGGAGTTAGAGATAATAATTAGTATCAGAGGACAAATAATTTTTTTAGGAATTACTTATGTATACACTTCAGCAGTAGGGATAAGGCACAGATTATAAGACCTACAGATTATATGTATTTAAAACTAGTTATTGGAAAATCATAGGTTAAAATATTGTTGATGAAAGTCGACAATGCTTCCATTGGTGAATTTTATTTTTTAATTAAAAAAATATTTTATTTATTTATTTGACAGAGTGAGAGAGCACAAGCAGGCAGAGCAGTGGAAGAAGAGGGAGAAGCAGACTCCCTGAAGAGCAGGGAGCCCAAGGCAGGACTTGATCCTAGTACCCTGGGATCATGACCTGAGCCAAAGGCAAACGCTTAACTGACTGACCCACTCAGGCACCCATCCCCCCATGGTGAATTTTAAATGAATAGTCACCTAGATTGATTACATTAAAATGAATGAATATATCATTAAAAAATAAAACCCTGACCAACATAAGACAATTCTGACAATAATCCCTTGAGTATACTTCCCCACAAAAATATTGGAAATCCACTGCCTTTATATGGTCTGACAAACCAAATGAACATCTACAGATCAATAAATATTTGTATATGTTCCCACTTAAACTAACACTTTAATTCATGAATAATTACATTTAAGATGTACGTTTGATATGGTCAATGAGTTTGTTCAGTATAACAGAGACATATAGGAGGAGAAAAAAATGAGAACAAATAACATTTTAATTCTATTACTTTAGTTTGAGTTCCCTAAGAAGCAGACCTCAAATGGAATCAGAAGTGCAAGAGAATTTTTCAGGGAGGGAACAGAAGGTGAGGACAGGCTTCAGACTACAACACAGGAAAGAGATAGAGAGGGAAGTCTCAAGTCCAAAGAGACTTGAACAGCAGCAGAGTTCCAAGAAAGATTAGACCAGGCCAATATGGAAACCTCAGGCTAGTTACCACTTGATGTCTTCCCACACCTCAGCAAGAGGGGGATGGCCTTGCCCTTGTACCATTCCCAGCCATAGCTAGCTAGAGCAGCCAGCAGAAGTGTGGCTTCAGAGCTCAGCAGTGGATGCAGCAGCTGGGACCATCTGATAACTCTGTCTCCAGGAGCAGGAGTCCTGAGTAGTGCATTTTCACTCCCACCAAAGTTTAAATTTTGCCTCACACAGATTGACTTCTTCATGTCAGTCTGGAGCTAACTTCTTCATGGTTCTGTGGGCCTCTTTCCTTAAAGGGAAGTGTAGAAGTCAAAGCTTAGTAGGAGGAACTGCAGCCCCCATTGCTATGGTTGGTCTGGGGGCTACAACTAGTTCTCATCTTTGCCATCCTGCATTAACCATTTTGAGTTTTTCTCATCCTCCACTATCACCTTGACCAGCCTTGGTGGCTTACCTGGTGATGTCACAAAAACCTTCCATCTTCAAAGTTCTGAGCTCTTGGCATCATACCCTTTTCAGGCCAAACAAAGTTGTTGCCCATGTCCATTCAAAACTACCATTAGGCAATCCAGAGGCATCCAAGTGGACTACCCTACTCCTATTTAAGAGCAGCCTCTTTCTCCTGCAGATCAGGGTCAGTAACTCCTGCCACATGATGACTCATTTTTTGTCTACTGAACCCTGGGTATAAGGAGTCCAAATTTCCTTAGCATCAACCAAAGTTGCAATCTAATAGAACCCTTGTTGTGTTGCCTTGTAAGAGTGTGCTCCTCTAAGGACTAGAACCTCCATAGGCCTACAGTCACCCCTTTTGCTGTGAAGAGGATGCCCTAGATGAATGTTATGTTGTGTGGGCTTCTGTGTCTGTGAATCAGGCCTCATATAAGCACCAGATAGTGGTGTTGACTGAAGATTAGTGCCAAGCAACCCAAACCCATATCCTAAATAGGTCTCTGTTTGAGGATAAATTGCTTCTCATCCAGAGCAGAAAGGACCTAACATAGGTGGCTTGTCCAAGTAGCAGGTTGTTCTCCTTGAGTAGTTATCTCATATCAGGAACTTAGCTTAGGTCTCTATTGCAGACAATTGGACATTTAGAGGTAGCAGTAGCTAGTGCGGGCTTGCTAAGTGGGAGTGCCTGTTTTGGGGTCCATAACCAAACTGTTTTTACCAACACAAAAGCCACCATGCTCATGTGTTCATTGTAGTATTTATGCTAATTCCAAGGCACCAATGACAAAGTTGGCTACAGCCAAGTAACTGTATCATCTTGTCTACTTGGCTGTTCAAGGACTCTTCCTTGGTGGATATTTTCTGCAAGCTGTTAAGATGTGATACAAAAATCTTTTATTGCTCGCTCTTGTATGCCTTTCTGTATGTCTCTACCCAGACCTCCTTATCTCAGACATGCCATTCCCTTTACTTTCCTTTGCAGGCCAGTCCTTTGGCCACTACCCAGTCATCTGGATATATTTTTTCCTTGGACTACTTTTCCTTCCCCTCAAAGTGAATGACCAGGAGCATTCCTTGTAGCTCTGCCAATTCAGATTTTTCCTCTCCCCTGTCTTTCAAGGGACATTACTGCTCTATAGTAGTAATGAAGTCCCCATCAGCTTAGGCTTGTTCCCACATATGTAATGGACCTATCCCTAAACCAAGCTTGGCCATTTTTTCTTCTGCATTAGTCATGTGGGAACCCTCCCTCCTCAATGGCCATAGGGGTGAGGTGGGGGAAGGCACTGATAAATCCATGGTGGGTCACATGAGCATACGGGCTACCTGCTCAAGAAGCTTACTCACGTTCTTTTTATCTTGGCCAGGCTCAATCCCAGATTTGCCAAATCCTCTTCTCTGAGCTTTGTCTTTCTTCCTCTACCATCTGACAGGGTACCTCAGGCATCTTCACTTTGCTTTGCATTGGCTGTCACCTTTACCACACTTCTAAAGGACTCTAACAGTGGTTTTGTCCATTCCCTTGATCCTTGCCAGGGTATGAAGTCCCATGTCCCAAGAAACTGTCTCCTCATTAAAAAATTATTGCTTATCTAGTTCTAGCTTCCTTTATCAAAATTCTTAAAAATTCAATCCCAGATGTACCCCTGAGCTCCTGCTATTTTTTTTTTTTCAACTGGCCTCAACTTGTATAGAGACTGAAGTAAATGTTTTCCAGGGTGCCACTTAAGGAAAAATTTTCTCAATTTACAATCTGATCAGTTTCAAGTATAAAGGAAAGATTTGTATTTCCAAAGATGCTTTAGGAGTGACACTGTCAGAGAAATAAATTATATACATGGTGCTACTATGGAAATCAATCCCTAAATGAATAAAACCTGTTGCCTTTGGGCAGGACTCACCACAAATCTAATGTTCTATTTGGCATGTATTTATGACCAAAGAAATTGATTCACCTGAGGTCATTAACACAATGGTATGTATAACCCTTAGTAGAACGTCTCACTGAAAACCATGATATATAAGGACCCCCAAGAGTGCCTTACTATTAGGAAGTGTGGATAATTAAACAAAGTGTAAAGTGTGATCAAGAGCATGTGCTGTTCATTTAGAACTTCACAGACAGGTTAGGGGCACGTGAGATTCCTGCAAGGGATTGATTGTCTCAAGCCTCAAATATCATTGTTCTGGCGGGGAAATAAGGAGCATGATTTTTAGGTTATTAGCTCTCTTCAAGACAATGTAAGTTCATCATTTATCCAACCAAACTACTCCCCACACACCTACACATTTGGACCTGAATATGCTTTTACCAGGGAAGGATTAGGAAAATTCTGATACTAGGATTGACATGAATTTCTCATGTATTCCATGCTGGACACTTCACTGATGTAGATTATATACAATTCTGTTGAGATAGTGAGTGAACTTGTCCCAATTTTTTTTCATTTGTAAATATGGAAATCATAATAACTATTTCATAGTGTTAGGGCATATATAAGATGCAATGGTTTTGTAAAGCCCTTAGCATGGCACCCGGTTTATAAATGTAAATTCCTCTGAGTATAAGGATATGAGACACTTCTGCATTGTCTGACCAGATGGCTATTTTCTACTTTTCCTACAAGCTGTGCAAAATTCAGTCATTAAAAAAAAGAAAGCATGTATGAAGAATATATATAAACTCACTTAATATTGGTTAAAATGACATGTAAAGTACTACTGACATCATAGGAAAGAAGACAATATCTGCTGGTTAAACACCAGTTTAGTATCTGTAACTTAATAATAAAGATAAATTTAACTATGATAACTTTTGTGACAAATAAGACATGGGGTATACTATATTTTCTGGAGTTTCTTACTATCTTTTTAAAAAATTACAACCCACCTCTCCTAATTCTCAAAATAATATTTAGTTGAAACAATGATTGTGTCATAGATGAGTAATTATTTACGGCTTACTGGTTAATTTCAGATATAACAGAGCTTCATACTTCTACTGTGAGTTTAATGTGAGATTGTAGATTTACTTGTTTTTATCTTTGGCCCAGTTTTTTGGACCATCATGAATGAGAGTTCTAATATTTACTTGAAAATGTTTCACTTAGATTAACCATTTTAAGACTATTCAGATTTGAAAATTTTATATTATCAGCAATTAAACTATTGAAATCAATCCCCACATACTCAGAAAAACTAAAAAAAAACTAAGAAGGTAAGCATGATGCATAGCATATTACTTTAATAATAATAAAAATATTATGAGAATTCACTCAAAAGAATAACTGTATTCATTGGTGTCTAGTGACTAAGACTCATTAGACCAAAATCTGAGGCTTATGACAGGCTTATTTTGTTTTTTTAAGATTTATTTATTTATTTATTTATTTATTTATTCATGTGAGAGAGAGAGAGAGAGAGAGAGAGAGGCAGAGACACAGGCAGAGGGAGAAGCAGGCTCCATGCCGGGAGCCCTACGTGGGACTCGATCCTGGGACTCCAGGATCGTGCCCTGGGCCAAAGGCAGGCGCCAAACCACTGAGCCACCCAGGGATCCCGACAGGCTTATTTTGAATTATGTTGTACAGAAAAAAGGTGAATAAAATTCATAAAGGTTAGGTTTTTCTAAGTAAAGGGTCATGCAGACTGATAAAAAAGCAGTTATTTTTTATTGGTTTAAAAAAAGAGAAGAGTAACACTGGTATAAAAAAAGTTATTTATACTATACTATTCTGTTTATTATCTTTCTCTTTGAGGCTCATTGGAGAAGCTGAAATCCTGCAGAAAGGAATCAGACCATCACTAAAAATTTTCCTCTGCCCATTCCAGATTTCTTTCCTAGGTGCTCTGTGGCTAGCAAACTTTATGCTGGATTCATATTGCAGATTGGGTGGGTGAAGAGACCTGTGACTAGATGCCAAATCTGTCATCGTCCCTCTGGTCTTTGGCACTCCCCGAATGGTGTAGTGGTTGGCAATAAAGGGTTGAACTTGCTGCTTATCTCTTCCATCTGGTCTCATTTGTGTTGCCCATACATTTACCCATGTCTGTGGTGGAATCAACTCAGGATAAACAGATCAATTCTCCATATCATTTTACAATTATTCTGTAAGTATAATGATCGGGTTTTTCACCATATTTTTGGAGCCTTTTAATCAGATTCAACAAATTCTGTAATTATTACTAAACATCCCACATCTTCTTACAGTCCATCTATTTTATTACTTTCTTTATTCCGCTTATGTCCCAAATAGGAGGACCCTATATCACATTTCTCACCAAATCTAACCTTCTGTTCCTTCAGTTCCTCCTCACTGGAGCAAACCATAGTACTGAAGATAGTCACAAGGATGCTGAGACATTGATCTCTTTGGTTTCAAGGAAGCATGGACCAGTCTTTAGGCTGGTGCTATCTAGGTATGAGCAGTGTTGTGCATTTGTTCCAATATGCTGCGCAAATTCTGATGTGCTCTATATGGGAAAGGGATGGTACAGCTTAGTTCTCGACTTGTCTAGACCCTTCTTCCCTGCCTCTCCCAGAGGTTGGCCCTATCACTTTCTAACTCTCCCTCTCTCAGATTTTCAGTGTCTGCACCATGTCCTCTGCCTCCAGCCACAGCACAAGCAGGACTTCCCAGTCGAGCATGCCAATATGAAAATAGGCACATAAAGATACTGCTATCTCTTTTTAATGGCATAAATTACTAATAACAACAGAGATAAAGAAAACCACCTTATTCAATTAAAATAAGAGACCTCTGGAAACTCAAATCACAATAATTAAGGAAGGATGACTATAAGCAGGATGGGAGGCCAGTAGAGGTTAAGAGGGAGGGAGGCTGGAGAGCTCAAAGTTCCCTAAGCGTAGTTCTCCACTCGGTTTTCCAAAGCAAATGTCATATTCTATGAGGAAATAACTAAAACATAATATATTGTTCAAAGCAATGGGAACTTGGTGCACAAACTGGTTGTGGGGTCTTCCTGAGACTCATTTTAACAGGGATGATTGAAGAAGAAAGGAGACAGATGCATATTTATAGGAAGTAGTATGTTGTGGGAGTGGGGAGGAGAGTCTCTCTATGGGGAGCAGCTGCGGCATGGCGGGCCATCGTGGCCTGGACACCTCATCCAATCACGCAAGTTTGTGTCCTAAGGAGCTGTGCTGTGCATCAGGGAGATTTCCTAAGAGCCTTCAACGTGAAGCTTTGAAAGCCCTGGCTCCTTCCTCGTTGGAAGTGCCCACTACTACTGGCCCAGGAAAAAATTTCTTCTTAAAAACTCTACTTTGAATAGAAAGCACCAACAGATTAAAAAAAATTTTTTTTAAGACTTTATTTATGCCCTTTCACGAAGATGGCGCCGAAGGCGGAGAAGGAAGCCCCTGCCCCTCCCAAAGCCAAAGCCAAAGCCAAGGCTTTGAAAGCTAAGAAAGCGGTGCTGAAAGGCGTGCACAGTCACAAAAAAAAAAAGAAGATCCGCACGTCACCTACATTCTGACGACCCAAGACCCTGCGTCTCTGAAGGCAGCCCAAATATCCACGGAACAGCGACCCCAGGAGAAACAGACTTGATCACTATGCCATCATCAAGTTTCCCCTGACTACTGAGTCAGCCATGAAGAAAATAGAAGACAACAACGCACTTGTGTTCATCGTGGATGTCAAGGCCAATAAGCACCAGATCAAACAGGCTATGAAGAAGCTCTATGACATTGATGCGGCCAAGGTCAACACCTTGATCAGGCCTGATGGAGAGAAGAAAGCATATGTTCGACTGGCTCTTGATTATGATGCTTTGGATGTTGCCAACAAAATTAGGATCATCTAAACTGAGTCCAGCTGGCTATAAATCTAAATATAAATTTTTTCACCATAAAAAAGACTTTATTTATTTATTTGAGAGAGAAAGCATGAGGGAGGGAGGGAGAGAGAGAAAGAGAGAGAGAGAGAGAGAGAGAGAATGAGCAGCAGGGAGGAGTAGAGGGAGAAGAAGGAACAGACTCTCTGCTGAGCAGGGAGCCTGACTCGGAGGACTCAATTCCAGGACCCTGGGATCATGAGCTGAGTTGAAGGCAGACACTTAACCAACTGAGACACTCAGGTGCCCCAGATTTTTTTTAAGGAAAAGAGAAAAAGAATAGAAGAAGCACACCAAAGATGAAGAACACTTAGGAAAATGTTGGAAGAGGACAGTGAAAATTTTGCCCAAATGGATTTTTGTGAATTCAAAACCTTGATGAAGCAAATCAAGAATAAAATGGAATCCAAAGCAAAGATGTATTACAGTTATATGGCTTGGAGAAGAGATCAGGAACCTTGACCTGGAGCCACATTGCCACCCATGATTAAAAAACCACACGTGGGGAAAGAGCCATGCTGAGCAGAGCTGTAGCTCCTGGGTCTAGACCCAGACCTATGCTGTGGTCCTCACCAGCAGAATAAATACCCCATGTACTTCTTCATGACATGCCTGGTGCTGGTCACCAGACACTAGGCTTCTGCAGATATCCATGCAACATTACTGCACTTGCCAGTAGAAACAGCAGAAGTGGCATTTCCATGTCACCTCTGTCTCCCAGCGCTCATGAGAGTGCATCTGATTTATCAAATCTAAATCATATCTGGAGCTGTAGCTACAAAAATGTCTGAAAAATGAGATTTCAGCTTTTCAGTCACTGCAACAGAGGGAAACAGCTAGAATGAGAGCAAGTAAAATCAACCTGCCACATCCATCAGAAAATACTTCAAGGGAATACAAATGTAAATCATATAATCAATGAAATTTGGTGGTATAAGGTAAAAAAGGTAGCTGATATCCTATAAATGTAATGATTTCATCTTTGCTCATATTAGGTAGTAGATATTGAATATACAGTTTTTTCAAATCAAGAGCCACATAGAAAATAATATTCATAAAAAAAGAAAATTATATTTATATACCAAATGCAGTATATAGGTGAGCCCCCACTTCCACCTTATTACTGATGACATACCTATAAGCCACCATACAGCATGCTGTGCAATATACCCATTGAAAAGCTCTGTTCTAAAGAATAAGAGAATTAAGTGTGAAATGCCCTTTGTGAATTTTTGTCACAATTATAAATTAAAATACCCTAGGTATTTATTTTACACATATAACTTCACATGCATAAAATGACATCTTTATATAGATATTCACTGAAGCACTTTTGCAATGACAAAAGCTTGGAACCAATTTTTTTAATCTTCTTTTTATTTTTTTTATTGGAGTTCAATTTGCCAACATATAGCATAACACCCAGGCTCATCCCAGCAAGTGCCCCCCTCAGTGCCCATCATCCAGTCACCCCAACTCCCCCACCTCCCCTTCCGCTACCCCTTGTTCATTTCCCAGAGTTAGGTGTCTCTCATGTTTTGTCTCCCTCACTGATATTTTCCCTCATTTTCTCTACTTTCCCTTTATTCCATTTCACTAATTTTTATATTCCCCAAATGAATGAGACATATAATTTTTTTTGTTTTTGTTTTGTTGTTGTTGTTGTGTTTTTTTGTTGTTGTTGTTTATACCTTCTATCTCTTTGTTGAAGAATAATCTTCTTAATGTATTGTTGTATCCTATTGCCTAGGATCTTGTTGAGAATTTTTGCATCCATGTTCATCAGGGATATGGGTCTATAATTCTCCTTTTTGGTGGGGTCTTTGTCTGGTTTTGTAATTAAGGTGATGCTGGCCTCATAGAACGAATTTGGAGGTTTTCCATCTCTTTCTATCTTTTCGAACAGCTTTAGTAGAATAGGTATGGTTTCTTCTTTAATCGTTGATAGAATTCCCCTGGGAAGCCATCTGGCCCTGGACTTTTCTGTCTTGGGAGGTTTTTGATGACTGCTTCAATTTCCTCTCTGGTTATTGGCCTGTTCAGGTTTTCTATTTCTTCCTGTTCCAGTTTTGGTAGTTTGTGGTTTTCCAGAAATGCATCCATTTCTTCTAGATTTCCTAATTTTTTGGTGTAAAGTTGCTCATAATAAGTTTTTAAGATCATTTGTGTTTCCTTGGTAATGGTGGTGATCTTTCCTTTCTCACTCATGATTTTATTAATTTGAGTCTTTTCTCTCTTCTTTTTAATAAGGCTGGCTAATGGCTTATCTATCTTATTAATTCTTTCAAAGAACCAACTCCTGGTTTTGTTGATCTGTTCCACAGTTGTTCTGGTCTCTATTTTGTTGAGTTCTGCTCAAATCTCTATTAACTCTCTTCTGCTGCTGGGTGTAGGATCTATTTGCTGTTTTTTTTTTTTTCAGCTCCTTTAGGTGCAAGGTTAGCTTTTGTATTTGAGTTCTTTCCAGTTTTGGATGGATGCTTGTATTGCGATGTATTTCCCCCTTAGGACTGCTTTTGCTGCATCCCAAAGATTTTGAACGGTTGTATCTTCATTCTCATTAGTTTCCATGAATCTTTTTAATTCTTGTCTAATTTACTGGTTAACCCTTTCATCTTTTAGCAGGATGGTCCTTAACCTCCATGTGTTTGAAATCCTTCCAAACTTCTTCTTGTGATTTAGTTCTAGTTTCAAAGCATTATGGTCTGAAAATATGCAAGGGACAATCCCAATCTTTTGGTATCGGTTAAGACCTGATTTGTGATCCAGTATGTGGTCTATTCTGGAGAAAGTTCCATGTGCACTTGAGAAGAATGTGTATTCAGTTGCATTTGGATGTAAAGTTCTGTAGATATCTGTGAAATCCATCTGGTCCAGTGTATCATTTAAAGCTCTCATTTCTTTGGAGATGTTGTGCTTAGAAGATCTGTCGATTGTAGAAAGCGCTACATTCAAGTCACCAAGTGTATTACTATCTAAGTATGTCTTAACTTTGGTTATTAATTCATTGATATACTTGGCAGCTCCCACATTCGGGGCATAAATATCCATGATTGTTAGGTCTTCTTGTTGGATAGACCCTTTAAGTATGATATAGTGTCCCTTTCCATCTCTTACTACAGTCTTTGGGATAAACTTTATCTGATATGAGGATGGCTACTTCTGTTTTCTTTTGAGGACCATTTGCCTGATAAATGGTTCTCCAACCTTTTATTTTCAGACTTTAAGTGTCCTTAGATCTAAAATGAGTCTCTTGTAGACAGCAAATAGATGGGTCTTGCTTTTTTATCCAGTCTGACACCCTGCGCCTTTTGATGAGGTCATTAAGCCCATTCTCGTTCAAAGTTACTATTGAAAGATATGAATTTAGTGTCATCATGATATCTATTCAGTCCATTTTTGTGGATTGTTTCCTTGGACTTCCTCTTTCTTTAAGAGTCCCCCTTACTATTTCTTGGAGAGCTGGTTTGGTGGTCACATATTCTTTTAGTTTCTGCCTATCTTGGAAGCTCTTTCTCTTGCCTCCTATTTGAATGAGAGCCTTGCTGGATAAAGTATTCTTGGCTGCATGTTCTTCTCATTTAGGACCCTGAACATATCCTGGCAGCCCTTTCTGGCCTGTCAGGTCTCTGTGGAGAGGTCTGCTGTTACCCTAATGCTTCTCCCCATAAAGTTAGGGATTTCTAGTCTCTTGATGCTTTAAGGATCTTCTCTTTATCTTTGGAATTTGTGAGTTTCACTATTAAATGTCGAGGTGTTGAGTGTTTTTTATTGATTTTAGGGGGGGATCTCTCTATCTCCTGGATCTGAATGCCTGTTTCCCTTCTCAAGTTAGGGAAGTTCTCAGCTATGATTTGTTCAAATACACATTCTGGACTTCTGCCCCTTTCGGCGCCCTTGGGCACCCCAATTAAATGTAGATTTTTCCTTCTGAGGCTGTCATTTATTTCCCTTAACCTTTCCTCATGTTGTTTTAATTGTTTTTCTCTTTTTTCCTCAGTTTCCTTCCTTGCCACCAACTTGTCTTCTATGTCACTCACTCGTTCTTCTACCTCGTTAACCCTCATCATTAGGACCTCCAGTTTGGATTGCATCTCATTTAATTGATTTTTAATTTTGGCCTGATTAGATCTAAATTCTGCAGTCATGAAGTCTCTTGAATCCTTTATGCTTTCTTCTAGAGCCAGCAGTAGCTTTATAATTGTGCTTCTGAATTGGCTTTCTGACATTGAATTGTAATCCAAATATTTTTAACTGTGGGAGAGAGGACTGTTTCTGATCCTTTCTTTTGTGGTGATTTTTTCCTTCTAGTCATTTTGCTCAGTGCAGAGTGGCCCAAAACAAGTTGTACTGGAAAAAGGATAAAAAGAGGGGAAAAAAAAGAAGAAAAAAAAAGGAGGGGTTGGGGAACAAACAGAAAACAAAAAAACAAGGGGTAGTATCCTCTGATTCTATATACTGTAAATCCCTCGACTTCTCCTGGAACTTTCCAGTGCTGCTTGGTCAATAACTTGCTTTTCCCCTGTCCTTCCAGCTGGTCTTCTCGGGGAGGGGCCTGCTGTGCTGATTCTCAGGTGTTTGCACCCAGGGGAGCTGCCCAGCCCCCTGCCAGGTGCACGGCTCAGTGGGAGCTGTTTATCCTGTGAGGTCCCTGCTCAGTCCCAGGTACAAGGTGACACCAGGGGGAACAACAAGAGTGGCAGCAGCCAGTCTCCATCCCTGGAGTCAGCTCCAGCAGTAACTACCGCAGCTCCCAGTCCACAGGGGCCTGGATGCTCCGGGGGGCAGGGGGCCCCATCTGCACAGCTCGGGGCTGCCCGGCGGCAGGAGCGTCCTTGCTGTCTTATATCCTCCTGGCCTCCACCTGTCCCGGGGGGGGAGCGCCGGATCCTGAGCTGTGTCCCCGGTGCCCTGGGCTCTGGGGCCTGCGCCGCTGGAATCGCGCTCCTGGCCGCACAGCTCCCTGGGCGTGGAGCCTCTTCCTCCGCCAGAGGCCCTCCGAGCTGCTCCGGTCCCGCCGTGCGCGCTGCAGCCCTTAGGGAGCTCGGCGCACTCTCCCGGGGCGCAGGTGTCTGTTAGTGTCCCCAGGAGCCCGAGGGCATCCCCGCCCTCCTGGGTCCTGCTCCAACTCCCTGCGAGCCCCTTTCCGCCCGGGAAGGTTGGTGCAGCTCCTGCTCCTCCGGGACGGGGCTCTCCTGTCCTGGGGACACTCGCCCCGGCCTAGCCTGGCTCCTCGCGGGGCCCCTCCCCCTGGGAGGCCTTTTGTTCCTTTATTTCTTTTTCCCCGTCTTCCTACCTTGATAGAAGCGCGGACTCTTCTCACTATAGCATTCCAGCTGTTCTCTCTTTAAATCTCAGGCCGAATTCGTAGATTTTCAGGATGATTTGAAGGTTATCTAGGTAAGTTGGTGGGGACAGGTGACTTGGGGACCCTACTCTTCCGCCGTCTTGCCCCTCCTCTCCTTGAAACCAATTTTTACTTATATAGAGGGCCAGTAAAATAAATAATGATGTTTCCATAGTATAGATAGTAATATGCAGTAGTCAAAAGTATGAAACATTTCTATCAGTATAGCATGGTCTTTGAGATGCACACTGAGTAAAAGCAGCAATACGAAATTAATGTTTCCAAAAAAAGGATACATCAGTGCACATATGTGTTTGTGTGTGCTTGGAGTCTGTTCTAGTGATTCTCCGTCTGTCTCTCCAGATGTGCTCCCTACCCTTCTCTACCCTTCTGTGTGTTCTGGGTAATTGACCTGTATGGGCTACGCACTTGCCTGTTCTCTGGGTTCTGTTGGCCTCTACAGATAGTAAACCCTGAGAAGAGACTGGAGGGAGGAAGGACAGGGGACCCAAGGTCTATTACCTCTCCAATGTGGCTTTATCCCTGTGGATCACAATGGATTATTTGTGGGGATTCATGACTGTGTATTTAGTTCTCAGATCTAAGTCAGTTTTTACATCAGTGATCCAACTGAGATAAGAATCTGTATATGGTGATTCTTTGCCCAAACCTTTTCTAGAAGGACCTTGGCCATTTATCAAGGTGATTGCCCTATGAAAATGGAAATGCATAGATTTTCTGAGGATTATTATTATTCTTTCCTGGTTTAACTGGTTGCTAATACCCAGAGACAGGAAATAATCCTTTAGTACACTGGTGAAAGTGGGAGCTTATGGAAATCATGTGATGAATGAAATGAAATGAAATGAAAATAGCTTCAGTTCATCCCAGAGAGAGTCCAGTAAGAGTGCAGACCCATCCTGTGATTACTTCCCCAACCCCCAAATATATAATGGAAATAGATATGCTTCGTAACAAGATAATTTACAATATGGCAACCCAAAAGCAATAGCACACTCCTAAGGAAATGACAGAGGTTTTGCTACCATTGACAAATTGAGAGGTGCAAGAGTAGTTATTCCTACTTTATCTCCATTTAGTTTGCCTTTTCAGACAAAACAAAACCAGATGGATCATGGGGAAAGATTCTATATTGCTGCAAACCTTATTAGGTGATGGTGCAATCACAGCTGTGATTCCAGATGTTATTTCTTTACTGCAGAAATAAACATAGCCCCTGATATCTATTTACTGTCTCTGTATTTTCCCCACTGATATCAGCATGGATAATCAGAAACAGTTTGTCTTCATATGGCAAAGATAAAAGGAAGACCTTCCTCAACAACTCTGCTCTTTGTCGTCATATTGCATAAGGCTGTGCTGACCAGTTAGGGAGCCACTAGCCACATGTGGCTATGGACCATTAATAATGTATCTACAATTACAGATGTGCTGTAAGAATAAAATATATATCAGATTTTCGAGACTGAGCATGAAAAATTTTAAATGTTATTAACATTTTTTATTAGTCGAATATTGAAATACTATTTTGATGCATTGGGCTAAATAAAATATTATTAAACATGTTTCATCTGTTTATTTTTACTTTTTAATTAGGGTACCCAAAAATATTAAGGGGCAAATGTGGCTTTCATTTTCTGTTCATATTATATTTCTTTTTCTTTTTTTCAGAGAGAGATAGTGCAAAGGAGAGAGGGAGGGGCAGAAAGAGAGGGAGAGATTGAATCTCAAGCAGGCTCCACTCCCTGCACAGGGCCTGATGCTGAGTTCAATCTCATGACCCTGAGATCATGACCTGAGCCAAAATCAAGAGTCAGATGCTTAACCGACTAAGCCACCTGGGCGTCTCTGTTCATATTATATTCTGTTGGACAGCATTGGTCTAGAAGAAACTAGATTGTATTGGTAACCAACAGTTCACCATAAATGTCCATTAAATTGATGAAATTAAGTAAAAAGGAAGTAGGGCATCTCTGATGCCTTTGTAAATTTTATGTATGTCAAGAAGTAAATGATTCAGAGACCTGCCACACCAGTGAAGATTCTGAGGCTCAGGAGTCTTTGTGATATCTCTCCTAAAGTGAGAAATACATAGATGCATCTTGCATTGCACACCATATATAAAGACATACAATGTTTGGAGCCACTTTTCAGATTTTAGAGGCAACAGGTCCCATATTTGGGCATGTTGCTTTGACCTACTTTATCTGGTAACCAATAAGACTCAAGTAAGACCCCAGGTAAAACCAACCAACGAACCAAGCAACAAAGACACTTTTAAAGACTCAGCAGTAGGTCCCGCTGCCCTGCCTCATGGGCCTTATGTCACAATAGGCCCTTTGATCTCAGAGGGTCTGTTGCAAGCTCCAGAAGGGAAATCAGTGTGAGTCTCTTGGGCTCTGGAGTAAAGTCATTCTCTTTTCTACTACTGAGAATTATTCTCCTTCTGAAGGGAATCTTACAGATTGCTACTGTACTTAGTAGACAATGAATGCTCAACCATGGTATATCAAAGAACTGGCTGGCATGAACTGGGTGTTATACAATCTAGCTAATCATAAAGATATACATACTCCAAACATTCCATTATAAAACAACATGAATCAATAGTGCTGGCGAGCAATTCAGGCTCCCAGGATTCTTTTTTTATTTATTTATTTTTATTTTTATTTTTATTTTTTTATTTTATCATTTTATTTATTTATTTATTTTTGCTCCCAGGATTCTTGTTCTTAATCATTTGCCATTTTCCTTCTCAGCTCAATTCCATGGCCCCATGGCATGTCCTGATGACCAATTAACTAAAAGAGGAAAAAGCATAGGCCTGGTCTCCTACTGTGTCTACTGTACTTCTGCTTTGCTCTGGGGTGGCCCTGGAGGGAAATCTTCTTAGTGGCTGTAGCCTTAAATTGAAGGCATTTTGTGAAATGAGAGACGGCTTCAAGTACAAATCTACACTGAATCATAAGTTAATGGTCAGGCAGGCTTGGACATGAACTGAAAAATAAAGCAAGACTGAGTAGTTGCTGAAAACGTGATTTGAAGGAGGAGTACACAGATAGAACTTTGTGAGTTGTCCTGGGATGTGGAAATATTCATATGGCAGGTTAGTGTGCTCCACAGCCTCTTTCGGCAAACCCTCTAGTCAGTAAGACTGTGTGCAAAGATGCTGGCAGAGATGGAGGACATGGACTTTGTCTTACCAAAATTTATCTGGCTGTTGTGACTGCTGAACACACAATTTGTAAACAGGCAAAGCCAACACTGATACCCAGTGTATGATCTCCCCTAAAGAGTCCCCTTCTGGCAGGTTGACTATATCTGACCTGTCCCATCAACCACTGACTGTCTTCAGAAGCCTCAGGGGATGACTATAGAAAACAGAAACATAACAGCTCTGTTTATGATACCTGTTTCTTCTATCTTCTCCTTATTCCACTAACTTATTTAAACTACATTAGTGATGGCTAATGTTTTAAGTTTTAGGGAGAAATATCAGATTGATATCACTCTGTGATGACAGTGTAGCTCTGTCCCTAGAATGTGTCCTCTGTGTAGAGATACAAACTTTTCACTGGATAGAAAGGTAATTCTGGTGGCAAAAGGATATAGGGTAACTATACTGGATACTTTCCATTTGTACCTACAGATTTGCTTACCACCTCTTCATAGTATTCTCTACCTGTAAGTTTGGCCTGTATGGACCACATTGATGAACACTCTTGCTTTCTTCAATTGGGTTTAGTAAATGTGGAGCACTAGAAGAATACACTGTTAAAGTTTTTTTTTTTTTTTTTTTTTGAGGTGAGAAAACTGTCCTCATGGAGTTTACAGGTTTTTTAAAGCTATTATTATTTACTTTTTTATATTATTTTTAAGATTTTAATTCTAGAATAGTTCACATACAGTGTTAAATTAGTTTCAAATGTATAATACAGTGAATCAACGCTTCTATACATTACTCAGTGCTCATCATGGTAAATGTTCTCTTTATCCTCTTCACCTATTTGACACATCCCTCCACCCACCTCCCTTCTGGTAACTATCAGTATGTTTTCTACAGTTACGAGTCTTTTTGTTGTTGTTGTTGTTTATTGGTTTGTTTCTTTTTTTCTTTGTTTATTTGTTTGTTTTTTATATTCCACATCTGCGTGAAATCCTATGGTATTTGTCTTCCTCTGACTGTCTTATCTCACATAGCATTATACTCTCTAGATCCATCTATGGCAAGATTTCATTCTTTTGATGGCTGAATAATATTCCAGTGTGTGTGCGTGCGTGCGTGTGTGTGTGTGTGTGTGTGTGTTGTGTGTAGGCTGCTTCCATAATTCAGCTATTATAAACAATGCTGCAGTGAACATAGGGGTGCATATATCTTCATATTAGTGTTTTTGTATTCTTTGGGTAAATACCCAGTAGTGGAATTACTAGATCAAATATCAATTCTTTTTGAAATTTTTTGAAGAACCTTCAGACTGTTTTCCACAGTGGCTGCACAGATTTGCATTCCTGTCAACAGTGCATGAAGGTTCTTTTTCTCCAAATCCTTGCCAACACCTGTTGTTTCTTGTATTGTTGATTTTAGCCATTTTGATGATAGGTATTAGGTGATATCTGATTGTGGTTTTGATCTGCATTTCCCTGATGATGAGTGATGGTGAGCATCTTTTCATGTGTCTGTTGGCCATTTGGATGTCTTCTTTGGACATGTCTTTGGTTCATGTCTTCTACTAATTTTTTAGTTGTATTATTTGGGCTTTTTTCAGTGCTGAATTGTATGGATGGAGTTTACATTTTAGCAGATGAGACAAAAAACAAACAAGTAAGTAAAATAATATCAAGTAGCAAAATGAAGAAAAATAATTAGATGGGAACTTATCTAGAGGCCTCTCGTGGAGGGAGTTTTATTTGAATTAGGACATTAACAAAATGAGAGGTAGTTCCAGAGAAGATGTGGGGGAAAGTATCAAGGCAGAGAAAAGTACACCTGGGGTATTGCTAGATGCTGGAGAAGAAAATGGAGAGATGTAAGAGGTGAGTTTGGAGCAGTAGGCGTTTCAGATTGTGCAGAGCTTTGGAAAGCATCACATGTATCTTAAATGGAACCTGGACTGTAGGAGGAAGTTGGTAGGTGGTTATTGTACTAGAGGGTGGTGTGATCTAATTTACACGCAAAAATATCACTCTGGCTGCCACCTAGAGAATTGGCTGGAGGAGGCAAGATTGGAGACATGAATTGGCTACTGCAGTGCTCATGCTGTGGGCTGGTGTCAGCTTCAAGTAATATGGAAACAGAGAAAGTGGGAAGAGTTTTTTAGATTGTGGAGAAGTTGGACCCTGAACTTTATGGTCAACTAATATTTGATAAAGGGGGAAAGACCATCCATTGGAAGAAAGACAGTCTCTTCAATAAATGGTGCTGGGAAAATTGGACATCCACATGCAGAAGAATGAAACTAGACCACTCTCTTTCACCATACACAAAGATAAACTCAAAATGGATGAAAGATCTAAATGTGAGACAAGATTCCATCAAAATCCTAGAGGAGAACACAGGCAACACCCTTTTTGAACTCAGCCACAGTAACTTCTTGCAAGATACATCCACGAAGGCAAAAGAAACAAAAGCAAAAATGAACTATTGGGACTTCATCAAGATAAGAAGCTTTTGCACAGCAAAGGATACAGTCAACAAAACTAAAAGACAACCTACAGAATGGGAGAAGATATTTGCAAATGACCTATCAGATAAATGGCTAGTTTCCAAGATCTATAAAGAACTTATTAAACTCAACAGCAAAGAAACAAACAATCCAATCATGAAAGGGCAAAAGACATGAAGAGAAATCTCACAGAGGAAGACATAGACATGGCCAACACGCACATGAGAAAATGCTCTGCATCACTTGCATCGGGAAATACAAATCAAAACCACAATGAGATCCCACCTCACACCAGTGAGAATGGGGCAAATTAACAAGGCAGGAAACCACAAATGTTGGAGAGTATGCGGAGAAAGGGGAACCCTTTTACACTGTTGGTGGGAATGTGAACTGGTGCAGCCACTCTGGAAAGCTGTGTGGAGGTTCCTCAAAGAGTTAAAAATAGACCTGCCCTACGACCCAGCAATTCCACTGCTGGGGATTTACCCCAAACATGCAGATACAATGAAACGTGGGACACCTGCACCTTGATGTTTATAGCAGCAATGTCCACAATAGCCAAACTGTGGAAGGAGCCGTGGTGTCCATCGAAAGATGAATGGATAAAGAAGATGTGGTTTATGTATGCAACAGAATATTACTCAGCCATTAGAAATGACAAATACCCACCTTTTGCTTCAACGTGGATGGAACTGGAGGGTATTATGCTGAGTGAAATAAGTCAATCGGAGAAGGACAAACATTATATGTTCTCATTCATTTGGGGAATATAAATAATAGTGAAAGGGAATATAAGGGAAGGGAGAAGAAATGTGTGGGAAATATCAGAAAGGGAGACAGAACATAAAGACTCCTAACTCTGGGAAACGAACTAGGGGTGGTGGAAGGGGAGGAGTGCAGGGGGTGGGGGTGAATGGGTGATGGGCACTGAGGGGGGCACTTGACGGGATGAACTTGGGTGTTATTCTGTATGTTGGCAAATTGAACACAAATAAAAAATAAATTTATTATAAAAAAACCATTAAAAAAATAGATTGTGGAGAAGTACTTTAAAGGTAGGGTTAAAAACAGAATAGATGTGGGCTTAAACGCAAAGAAATTGATAACTAGGGTATAGCCTTAACAGCTAGGCCCACAGCATCAGCATTAGGAAAGATGGGAGGGAGGTTTGTGAGTGGGAGGGAATTAAGAACTCTGTGTTATACCCTTTATGTTTGAGATTGCCATTTTCCAGGTAGAGTATATTGGAAAGGCAGTTGGGGATAATATTCAACTTTGAAACTCAAGGGAAAGTCTGGAATAAAAGCATAAGTTTGAAGTACATTAGTGTTTAGATGAATTTTAAAACCAAATACTGGCTGTAGATATCTAGAAAATTTGTTCAGATAAAAACAGGATATGGCTGAGTTTTGAGATATGAGTCATGCCAATATTTAGACTGTAGGAAGATGAAGAAGTGCCAGCGAAGAAGAGAAGAGAAGAATAATGAATTTGGGAGGAAATAGCATGGTATCCTGAGATCCAAGTAAAAAAATTGACTTTAGTTAGAGGAAATGATCAATTGTGCCAAATGGAGTCTGGGAATTGGCCATTCAATTTGGCAAAGTGGAGATCATTGTTGATCTTGACAAGAGATTACAATATAATAGTGATACCAAAAGTCTAAGTCAGAGTGAAGTAAGAAGTGAACATGCAGTAATAAGGTGACACATCTGGTAAGAAAAATTCTCTGAGCAAATTTGATGTTAAAGGAACAGAGAAATGGGTTAATAACCAGCAGAATCTAGGGATTCTACAAATAATATTTTAAGGGGGAATATCAAGCATGTTTGAAAATTACAACTAGAAGGCAGATAAGAAGTTAATTAGAAATATTTTATGTAGTAGATAATGAGGTTCAGATTGGAAGTTGAAGGAAATAAAACCATGCAGTGCAGTACTGGTAAAATGGGAATGCTGTTGATGGGGAAAGAACAAAGAACAATAAGAGCTGGAAAGACAAAGTTCATCAAAATCAGCTGCGTAACATTGTCCTTCTAGATTCATAGCACATTGGCTAGAATCCCCATTCTGATGCTGTGAAAGCTTCATTCCTCCCATTGCCTCTGTAGATTCAGTTCTAAAAGCAGAGACTGTCCTCTCAGGCTTCAGGCTTCCTGGAGCTTCACCAGTTTAATGGGTGAGCCCTTCATTTTGTGTATGCTGGCCCTGTTCCTCCTCTATCAAACCAGATGTGGATTTGCTAATTTTCCAAGGCCTCTACATGTAGAAGCCACATGGAAGAGTCCCCATATGAAGCAGACTGTATAGAAGCTCTGCAGTTATGGAAGGAGTCACATCACAGAACACAAATCACTTGAAATGGAATGTTTGATCAAACTTGTTTTGAAAAACCTCTCTCCATCACTTCAGACTCCAACCTCCTCCTGTGAAACATAACACTCTCCTTGTCTGGCTGGTCTCCCTTGACCTTTCCTCTCTGATTCTTTCTTCTCTGATTCTTGTTTACTTTATATTACTGAGGCTTAATCTAGCTTAGTTTCCTTTTCTTCCACCAAACCATATCCTGAGGACTTGTCTACCACTCCTAGATCACTTTTAAAAGCATTTTTTTAAAACGAAGAAAATTCCCTCCTTTCTAAAATTTCTGGCTCCGATAGTCATGGCCATCTTCCCACTGGGCTATCCGACAGGGTTATTGCAAGTTCATCTTTGATGTGAAGCTGTTTTGGAGTGAGGTTCTTGAAGAGAACCGGGAGTTATTACCAAACTGTGATATTTTGAGTATTTGTGACACTAGTATGTTGGTTGTGTGTCCATGTGGATGTTAAAATTAATCTATCTGGACTGTAACGTGAGGATGAAGAGACAGGTAGCAGAAAGGGCCAAAGTCACAAAAATCTGTGCCCCAGATGATAACAATGAGCTGTCAGCTGGGAGCTGAATTGTGTGTCCCCCAAATTCATATGTTGAAACCCTAACCCCTTGGCACCTCAGATTGTGACTGTTTTTGGAGATAGAGCCTTTAATGAGGTAATTACATTAAAATGAAGTCATTAGGATGGGTTCTAATCTAATAAGCAAACTGGTTCTTCCCCTTGCTATGTCCACGACACACCTTCCAGTATGGGAATTTATGGTGGCAATACTGAAGGATATAAAAAGTAGACTCCACTTTTATAAAAGAAATTCTAAAAAAATGGAAAAAAATGTTTCTACAGTTGTTACACTGTTCATTTTGTGTTCCAAACCCATGTGGCTCTGTGTTAATAGAACTGCTGACAGTCCTGGCTTGGCTCCATTTTTGGATACCTTCGCAGGTTTTTCTTATGCATCTCACAATTTGCAACCAGTTTTGCCCTACTCTGGGGTGTGTCCCAAGATACTTCAGCTTCTATCTCTGCCTGACAAAAGTCACCCAAGGAATGTGTCCTCATTTTTAGAAAAACAAATTGTATGCATTGGTAAAAATTTGTAGGAACATCTATGAGAGTTTTAAGGACCATCTCCAGCACACTAGTTGTAAAGTGCTACAGAATGAATGCAGTCGCCCATAAGACTGTGGCTGAAATCCTCACTTAAAAGGATCCCCATAGGTGGAAATGAAGAACCTTTGCTGTTAACTGCCTTGGTGTTTCTGTATTAACCTTTCTATAAATTCTAACAACAACAATAACACCCACTAACCATCACATGTTCATATTGGAATTCACTCTCCTATCAAAGACATTTGAATATCCCTGTGTTGTTTTTGCCATTTGCTCCTGATCGGTTGAACACCTTCACTCCATGTGCAGGTGACCTGGCAGATGAAGACAGGTACCCATTAAACAAGGGTGTGCTGGAGGTCATCTATCATCTGGAGGTTATCCAACGATAGGGAGGAGTGACAACGCCTTTGCCTTTCCCTACCAGCATGACTTCATAGAGCAGTTAGTGATGGATAAACTGCAAGGGAGATAAAGCTCCTTGGCTGGATCAACAGAGATAGCACTACTTGGTAGAAGTCAGGGGGAGCTGTCAATGCCAAGCAGCTGTACAAGAGAACCACTAGACTGAAAATCGCTTTTTCTCCCCCAATGTTTGTGTGTGTGTGTGTGTGTGTGTGTAGAATACTTAAAAAAAGTCCTTTGGGTAACATTGTTTTATATATTTAAAAATTTTATTCTTTAAAAAATTAATCACTATGATAAAATATACTTGAAGATCTTTCATAACTATTTTCTCTCAAATTATATATTCAGGACTGACATTATTATTTCAGATAATATATTATTTAAACAAAAAGGATGTACACTCAAAGCAGGAATTTTCTTACTCACTCTAAGCAAAATTTCTGGGATCCCTGGAGCACAGAATGAGTTATTCAGAATTGGTTCCTCTTTTAGCATTTCTGGGTGCATCTGATTTATCTAATGTGCCTGTCTATATTTAGTTATATTATGGATTAGTAGTTTTTGCTAAGATCAGTCGTGTCAAAACATGCTATCTTTGTATTCACTTAATTTGTTGTCTGGTCAATTGAAATGGATGCATTTAATCTTTTTTAAATATTGAGCTTATAGTTCTTTGGTTTTATTTCTGCTTTTCTGCATAATCTTTTTTGCAGTAATTCTTCTTGTCCAACCCACTAAATGTGGAGACAGGACCAAAATACAAGGGATGTCTCATTGTTAACTCATGCTTACGACAGCTGTTCATAGAACATAACAGAGGTGATTATCCGCTAATAATGCACAAACAGACATATGTGCATTTTTTAAACTCACATATAATGATATCATTTTCACATGCCTTTTCTCTGCACCCAGGCTACTCTTTTCTATATTCCTGGTATTCTTAGATCATCCAAGTTCAAGTTCCAACTTCCTGTAGACATCTAAAAAGTCATGATCCACTTCTGACCTCAGTGACTTGTATCTCACTTCTGCTAATACCTTATTTCTCACAAGACTGACTTAATTTTGTACACTGAAACCACACTTGTTGTCTTGTGCCAACTCCTTCTTTACTAAATTACTTAACAAAATGTCACTAGTCCACACAGCATCATTGTGAGAATTAGAAGGTGTCCTTCTTTCTTTCTTTCTTCTTTCTTTCTTTCTTTCTTTCTTTCTTTCTTTCTTTCTTTCTTTCTTTCTTCTTTCTTTCTTTCTTTCTTTCTTTTTTTCTTTCTTTCTTCTTTCTTTCTTTCTTTCTTCTTTCTTTCTTTCTTTCTTTCTTTCTTTTTTTTAGAAAATGTCCTTTCTTTAATTATTTTACTTCCACTTGTAGAAACTGCAGTACACATTTACAATCCAAATCAGTAATGGCTATTGTGTAAAGGTGGCTCTCAGAAGAGTGTAGTACCAACCACCTGCAGAGCCCTGCCTGAATGCCCAGTATCCAATTCCTCCAGGACTCTTGACTCTGGATGCTTCTTTTTATTTTAATTGATGTACAGTTGATACTCAATGTTACATTAGTTTCAGTTTTCAATGTTTGATTAGTTGTAATGTTACAAATAGTGAATCAAGGAATCTATACATTACACAATGCTCACCACTACCATCTGTTACCATAAAACACTATTACAATATCACTGACTATACTCCCTATGCTGTAGCTTTCATCCCCATGACTGATTCATTCCATAACTGGAAGCCTATGCTTCCCATTTCCTTTTACCCATTTTGCCCATCCCTGCATTCTCCTCCCCTCTGGCAACCACCAGTTTGCTCTTTGCATTTGTGGGTCTGTTTCTGCTTTTGTGTTTATTCATTTGTTTTGTTTTTTATATTCTACATATAAGATAAATTGTATGAGATTTGTCTTTCTCTGTCTGACTTGTTTCACTTAGCATAGTTGTCTTTAGATCCACTAGAGACCTCTTCACTTTTAAAATCTTTTTTCATAAAATTAATTTAAAAAAAAATTATTTATTTATTTGAGAAAGCATGCCTGAGAGAGAGAGAGAGAGAGAGAAGGAACAGGGGCAGAAGGAGAGGGAAAAACAGACTCCCTGCTGAATAAGGAGCTCTACACAGGCTAAATCCCAAGACCCTGGGATCAGGATCAGACCCAAAGGGAAAATGCTTAACTGACTGAAACACCCAGGGACCCCTATAGACTTCTTTTTAAATCCTGATTATAAAAGTAATATTGGACAAATAGAAAAATCATAAAAGCATAATGAATATAAAAACACAATGCCACTACCCAGAAATAATCACATAGCTAAGGGATTATTTTGGTCAACCGACGAAAACTCAAAGTTGCTCAAGTAAGAGGAATTTTATCAAAGGAAAACAATAAGCAATTTCACAAAAGATCGCAAAAAATAAGAACAGAAGCAAGAAAGTCAGGATCAACTCTGAGGTTCTGTTCCATCAGTATACTTCTCTTAGCAGAGGAGTTTTGCTACAGTTCTGATTCCCCATTACTTTCTTCTCCAACTGGACTTGTCCGCATCATTGTCTGACTTGCTCTCTGTATCTCTTAATTCAAATCTTCAATAAAATAATTTGAATAGCTCATTCAGCCCAGGACTGGTCATGCTTAGGTCAGAGACTTGCTACTATCCCAGTCTTAAAAAAAGTCATGTTTGACTTTTGATTGCAATTGCATTAAATCTTTAAATTAACTTAGAGATTACTAGTAACTTAAGAATGCTGACTGATATAGTAGAGAAACATGGTATGTCCATTTGTTTTGTCAAATATTTCTTCTTTTATATTTTAGTAGTTTTGAGTTTCCATATCATTTTAATTCCTAAGTATTTTCTGTTTGTTATTGCTCTTATAAAACAGAATGATTTTCAAATATACTTTCAAACTCATTTTTGTTGACATATTCAATAATTACAAATTTGCACATATTTATCAAGCAAGACTTGCTTTAATAATTAACTATGTGCTTTTAAAAAAAATTCCTCTTTGAGGATGTTGGAGAGGTATAGGAAGTCTTACTCATCTAAAACAGACCAACGGATGAAATGCCAGTCAGAGATTGTTCCATCACAGGAACATTAGATCAATGACTGGGGCTCTCTTATCTGTTATGTAATCCCCTTGAGAGCCATCTAGGATTTCTGCATTTCTTGTTCAGATATTTTCTCTTTAACTGTGTCCAATATTAGGGATACAATTTTTTCCTTGTGGAAGCTTCTTCATGCTTCTTGATTACTGGGTCTCTGATCTTTTGATACACTACATATGTTCAAGATAATATCTTACATCTGCCTGAGTGTGCCCTTCATAGCATCGAAGCTGATTGTATTCCCCTGCTTGGCCTGCCCTACACCAGCAGACAAACACTGTCTTTCCAAGTCAGTCCCATCTCTAATTTCAGGCTTTCTCAAGCCCATGTTTTCCAGAGAGTTGATTATGCTTTTGTGGTCTCTACTCAGGCACTTTTGAAATTTTTAAATTAACCAGTTGGTTACCCATCACACTTTGGTAGTGTTCTAAAATGTGTGTCAGGTTATGTATTCTTGATTCTTTACTGACTCAGTGATGACAACAATAAAGTATAATGAGGAAGCCCTAGTAAAATAGAATGCACACATTTTAATTTTTTACATCTTGATTTATTGATGTCAATCTTAATCAGTGGTGACATGCTGCATAAGGTAGACTTTGGAAAGAATTAGGAAGAAGCATGGAGGCAAACAGATTGGACAATCATAAAGTCATAGTCATTTCAAAAGTGAAATGATTTCTGTGTGTCACTGCATGGTCTTTCCTTTAAAATATTTGCTAACTGGAGGGCGGGGCAAGATGGCGGAGGAGTAGGGTCCCCAACTCAACTCTCCCCACCAACTTACCTAGATAACTTTCAAACCATCCTGAAAACTATGAAATCGGTCTGAGATTTAAAGAGAGAACACCTGAAATGCTACAGAGAGAAGAGTTTGTGCTTCTAACAGGGTAGGAAGACGGATAAATAAATAAATAAATAAATAATAATAATAATCCGGTAGGTGAGGGGCCCCCGTGAGGAGCCAGGCTAAGGCCGGTGGCGCGTGCCCCCAGGACAGGAAAGCCCAGCCCCGGAGAAGCAGGAACTTTACTAATCTTCCCGGAGGGAAAGGCTCTCTGAGGGAACTCGGGCAGGACCCCAGGAGGGGCATTGGAGCCTCCAGTCTCCTGGGGTCACTAACAGAGGAAGTGCGCCCCAGGGGAGAGCTTGCCACAGACTGTGGGCCGAGCTCCGTAAAGGGCTGGAGCGCGACCGGCGGGGCCTCGGGATCAGCTCGGGTGGTGGCTCTGGGCAGAGGGCCCTGCGCTCTGCTGCCTTCGGGAGCCCTGCCCCGGGAGCAGGATTCCAGCAGCGCAGACCTGAGATCCCAGGGTGCTGGGGGACACAGCCCCCGATTCTTTGCTCCCCCCGGGACAGGTGGAAGCGAGGAGGGTGCAGGACAGCGAGGACAGCCCTACCTCCAGGCGCCCCCGAGCTGTGCAGGTCAGCACGCCCTCCTCCCGACCCTGAGCATCCAGGTCCCTGCAGGACTGGGAGCTGCAGTAGTTACTGCAGGAGTTAACTCTAGAGCTGGAGAGCTGGCCACCGCCAATGTTGTTCTTCCTGGTGTCACCCTGTGCCTGGGACTGAGTGGGGCCACCAGGGAGCCGGGGGCTCACAGGATAAACAGCTACCACTGAACCCATCACCTGGCAGGGGGAGGGGAAACCCCTCGAGGTGCACACACCTGAGAATCAGCACAACAGACCCTCCCCGAGAAGACCAGCTAGAAGGACAGGGGAAGAGCAAGTTCTTGACCGAGCAGCGCTGGAAAGCTCCAGGGGAAGTCGAGGGATTTACAGAATATAGAACCAGAGGATACCGCTCCTTGTGTGTTTGTTTGTTTGTTGTTCTTTTGTTGCTTTGTTTGTTTCCCCCCCTTTTTTCTTCCTTTATCCAGTACAACTCGTTTTTAGACACTGCACTGAGCAAAATGACTAGAAAGAAGACTCATCACAAGAGAAAGAATCATAAACAGTACGCTCTCCCACAGAGTTACAGAATTTGGATTACAATTTGATGTCAGAAAGCCAGTTCAGAAGCACAATTATAAAACTACTGCTGGCTCTAGAAGAAAGCATAAAGGATTCAAGAGACTTCATGACTGCAGAATTTAGATCTAATCAGGCTGAAATTAAAAATCAATTAAAGAGATGCAATCCAAACCCGAGGTCCTAATGACAAGGGTTAATGAGGTAGAAGAAAGAGTGAGTGACATACAAGACAAGTTTATGGCAAAGGAGGAAAAAAGAGAAAAACAATTAAAACAACATGAGGAAAGGTTAAGGGAAATAAATGAGAGCCTCAGAAGGAAAAATCTACATTTAATTGGGGTTCCAGAGGGTGCCAAAAGGGACAGAGGACCAGAAAGTGTATTTGAACAATCATAGCTGAGAACTTCCCTAACTGGGGGAGGGAAACAGGCATTCAGATCCAGGAAAGAGAGAGAATTCCCCCCCCTAAAATCAATAAAAATCACTCAACACCTTGACATTTAATAGTGAAACTTACAAATTCCAAAGATAAGGAGAAAATCCTTAAAGCAGCAAGAGACAAGAGATCCCTAACTTATATGGGGAGAAGTATTAGATTAACAGCAGACCTCTCCACAGAGACCTGGCAGGCCAGAAAGGGCTGGCAGGATATATTCAGGGTCCTAAATGAGAAGAACATGCAGCCAAGAATACTTTATCCAGTGAGGCTCTCATTCAGAATAGGAGGTGAGAGAAAGAGCTTCCAAGATAGACAGGAACTGAAAGAATATGTGACCACCAAACCAGCTCTGCAAGAAATATTAAGGGGACACTGTAAAAGAAAGAGGAAGTCCAAAGAAACAATCCATAAAAACAGGCTGAATAGTTATTATGATGACACTAAATTCATATCTTTCAATAGTAACTGAATATGAATGGGCTAAATGATCCCATCAAAAGATGCAGGGTTCAGACTGGATAAAAAAGCAAGACCCATCTATTTGCTGTCTACAAGAGACTCATTTTAGATCTAAGGACACTTACAGCCTGAAAATAAGAGGTTGGAGAACCATTTACCATTCAAATGGTCCTCAAAAGAAAGCAGAGGTAGCCATCCTCATATCAGATAAATTAAAGTTTATCCCAAAGACTGTAGTAAGAGATGAAGAGGGACACTATATCATACTTAAAGCATCTATCCAACAAGAGGACCTAACAATCATGAATAGTTATGCCCCGAATGTGGGAGCTGTCAAGTATATCAATTAATAACCAAAGTAAAGACATATTAGATAATAATACACTAATAGTAGGAGACTTCAACACAGCACTTTCTGCAAATGACAGATCTTCTAAGCACAACATCTCCAAAGAAACAAGAGCTTTAAATGATACTCTGGACCAGATGGACTTCACAGATATTTACAGAACTTTACATCCAAAAGCAACTGAATACACATTCTTCTCAAGAGCACATGGAACTTTCTCCAGAATAGATCACATACTGGGTCACAAATCAGGTCTAAACTGATACCAAAAGATTGGGATTGTCTCCTGCATACTTTCAGACCAAAATGCTTTGAAACTAGAACTAAATCACAAGAAGAAATTTGGAAGAAATTCAAACACGTGGAGGTTAAAGATAATCCTGCTGAAAGATGAAAGGGTCAACCAGGAAATTAGACAATAATTAAAAACATTCATGGAAACTAATGAGAATGAAGATACAACCATTCAAAATCTTTGGGATACAGCAAAAGCAGTCCTGAGGGGGAAATACATCGCAATACAAGCAACCCTCAAAAAAACTGGAAAAAACTCAAATACAAAAGCTAGCCTTGTACCTAAAGGAACTAGAGAAAGAACAGCAAAAAAAAACCTACACCCAGCAGAAGAAGAATTAATAAAGATTCGAGCAGAACTCAATGAAATAGAGACCAGAAGAACTGTAAAACAGATAAACAAAACCAGGAGTTGTTTCTTTGAAAGAATTAATAAGATAGATAAACCATTAGCCAGCCTTATTAAAAACAAAAGAGAAAAGACTCAAATTAATAAAATAACAAATGAAAAAGGAGATCATTACCAATACCAAGGAAGTACAAACGATTTTAAAAACATATTATGAACAGCTATACACCAATAAATTAGGCAATCTAGAAGAAATGGACACATTTCTGGAAAACCACAAACTACCAAAACTGGAACAAGAAGAAAAAGAAAACCTGAACAGGCAAATAACCAGGGAGGAAATCAAAGCAGTCATCAAAAACCTCCCAAGACACAAAAGTCCTCGGCCAGATGGCTTCCCAGGGGAATTCTATCAAATGTTTAAAGAAAAAACAATACCTATTCCACTAAGGCTGTTCTGAAAGATAGAAAGGGAGAGAGTACTTCCAAACTCGTTCTATGAGGCCAGCATCACCTTAATTCCAAAACCAGACAAAGACCCCACCAAAAAGGAGAATTATAGACTAATATCCCTGATGAACACAGATGCAAGTATTTTCAACAAGATACTAGCCAATAGGATCCAACATTACATTAAGAAGGTTATTCAGCATCACCAAGTAGGATTTATCCCCAGGATGCAAGGCTGGTTCAACACTAGTAAAGCAATCAACATGATAGATCATATCAACAAAAGAAAAAACAAGAACCATATGATTCTCTCAATAGATGCAGAGAAAGCATTTGACAAAATACAGCATCCATTCCTGATCAAAACTCTTCAGAGTGTAGGGAGAGAGGGAACATTCCTCAGCATCTTAAAAGCCATCTATGAAAAGCCCACAGCAAATATCATTCTCAATGGGGAAACACTGGGAGCCTTTCCCCTAAGATCAGGAACAAGACAGGGATGTCCACTCTCACCACTGCTATTCAACATAGTACTAGAAGTCCTAGCCTCAGCGATCAGGAAACAAAAATAAATAAAAGGCACTCAAATTGGCAAAGAAGAAGTCAAACTCTCCCTCTTTACAGATGACATGATACTGTACATAGATAACCCAAAAGACTCCACCCCAAGATTTCTAGAACTCATACAGCAATGCGGCAGTGTGGTAGGACACAAAATCAATGCCCAGAAATCAGTGGCGTTTCTATACATTAACAATGAGCCTGAAGAAAGAGAAATTCAGGAGTCAATCCCATTTACAATTACACCCCAAAGCATAAGATACCTAGGAATAAACCTAACCACAGAGGTAAAGGATCTATACCCTAACAACTACAGAACACTTCTGAAAGAAATTGAGGAAGACACAAAGAAATGGAAAAAATAGTAATAGTTCCATGCTCATGGATTGGGAGAATTAATATTGTGAAAACGTCAATGTTACCTAGGGCAGTTTACACATTTGATGCAATCCCTATCAAAATACCATGGACTTTCTTCAGAGAGTTGGAACAAATCATCTTAAGATTTGTGTCGAATCAGGAAAGACCCCGAATAGCCAGGGGAATATTAAAAAAGAAAACCAGAGCTGGGGGCATCACAATGCCAGATTTCAGGTACTACAAAGCTGTGGTCATCAAGACAGTGTGGCACTGACACCAAAATGGACACAAATCAATGGAACAGAATAGAGAACTCAGAAGTGGACCCTCAACTATCCACTGGAAAAAAGACAGTCTCTTCAATAAATGGTGCTGGAAAAATTGGACATCTATATGCAGAAGAATGAAACTGGACCACTCTCTTGCACCATATACAAAGATAAACTCAAAATGGATGAAAGATTTAAATGTGAGACATGATTCCATCCAAATCCTAGAGGAGAACACAGGCAACACCCTTTTTGAACTTGACCACAGCAACTTCTTGCAAGATTCATCCATGAAGGTAAGAGAACCAAAAGCAAAAATGAATTATTGGGACTTCATCAAGATAAGAAGCTTCTGCACAGCAAAAGAAATAGTCAACAAAACTAAAAGACAACCTACTGAATGGGAGAGGATATTTGCAAATGATGTATCAGATACAGGGCTGGTATCCAAGACCCATAAAGAACTTATTAAACTCAATAACAAAGAAACAATCCAATCATGAAATGGGCCAAAGACATGAACAGAAATCTCACAGAGGAAGACATAGACATGGCCAACAAGCACATGAGAAAATGCTCCGCATCACTGGCCATCAGGGAAATACAAATCAAAACCACAATGAGATACCACCTCACACCAGTGAGAATGGGGAAAATTAACAAGGCAGGAAACAAGAAATGTTGGAGAGGATGTGGAAAAAAGGGAACCCTCTTGCACTGTTGGTGGGAATGTGAACTGGTGCAGCCACTCTGGAAAACTGGGTGGAGGTTCCTCAAAGAGTTAAAAATAGACCTGCCCTACGACCCAGCAATTGCACTGTTGGGGATTTACCCCAAAGATATAGATGCAGTGAAACGGCAAGACACCTGCACCCCGATGTTTCTAGCAGCAATGGCCACAATAGCCAAACTGTGGAAGGAGCCGCGGTGTCCATCGAAAGATGAATGGATAAAGAAGATGAGGTCTATGCATACAATGGAATATTCCTCAGCCATTAGAAATGACAAATACCCACCATTTGCTTCAATGTGGTTGGAACTGGAGGGTATTATGCTGAGTGAAATAAGTCAATTAGAGAAGGACAAACATTGTATGGTCTCATTCATTTGGGGAATATAAAAAATAGTGACAGGGAATAAAGGGGAAAGGAGAGAAAATGAGTGGGAAATATCAGTGAGGGAGACAGAACATGAGAGACTCCTAACTCTGGAAAACGAACAAGGGGTGGTGGAAAGGGAGGTGGGCAGGGGGTGGGGTGACTGGGTGACGGGCACTTAGGGGGACATTTTATGGGATGAGCACTGGGTGATATGCTATATTTTTGCAAATTGAACTCTAATAAAAAAAATAATTTAGGGATCCCTGAGTGGCGCAATGGTTTAGCGCCTGCCTTTGGCCCAGGGCGCAATCCTGGAAACCCGGGATCGAGTCCCACGTCGGGCTACTGGTGCATGGAGCCTGCTTCTCCCTCTGCCTGTGTCTCTGCCTCTCTCTTTCTCTCTCTCTCTCTCTCTCTCTGCGACTATCATAAATAAATAAAAATTTAAAAAATAATTTAAAAAATAAAATTTTGCTAACCAACAGACTCATTCCTTCAATACCAGCAATTTCCTAAATGAAAACAACTTTTTAGTCACCCACATAAAATACTAGGTTTTTGGAAACAACAGCAGGAAAACCCAAAGCCACAACAATAGTTTCAAAAGCATCAATTGTAATGTTCCCTCAAATTACCTTGTCAAGCTTAGACTGATCAGCCTTTGAAATATCAGAAGTTAAACACTTAGTATGGTTTGAAATGTAAATAAAACTATAATTCCTTGATTCTTTGTATTTGGTGAATGTGTACAGTATTTTACTGCAAAACACAAGTCAAATGCTTGTAGTAAAATACTCAGTTTGTTTCACACAGAACAACAAGCTAATCATAAGCAGTTCCCAAGCATGGCTTGGCAACTCAAGCTATCATCTGAGCAGCTAAGAACACCCTTCTTAAAGGGTCTGCTGAGTCTAAGTCTTCTTGCCTCTCTGGAGTGGGATGTGCTCAACAAAGTGTCAGATCTGTTTCCCAGCTTTATCTCTTAGCACATTTGTGAACTTGGGCATGCCAGTGAACCCTGTCAAACTTGATATTCCTTACCTGTAACTCAGTGGTAAAAACACCTGTCTTATAAGCTTGTGGATGATACGTCAAATAAATCAGTTTGAGTAGATCAGTGGGTGGCTTTGTGAAAGTGGAGAGCAAGGAAGCCAGAACGGAAAGCAAGGTTTGAGTTGTTGAAGGGCACACAAAATCATAGTAGGGACTTAGGCTTTTTTTGCGGAATTTGTATTAGCCCCAGATTTGTGATTGAACTGCGTATATTTATTTTCATACCTAATTCTTCATTAATCTTTTGATGTGTTTATTACATCCCAAGCAAACAGCACCTTTAGGTGTCCTGAAGAAAAAAATCACACCCTTTACTTAAGGGGGCCTGTTTCAATTAAACCCTGTCACCTCTTGTGAAGGCACTGCTTGATAACTTTGGAAACAAATCACATGGGAGCGAATAATTAAACAAATGTAGTAAAGAAAAATAGTAACACTGGGATGAATAATGCATAAAGTACATGTAATCCAATTCATCACATGTATCTATGGAAGTCCAAAACTTGTATTTTGCTATCTAGACCTGCACTTGGCAGCATTATTGCCACATGTGACTATTAACCACATGCAGTGTGTCTGGTCAAGAATAATCTGTGCTGTAACTGTAAAATATACCACAGATTTCAAGCACTTAGTATGAAACAAAAATGTAAAATCTCTCATTAACATTCTTATATTGACTACAAGTTGAATGATAATATTTTAGAATACTGTTAAATAAAATGTATTATTACAATTAATTTCAATTTTTTATTTTATCTTTTGATGGGGAAACTAGAAAATAATAAAACTGTTCATGTGGCACATATTCCATTTTGATCAGAAAGCATTATACTAGATCATTCTGGAGCAATACTAGAAATACTACTATGATTTTCTCTTTAGGTACCTTCTGAAGAATGATTAAAGCAACTTGAAAACAGATGTTATGGTTATCTCTTTATTTCTTGGAGCCAATACAATATATATTGATGAGTGTGGGTGCACATATGGCCATTGTGGCTTGTGCTTTAAAAAAAAATAGGGAGTTGGGAAATCACCGTGGAAACTCATGATGTTCCTGCCAAAGCTTGAGCCCTGAGAAGACCTTTGTAGCTTGCTATAGTCAGAGTTTTGAGGCAGCAGTGTTAGTCCCAAGACCCTTTCTTGAAAGAGCACAGTGTTGTGCTCTGGACAGCAGTGTCCAGAGATGGAAATAAAGGGGCTCTAAATAAGGGGATGGTGGTCTGTATATCATGGATGTACAATCTCGGAAAGCTACCATTGCCATTGAGTAAAAACTTAAATCATTTGTATTCTCTTATTTCTTGTGATAGGGTTTTGTCTCTACTTATATATTTTTGAAGGCAGGAACTATACATGAACCCAGCATTATATTCATGCAGGCAGGAGTTTGATGGATCCTTTTCAGTGATAAAGCTCTTATTGTATTTGATTTGCTCTTTTGCAACTGTGCTAATGACATGCACTACTACACAAAGTGCTTATTTTAAAAATTATTTTAGCTGCTAAGTCTCAGCATTAAAGATTTTATATGTGATGGGAAAACATACCACTCATGTATTCTTATTAGATGATCTGTGAATTGTAAAATTATTTCTAACTGGAAGAGAGCAGAAGGTGGTTTCCTGTGAAAATCAAGCTTAGTGTTGCCCCAGTTCAATGCATTTTTACCTTTTTGTGAGCTTGCAAGGGATTATTACCATAATTCCAAATTGGCTGCTATATGTTCCAGATGTATGATCCCAAAGAGGTAATACACTGAGATTCCAGAAATGCCTTTTGACAAAAATGTCTGCCACATTGGTTGACATGCTAAAAATGAAATGAATTGCCTAAGTGTGTGAAGATGCTGAAGATAATCCTTTGATCACACCAAAATCGCTGTGCAAGTACCATCATTGTAAGCAGATTAGACTCTGATCCATTTGTCCTGGTAATAAAGAAAAAAAAAAGCATCTTTGAAGGCTTATAAGCCTGTATCTAAGAATATCTTGTTGTTTTTCTTTGTAAGAATAGAAATAAAACCTCTTTATCAGTTGTTAAGTGTTGAATCCGGTAAGGATAATGAAACAAACAGTGAACATTAATCTTCAGGCTCACCTGCCAGTTTCATCTTCATCCTCCTATGAAAGATGTACATGTTAGGCCAGTTGGTAAATTTAAAAGAGACTTTAAAGACCGCACTCACTGGCTGGAGGGTCACAATAGCAGGCACATACTCAGAGCTAGAACTTGTACTTAACTGCTGGCACAGGACCCTCCGCAAAAGCCAGGGATGATTCAAAGCCATGATAAAAGAAGAGAGCTGCTGGAGTAATAATAATAATTCAATCCCGAAGGTTTTCACAGCTGATGTGTCAATTTGGCATGGCTGTTCCTCTGAGCTGTTAAGTATGTCAGATTTTCTCATGACAAACACAGAGGGGAGGGTCTCACTGCTGGCATGTTCAGGTCTGAAGAGCTTAATGATAATCACTCTGGGTTCTGTGCCTGCCCCACAGGAGCTATTAGCTAATTGCCCAGAAAGCCCTTTGCAATGAATATTCTCAGAGCCAGAATTTTGATGCACAGGCTTCAATTTGATGGAATGTCAAGAGTATTCAATATTAGCCTAATAACACCAGGCATAAAATAATGTACATTTATGCATTAAGTATTTAGGTACTTGATCATCCTTCAGACTCACTAAAGCTTCCCCCCCCCCCCAGGATTTTCTCTTCAGAGAAAGGGCTCTTTTCTTCAAAGCGCTATCATTAATATTGTCATTTCCAATAAAATACAATTTTAAATGTCTTTAATATTTGGATATATACTTGTGGACTTGATGTTCCTTTGACATTGAAAAGATAGCAAGCTAATCTAGATGGAGTCTGTACCACATGGCTGGAAAGCTGGGTGGGGGTTTGGGATAGAATTTGCAGACTCTCAATCTAGTGTGTATCTCACCTAGCAATAGAGCCATAGCAAAGGTGGAACAAGATCACTTCAAACAAAGGTTAATATCAGTGTGCCCACAAACAGGGCACTATTAAGCCATGGATGTCAGGATGCCCATTGTGACCTGACCCAGTATTGACTCACAGCCTGTCTGGGGACCAAAGCCTAATGGCTTATGTTGCTCCAGTGTCATTCCAGAATGGAGGATGTGTTCAGGGTTGCTTTAGCTTCAGCATTTCATTGCCTCTAAAATAGAATATGCCCATCTGGGAGAACCTGATGTTATGAAGAGCAAAGGAACCAGCACAGAATAATAATAAAGCCGCAGGGTTCTTGCCAGAGGCAGACAAATGCTTCAAGGCTTACCATTTGTACACTCATAAAGGCAATTTATATCTTAGCCATTTAGCAACAACTACGTTTTCTTTTCTAGTCCTGTTCTTTCTCAGGACAAAAATTGTATAATTGAAACAGTGGGTATTTTACTGCAGCCCTAATATGAATACTAGATCTTTACCTTAAGAGGTTTTCACCCTGTATCTACAAGGGCTTGGTCTCACAGAGTATGGGTGGTGGCAGTGGAATTGTGGCAGAGGATGTCGAAAATGAAACTGAGACATTTGGTCAGGAACTTCACAATTCTAATTTGTGTGGCTACTGCTGAGGGAGTATAACCTTTGGAGTCTGAGCCTGGATCTAGGCTCCATAGTTGAGGGCAAGACACTTAACCTGCCACAGCATCAGTTTCCATATCTGTGAATTAGAGTTGTAATAATGCCTATTTCCAAAGATCCCATGAGCCAAGAGGTATTAATGCTCAGTAAACTGGCACATACTCCTTAAATATTAGCTACCATCAATTTCTATTATCTCAAATCCAGGAATTATGGAACCAATTAGTGGGAAGGGGGATAATCTAGTATGGTCCAAAGTTGGACCAGAGCATGGACATGGAGGGCTCAGCATCTATCGAGACAGACTCACAAGGTTGATCATTAAGAAAATGTTCAGTTCTTTGGCTTGGGATGCTAAAGAAAATATTATTTTTCAAAAATTTTATTCTCTTCAAAAAAAGCTCTTTCTTTGACGTACTTACATTTCTTAAAGGAACAAGTGGATCAGTCACCTGAAATTGAGGTGGGTGGTTTTTGTCTAAATCTAATAGGCATTTCAATATTATAGGTAAAGTCAAAATTTATCTTTGGTCTCCAATAAGAGAATGTGCAGGTCTTTTTTGATGTCTGTTTTCATTGTTCGAAACATTCAAAACATAACCCTGGGAAACGAACTAGGGGTGGTAGAAGGGGAGGAGGGCGGGGGGTGGGAGTGAATGGGTGACGGGCACTGGGTGTTATTCTGTATGTTAGTAAATTGAACACCAATAAAAAAAAAAAAAAAAAACATAACCTATGTGTTCTCTGAAATTTTTTTCTAAGCACATTCTTGATTAATTTCAAGGCTTATATGACCGTATGGTTAGTGTTTTATTAGTATATCTGCATTCCAGTATATATAATTCAGAGGCTGTGACACCGGAGCTCCTTAGAAAAGTTACTCACCTCACTCATATCACAATAATTGCAAAACAAATCTTTGCGTATGGCTTCTTTCTCTCAACACATTTTCAAGCTTGTTTTCAACTATGTTGTAGTTCAAATAAAGTTGCAGTTCTGTATCAAAACTCTGTTTCCATTGTATAGATACACACTGCCTTTTACTTATTCATTCACCAGTCCACTGATATTTTCCGTGATTTATTTATATAAAAGTTTTCATGTGGACATATATTTTCAATTCTTTTGGGTATATAGCTAGGACTTGTCTGTTGTCATACACCTGCCAAGTCAAAGGGTAACTATATCACACCTTCTGAGGAATAACCAGACTGTTTTCCACAGTGGCAGCATCAATTTACATTTTCTACAAGCATGCAAGGGTTCCAGTTTCACCACATCCTCACTAATGCTTGTTCTCATCTTTTTAAATTTTACCTATCCCAGTGAGTGTGGAGTGGTACCTCATTGTAGTTTTGAGTTACACCAATGGCTAATGATGTTGAACATCTTTTTTAAGTGCGTCTTAAAATTGGTCTTTTGACTATCTTCTTTGGAGAAATGTGTAGTTAGCTTCTTTGCACATTTTTTAATTAGACTATTTTTATTGACTTGTGAGATTGCTTTATACATTCTGAATATAAGTCCCTTCTCACATATATGATCTGCAAATATTTCCTCCTATTCTACAGGTCACCATTTTCATGTATAGATGATTTTGTTTTAGCATAAAAGCTTTTAATTCTGATGATATCCAATTTATTAATTTTTGCTTTTGTATTTGGTGCTTTTAGTGTTATATCTAACAAATACTTGTCTATTTCAAAGGCATGGAAATTCACACCTTTGTTTTCTTCTAAAGCTTTTATAATGTTAGCTCTTATATTTAGACCTTTTATTCATTTGAATTAATTTTTACATATGGTATGAGGGTAGAGGTCCAATTTCATTACTTTGCACATTGATATCCCATTGTCCCAGCACTATTCGTTGAAAAAGCTTTTCTCATTGAATTGTCTTGCTGTATCAATTATCAATTGATTGTAAATGTGAGGATTTATTTCCAGACTCATAATTCTATTCCATTGATTTTTTACATCTATTCTTATTCTAGTTTCACATTGTTTTGATTACTCTAACTTTGTAGTAAGTTTTGAATTTGGGAAATATGAGTCCTCTAACTTTATACTTCAAGATTTATTTGGCTATTCTGGGTCCTCTGAATTTGATTAGGAATTTTAATATCAGTTTGCCTATTTCTGCAAGCCAGCATGAATTTTGATACAGATGGTGTTAAACTTTTAGAATATTTTGGGGAGTATTGGCATCTTAACAATATTAGCTTTTCTGATTCATGAACACAGCTGTCCTTTCATTTGCCTAGATTTAATTTTTTGATTAAAATTTTGTATTTTTCCAAAGGATCAGTTTTGCACTTCTTTTGTTAAACTTATTCCTAAGTATTTTATAATTTTGATACTGCTGCAAATACAACTGTTTTCTAAGTTCATTATAAATGTATATAAGTATAATTGGTTTTTTAATATTAAGTTTTGATCCTAAAACCTTGATAATGTATTAGTTCAAATAGTTTTTTATCAAGATGAAATTCACTTAAGATTTTTAAAGTGTACAATTCGATGGCATTTAGTACATTCCAGTGTTGTGTGACTATTACCACTGTGTAGCTCCAAAATATTTTCATTCACCACAAATAAAGCCCTGTGTCTCTTGAAAGTCACATCCTATTCCCATTTCCATGCAGTTAGCTTTCCATTTCTATGGACTTTCCTATTCTAGATATTTCATATAAGTGGAATCAACTGGTTATATGTATATATGAGTTTATTTCTGGACTTTCAATTCTACTTTGACTATATGTCTATCCTTACCCCAGGACTATTCACTGTTTTGATTACTAAGACTTTGTAGTAAATTTTTAAATCAGAAAGTTTGTATTTTCCAGCTGTTCTTAAAATTGTGTTTATTATTTAGGCCTTTTACAATTCCATATGGATTTGAGGATCAGTTTTTCCATTTCTGCAAAAAAGAAAGAAAAGAAGGAAGGAAGGAAGGAAGGAAGGAAGGAAGGAAGAAAAAGAAAGAAAGAGAAAAGAAAGAAAGAAAGAAAGAAAAGAAAGAAAGAAAGAAAGAAAGAGAAGAAAGAAAGAAAGAAAGAAAGAAAGAAAGAAAGAAAGAAAGAAAGAAAGAAAGAAAGAAAGAAAGAAAGAAAGAAATTGGAATTTAGGGATACATCAAATAGGATTACAATCGAATGTGTAGATTGCTTCAGGCAGTATTGCTGTTTTCATATTAAGTATTCCAGCCCATTAAAACAAGAAGTCTTTCCATTTATTTAGATCTTAAAAAAAAAATTCTATTTATTCATGAGAGACAGACAGAGAGAGGCAGAGACATAGGCAGAGAGAGAAGCAGGCTCCCTGTGGGAAGCCCGATGTGGGTCTTGATCCCAGGACTGAAGGCAGATGCTCCACCCCTGAGCCACCCAGTGCTCCCAGATTTTTTTAATTCTCTTTCAAAAATGTTATGAAGTTTTCAGTGTATTTCACCTTATTGGTTATGTTTGTTTTTGTTTTTAGGTTTTTTTTTTTTTTGTATGAATTCATTTGGGATTTTTTTTTTTCATTTGGGATTTTACATAAAGGATCATGTCATAGGTGAATAAAATAGTTTAATTTCTTCCTTTCCAATTTGGATGGCTTTTATTTCTTTTTTTTTTTTTTTTTTTGCTTAATGTTTCTGGCTGTAACCTCTAGCACAATGTGAATATCTGTGATAAAAGTAGGTGTCCTTGTCTGATTTTAGTGCAAAAACTTTCAGTCTTTTGCCATTGAATATCATTTTGGCTGTTGGTTATTAATGTATCTATTTTATTAAGTTGAGGAAATTTCCTCTATTCCTAGTTTTCTGAGTTTTGTTTTGTTTTTTAGTGAAACGGTACTGGATTTTATCAAATGTTTTTTCTCCGTCAGTTTAAATGATCATTTTTTTCTTCATTCCTTTAATTATGGGGTATATTACATAGAGTTTATGTTGAACCACCTCCAAATTTCTGAGGAAAATCCCTCTTGGTCATGGTGTATAATCATTTTACTACGATATTGGATTCAGCTTTTAGTATTTTTTGAGGATTTTAAAATCTATAGTCATGGCATATTGATCTATAGTTTTCTTGTGGTATCTTTGGCTTTGATAATACTGGGTAATACTGGTATTTTTTTAAAAAGGATTTTATTTATTTATTCACAAGAGACACACAGAGAGACAAAGACATAGACAGAGAGAGAAACAGGCTCCCTGAGGGGAACCCAACATGGGACTCGATCCCAGGATCCCGGGATCACTATCTGAGCCAAAGGTGGATGCTCAACCACTGAGCCACCCAGGTGCCCCGTAATACTGGTCTTGTAGCATGAATTAGGAACTGTCCCTCCTCTTCTATTTTGCTTATGTGGTCTTTTTTTTGGGGGGGGGGTGGTATTTAAGAAGTATCAGTGGATTGATGTTAATTCTTCTTTAAATAGTTTATAGAATTTACCAGCAAAGCCCATTTGGTCTGGGACTTTTTTTTTTTTTTATTGAGAGATTTTTTGACTACTGATCCAACTTCTTTATTTTTAGGTATTTACTTAGTAGTTACTATGTGGATTACAACAAACATCCTAATTTATAATAGTCTACTTTGAATTGATATCAATTTAGCTTCAATAACATGCAAAAACTGCTTCTAAGTACCCTCGTATGTTGTGATTATGTTGCTTTTGCCACAAATTACATTTTTATACCTTATGTATAAGGCAAGGAAGACAGAGTGTGGCAAAGGCAAATAAAAATGCCACAAAGCTTTCTTTCTGCTCTATGTTATCTATTTCTCGTTTGCTTGATTTCTGTGAACCTTTGACAAAATTGATTCTAACAGTTTTGCTCCATGTTTTGAGGTTTTTGTGAAACCCTTCGCACTATCTCATCTACATATCCCTGACATGACTCCTCTAATAGTTATTTAACTGGGATTCCTTATCATTCTCTATATACATTCGTGTCCTACTCAAAGAGATTTTTTACTTCTTCCTTTTCAATCTAGTTGTCACTTTATTTTCTCCCCAAATTGCCCTGGCTAACCTCTCAACACAAAATTGACTAGAACTAGTGAGAACAGACATCCTTATTTTGTTCCTGATCTTAGGGCAAGCTTTTGGTCTCACTATTAGTTACGCTGCTTGATATGGGTTTTTACAGATGTCCTTTACTAGGTTGAGGAAATTATCTTTCATTTATTTGTCATTTGTTGAGTTTTTGTTTGTTTTGTTTTAATCAAGAAAGGGTGTTGAATTTTGTCAAATGCGTTTTAAATATATATACTGAGTTGATCATATGGCTTTTTTCCTTTTTTTCTATTGAAATGGTATATTACACTAATTGAGTTTTCAAATATTAAGCCAAGTTTGCATTCCTGTGATAAATTCCACTTAGTCATGGCATATACTTCTATTTACGTATTGCTGGATTTGGTTAGATAGGAGTTTGTTTATAATTTTGCACTTATATTGATAAAGGAAGTTCTGTAGTTTCATTTTCTTTTTTTTTTTTTTTTTTAATTTACGATAGTCACACTCAGAGAGAGAGAGAGAGAGAGGCAGAGACACAGGCAGAGAGAGAAGCAGGCTCCATGCACCGGGAGCCCGACGTGGGATTCGATCCCGGGTCTCCAGGATCACGCCCTGGGCCAAAGGCAGGCGCCAAACCGCTGCGCCACCCAGGGATCCCTGTAGTTTCATTTTCTTGAGGTATTTTTGTTTTTTATATGACAGTAATACTGGTCTTATAGAATGGATTGGGAAGTAATTCTTTCTCTTCTAATTTTTTGAAAGAGTCTGTGAAGTATCGATGTTAATTCTTTAAATGTTCGGTATAACTCATTAGTAAGGCTATTGGCCCTGGATTTGTCTTTGCGGGTAGTTTTAAACTATGTATTTCTGTAAAGTAATTTCTTTTTCATTCCTGATTTTTGTAACTTAAGTTTTGTTTTTGTTTTTGGTGTATTCATATGCTCAGGGTACTGTAACAGAATACCATAGGCTGGATAACTTAAACAGCAGAAATTTATTTTCTAACAGTTCTGGAAGCCAGGAAGTCCAAGACCAAGACCAAGGTAATGGCTGATTCAGTTTCTGTTAATACTCCCTTCCTGGCTTGTAGATGGTTACCTGTTTGCTGTGTGCTCACCTGGGTTTTCTTCACTATGTGCATGCAGAGAGAGAGAGAGAACAAACTCTCTGATGTCTCTTCTTAGAAGGACATGAATCCTATTGGATCAAGTCCCCACTATTATGACCTCATTTAAGATTAATTATTTCCTAAAAGCCCTGTCTCCAAATATAGCCACCGTGGTGGGAAGTGCTTCAAAATATGAATTTTAAGGGGACCCAAATATTCAGTCTAAAACATTCCACCCGGCCCTCAAAATTTCACATCTTTCTCACACGCAAAATACATCCATCCCATTTCAATAGTCCCAAAAGTCTTAACTCATTCCAGTATCAACTCTAAAGTCTTATCTAAATACCATCTAAATTAGATATGGGTGAGCCTCTGGGTGTGATCCATTCTGAGGCAGAATTCCTCTCCAGTTGTGGAACTATGAAACCAGACAAATTATGTGCTTCCAAAATACAGTATTGGTTGGACATCCTATCGACGTTCCCTGTCCAAAGGGGAGAAATTGGAAGGAGGAAGGAGGTGGGCTTTGTTAGGTCTAAGCAATTCCAAAACCTAGCAAGGCAAATTCCATTAGATTTTAAGTCTTGAAAATTATCCTCCTTGGTGCAATGCTCTGCCCTCCAGGCTCACAGGGGTGACAGTGTCACCTCTAAGACTGCAGAGCAGCCCTAACCCTTCAGCTCTTCAGGGTAGCCATGCTCCTTTGGGCTTTTAGAGCAGCATACCCACATGACTTTCTGTGAGGATTCTGCCCTGAGGCACCAGGCAAACATATGCCATCTCTCTTAAGCCAGAGAAGTGGTCACACTCATTGAAATCGAAGAGGAAAAAAAAAAATAAATTGAAGAGGAACCAGTCCTGCCTTCTGGGCCTGTGGTGGACATGGCACTTTTGATGACCTCTGAATCATCATAAGGATGGAGCTTGAAGTACTGGGTATTTACCCCAAAGATACAGATGTAGTGAAACACCAGGACACCTGCACCCCGATGTTCCTAGTAGTAATGCCTACAAAAGCCAAACTGTGGAAGGATCCACAATGTCTTTCAACAGATGAATGTATAAAGATGATATGGTCTATATATACAATGGAATATTACTCAGCCATCAAAAGGATGAACATCTATCATTTGCTTTGACGTGGATGGAACTGGAGGGTATTATACTGAGTGAAGTAAGTCAATCAAAGAAAGACAATCATCATATGGTTTCACTCACATCTGAATATAAGAAATAGTGAAAGGGACCATAAGGGAAGGAGGGAAACTGAATTGGAAAAAATTAGAGAGGAAAACATACCATGAGAGACTCCTAACTCTGGGAAACAAAGGGTTGCAGAAGGGGAGGTGGGTGGGGAGATGGGGATAACTGGGTGATGGGCACCAAGGAGGGCACAAGATGAGATGAGCACTGGGTGTTATACTATATGTTGGCATTGAATTAAATAATTTTAAAAAATAATTAAATAATTATAAAAAAAGGTTGGGGCTTGAGCTGTTAGGATTTGTGTCCTTAAAATAGGAGACAAAAGAGAGCTCTCTCTTTCTCCATCCATGTGCAGGAACCAAAGAAAACGCATTTGAAGACAAAGCAAAAAGATAGCCGTCTATAAGGCAGGAAGAAAGCTCTCACCAGAAACCAAATTGGCTGGAACCTTGATCTTGGGCTTTTTGCCTTCAGAACTGTGATAAAGAAATGTTTTAGTTTAAGCCATTCATTTAATCTCTCTAAACTCTCATCAATCTTGGTTATTTTTTTGAAGACCTAACTTTTCTTTATCTTACTTTTTTGTATTGTTTTGATTCTTCAACCTTTATACTCATTTACCCCCACAAGCATTTTTCAAGTGCTAGCTCCTATGCTAAGATTCTAGGACTATAGATGAAGTTATTTTTCTTGCCCGCACGCAGTTGCATTGTTTTCTGCATTATTAAAAAAAAAAAAGTTTTATTTATTTATTTATTTATTTATTTATTTATTTATTTATGAGAGACAAAGAGAGAGACAGAAACATAGGCAGACGGAGAGGGAAGCTCCTCCCAGGGAGCCTGATGTGGGACTCGATCCCGGATCCTGGGATCACACTCTGGGCTGAAGGCAGACACTCATCTGCTGAGCCACCTAGGCATCCCTGCATTATTCTTAATTTTAGTGTGAATAAATATCTTCCCCTAAAGTTACTAAAAAATTAATATTGCTAAATCACATATAAATAAATTATATTTTATTAGCACTAGGCCGGTACCTAGCTCAGGTGCTAACCCACCCCACCTAAGGATAATTAGGTGTTTATTATGTACTCGTTTATGAACCATACACAGAGATTTATAACTCTAGTGAGTCAGATATGAGAAGGTATACATAGGATACAATGAGGAGGGGCTCTGGCAGAGGTATGCAGATGTGACTGAGAATTACAAAACAATAGGGTTTAGAGGTAAAGTCAGGGGTGAACAATGAAAGCCATCAGAAGGAATGATAACTGAGATAATTTTAAAAGCATAAATAAGTCTTAACCAGTTGGAAGACTGGGGAAGAGAAAGCTAGAGAAAGCTTCAGTTGGGGAAGAGGTCAGAATAAGCAAAGACAAGGGAGGGGAGATAGCCTCATCCATGCAGGAAATTGCAGGCAGTCTGGTACTGGTGGAGAGTAAAGCGGCATCTCTGTAGCAATGGCTTGCTTAGTTATGCTTGCTTTTCTTCAAACATCACCTTTAAAAATCTGATCTGAGTTTAGTTGGGTTGTCATTCTTTGAAGAAAAACTGTGTGGATTTAAGGTTTACATTCTTTTTGACTAGAGGCATCATCAAGGCAGTGCTGTTCTAGTAGAATTTACTTCCAAGGGATCCCACTGGTTCATCAGATAGACTTGGCATGTCAGTGAATTGATTTTCAGGGTATATGAGCAGCCGCGTTGTGGTGATTATATTAAACTTAACATCTATGCCAGCCAATTAATTATTGGCAAAAGCAAACACAGGTGCTTTGAGAGAAGGGACAATATATTTAGTGTCCTTTTAACCCAGAAGAATATTATATGTACATGTGGATGATAAATGGGAAGTAGTAGAATTGACAATGACTGTATAAAACCAAAAATAGGGGCAGCCCTGGTGGAGCAGTGGTTTAGTGCCGCCTGCAGCCCGGGGTGTGATCCTGGAAACCTGGGATTGAGTCCCATATCGGGCTCCTTGCATGGAGTCTGCTTCTCCCTCTGCCTGCCCGCCCCCCTCTCTGTGTCTCTCATGAATGAATGAATAAATAAAATCTTTAAAAAAATATTGTTTTGGGATCCCTGAGTGGCGCAGCGGTTTGGCGCCTGCCTTTGTCCCAGGGCGCGATCCTGGAGACCCGGGATCGAATCCCATATCAGCCTCCCGGTGCATGGAGCCTGCTTCTCCCTCTGCCTATGTCTCTGCCTCTCTCTCTCTCTCTCTCCCTGTGTGACTATCATAAATAAATAAAAATTGTAAAAAAAAAATATTGTTTTAAAAAATAAAATAAAATAAAACCAAAAATAAAATAAAATAGAGTCCAATTCTCAATATGTGCATTGGAAACAAAGTAATTTGAGGTATTGTAAAATATTTTTCTATAGATACTTGTATTCTGTACATTTATATTTGTAGTAGAAATATTTTTAAACCAGACCAACTTGCTTTACAACTCATCTTCTTGATTGCTCACTGAAAATTATGCTGCTACTCCAGTTATGGAACTTTCTTCTTTGAAATTTTTGTTAGGCTTGTAGAATTAGTGTGGAAGAAAGCCAGAATTATTAATTCTTTGTAATTTCCTATTATACTCAGCTCTCCAAGGAGATTTAAAATTCTTTTCTTCATTGGATATAAAGGTTGTTCTTAACAGTAGAAGATGGGCCAAGGGGAAGTTTTTAGGAAAAAAATAGCATTGCATAGCCAGGTTAAGCTAAGAGCAGGATGTTCTTTTCCCCTTGAGTCATAGCATGGCCTCTCCATGGAATGAGAATCAAAGGGATAGAGAAAGTCCTTAGATACCTCATCAACCAGAGCATTTCTTTCTTCATTTGCTTCTGGCCTTATTTTTAAAATAATGTGATGTTTTGAATAGCATGAAACTATTGGTACCTAGGGTAGCATGTACCCGGTGTAATGAGTTATGATAGAAATTATTATCTTCCATCTGGTCTGCTTAAGTAGCTCTTGAATAAAGAGCAAGTCAAGGGAGCCTTTCCAGAAGCTCTTCCCAAATGCAGTTGGATACTCAGTGACTGTAGTTACAGTTCTTATGGCTGGCCACTTCTCTTCGTCACATGTGTCATGCTTTTGACACAAAATGCTAAAAAGTCAAGCCATGCTTTTACATGATGATATTTAAAATTATATAAAATAGGCAGCTGTCACCCAATAAGCTCTTATTAGGAGTGTACTGTGACTACTTTCAGTACTTTTTCTTCAGCTTGAAATGAAAAGTCTATTCTTGAGGCTTTAGGCTTTTCTAGATCTCTGTTTCCTTAACTATAAAATGAGTGAGTTGGACAAAAAGTGTCTACTTTTCAGTTCTAAAATTCTGCAATTAATCTTATGACATCCAAAAATTGCCCCAGTGAAGATAACAATTATTTATGTTGCATTACTTATGGATCATTTATAGATATAATCTGTGAGTAGTGCTGACAGATGCTATGTCATTCCCAGTGCTCCACATATCTGCCACCAGCTGAAATGGAGTGCACCATGGAGCAGGTCTTAATTTGCTAAGAACATTTTCATTAAAATAAGAAAAGTGATCCTGAAGAAATTGCCTTAATTATGTCTCCCTGAAAACCTTGAATAATGCTCTAGTGTTAATCTGCTTCTAATTTTAGATAACTCAAAATGGACCACTTAATAGATACTTATCACCCAAACACAAATGATGAAGATGTGTTCAAGTGAGTATAGGAGACCAAACGCAGGATATGTAGTCAGTTGACAGGGTTACAGGATCATGGGCAATTGCCCAACTTTTATGGATTTCAGATGTCTCATCCTTTTATAAGTGGGCTTCAATTTAAAATATTCTATATGTGATTCTCAAATTCCTGATGTTGTGAGACCTTGGTTTGAATGGACATACTTTCTTATTTACTCTCTAATGGAATCATTTTACTCTTTCAAAGTTTCTCAGTGACTGAAAGGAACAGAAAGGTCAAACCAAACAGCTAAGTTACAACAGAAGGAAAAAAAAGAAAAGCCACTCAGTGCTTCCTCCAGAAGTAGAATGTTGTTTTAGAGAAATAAATATTATCAGCTTTAGAGACTAAAAATAAGAATTATGTTTTGTTGAGAACTCAAATGCAGTCAGTAATGCTGAACTTAACACTCTTTTAAAGTATGTATGTAGAGCCAGAAATCTCAGAATAATTACAAGATAATTGTGAACATTTGACACTTACTATTCGTTAGAGTTTTTTTTTTTTTATAAATTTTTATTTATTTATGATAGTCACACAGAGAGAGAGAGAGAGGCAGAGACACAGGCAGAGGGAGAAGCAGGCTCCATGCCGGGAGCCCGACGTGGGATTCGATCCCGGGTCTCCAGGATCACGCCCTGGGCCAAAGGCAGGCGCCAAACCGCTGCGCCACCCAGGGATCCCCGTTAGAGTTTTTATCAGCACTTTGCATGTGCCTTCTCTGTTCCTTCCCATAAAGATACCTTGAGGTAGACATCACCTCTCTCTTAACTATGGGGTAGCTGAGACTGAGAGATGTTAATAACTTCCATAGGGTCAAATTTTATTGACCATACTTGTTCTACTCAAAAGGACCATTATTCCTTTTTACCTTCTTTGACCATATGCTATTCCATCATGCCAGTTCATGGAAAATTCCACATGTATCACCTCTTGTAGTTGTCCACACATGCACATACATGCACCCCCCCCCCCCACACACACACACCCTCATGCACAGGAAGGGACCCTGGATGTCACAGCCAGATACACAGCTAGAAACATGGACAATGATATCTTTTTAAGATAAATAATTTCCATGTATAGCCTTGTAATTAATATGAGTGCTTTAATCTTAGGTGAGATTTAACCTCAAAGTTGGAATGAATTTTAAGTGTCATCAAATCATATTATAAAATTGATCATGATGGGAAGGTCTTGGATTTGCCGTAGCTGAGTGTCTCACTGAAAATAGAAATGAACCAGGTCAAGAGACTCGGTATAGGTCTGGATCAGGATCAATAAACAGTGTGTTTGTTTTATGATAACTACTACATTGTGCTTCAGGAAGAGAAGGCATGCTTCCATCCCTACGGCCAGCCTCCAGGGTCAGGCATCAAGTCTTCAACTCTCACTGGGAGAAGGCTGCTCAGCAAGAAGAAAAGTGAGTAACACTTTTGCAGATTTCCTGACTTTTGCTTATATTTCCTTTCTTTGAATGGGGAGCGAGGTGTTGCATAAACATGTAAATGTATTATTTTAGGCAACTTATTTCTTTAAGGAATCAGATGGTTTTTCTGCTATTGACAATGTTCTCAGCACATACCTTACATTCCTTGATGGCTATAATATGGAAAAGGTGACCAGGCATCTTGCCTTAGGAGGACAAGTGCCCTGTTTCCATGCTCTGCCTCTTCCAATTCATTCTTAGTATGCTCCCCACAGACCTTTATTTTTCTTAGACAAAGGCATCATATTTTTCCTTGCCTTCCCATTTATTTGCCCTCTCCTGATATTTCTCTCATCTTCTTTCCTTTCCCTCCCTGCTCACTTACCAATACCAGTCACTGCAGCTCTGTGTCTTGGCTTAGGGCAGTAGCAGCTGTTAGGAACACAGACTGCACAGGGGTGATCCAGTTCAAATCCCACCTCTGCCGCTGAACTGTTCTCTGCTACTATTTTTTTTTTTTTAATTTGTAAAACAAACATGAAAACCTCCTAGAGCTTTTGTTCCGACCTCCTGGAGCTTTTGTGAAAATGGACCCTGTAAAACACCTAAGACAGCATCCAGCATTGCCCAGAATTTAGTTGGGTTGGTTTTCATTATCACTGCCCTCAGCCACATCTATGCTCAGTGTAAGAGACAGGTGCAGTCCTGAACAGTTACAGAAGAACTTAAGTTTGGTGCTTTAGTGTTCTCATTCAAAAACTAAAGCTGATAATTACTATCTATATCAGGAGTTATTTTCAGTGCATGAGCTGCACCAACTTACATTTTCCTCACTTTTGAAGGTGAATGAATTCTTCAAAATTGTTGCCATATTCTTTAGGAAAGAGTCCACTGCTCCATTAATTAAAATAAAACTCCACTGGCTTAAGCGAGACCAGATACCTTCAAAAAGTAAGTGTCTGCCTCCCTGAATCCTGAGAGGATATTTGGAAAATGGCCTTGGGCTCTTTAGAAGTGTCTAAGTCCCAGAAGGGCACTTCTTGAGTTAAGTAGTCACCTTGCCCTGAGGGTCATTGGTACTTCTAAATTCAAAAAGCAATTTCTCTCTTGAAGATAATATGTTGCCTTTGAGAAAGATGGTTTGCACATCTGAGCACAGTTCTTTTTCTGATATGTTATGACTGGTTAGAATTAGGTGACATTAAGGACAGCTGGGGAATGCACAGTGAATAACAGACTGACCAACTCATGCCAATTTGTTAGATGAAACTGGGTGGGACATAAATATTATTTTCTCTTCATTTTCCTATCTTGACAGATACCTTTGTCTCCCTCCTCAGAAAGGTCTCAATTTATTCCAGGAGTCCTGGCCCCCAGCCTGAGAAAGATAAACAGATAAGTCAACTCTAAACCTTAGGAGGTCAATTCTAAGGACAGCTATAGTACCCCAAGGGTACTGTCAGGATAGGGAGTCTCTAGTCAGAAAAGTTTTGACAAGAACAATCCTGTGACCCTTTTCTTTTCTTTTCTTTTCTTTTCTTTTCTTTTCTTTTCTTTTCTTTTCTTTTCTTTTCTTTTCTTTTCTTTTCTCTTTTTTCTTTTCTTTCTTTTCTTTTCTTTCTTTTCTTTTCTTTTTCTTTTTTCTTTTCTTTTCTTTCTTTTCTTTTCTTTTCTTTTCTTTTTTCTTTTCTTTCTTTTTCTTTTCTTTTCCTTTTCTTTTCTTTTCTTTTCTTATTTTTTCTTTTCTTTTTTCTTTTCTTTTCTCTTTTCCTTTTCTTCTCTCCTCTCCTCTCCTCTTTCTTTCTCTCAGTATTATGTGTGTGTATGTTTAGCTTTGAGTTCCTTTGGGCTCTTTGGCTAATTTGAAATGAATGCCAGTGTAAGGATGTTGACTGTTGGCATCTTACCTTTAGAGACATCGGGATCTTAGGTGGCAGCAATACCTACGAATGTGTTTTCATATCCCTGTTCCATCAGACATGTCAACCTTGTTGGTGGTTGCTGATGAAAGACATGACTGGAATCTGAAGACAGGTTTTAATTTAAAGCCTGTTGTGCTTCAGAGGGAGGGAGTACAGAAAGACTTTGCTCTCCAAGTTGCCTAAACCCATAAACTTGAAATACTGCTTGATGGGTTTAAATTTCAATCTCCTGCTGCTGAACTGGAATTTCCTCACACTCAGTTGGCCCTCCTGTGTAGGTTGGGTGGAAAGTAAAGCTCCATTTCTGAGTGGCAGGGGAATGGTAGGGACGGACCCCAGGTGCTGTCCCTAAAACTCAGGATGGGCACATTGGGAGCACAGGAAGCCCTGCCAAACTGCACACTCTCCCTGCTCCATCATTACGGAGACTTTGAAATAATTATTTCCCTGAAAGAAATCCTGACAAGTGCTGGCATTGTCATCGGATTTATATTTGACAGAAATAAAATGACTTGTATTGAGTTCTTCCTTTGTACCAAGTGCTCTTCTGAGCATTCTGTATGTCTTTAGCATTTAATATGTAAGACAATGACATAATTCAAACACTATTAATATCCTCTTTTTGTAATGAGGGAACTCGGGTAAAATTAAGTTAAGTAACTTACTCTAAATGATGAAGAATGGATAGGAGGTAAAAAAAAAAAAAGAAAAAAAAGCCAAAGTTTGAACCTCAACCCTAACCCCAACCCAAATCTAAACCTACTGCTTCCAGAAACCTCATTCTTTACCTCTATGCTATAATGAACTGTTACATGCTCATGAATATTATTTGGGGACCAGTGAAGCATTCAATATAAAATAAAATAGGTAGGAATTACTAGATAATGAAAAATAAGATAATTTCATTAAATACATTGATGAATTCAGTGAATGACCAAATATTATGGTTTTGAGCTAGTGAGATGAAGAAGATATCCAAAAGATGTAATTATCATTTATGCCTAAATTCCACATAGTTTTCAAGTAGAAAAATGCTTAATAGGATTAGAAGAAAAACCATTTGTGAGGGTAACAAAAGTAGGGTTTAATTTTTAAAACTACACTGACAATCTTAAAAAAGGTTCTTTTTTCTTGTAAGACTTTATCTTCCCTCAAAGATGCTAGTAAATACCATCTATATTTTACTATTGAAATAAAGTGCTGCCAAAATGTTAAATTAGTTATATAACAATCCAACTACCAAGAACACAAATATTAGGTCTGTTGCACCCCAAAGACTGGCAAGGTGCAAAGGAAAATGGAAAGCATCAACATTCAAAATGATTTTCCATGAACTGAAGCTCATTTAGAAAATGATAGATTCTTTCCCCTTGTGAGCTGAACACCAGCTGTAGGTCAATGGATATTAAATTTAACATTCAGTTTTATATTCAAACACAGTAACAATGGAAATGAAATCCGGTGTCTACAAGAGGCCAGATAAATAAGGCAAAGAGATAGTAGAAGTGTGCATTTCTGGAATCCCGTCCAACTCCAGGAATTTGCCCTGACAACATTTAGAGCAGGCCCTCACATGCCTCATAGATACTTAATACCTACTTGTTGACTGAATGAAGAAAGAAGTCACCCCAGATGGTCTCCAGCTTTGAGCAGGTCCAGAGATAGACCTCAGGATATTGATGATCTATACCATACAATTTTAGTTAAGCTGCACCTTCAAAGAGCATATGGAGAGGATAATGTACTTTTTATGTGTTTGGGGTTTTTTTCTCAACTGACAGAGACATAAGTTGCTTCAGCTCATTAAAGAATCTAAACATGTTAAAAATCACTCCTTGATAAAAAAACTTCTCTCCAAAATAAGATTTGTTCAGGAATAGTGATTGGACTCTAAATTTACATCTATGTAAATTGACCAGATTACTTAAGATGATAAAATTTCCAACGGAAAAGGAAAAAAGGAATGTAACACAGCAGGTCATGGCTTTTTCTGGTGTTTATTCCTTTATCACAGTAGAGGGTCATTGCGGTGTGTGTCTATCTCAAGGTATGTCAGTGCTAACTCATTTCAATCAGTATCACTCTCTGTTCCTCCTTCCACATGAACTGAATAATAAACTTTACTGTGTGTCTAACATTGGGCTGATTGCTTCATAGAAATATGTGACAGGAATATAACATCATATCACTCTCTTGCCTAAATACATTCACTGGATTCCTTTGTCCTCAGAATAAAACCTTAAATTCATGGTAGTGACTTCTGAGACCCTCTGTACATACTCTGCTAATTGTGCTACATCATCTTCTATCAATTTCCTCCTCGATCACTAAGCTTCAGTCAATACTGTTTTGCTCATAACATTCAGTTCTTTTTCTTTTTACTTGTCATGATTTATAATCCTATATCTATTTGCATGTTCTTTCATTCAGTGTCTTTTCCTCCAATTGGTAATGCAGATGAACTTTTAGGATTTGTGCTTGTTAAATAAAGGAAGAAGTGACTCTTGATTTCAAGGACACTTGGAATGCAGTGGGGACACAGAACTAGAAACATAAAAAAGGGAATTATATAAAAGGAGGCATGTCAATTGTACAGCATTCTCTGACTGTACTGTGAACTCTATGGCAGTTAAGGACAATGAGTGATCTGAACTGGAGTTTTTGAAGTAAGTTTTTTGTTTTTTAAGATTTATTTGTTTTAGAGAGAGAGCATGAGTTCGGGGAGGGGTCTGGGAAGCGGGAGAGAATGCCAAACAGACTGAGCACAAAGCCTGATGTGAGGCTTGATCTCATGACCCTAAGTTCATGATCTGAGCTGAAATCAGGAGCCACTCAGGCACCCCTTGAAGCAGGTTTTGAATAGAATTAAGCCTGAATGGATGTAATCCAACTTGGTGGGGAGAAGCATTTTAGTGGGGAACTGACTCAAGGTAGGGATGAGAAGGAAGGAAGGAAGAAGAGCTGACCAAAACAGAGAAATTGTTATTTTACTTGATTAACCCTTTGGCTCTCAGAGCACTTAAGGCAGATGTTGCTCCTGGCCCCTCACTTTCCCCACAATATGGACTGGAATACAGGTCTGATGGAGTTATGCTGTACACAATTCCCCAAATCCTATTAATTCCTCCTCTGAGGATCTGGATAGATTTGACAGAAAGTTTGAAAGGGAGCTCAACATGCTGCTCATATTCACCTACCTCTTCCTCCCTTCTCTCTGTCCTCTTTTTCCACACACACACACACACACACACACACACACACACACACAAAACAAAAAACAAAAAAGCAGAGGCAGTGTTATCTCAAATTCATGAGACAACATCTGAGGTACAGTTGGCTTCATTAATGATATGCTAGATCATAAATTGCAGAAAAAATATGAAGTGGAAGATGCTGACTATTGAGTCATCCCCCAAAGTTTGTTTTCATTCTTTGTCAAGTCCATTGGCTTCATTCTTGTCCCACACGACTTTCCTCTGGTTGAAATTAATGCAACTAATTCCTTCACTCAATCTTTTGCATACATAGAACAGTTTATTAATTAGTACATGCATATTTTGAGAAATAGCTACAGTGGGAGTTAGCAATTTAGATCTTTGGATTAAAAATCAGTCTTTACGTTCTGTCTCCCTTTCTGATATTTCCCACACATTTCTTCTCCCTTCCCTTATATTCCCTTTCACTATTATTTATATTCCCCAAATGAATGAAGGGAGACAGAACGTAAAGACCGCTAACTCTGGGAAACGAACTAGGGGTGGTAGAAGGGGAGGAGGGCGGGGGGTGGGAGTGAATGGGTGACGGGCACTGGGGGTTATTCTGTATGTTAGTAAATTGAACACCAATAAAAAATAAATTTAAAAAAATCATCTTATTTCTTCATTTATCTGTTGAAAAATAAATATTCCTTGATGCTGAACTCTACTGTGTGATTAGCATCCTAGTAGAAATTAATTTTTCAGAATTTTTTATGTGATAGAACTGTGGAGGCAACTAAGTACTTGGTAAGTACTTGGTTTATGTGAGGGAAATCGAGTCTAGAAAGGAAGACAAACATAGAGCCTTCATGAACACTGTATTCACTTAACTCACCATGGAGGCAACCACTTCAATTGGGATGTTGTGTCAAAAGAGCACCTGGAAAGCAGTGTTTGGACCATTAGACAGAAGGATGTTAGCCTCAGAGAGACAACTGTCCAGATTCTGTCGGCATCCACCAAAAGCACTGCACTGGCTTATGAAGATCTTTTCTGTGTTCTATGCTCTGGGTGAGCCCAGGGGTGAAGGATAAGCAGACAGAGCCTCCTTCCACAGCCAGAAGCATGCATGCTTCTGACTCCCAGCCCAGGGCTCTTGCACAAACCATGTCTAGGGGAAGATATCTCCTAGAAAAAGAGGTAACTTATTTGACATGTTGTTCAAAATAGCTGATTTTAAAATAAATCAGTCTGCTTTACATGAACAAATAGTTTATGACTCCAGCGTCAAACTGGTACTTTCATGATTTAATATATTACCTTTTTTCCCCAAATGCTTTACATTTGTGAGTTCTCTCAAAGTTTATATTGTTGCTCATTATTCTGAAAAGGGAGAAAATTCTTAGATTGTATTCAAAGGCATTTTAATAAATGTAACCATTGCAGAGGATTGTCATCTTGGCCGTCCTAAACTGAAGTGTCGTGTAATACATAGAAAGTTTATCTATAGCCATGAAGCACTACAGTTTTGCCTTTATCTTTGGGTTATAGCTTTGGATAAAAAATTTCCCCCTCTTTCCCCCCCCCCCCTTAATATGTATTTTCTCCCCCAGCCTAAAATGTTTTGCATCATCGCAAGGTGTTCCTCCGGAGTTATTTCCATGTATGTCATACCTACTTGAGAATTACTGAAATAGTCATTCTAGAACATAGTTGTTTACATATTACCCTCCACTTCCATAAAAGCTTATGATCTAAAACAACAAACTTTGATGTAATATTAATATGATAATGCAACAAATAACCTCTTAAATATGAATAAAAAATTATTAATCACTCTTCCTTACATCTTAACAAAAAACTAAAATATGTTCTCCCCCTCAAAAAAAAAAATCAATGACACAGAAACGTTTATTTTTCTTTGCTCCTCAAATTTGTCTTTTAGTAGTTGAGAGCAGATGAAATCTTTTATCACTATATTTAGACGTCAACCAGGCAGGTCGGTGCCATGGCAACTGCTGCATGAAGAAATGTTAGCAAAGGAGGCGCAGGCGTGCTCTGAGGAGGTGCTTACTTAGTGCTACTCGAGGGAGACGAAAGGTACTATCTGGCCAAGGCTACATGCCCCGCTGCTCCAGGACCCCTGCAACAGGGGAAGGCAGGCCATCTGAGCACCACCATCACCCTGCACCTCAGAAGTCCAAGAAATGGCTGAAGGATAGATGCAAATGAGCCTCCGTGCCTTTGTCCCCTCCCCTGAATCTAGGCTCTTCTAATCACTAATAACTCTGCCTTGTCCTTAAAACTCCTCCTCACCTTGAGTCCCAGGATTATTCTAGATGCTCACTTTATGCCCAGATACCAATGAAATAAGTTCATGTCCGTGCATTTGTACTCCATGTTTTTCCTGCACCCTATCTGAGGGCAAGAACACATGCAGGTAAGAGGTTCTTACTGAGAGCTTATCTTTTGTCTAGTAGTTTTAAGCACTAGGCATAGTCCTTGTAGGCAGGGTCCCTGTCTTCTAAGACCTTAAATTCCCTGGGAGAGATGAGGATGGAATACAATTACATATAAGAATACCACATGTGTAGTAGATATTCATTTAAAACACCATATGTGTAAGTGATGCGAGGACTACCAGATGAGGCAGTTCTCATATGAGGGGGCTTGGCTGGTGGATGGAAAACCTGGGGAAGGCTGCTCTGAAAGACAGAAACTTGAGTTGAGACTTGAATCATGAGGAGACCAGCCACCCAAGATCCGGAGGATGAGCTTCCAAGGGAGGGCAGCAGTGCAAAGGCTCGTCAGAGAGAACAGCCCCGTCATATTTTATGAACAAACAGAAGTCCAGTGTGATGGGAGAGCAGCGAGGGCCAAGCAAACACCAAATTGTACTTGTCTAATCTACCACCCCCATGCTTTTCAGAAGCACCCATATCTTCAAGCACCCCTCAGACAGGGGTGGGAGTCCTCAGGGAGAGTGTCCCTTGAGACCCAAAAGGAAGAGAGTTGGGCCTGCCACAGTGATTGCTTATACCAGTGCCAGGTTGACAATAGCAAAGCTCTTTGTTCATGCTTTTCTTTTGTGGATGTCTTCTTTCCCTAGGACTCAGTGGTGACCTACCCTGGAGCTGAAGAATAGGCAGCATGCCTGGCTTAAAGTTATCCTTCCCTCTCAATGGTCCTTAGCTTTCAGCACCTCTACATCCTCTTCCCTTGAGGTGAATTCTTTCTTTCTTTTCCAGGAGGCTTTCTTGTTTCTCATGTGATGCTACCCTTACCAAGTCTTCCACAGGTACAGCTAGACCTAAATTTGAGAAGTTAGGGTTCAGTTTGGGTTCAAGTTGGTTCTTTATTTGAGAGTGCTTACCTGCAACTCTGTGTTGGACACCTCTCTCCCCAGCATTATTGAGAAATGTGCCATGTATAGGTGAGCTACATGGACTGGGCCCCAGAGTTCCACGATGCTTCTTGAAAAGGAATGTGAAATCAGTAGTTTTCCTTTCTCAAGTGTGAGGGTTTTCTCTTATTTGATTACAGCAGGATTTACAATGATCTGGGCAGCTGTATACTCTCACTGTCTCTAGCAGAGCTTAAGAAAAATAAAGGAGTCTTAGAAAATGCAAAAGACTGTGGGAGATGGTATCTTAGACTAGCCATGCTGCTATTCTGTCCATTCTCTAGTGAGGGATATGAATTAGAAATCAAATAACTGATTTTCTTTAAAAAGAGAAGAAGACATGTAGGCAGGGCAAATAAGGAGCTCTGGTTGTGCAAATATGTTTTTCAGTTTAAAAAGTAATTTGTTCTGTTTCATATGAACTTGCTATTCAGAAGGAGGAAATGGATCTTCCTCTTTGAGATCCTGACTCTTAAACTAGTGACGAAATTTATTATTTCTCACATTTAATAGGAACCATGGAGAGAATCAGGACATTTGGCAACTTACTCAAGAAATATTATGAGAAACCTACCAAGCAGAAAACAGTATGCTAAGACTTTATAGCGGCTGAGCCCAAGCAACAGCAAAATACCACTGCTTGTTTATTCACTTAATGCACATCTATTGATTACATTTGATGACTGGTATTCAGTTTATAGCTGTGTTAATCACACTTTCTCCCAGGGTTTCTTGTGAGAAATAAATGAGATGAAGTTACTTAACAATACTTGTTAACTGGTAGGGAATTAGTAAATAATTATTTTCCTGCCCCCTTTCCAACCTTTTCAAGATAACATGCTCTACTCTTTGTCTTATGTTTATGAGTCTTAAAAAAAAACAAGCAAACAAACCTCAGAAACAAAACAAAACACTTCCAACACCTAGCTAAGCTTATTTTCCAAGTTTTATGTCTAGAACTCTTATTACAAAAATGGTATGTTAGTCTGCTAGGGCTTCCATAACAAATTACTACACACTGGGGGTGTCTTAAGCCACAGAAATGAACTTTCTCATGGTTGTGAAGCTAGATGTCCTAGAGCAAGGTGTCAGCAGGGTTGATTTCTTCTAAGTGCTGTGAGGGATGGATCTGTTCCAGGCTCTTTTCCTTGGTTTGTGGAAAGCTCCCTCTATCTGCCCAAATTTCCCCTTCTTGTAAGGACACCAGTCATACTGGACTAGAGTCCACACTAATTATCTTATCTTAACTTGAGCAATTTTATCTGC